>NC_090289.1:19213500-19867000 GCF_037392515.1 Haliotis asinina
CATATCTATTTGTACAGCAGTCTCCCCTACACCTCGACAATCATCCCTGTGTGAATCGAGCAGATGTGCCCTAGAAAACCTGTGAAGGCACCTTTCACAAAAGTGTTTCTTTCCCTCATATTTCGATTGATCGTACAACAGTCTGCTAAAATTCTTATTCCTTGTGTGATGCTATTTTTCACCTTGTCTCATAAATGTATTGAATGTTCTACGCCCATCCTTATACAATAAAGGACTTATCCTGTGTACTATTAAATTTTTACCTTTGTGTTCAAATATGTTTATAGCTAAGTCTGGATTCTGTTTTTCTATTTAATTGATCTGAGAGATAGGGGTGGGTTCATCCATACCTTCCCAATTTATCGCATCTCCTGGATAACTGGAAAATTTGTCAGAATGTGTTTCAGCTGGAAATTTAGCAGATCTTATCGCTGTCCTCATGCAATTGTTACCATGGTTTTTAACGTTAACCATGGCTTGTTTAAAGTATAACAGGTTATAGTTTCCTATATCCAGGTAGATCACATTAATCTTATCAACAACCTAACCAGACCCCATGTTAGTGTAACGTTCTTGAATTTTCCCAAATGAGTTGTCTATAGAAGAGTTGATGGTATCTGGTTGCATTGTAACTTCTTGAATACCTCTGAAGTAAACAATTTTCTGGTCAGTTGTTTCAATCGCCTGTTTTTTCCATAGTGTCATCTTTAATGTGAGTTGAAATTTAATACCTCTTAAATCTTTCAGTTCTTCATTTGCTTTATCAAAAAGCAATTGTTTTATATCTTCAACGTCTGTTTCTTTGAACTTCCATCTTCCAACGTCTCAAATATTTTCCTACAGCACACTCAGGTGGTGTGAATTCTAATTCTGTAGGGTGTTGTTCCTTTAGTTTTTCGGTAAGCTCAGCCTTCCTCATATGTGAATACCCTTGCATTCCACAGTCACTAGCATCCTTTATTAGCTCTTTTTTTTATACTTTAAACCTAATAAATCTAGTAACTGATGTTTCCGCATTCGAGAATACCCTCTCAATCCACAGTCACGTGCTTGCTTTTTCAACTCATTCACTGTAACCCTCTTAGAGTGTTCATAATATATGCTAAACATTTCTCTAATTTTATGTCATTGTGTGTAATCAGTATATTAGGATACCCCCAGTGGGGATTTGTCCTCACATTTAAAGTGTAATTATTTTATAGAGTGGGGGAATCCCACACACCCTGTTTAAACGTAGTTGGGTGTTTTCCACCACTATGTGTGAATGGTTTTTGCAGACGATGCAGTCTCAGATGTGGTGCACCTCTGGTTTTCCTTGCAAATTTGCAGGGATCTGGAATGTGGTCCCGTACCGCTATTCCCTGTACTACTGGCTATTTCTCTTTGCAATTACACAATGAAAGATGCAAAAGTAGCTCCTTTTGTATAGAACTATCAGAATAATGTTGTAAGGTTTGTCCAAAGGGCGAGTTAACATGAGCAATATTTCAGCCATATTTTGATGAGAAGGGTTTTGCAGTCATAATAATTAAGATGTTAAATAATCATTCATCGAATGACTGTAAAATAGCCAGAGTATCACAGATGGTGTCGAAAACTAGCTTTCAAGTCTATTGTGTTTACTAAGACAATACAATATCCAGATGGACTACAGGTCGCCAACAACTGAATGTACTGAAGACCATGTGCAGTGACTGCTTTTCCTACCTGCATGAGCCCTCGTTAGATTTGTGACGTCCTTTCAGCCGCTGGCGATTGTACGAAAATGTAGCGGAAATTTATACGTCAGTGGTTTGTCCAATGAAAGACATTGCCTGGTATTCTTGGTGACATATAGTTACAGTTTCGATATGCCGTCTTTACAATATTGTTTCCCAGATATAAATTGATCGTATCATCGAAAACGAGGAACGTGAATAGTTAAACGTTATCCAGTCATAAGACATAATTGATTTGTCCATAAGACGACATAAACGAATTCCACCAGGGATACTCTACAACAGGGATAGGTCACTCGCTTGCTTTCTTTACTATTTGTACAAATGAACGCGTGCCTCGTCATGCTCCAACGCACACAGTGACTTGGCTCATTCCCAGCGCAACTTCAGCCAGTTTATTGTCTCAGTCGGAAATGTACAATGAATGAATGAATAATAGTAAGAATTAAGAGCAAGAATTATGTGAATGAATGAGAAGAAAAAGAATAAAAGAAAGAAGTACATATGTGAATGAATGGAAGAATAAATGATACACGCAGCCTTCCCTCCCAAAACATGTTCATGAACGCAAAAGTATCACGAGAACACATGGTAACATCAGCTGTCCTTTTTAAAAATCTACTTTGAGACATATTTGTTTACAATAATAATTAATTCAGATATCTTATTGCATGTGTTGAATGGAATGGACATTAACAAAATGTTAACTGACACTGTCACACTGCCCTCAAAATTAAAGTGTAAAACTGTCACAAAGCATTCTAAAACACCTTTCCAGTTTTGTCAGATAATAAGATCAACAAGAAAGAAAGAAGTTATAGAACTGTTAAATCGCGAGTATGGGGAATCAGCTCGCTTGGCAGCTATGAGGTGTAACTATACCAACCCACGAGAACCTTAGTGAATAAACAGGGGGGTTATTACGCCACAGTCACAGGATCATGTTACATGATAATTCAGTAGTAATATGTAACGATTATAGTTATCAATCAGTTTTCAAAGAACATAAACATTACACGGAGATTCATGATACATACTACAATAATCACGATACACATTCAAAAGTATACAACGCTATGTTATTGTTAAATACCTTACACATCAAGCCAGATGGCGTTTACACTATCTACATAGTACACAGTTACAAAACAGCAAGTATTCACACGTAATACAATGGATAAAATTTACTAGACAACCACCCCTGATTTGTGACTGTCATCCCTATTATATACCTATTGCAGCTACCATAGATAATCGCGTTTCAGATACAACTTACGATAACGTTGTTATGCTGAACTTCAGATTATGTCATATAGATGGACCAAGGCATCCATGGCCATTCGTGAGTATGCCACTAGGGTATACGTGGCATGCACGTGATCTGACCAGCGTGAACTATAAACAGTCGTAGAGACGGATACATGCATTGCACCTTGGTTCTGTTAGCTAGAGGAGATACTGGTCACGGATTAAGTCTGATGCTCGTTATCACCGTGACCCTTGACAGGTTTAACATTGAGGAACGTGGTCAGTTGGTCTGTAAATTTCCAGTTTTCAATAACACATATCGATATAAAAATACTGGTAAAACTTTGTTCAATTTTCCCGTGTTAATAGAACTTTAACCCTCAAGCGTCAATGGCGAATCAGATCAGATCGGCAATATGTAATATTTTTCACACACCTCAGATACACCCTAACATTTTGTTTTAGATTATGAAACTATCATTATTACTTGCAAACACTTTTCACCTGATGGTATATTCCCCTTATAAGAATTAAAGGTGTGTGTGAAAGATGTTTTTGAAGTAATAACTAGAAACAACGGCGTGTAGTATTTCAATGGCGGATCAATGAAACTTTACTATAAATCTACTGTCCTAATACGGATACTAATACCAATTATTTGACTTAAACTGAAGTGCCAAACTAGTTAACTATCTTCTACATGTAGGATTTCAGTTGTTACAACACGCAGCAAACTTAATCAGCTGTTGAAAATAAACCGGGTTCAATCTTAAAGGTCACATTTACTCTAATAGGGTACGAATGCAAAATCACTTGCTGACATCGTTATAAATGAAACCCCGTCAATAAACCTTGTCATTTCGGTCTTTAATTACCTTAAATCGACCTTTTTGTCAACAGCGCACATCTCAGCCGCAAACGAAATTTCAACCAATCAGAGCGGCGCGTCTCCGTGACGTAATTGTAGGTATGGAAATGAGGGTCTGTGCAGTATTCATCTACATTTGAGGGGGTAAACTATTTCGTTTACAGGTTTGTACAAACCTGAAATCGCGAAAGCTGTTGAGAAAAATGAAAGCTATATCTTCTCACAATCTACTATCATTTAGTTTTGTCTCCTGCTTTGCCTAGTTTTCGAGTTACAACCCTTGTTTTCATAGACGATTCTGTCAAAATCACTTGGTGTCGCTAGGTTGTAATCGGTGTTAGGTGGTATAAACCTACACGTTATTTGTCATCATTCACTTGATGCTCAGTTAATGAATTTATAACAAGTACAACTAGTGGAAACGCCACTTGGATTACCCGACAAAGGCCCCCATTTGGCATTTCTTTTGTCTGGATCGATCAAAGGATTAACCGATAACACGCTGATTGATTAATTAGTTTTATGCGGATTTAAATGGGGGATTTGTCCAAAGGTAGTGTTTATGTATGTACATTTACTAATCTATACTGAATACACTCTGTCGTGTCTGTGTCTATGTAAAACAACGCCCTTCTTTCAAAGGATTAACCGCCAATACATTGATCGATTGCTTATTATTGGCTAACTAAATAACTTTTGAAAAAGAATGACGGACATTATGTAATTAGTTTCCAGGTGTGCTATCTTGGGTAACCAATGAAACTATACAGCAATGTGAAAAACCTGAAACGATATATCACGTTTTCGTATATTAGACTGTTAAAAGACACATCACTTCGGAAATCTGCGGACGAATTATATATCACTTGTTTTTGTGGATATTGTGTGGATACATTCCTCGAAGAAGGTAATAGCCTGACATTGCTCCTATAACTTTAATTTTAATATTTGCATTTATTTTTAATACGTTGTCCTAGCTTTCAACAGAAGCATTGTTTTCGTCGTGAAATGTAACGATGCAGACGACTTACACTATAGGCAAACTATGAAATATCTACATATTACATTCCTGTTATACATTCGCAGATCGCTTCTTTTTATTAAGTTTCAAAATGCATACAAGTATGATTATAAAGTAATTAAGATTATGAGACCAATTATAAAGACGTATATTGACAAGTGTCTACATACTGGTGAGTGAACGTTACAAACCAACTAAATTTAGCAAGTGAAGAAATCAAAATTACTTTCTACTGGTAGTAAAATATGTATTGTATTGATGGACATTAGGATTTTACATGACATTGCTTATAACATAACCATTTCACTCTTGGAATCGGTCACTATAAGGGGTCAATATAATATTACTTACGATAATATTGTCACTTCGACCACAACCTTGTTTCCAAGGAAGAAAGCGTTATATCCATGCAAAATCCTTTTGGTCAGCAATGTGTAGTAAGCAGTTTTGATTTTATAAACTCGATGAAGCTTGAACTCCATTTTCTATCCTTGAAGCATGATAGGGGGCGAACCATCCGATTCAGTATACACCACAGGCTTCCACAACGCTCACTTCGCACGCACTAACAACCAATTTAAGCACAAACTACGGAGTCTGGTGGAAATCTGTGCATGGTGACATCATCACCCGACCCCAAGGAACAATTGACGGCAACACAAATCGGCATGTCTTTGGTGACGTCCAGAAATCAGCAAAATGACGAACTTCATAAACATTTTCTATACATTTAACTGGAAATCGTTCCTTCTATGACGTCACTGTAGGGCTCTGGCGGCAGAGTTACGTAACCTGTCTGCGGCTTTTTAGCAACTTTTAAGAGCTTGGTATTAATTAACCACAAGGTTTTGGGGGGTTTTTTTTAAAAAAATGGCGTTTCGTTTATGATTAACCAGAAGTCTTTCATATGCAGTGATAAAAAGAGTACCAAACAAATTGAGTTTAGTGGTCCTTTAGATACTACGCTGCCACCATATTGGCTGCACTGGTTACGTAACGACCCGAGATATACGTTCAACGGCTTTTCAGGGGTTTCTTCTCCCCCCTCTATATAGCAAGGGGGCGGTGGGGTAGCGTCATAAGTCATGCCCCCGGAGGCTTCCTAATTTCAGACGTGAACAACCTCCGGGGGCATGACTTATGACGCTCTTTTGCAGTGACGACCTTTTGAGACCACTGAAACAATAATCGTTTGCTTGCAAAACGAACGAGGAAGGAAATGGCAAACTGTAAAAGTTCTCAAAGACTTACCTAGTTCCATGGAGCTAATTATCATGAAGACCATGGTACCAGACTCTTTCTATAGTCTTCAAAGCGTGTTCATCAACGTGTGCGAGACCAGGAACAGTTATTCGACAATGTCCCTTCTAATAGGGATACTCTACGACAGGGATAGGTCACTCGCTTGCTTTCTTTACCATTTGTACTAATTAACGTGTGCCTCGTCATGCTCCAACGCACACAGTTCCCAGTGCAACTTCAGTTGTGTTTAGCCAGGGAGACTATACAGAGTATATAAGTTGTAGATTATCCCTGGTATAGCAGAACTTCAGCCAGTTTATTGTATCAGTCGGAATTGTACAATGAATGAATAATAGTACTTTGAATAATCTACTTTGAAACATTTTTGTTTACATTAATAATTAATTCAGATATCTTATTGCATGTGTTGAATGGGATGGACATTAACAAATTGTTAACTGACACTGTCACACTGCCCTCAAAAATAAAGTATAAAACTGTCACAAAGCATTCTAAAACACCTTTCCAGTTTTGTCAGATAATAAGATCAACAAGAAAGGAAGATATTATGGAACTATAACCCTCATGGATCAAGCATCAATGGCGAATCAGATCAGATCGGCATTATGTCATATTTTTCACACACCTCAAATACACCCTAACATTCTGTTTTAGATTATGAAACTATCACTATTACTTGCAAACACATTTCACCTGATAGTATATTCCCCTCACATGAATTAAAAGTGTATGTGGAAGATGTTTTTGAGGAAGTAACTAGGAATACTTAAACAACGGCGTATAGCATTTCAATGGCGAAATGTCACACACCTCAATTACACCCTAGCAATTTTTTAAGTCATAAAACTGTCACTATTACTTACAAATACCTTTCAACTAAAGGTATGTTCTCCTTCTAAAAATGAAACTAATGTGTGAAAGAAGTTTTTGTCGGCACAATTTAGTCTATCTTCGCGGTGAATCGAATAGAATAGAAGCCAGTGAGCTATAACTTACCGACTTGAAACTTTACTACAAATCTACTGTCCTAATACGGACACAAATACCAATTATTTGACTTAAACTGTAGTGACAAAATAGTTAACCTATCTTCTACATGTAGGATTTCAGTTGTTACAATACTCAGCGAACTTAATCAGCTGTTGAAAAAACCGTGTTCAATCTTAAAGGTCACATGCAACGTAAAACACATCTTTGCAGATTATGGTACCTTTCGGTATGCACTTACCGAAACAAATCATAAAAAATGTTAATTCAACCTATAAAGTTGAAAAAAACGCGATGAAAAAAAGCACGCGAAATCGGAGTTCAAACGTTTCACTAAATTCCCCCCAGCGCTGGGGGGAGGGGGTTGGGGGTGGGGTGTTTCAACAGCTGTGCTGCGCTGCGTCCATAACGCATGCGCAGTGAATAGGTTCGCGGAGCTTGAAACAGTATGCATGCCCAGCGTCTGAGCTCGTGATCAGTATTAGTCTAGTCTTGGTTGTGTACACAAACAAGTAAATAATCTACTCGTTACGTAAAACAACTTGTGGTAATCAGTCTCTGTTACAGAGAAAGCTCATTGTCTGGTTTATTCACACCTATATGTCTGTCTGCCTGTCTGCTAAAGACAAAATGCAATACACAGCTTCAATCATTGACCACGTGCAATTAGAACTTAACACCTATCAGACTATACGACATAAAGAAAATAAGTTGATTTACGACTCATGCACCCGAGTCCCGTGTCTGCCACATTATGTAATTAGGCACGTGTGATACACATGACATGTTTTTATGTCTGTGGGTTGCAAACAAACTACATTCATTTTTTCGGATGATTGGATCTGACGGAAACTGGTGCAAACTCTTGTCAGTTTCAAGTCCTGCTTTGTACTTATGACAGATTCCAGCCAGGCAGTAGTTTACCGTCTCTACTGAGATGATTTTTTATTGGTTCGAGCGCAAATTCAGAGAAGATGTATTTTCAAAACCTAACATCTCTATATACATTCTTCATGGATAACGACTTCTTTTAGTGTATATGATTTTGTTTGACAACAGTATATGAATCCATACTGAAACGACGCATCAAGTACACAAAAATAAGTTGTTATCCATAAAGAATCTTACTTTCTTGTGACTGGCTATACTTCTAAAATGCCCATCAAACAGATCATCTTTCTGTATACACAGTGAACCCTCAGCATATCAGCAAATGAAACAGCCAATCGGAAGCCGTCGTTACACTTGAGTGCATATCCACCAGCTATGACTGGGTTCGGTCTCTCGAGGGCTTCGTTTCGGGGGAAGTAAGTACAACATATTGCACTTTTGAATCGCGATTGTACGCTTATAATTGTGTTTATTTGTTTTTTTAAAAGCAGCAATGTATATTATATGTCATGAATAAGTGATAAATGTGTTTTAATTATGTTTGATTTTTTGGTTGCATGTGACCTTTAAATACTACGCTGCCACCATATTGGCTGCACTGGTTACGTAACGACATACGTTCAGCGGCTTTTCGAGGAGTTTCTTCTCCCCCTCTTTATAGGCTCCCTACTTCTAAGATAACTGAATGAATCACACGCTCACTTTTATGAGTAACCAATGAGTAACCCAGGGCTTATATTAATTGCAGTTGAACATAAATGATATAGATTAAAAGAAATCAAAGGCGCAGAGGCTGCTATCTTCGATACTGTTTGAACCAAAAGTAAAATTTCAAAATATTTAACATTTTCGTTACTATTTGGACCGATTTTAGACGAATGCAATGTAGGTGTAGAAGTTGAAAACGGCGGAGACTGAAAAGTGGCCTGCTCTCTATATTTATAATATAGTACGTGTATACATCTTACCAGTAATGATCATTGAATATAACCTTGTTGCTGTCTTGCATAAGTGTTTGTGAATTTCACTGTATTGCTTTATACGTATGTACTGGTTATGAATGACACCATTAAATTTCAGGAAAATAAACTTTACTGATACACTACCACTCCACCACGCTCATGTGTGCTATCGGTACCCGATTACATGCAACACGCTGATTAACAGCAGGGTTGTAAACATGACATATTCACTTCTTTTGACTGATCCCATCCCCAGTATAATAAAACTCTGTCAGCGCTGCAAATATATCATAGGTTTCTCATAACACGTGACATATGATGCTTGGTGTTATCGCCAGGGCTGAAATTAACTCAGAGGTTTATCAGTGTAATTACAGCCAGATGTTGTTTGTCCTCCATGTAGTTCTAGGAAACGAAAGTAGATACTGGCTGACCTATGATATTATCTCCATCCATGAACCTTCGAACACCACTCGAACACCAACACCCGAGAAAGGTAAGTGTTTCTCGCTAGCAATGATCTGGTGGGGATATTGTCTGGCATTACACTCAGTAAGTTGGATGGGCGCAAGTGTTTATTGTCATGTAGCCTATGTCTATGTGATGTAGGCACACATTATTATGAAGTCACTACTCATGCAAGACCTTGCATGATGTTTTCAGAAACGTGCTCATAATAATTCTTGTAATGGAAGTACACTTCCGAACTGGAAACATTCAAACCGACCACAAGTAAATTCGATGAGGTATATGGTCGCTAACATGTATGGCAGTTTTTCCCTACATGACCTGTTACCTTTACAAACTTCCATTATGTTTCAGAGACCAGCATAGATAGGATGCGAGTACAATGTCTCCTTGTGATTATTTTATGTGGTGAGTAGCATGAATTCATGATGAATTTATTCTCAAATGATTTAAGAAAAAGATAGCTAAACATTCCCATCATAGCTAGAAAGGTGTTTGTATAGCTGTGCAGACCCTTCATTTCTGTGTCCTGTTTTAAACATATTTTATTCGAAAACGAAAAGGGCACAAGTTGTTCAACTTAGGAACGCCCTCTCCCATAAGTTATATGTGTCATATTTACAATATATAAACACTGACAACAGGGAATTGTGGAAATATTATATACAAGAATAAAACTACAAAAATCTTTCAGACAGGTTAATATATCTATATACATGTTCAAACAATAATTAATTTTCATGTAGTGATAGAGTAGCATGACCAAATAGCATAAAATCTAGATTAATGGGTGTGCGATGTTTAACGACAGTATTTACATTTACAAACAAATCTTTACGCTGCGCTGTATATAAAGAACATTCTAAAAGGCATTGCCGTGATTTGTCACATGACCAAGCACAAGTACAAGAAGCATCTGATCTTAAGTGAGTTCTGAATACATCATAATTAAGTGAACTTGTACTGAACCTTAGTTTTGTGTGAATAATGTTCAGTTTCCTTGTACCAGAAGAAAATATAAGCGGGACTGCATTTACTTTACTTTGAATTTTTAATTTAAAACCTGTTAAAGAATCTGTGTTTCCTATTTGTATGGCAACATTGTTCCATATTCGTATTGCAGATGGGAAAAATGATAAGGGAAGTTTCAATCCCGTAAAGGGAAGGGAGAGGTTTGAAGACTTGCGAGGGTTATAAGAATATTTTTGAACTACATATGTAGGTAATAATTCCTGAAGATAGGATGGTGCAGTATTGTGAAGAATCTTATAAAATAAGCAAAGTTTTCTAAGTCTCCTACGTTTACAAAGAGTTTCCCAACCAGTTTCAAAATACAAATGATCACGAGAAGTATATTTTGGAAGCCCTGTCACTTTACGAGCTGCAGCTAACTGTAACTGTTATATGGAGAGTTAGTTTGTTCAGCTGTACATCCATCTCATAACTCACACACATATTCAAAATGAGGACTATTGAAAACAGTGTAGATCTTATTGTGCCTTCTTCTTTTTAACAAACACTTTAACTTTACCATGTGATTTATCATTTTGGGTTTTTTCTTTAAAACACCATTTATGTGATGGGACCAACCTCCATTTTAAGACAATGTTACTCCAAAATGAAAGAAAACCAAGTTCTATGGATAGTCAACTTCTTTATTGCAATGGATGCGACGTTTCAAAGTAGGTACTAACACATTCATGAAGCAAATTATCACTAAGAACAAATTTATTTGTCATTATAAGTTGACTATCCATAGAACTTGTTTTTCCGTCGTCTATGCAACTTCTAGTTTTTGTAATGATTGTGTGTTATTGGAAGGTGCACTGAGTGATATGTCATCAGCACACAGTCTTGTTGAGCAATTTAATACATTGGCTATTTCGTGCACATACACAATGAAAAGAAAGGGACCCAAAACTGAACTCTGTGTGACTCCGGCTTCAAGTGTTCTAGTAGTATAAGTAATGGTGGAATGAGATCATATCAAATATATAAGTTATATAATGTCAATAACATGATCTAGAACCCTTTATTCACAAACTCTGAAAAAACAGACACAACCCGCCTGTGTTCACACAAGCCCACTGTGTGGGTCGCGTCCACTGGGGGCTATCCTGTTTCCTAGACTAAACCAATGTTTAAATGCGTACCGGCTGAGAGGTGAGTCACACAGTGCATGCTGGTTGAGAGCTGGTCGATTGATAAAGTTACAAGCAATTAGAGAAATGATCCACGTGTAGTATGAACCCTGTATCATGGCTAATGTACGTGAATTGAAAAAGTGTTCACGTGAACGTGGTATGCGGGGGTATTCTCGTATGAGGAAGTCAGAGTTTCTAACTATATTAGGGATAAGATATCAAAGACCTCCTACTGTGAAAGATTTGAAAAAGCAAGCACGTGACCGCGGAATGAGGGGGTATTCACGCAGGAGAAAGTCCGAGCTCACTGAATTACTAAAAGAACAACAACCTATAGAATTACAATTCATGCCTACTGCGCATGCTATAGGAAAATATTTGAGAGGTTGGAAGATGGAAGTTCAAAGAAACATAGATGTTGAAGATCTAAAATAATTGGTATTTGATAAAGTAAATGAAGAACTGAAAGATTTAAGAGGTATTAAATTTCAACTCACATTAAAGATGACACTAGAGAAACAAAAGGCGAATGAAGCAACTGACCAGAACATTGTTTACTTCAGAGGTAATCAGGAAGTTACAACACAACTAGATACCATGAACTCTTCTATAGACAAATCAGTTGAAAAAATTCGAGAAACACTAGACATTACACTAATAGGGGGACTGGTTGAGTTGTTGACATGATTAATGTGATCTTCCTTCATATAGCAAACTATAAACTGTTGAGAGGTGGATCATACCTACCCCTGCCTAAGTATTTAAGAACAAACAAGCTATGGTTAACGTTAAAAATCGTGGTGATCATTGTGGGAGGGTAGCGATAAGATCTGCTAAATTTCCAGCTGGATAAAATTCTGACAGACTTTCCAGTTATCCAGATGATGGGATAAATTGGGAAGGTATGGATGAACCCACCCCTATATCTCAGTGGTTAAAAGTAGAAAAACAGAATCCAGACTTAGCTATATACGTATTCGGGCACAAAGGTAAAAACGTAATAGTGCACAGTAATAGTATAAGGATAGTCGTAAAACAATCAATTTATTTATGAGACAACAAGGTGAAAAATATCTCTACACATGGATTAAGAATTTCAGCCAACTGTTGTACAATCAATTGAAACACAGGGAAAAGAAACACTTTTGTGAAAGGTGTCTTCACAGGTTTTCTAGAACTGATCTGCTCAATTCACACAGGGATGATTGCCTAGGTGTAGGGGAGACAGCTGTACGGGTAGATATGCCGACAATATATTGAAATTTATCAACCACAACAATCAAATGTCAGTACCATACATTATCTACACCGACTTCAAAGCTATCATTAAACCAATCAATATGGTGGCCCAGTCCCCTAATAAAAGTTTCATGCAAAAAGTTGAACAGCATGAAGCGTGTGGGTTTTGGTATGTGGTCGTCGGTTGTGACAGCCAAACTAACCCTCCAGTCATTTATAGAAGTTCAGACGCGTCTGAGAAATTTTGTTATGTATGCTGTCAACCTCTGAATGGTGATTTGTTTAGAGACCACTGTCACGTTACTGGTAAATACAGAGGTGCGGCTCACAATGAATGTAATCTGAAGTTACGTATCAACCCTAAGCTTATTCATATCCCAGTGGTGTTTCACAATCCATGCGGGTATGATTCACACTTGATTATGCAAGCTATTTCAAAAGTAGAAGGCAACATATCCTGTATCCCAAACAATGTGGAGATATATATATCCTTTTCATTAAACATGTTGAGTTTCATAGATAGTGTTTCTGTTGTCGTCTCTAAACAGTTTGGTAAAGGCTAATAACCCAGACGACTTGACTATAACTAATTGATACACAGAAGAGAAAACTAGAGCTTTGCTGCTACATAAGGGTATTTATCCGTATGAATATATAGACGACTGGTCTAAGTTTAATGAGACAGAGTTACCTCCCATTGACCGCTTCTATAGCAAGCTGACTGACTGTCTCACAAGACGATTACAAACACGCGGAAAATGTATGGGAACAACTAGGCTGTAAGAATCTAGGTGATTACCATGATTTAAATTTGAAAACGGATGTGTTGCTGCTGGCAGATGTGTTTGAGATATTCAGAAAGACATATGTTAGGGGATTGTTGTCGGTCTTAACTTCAAATTTGTTCCCATAGAGGTACACATGAAACTTGTCTGTTACGGCCCACTTGAGGGCTGAAAACTCCAGATTATGAGCCGGATAGTTCCTTTCACTTTTCCGCAGACCTCAACTAGCAAAGGCAATGACTCTCATCCAGATTTCTTGTTTCTGAAACAGAACAGCTCCAAGTCCGTCTGTCCTAGCACCGATATGTACCTCAAATGGAAGAGAATAATCTGCATATGCCAAGACAGGTGGAGACGTCAGATGTTCAATTAGCGTCTCAAAGGCGTGTTGGTGATTTTTCTCCCCTTCCAGTTGGAATCTGACTTGGCATTCTTCCTTTTCTTCTTTGGCTGTCCATTCAGCAGATCATTTAAGTGTCGAGAAATGATGGCAAAGTTCTTTACAAAGCGCCGGTAATAGCCTGCAAACCCAAGGAATTTTCTTTTCTGACATCATTGACACCCTCGGTATAGGCCAGTTTTTGAGTACAGCAATATTGTCAGGATCTGTTTCGATTCCATTAACTGATACTACATGTCCCAAGTACTTTTTCCGATCCTTGAAGAATTCACATTTGGAGGGTTTCAACTTCAATCTATTGTCTTTCAAACGTTGAAATACCTCTTCCAGACATAGTAGATGTTACTCAAACGTTTTGGAGAAGATAATAATATCATCCAAATATATTAGACATTCCTTAAGGTTGAGATCACCCATACATTTCTCCATTATGCGTTGAAAGGTGGCTGGAACATTTGTCAATCCAAAGGGCATCCAATTACATTCATAGAATTTTCCATGGAAAACAGTCAAACTTGAGGATAACATGGATCAAGCATTTTTGTAAGAACTTGTCGGGTGGTAGGATACTTACTGTCAACTGTGTGCGAAAACGTTGCATGGTGTCTCCTCTGGCCTCTGTTTATACCGTTTTAATACACTCACAAGACTGAACTTCCTCTAATACAACAATGCAAAGATGATATAACAATACTTTTAATTGAAGATTGGCAATCGGAATTATATTGCCATGGATATTAATCAATACACACAGAGTTCCTACAGCTCCCGTAACCAGTTTGTTTACAGGTCTATTTTTAGACCCACGTGGGGACATGATCATGTGACTATTGTTGACATTCGCTACCTCGCTGACAGTGAAATGCATTTGACGTCGCTGTTTTAAGGAACATGATGTTTATTATATATAGATATCTCTATCGATATTATCAATATCAATTTTTTTCTGAACGTTATATTTATGCAGGATTAGCATTTTAAGGATGTGAATCATATGCCGTATTTATAAACCGATGTGTGGTTTGGTCACCGATCACGTGACTTACACTGATTGTGTCGAGAGACTATCAAACTGACACTTGTTCACCCCACTGCCCGTCAGCAGTTGGGTCTAAAAACGTGAGTTTGTGATATATATTTATATATGATTGTTTTTATGTACATAAGAACATAATATTATTGTTGGCTGTAATTCTTGTGTTTTGAAACATATTTTCACGTGAAATTCGTCGGATATGGTTATTCAACTGAGCAGAATTGTAGTAGCCTCCCTTATCTGACCTAGTTTTTGGACACCTCTTGTGTATTTCTCTCCTCTATGTGTTTCTCAACAGAAGACATGGTAGGTGTTACCTAGACACATTGATACAGTGGCCTTTTTTTAATTGTCTATTATATAGTACAGGATGGATTTGACTTGTGGTGACACTTTTTCTTTGTGTTTTATGTTTTCTAATGTCTTTTATAATCTTGTTTTCACTAAAAAATATAAAAACATCCATTTCAGTAGACAGTTGAGATATAGTAACAGTGTGCGCATTATGAATCAATATGGGTGATAAGATTAGAATAGCTTCAGCCAATTGTAGAGGCCTGGCAGAAAAGAGAAAACGAAAAGAAATAATGAACCTTTGGCGTAAAAGAAAGTTTTCAGTTATATGCCTACAAGATATTCATATAGCCAAAGAGGATGATATTACTATGAGAAATGAATGGGGTCTTCAAAGCATTATAGCACCATATAAATCAAATGCAAGAGGGGTTGCTATCCTATTTAACAATAATTTGGAAGTAAATATCCACAAATTCAAGACTGACACCAATGGAAACTATATAATAGCAGATGTAACTATAGAAGGAATAAGAATCACACTGACTAATATATATGGTCCTAATCAAGATGCACCCGAATTTTATCATGCCTTATTTCACAATATGGAAGAATTTGAAAATGAATCTCTTGTGATATGTGGAGACTGGAACTTAGTTCTTAATCCTTCCATTGACTTAGAAAATTATAAACATATTAATAATCCAAAAGCAAGAAAGGTATTGTTAGATAATATAGAAAAGTATGATTTGATAGACATTTGGAGGGAGAGAAATTACGATGTTAAAAAGTACACATGGTGGAAAAAAAACCCGAAACAACAGTCCAGACTTGATTTCTTTTTAGTTTCACAAGATTTAGCAAACATGACAAGTGACTGTTCCATACTTCCAGGATATAAATCTGATCATTCGGCAATTACTATGTCCTTTTCCAGTGAACTTCATAAGGAACGGGGTGGTGGATACTGGAAATTAAATACATCATTACTATATAATCAAGACTATGTAAATATGGTCAAGGACATGCTTCTTGAAACAAAATTAGAATACTGTAACTGCACTGAGGATGAACTAGGTCATACTGAGGACTCAAAATTACAACTTAAAATAAGTGACACATTGTTTTTAGAAACATTTTTGATGAAAGTGAGGGGGAAAACAATATCATTCTCTTCCTACCTAAAAAAAATCAAGACTGAAAAAATGAAAAATTTAGAAAAAACAATCTCTGCAATGGAAGAAGAAATCAGAGAAAATTTCCAAACAGTGTGTGAAACTAAACTTGCTGAACTATCCAAATGTAAACTAGAATTTGAAAAATTAAAAGAAGCTGAAATAAGAGGTATACAAATAAGAAATAGAATTCAGTGGTACGAGGAAGGAGAAAAAACAACCAAATATTTCTGTCATCTCGAAAACAGAAATTATGCCAGTAAGCTTATGAATAGTGTCATTAATGATAAAGGAGAAGTAATATCAGATGGTAAGGCTATTCTATATGAGCAGAGAAAATTTTATGAAAATCTATATGCATCAGGTGGTACAATAGCAAGTAAATATATTGAGATATTCAATGATATTATTACACCAAAACTAACAACTGTTGAAGCTGAAACTCTTGAGGGTGACATTACAATAGATGAGATAACACAAGCTGTTAAATCAATGAAAAATAACAAAAGCCCAGGAAGAGATGGTTTCCCAATAGAATTCTTTAAATTTTTCTGGAAAGATCTCCATATTTGGGTTTGTAGATATATATCAGAAACATTCAGGCAAAATATGTTAAGTCCAACAATCAAAAGAGGCGTCATCACATGCATTCCAAAAGCTAACAAAAATAGACAGTTGTTAAAAAACTGGCGCCCAATTTCCCTTCTAAATTCTGTGTATAAAATACTCAGTACATGTATAGCCAATAGAATTAAAAAAACTTTGAATACACTAATTCATGAAACTCAGACAGGTTTTATCCCTGGAAGATGTATTAGTGAGAACATTAGACTGGTATATGATATTATGTTTGAAGCAAAATTACAGGGTAAAAAGGGACTGTTGTTACTTATTGACTTTGAAAAAGCTTTCGACACTGTCTCTAAAGAATTTATAATTCTAACAATAGGAAAATTTGGCTTTGGACCTAATATGGAAAAATGGATCAAAATATTAATCAATGATCCTACATCTTGTGTTATACAAAATGGTCATCTATCTCAGTTTTTTCACAATGAAAGGGGCTGTAGACAAGGCGACCCGGTCTCTCCCTACATATTCCTTTTAGTGGCAGAAATTTTAGGAACAATGATCCGTAACAACAGTGCAATAAAAGGAATGACGTTGAATAATACTGAACATAAAATTGGACAATATGCAGATGATACTGAATTATTTCTTGATGGATGTGAAGAAAGCTTAAGCATAGCAATTGACACCCTAAATAATTTCTACAAAATGTCTGGTTTAAGAATAAACGTAGAGAAGACTAAAGCAATATGGATAGGCTCAATGGCAGGTAGTAACATGATGTTATGTCAGGATCTTAAGCTTGATTGGCACAGTGGTTATTTTGATGTACTAGGAATAAAGCTTAATCCTAAGTTGAATAACCTTTGGGTAATTAATACAAGAAAAAGACTAGAAATTATTAATAGAACTCTTGGGAATTGGAGAAAAAGAAATTTGACATTAATAGGGAAAATAACGGTTATTAAAACTTTAGCACTCTCATCATTAGTGCATATATTCACTTCACTCCCAAATCCTCCAAAGGAATTCATTGATAAATTAAACAATATATTTTATAAATTCATCTGGAATGATAAGCGCGATAAGATAAAGCGAACAACAC
Source organism: Haliotis asinina (assembly GCF_037392515.1). Taxonomy (NCBI): domain Eukaryota; kingdom Metazoa; phylum Mollusca; class Gastropoda; order Lepetellida; family Haliotidae; genus Haliotis; species Haliotis asinina. Next base: position 19,231,675 of record NC_090289.1, read on the forward strand.
TTATTAGAAAATATGAAGAAGGGGGACTAAGAATGGTTAATGTAGAGGTATTCATTAACTCATTAAAACTGTCAGTATTAAATAAATATCTCCAAAATAAAAACACTAGCCCTAGTACCTTTCCATTCAAGGATATATTTCTGCTTGGAGCCAACATTGAAAATTATGTGAAAATAATTAATCCCTATTGGAAAGATGTGTTGGCAGCATGGGGAATATTTTATAGAACACATAAAACTGATTTTACAGATATTAATCAAATCTTATCTGAACCCCTTTGGTTCAACCATCAATTCCAAAATAGTAATTTTATTATAAGACATTGGTATTTTAAGGGTATTCACTCTATAAGAGACTTGTGTAATGATCAAGGTATTTTGTCATTTAATGAACTTAAGAAAACTTACAAAATCAAAGGCACAGTTCTTGATTACTACCAGGTTCTTTCAAATATACCAAGAAAATGGAAAGATACTATTAGAAATAATCTATTGATTGTTCATAATCACTATCTCAGCACACCACTGATATGTTTACTTTCAGCACCAAAGAGGTCAAGATATTTCTATGATAAGCTTATAAGTACTGAAACTTTCCCTTCTACATGTGAAAAATGGCAACAACTCTTTGACACTGTAATCCCATGGGAATATATTTTTAAAGATTATAGAAGATGCACAAAAGATACTAAATTGATTGACTTTCAATTTAAATTTATTCATAATATTATATACACAAAAAAAGAATTACTGAAAATGAAATTAGTTGATGATGAACTTTGCTCTTTTTGTAACTTAGTGTCTGAAAATTTGATACATATTTATTGGGAATGTGAATGTGTGAAAACATTCTGGTTGAAACTGAAAGAATATATTGACAATAAGACAACAGAAACATTTACCCTGACAAAATATACAGTCTTAATTGGTGGAAATAATACTGACTTAATGAACCATATACTTCTTGCTGGTAAAAAATACATTCATGTATCAAGTATTAAAAACACCAAGTTATCACTGGATGCATTTCTAAAAATACTGGGTGATATTTTCAAAACTGAAAAGTTTATTGCTACTAAGAATAATAAAATGTTACCATTTGACAGAAAATGGTCACCACTGCTGCCATATATCCAGTATGTATAACTTTTATCCATATGAACTTTTGTCTTATTATGTACTTGTGCTGTTGCATCATTTATTTGTGTATCTGTCTACTGAGTTGAATGGATAATAAAAAAAAAAAAAAAAAAAAAAAAAATTACATTCATAGAATCCAAGTGGAGGTACGGAAAATGCGGTTCTCTGCTTATCCTCTTCCTTCATTTCCACTTGTCAATATCCAGAACATAAATCCAGCTTTGACAAGAATGAAGAACCAGACAGACTGTCTAAAGTTTCCTCTATCCTTGGAATAGCGTAGGCATCTTTAATGGTCCGTTCATTGAGGCGGTGAAAATGTAGACATAGCCTCAGATTCTGATCTTTCTTGATGAGAAACGACTGTTACATTCCCTGATGGCCCCATAGGCTAACATTTCATGAAAATGTTCTTTAACTTCTTCAAACACTCCAGGAGGTATACGTCGATGCGGTTGCTTGAAAGGGGTATCATACATAAGCTTGATTCCATGTTGTACAGTAGTGCTTTGTCCTAGATCTAAGAAACTCTTTGACATGATACAATTCCATTTCTTGAGCATAGTTAAAATAGCGTCCCTCTGCTCCTCCATCAGGCAGGTATCTGAAAGGTCAATGTCAGTAGATGGAACTGGAGTGACCTCTTGTTGGTGAGTGCCAACAGGCTTGATGTAGTTGACAAAGTTTTGCTTTGGAAGGAATGCCTATGACTCGGGCTGACAGTTTGCAGATCCAGACGGGGACTTGGAATAGTCGACCTTTCTTGCCAATTTCTACAAGTCTTGGGCAAACAGCTAGTCCAGTTAAGTCAGTATCCAGTCATAATGCTCTGTGAACGCTGTGGATCTCCTTGGAGCATGTCAAATGAGTCCAAGTATGGTCATCATTTGGTTGGGATAGATGCGGATAGGAGCCTTGTTCGTGGACTTCACTTGGCCAAGTACACCGTACCACCTGTGGCTTGAGACCACAGTGCTGTTACCCATGGTGCTGAAATGTCAATGTCTACTGGTTTCATTTGTGACTCGACTAAATCAATGACGTTGGTTCCAAGGACAACTGGTACATTCTTGTTGAACTCTGTGTCTGTGGTGACAAGTATACATACCAGATACTCCTTAACCACAAAGGGGATGTAGATCCTAGCCTTGATGTACCCTAAATATGGGAGCACACAATCACCTGCAAGTTTCACTTCAAAGTAGGAGATGAGATACTTCCGCTAAAGATGTTTGAGACTGGATTGGTAATATCCTTCAGTAATAGTGGTAATCATGGATTCGGCATCAAACAGTGCTGGCCAGTCTGTACAATCAATGTTAATGTTATGTTTGCCTTGCCTTGCCTTGTTTAACGATTGGCCATGAGCATTTCCTCTACCTTTTCCTCTACCTCTGTTTCTCTCTCTCAAACTAGAGGGCCCCTGACGATACTCTTGAGGTGAGGTATCCTTCTTCAATTCCAACGCTGTTCGATCTGTCCAAGATCTGCTGAAGTATTTTGTTATCAGTTGTTGGTTTCCTCTGAAGTGTCTCTAGCCTCTCCAGTCCAATCATGACTTCCGAAAGCTGTTCCGATACTTTGCTAGAAGTGGTGTTGAATGGTTCTTTGCTGTGTTGCTGGTCTTTGGTTCAACTGAATGAGAATTGGCAGCAAGCTCCTGCTCGAACAGATTTCATAAGTGTAGAGAAGTCCATATTGGAATAAAAGGCATGTCTTGTAGCATCCTTCAAATGGGTATTCCTCAGTCCTGACCAGAAACGATTCCTTGACATGACACTACTGACACTATCTGTGAATGTTCCCAGGTGTAGTGCTTGTTGAAGTAAATCCTCAAGACGAATAGCCCAAGTGGCTATAGACTCAGTATCCCCTTGCACAGCTTGGTGAAATTCCCTGGGAAGGTTTTCAGCTGTGACAACTGTAACATATGGACCTTCAAGTCAGTTTATTATATCAGCCACAGTGGCGTCTTCACCCAAAGAAAGAAGAATACGAGCTGCTTCTCCTGTTAGTGACTTCCTGGCAGCTTGAGTCAGAGTGGCTATAGGATAAATGTCATCTCTGATGAGACACCGGATCTCAGATTTCCACATCTCAAAGGTTACATCTCCTTTATTCATCGGATTTTCACCTGAGAAGGTAGATATCCAAAGTGGCTGTGGATATGCAGGCAGTGTTGGAGCTGAGAAAGACTGTGGATAAAAGCAAGGATCTACAATTGCTGTCGGTCCAGGAGCGCAAGGGGAATAACCTGGCTTGCGTGCTGGGAACATGTTTTCCACTGTGGTTGGACCGATGTTCCAGTGTTCTTTAAGTAAGCGACCATTTTAGCTTCATCCTCATGAGACAAAACTTCAGACTTGATTTCTCAATCTTCCCCACCTTGAGCCATGTTGATTTGTACTACCACGGACACAGACAAAGTTGGTATAGGGATGGTAGATGTGTGGTATTCTCCCTGGTTGTATAGATATAAATATAAACAATAACAATGTGTGTCAGTGAATTACATCCCTATGTCAACCATGATGAACCGGTTGTAAATAATAGCAATATGGACAATGATGCTACAGTGTGTAGTACACCAATCACAGACTGTATTTGGACTTACCTAACACAAAACTGTGTTATATACAGGTGTCGATAATCACCAGATAAGGGTATAAAGTAAATGCAGTATATACACACCAAGAAGCAAAATATAAACGCAGCCAAACACCGTTCCCCATAATATGGACCTGCAACTCAACAGTGTGTATGGGAACACCAGTAAAATATACCTGCTTCACCAAACCTGACTAATTAACCAACTTGACAATGAAGACCCCAGCTGGAAAGGACCCAAAGGAGGTAATGCTTGAAAGGTAAAGTAAGTGGACAGCTGTACAGGAAAGGGAGACAAATGTTAATTGGTATATGTATCTACCAATTCTTTATTAAAGTAACACTAAGTTCTAATGTTTACTAAAAACGAAGTTTATTCTAACAGAACACGAACGCAACCTTTAGGAGGCAGGTGTATTCGCACACGCATACACACGTGATGTAAACAATGGCAAATGGCGAACAACCAAGAGTGATGATAACACTTGACTAAGCTAAATATTACACACCTATAAAAGCCGGTGAGATTAAGACAAATTATAGAATTAAACCAGCTTAAGCTACATGCGATCAGCGCATAAACTAAAGGTATGAACCACAGTTGTAAATACTCTAGCTCAAAACGATATAATACAGCTAACGGTTTTAAGATAGAGCTCAAGCAAGTTTATTTATGAAGCATCGTGCAATGACAGATCATGGGATATAATGTTTGTTTGCACAGCACACTTTAGGGCACAAGTTGATAATGAAATCTTCATAAATCAATAAAGCTCTCTTGTAGCCGAATACTTGTGAAAAGTCAATTACAGTCAATATCACAGATGACAGTTTCACAGTTCAACATATAGTTGAAAATAGTTTATTGTGCATAAAACATGGATGCACATTCACTCACAGTGATCGTCAGTTCAGATGATCGTAGGCTGAGTACAGCATGGCGGGGATTTACAAATCGTCCACGTTACACGTGGACAGCCTCGTCGTGCAAGCGGGAACGTCGTCGACGTTGTGACTCGCATGTCGCAGGTTCAAGTCTCTTCTTGTCCGAGACAAATATGATGTCATAAAAAGCTGTTTATTGTCTGTAATTAAAACAACATTATGAAATGTTGATATCTGTCTGCATGCCATCGTCTTAGGCTGACAGATGACAATAAGAAGTCAATTCAAACTGTGTTGACATAACAGGTAAAATTCGGGAATTACCTGTGCGTCAGATACAAGTAGGACGTACAACTAATTATTTCATTGTTGAGAGGCAGCCACAGGACTGAAGAAAGAAGAAATACAAAAGGATTAATCGTGAGAGGTGCTCCATCAACTCCATTAACCACCACAAACCGTGACCATGAGTTGATATTACTTTGAGAGGCACTTTCATCTCCAGAAGAAGAAATGGTATCTGTATCTAAATGTCTTCTTTTATTTATCTAGAACCAGTAGTGAGTAAGGTTGCCATGATACGGAAAATCGTTTGACATCCCCGCTCCCCACCCACCATTGTCTGTCAACAAGGACAGTGCTGAAGTGGAAGCCGACTACAAACACTAGGGTTATGGGGATGCTATATTCCAGCGAAAGAAACACAGGTAGCTGCCATAGTCAAACAGAGTGAAAATAAAGCTGATTCTGCCCGAGACATTTACCCGAAGACATTCACTACAGGGATGTTGGCGAGCTCTTAGCATTACCCAGCACTCAGCACGAGGAGGTGCCGTCAGGTAGAGGAGGGTATTCTGGATTGTCATCACTAATGATTGCAATAAAATCGCAACTAAGTATGAGCAACGAAGCGTCATTAAAACTGTTTCTTATCCAGGAGAACCTTTTCTCAATTTCTCTTTGAGTGACGCCTGTGGACACTTTCTGTTCCAACGGTATTTTTCTGTCCATATGAAAGTTCATTTTGAACTTCAACTTTTGTGTCTTTCCAAGTTTCACCTCTTTTGTTGTCTAGACCATGCATTAATAAATTGTTGCGTCTTGATTGTTCCTCCATGTTGGTCACCTCTCTGCCCATAGCCTGTATCTGTGCCTTGAGATTTATCTCCTACGTAGGACTTAGTATCTCATATGTAGGACTCGTAGGAGATGCTCGATATATGTTAATATACATTAATCTGAAATTGTCAACTCAATTCCGCCAGACATGGAAACCATTCCTTCTTTAACTATCTCAGTCACTGTTAGAGACCACAGCCATGCGTTTCATTTACGTTTAGAGTCTACAGTTATGTGTTATATTTACCATTAGAGTCTACTATCATGTTTTTCATTTACTGTTTCCTACTGACTTCCGTGTTCAACTATACTACCTATCGCTAGTGTAAATGTAGCCGCATACTTGAGTCAACTGTTCTGTACTAGATTTTGCAAAATATTCCATACTGTTTAAAGTTGCTGTTTACGCCAGAACGGATGTACAGTAAAACAAATTCGTAATGTTCAAAAGATTATTGTCATGCGTTCAACAAATGGCAGAAGAATGGCAAATCAAAACTTTACACCAAAACGCAGCAGTTCACATGCAGAATATTTACATATACTTTTTAGCAGTTTGATGAATCATCCTCGTGTCCTCAATAGTCTGTCCTACATAGGGGATACTATGTCCTACAGAAGAGATATTATGTCCAACGTAGGAGATAGTGACCCCAAAAATATTTTTCACCGTGACCCTACGACGCCTCCGTAGAATCAAAATTTAAGCGGTTTAAAGCAATCATAATTAAATGATAAGTAACCTGGTCAAAAGGATCTTTTATCGTCTTAACACTGAAATATTTATCCCTTGAGATTGAAAAATCAACACAGTCAAGTAGGACATGCTTGATTTAATTGTGGAAGTTATAATTATTTAGGACGAAGTATTTTTGAGACAATGGTCAAAATGAAGTTAACACAGGAAGTTTCCATCATGAGCATTCGTGCATACTAGAGCCTATCAAACGTCGCAAGAAGTCTTATGGGGTGGCGTTCCACATCTGTGGAAGCACCTGGCGGAATTTCTGAAGTGTGACTGAAGATTTGAACAACGTCTCAATCTCCTCTCCATTTCGTCCTACACGTGTTTCATAAGGGACAAATCTGGGAATTTAAAGGGGCAGGGAAGGATGTTAACATTGTGCTGCTCCAGCGACTGTTGAACTACCTTAGCTTCATGAGGTCTGACGTTGTTCTGCTGGAAGATCATTCTTGAATCATTCTGCTGAAGAAACGGTATGACATTTCCTCTCTGTACCCGGGACCTGTAAAATTTCTATTGACAACAAGCAAAGGTCTCAAGGACATAGTTCCTAAAATAACGCTGACCACATAGCCGCGACCATCAGCGCGCCGCAAGTGGAATTTGGACTCGTCTGTGAAGAGAACATGTCTCCATTCACGTGCTCTCCATTTAAGAAGTTGACTGCACCACTGCAGTAGTAGATGTTGGTGACGTAATATCAAAATCTGTGGTTTTGCAAGACCCGTAGCGCGTATTCCGTTTGCAGCCAAACGCCGGTGAATGGTGATATCCTATTGACACAAGGAACTGTTCGGGCTGTGATGTGACTGATTAAATGAAGAAGATTAGTGGTTTGACTCAAACTATCGTTGCGTGGTGTGGTTACAAATAGACGGCCACTTCAGAGACGCCTGAAAGACGGCGTTTTGTAGATGTCTCCACAAGCGACATATGGTGCTTGTTTAAACCACTGTGGAACTTTGCGCTGGGGTGTTCCTGTTTCCATCATTCTAGTGGCTTTCCATCTTTCATTTTCATTTATCGGTATGCCAGTTAACAGTTGATATGACCGCTCCACATAGTTATGGCAAGATGTACGCTCAAGTTCGGTACGAGCTTGGTCCATGGGGAGTCAAGGAGTGAGGGGTCGGACGACCATGACTCCTAACTGACAACACTGCATTCATGTACTGGCGCACATTCGTACAATAAATCCAGGCTCCATACTCACATGGGTTTACTAAATCCCTTGCTTCATGACAAGCTAGTTTGGACTGGACAAGACAGGGCATGCTCTCAACCAGATGTGGAACTGAACGGATGCGATGTGAACGTTCTGCTGACTGTGTAACCCACACCACTTAGCTGGTGGTGATGGTAATTTCTTACGGTGTTCGAACCTGCTCTCACATTGTCACATATTCAGATACAATATCTCTGATTCGTTTAATGTTAGATCATTTCCATGGTCTCATGGACGTGCCTCGAGATCGGAGAATTACTTTAAACTACCTATTGGTGAACAACCAATACTTTAAAGTAATGAATAAACTAATTTTTTTGTATTCTTTTGACTATTACATATGAAGGACTTGTGGTTAGTCTCAAACGGAACAACAAAGTCATTCTTGAAAAAACTTACCGAGTGATTAAAAGTTGCCAAAAGGTCGTCTACTTCACTCTCGCCCATCAACCAGAGACAAGTTATGTAAGTCTGTCACCAGAGCCCTGTCAGTGACGTCATATGAGGAACGATTTTCAGTTAGGAAGTTCATCATTTTGCTGATTTCTTGACCTCAACAAAGACATGCCGAATTGTGTTGCCGTCAATTGCTCCTTGGGGTCCGCGGGAAATTTTTGCATAGTGACACCATCACCCGTAGTTTGTACTGAATGGGTTGTTTGCGTGGTTTATACTAAATCGGATGATTCGCCCCCTACCCCACCCCTATCGAGCTACAGAATCAAGACTACTTACTATACATTGCTGACCAAAAGGATTTTGCATGAACATAACGATTCCTTCCTCAGAAGTATAGTTCCATGGGATTTACCTTCATTTCCGGGTGCCCTGGTGACCCGTTTTTGCGCAGAGCTAGGCCCCGCCTACCCATTCATCAAAGCGAGAAGCCACACCTAGGCATTGTTTTCAAGATGTTGTGCAGCCAATCCAGCAAAGCTATGATATATGATGACGTTTATCGTTCGACTTTCGATTCGTAGATGGATATATGGATATAATCGCATCTAAGGTAAACCAACCCTAACCTTTACTCACTAACCCTAAGGATCTAAAAGGTTGGTCCCTAACCCTAAGGATCTAGAAGGGGGGTCCCTAACCCTAAGGATCTAGAAGGGGTGGGGTGGGGTGGGGGGTGTCCCTAGCCCTAAGGATCTAGAAGGGGGTCCCTAACCCTAAGGATCTAGAAGGGGGGTCCCTAACCATAAGGATCTAGAAGGGGGGTCCCTAACCCTAAGGATACATCAGCGCGGTAAAGTGAGACAGTTCAGTAGATCACTATAGCGCGCTCATTAGCGAGCGCTCAGCAGTCCCGGGTCGCGCGCCCGGTAAACTGCACTCTAGCCGTATCTTTTTATGATGAAATGCTTGCTTTAAGCAACAATTAGTGATAGTTGTAGGTCTACTTTTGCTGTAGAATGGCGACGTTCATATGTTCTAATTTGATTCATTTTAATGTATAAACTATTCTCTTCATCAAATGGTTGTAATATCACCGATGTGACATTAAACATTAAATCCTACACTTACATTTCTTATGAGCCTAAATCAGTGTAATGATGACACAGTCAATGTAAGCATAAAATATAAATGTCTTTTTCGTATTTCAGGAATAAAAAAGTGTATCAGCTGTGGCGGTGGAGGAGGCGGAGGTAAAAATTATTATGTCAACCTATCTAACATTTATGCTGTGCATTCACTCTGCCTTACACCTGGAAACCTAGGAAGCTATAACCGACATTTTCTAAAGCATTGCAATTATTACAGAGGAGAAAACTGCCTCATGTTTAAATACAGGAAATACATTATGACATTTATATCAAACGATCTTCCTGAAACATACTTTCAACTTCTGTCACAAACCAGGACAACAGAGGCCTACAAAACAAAAACAATGTTTGGATCCTTAATCACACAGCACATACAACGCACGCGCATGCGCACGCGCGCACGCGCACACTCATAAACATTAATGTTGTGAAGTTATTTTCTCTGAAGTAAATGCAACTTCTTGTGTGGTGAGTGGGCTGCATGTGTCAGTCTTCCACATGCACCAGGCTCTTGTGTTTGGGCGTTTGAATGAAAAATGTATTTCGGTTCCCTTGTTTTTCACTGTTGTTGACAATGTTTCAGTGAGTTGCTTCATTGCATGTTCCAATTTTTATAAATATACCATATACAGTGCGTTTGACTCAAAACGTACTGATGAATTGCAGTCTGACTCTAAAACTAATATCTGAAATATTCAATGAAGTGCTGATCGTAATCAAAATATCAGACCAGCTCTGTGAAGGTTTTGCAGAATTCATGCCCTAAAAATACAAAATTCTTTTTCAACAAATCATTGTTAAAATATTGACACTATGTGTTACTATCAGTTACGAGCGAGTACAGCCCGTGTATAAAACTTTCTTAAAGAAAATCAGGAGCTATAAGCTAAATGGTAGGAACATGGTCAAAGCCGCCAATACTTTTGCTGTACCAGTCTTTCCCATTTCTTTAGAGCAGTTTATTGGTCAAACCAAGATAGTCTTGACTGCCTGACCAACCGGATCATGTCTGATAAAAGGGCCTACCACCTGATCTTGACTTTTTCATATTTATATATATGAGGGGGACATGGGTTGAGGTACCCTTGATATTTGCTTAAGTTCCCCGGGACTTATATAAGTGTTTATAGCACTGAATACCCCAATGTTAATTTTGAACTGACTGAAGCATGGGTATCAGATCGTACACTTCAGCCAAACTGTGTGAATCGAACGAATCAGATCTTCCCTCGACGTATTTCCCCTTCTTAATATTCACATTTGAACGTTTTGTCAAATTTGTTTATTGGAAAGAGAGTACAATGTTTTCGTGGCCATCGCTAGATTTTGTGGACGACACAAGAAAAACAGAATTAAAGAGTTATCTCCCTTCCATTCCTTTCCATTCACAAAACATGGGTAATTCTCGTGCAACATGCGTCATGTAATGTTATTCGAGGCAAAAATGTAACTACCACGAAGTATCGAATGAGTTGCTATTGGCAGCGGGGTATATTAGCAATGTGAAAACAACATTTATGTGTGAGATAAGATAAATGTGTGTGTGTGTGTGTGTGTGTGTGTGTGTGTGTTGTCCCTCTTGACAGGAATGTGATTGGCAAAATATATTCATCTGTAAGTTTTCACGTGGATATGCATGTATCATAGTGAGTGAGTGAGTGAGTTAATATTAATCGTCACATCGGCAATATTGCAGCCAAATCGTGACGAGAACAAGTAATACTGACAGTGTAGAATGGATGAATGTAAGAAACTAAAACCCTGTTGACAAAGAACATTTAAACCACTAGTATGTATCACAGATATTCCTTTAAGACTAGTAAGTAAATCTAAAACAGTTTAACTATAGTGGACAATAAAATATAAAAATGGGCTCTAGACTTCCAACAACTGAAGGTAGATCACCACACTAGGGACCATGGGGACTTTGCTACCTACATGGACCCCAGCTGGATTTACACCATTTATTACCTGTAAGATAAATTTGCCAAATTTTGATTGGGTAATAGGCAAAACGTGCAAAACCATGTAGGCGGATTTTTAGGGTGTATGAACCGTCAGATCTGTCACAACAGGTTGTACAGATGACCTTAATCTTAGATATAATGTGGCTGCCAAATCGTTGATCGCTTCGAAATTTTTAAAGTTGACGGGTACAATTATTAGTATAGAAAAGTAAAACTAATGTTGCAATAATTTCATATCTGTATGTGTCAATAAATGTATAAAAAAAATAAAATAAAATAAAACATAATGTTATGTATTTCACTTGTGGTTTAACAAAACCTCAGATTTGATTTTTTATATCATAAACAAAGCCATCCAGAGTTGTCTTTTAGAACGTTCAGGAAATGTGGTGCGTCTCATTTTGCCGAATGTGGAATGAATGAATGAATGAATGAATGAATGAATGTCTTTATTTCCTCCAGATAGGTCCGAAGATCCAGAAAACATGGTCATGCAATTATATAACTAGGTAACAGAGTATTCAACAAGCGTACATACACACACACACGCATATATATATACATATATGTACAAGCATAGGATATGGGAATATTTCTCCAAATATATACAGGTCACCAACCGTCAGGTCTTGGCTAGATTATTACCACAAGTGATTGAGGATATCTTTTAGTTTATACAAATATTTTGAGAACTCTATAATAGTAAAATGCCGTGTTGTTTCATCAATATCACTGTTATTGGCCCCTAGAAAGAATGCTAGCATGTCATTCTCTTCCATCATCTCTATTTTGACATACATTTCAACATCAAGATTATCTATTAGAGTTGAGAAGAATACATCCCTCTCTGAAAGCAAGCATCCACAGTTTAGGATAACATGGAGATAGTAATCATTAGCAAAAGTGTTACAGTTTTTACATTCTTTTGATATTTTGGTTCCGGATCCAATTCTTATTACATACTGCAGTTCTTCTCTCAGTTCTGGATATAACAATGTCATGCTGTATAACATATGAGGTGAAAGTGCTGTGTGTATTTTAAAATATCGAGACAGGTCAGCTCTGCATGATAGTTTGTATTTCCATGCTTTTTCCTCGTGGATACTTATTTCATTTACTACAATCTTTCTCCAGTTATTTTTCGTCGGGAATTGTCCGGTGCAGATATAGTGAAATACATGGTGCATTAGGTTATATTTCTTAGCTGTTGATAGCAACACGCCACATAAACTGTCTAAGTTCTTAGAATGAGAGTAATAGAGTGAGGTAGATGCACAAAATATTGTTTTACAGATTGGGACACATGATATATTACAAAGACGCCCAAGCAGCTGTAGTCTGCATTTATCGATGTAGCCAACCATTGTCCAGAGTCCTAGATCAGCAATAGTGGCATCAGTGGGAGAGCGTTTATCAAAACCTTGTACAATTCTGGCAAAGTAGCGCTGTATACTTTCAGTTAGTTCAAGATCTTTACCATAAAGAGTGGGTAATAATTCACAGCCATAGAAACTCGTTGTTAATATCATTCTTTTCCATATCTTAACACTTGCATACTGATGTAGATCCCTGCTGTTTAGACCAACAGAGATGAGGGAACTAACAGTGCGCCTTGCTTTAGTACAGCTGTCCTCAATATAAAGCTTAAAAGAAAGATTACTTTGGAGAAGGACACCCGCGTATTTTACACGATCAGACATAGGTATGTCATGATCTCCAAGGTGATAAGCATGCGTACGGATTAGTTGCTTCTTTTTATGAAACACCACAATGTTACTTTTTGATGCATTATAGGTTAGTCGCCATTTGGATGCATAATTAGCAACTGTGTTTAGAGCTAATTGTAGACTTTTAGGACTGTAACTAATAAGTGTAGTATCATCAGCAAGTAATACACATGGCAACCTGATATTATATAAGCATATTCCAGTGTCTAGCTGCCGGAGTTCAGTTATGAGGTCATTTATATACACAAGAAATAACCAAGCTGAAATGACTCTACCCTGACCGATGCCTTGTCTAACAGCAAAACTGTTTGACTGTTCACCCTTATACTGAACGCACGCATACATGGAAGTATAGCAGTGACGTAACAGAGACCACATTTTACCTCTTATACCTAGGTGATAGAGTTTAACAAAGAGACCTGATTGCCATATTCGGTCAAAGGCCTTCTCATTATCTAGGAATGCGGTGTAGATACACGACCCCCTATTAAGATAGGTTTGCACACATTCAATAAGGGTAAATAGCGCCATGACTGCGCCATGTTCTTTCCTAAATCCGAATTGTAGCACATCGGGAAAATTACAAGTATTTTGGGAGGTCCACTTTTCTAGTCTTTCTAAAAGAATTTTCTCAAAAAGTTTACTCAAACAAGATGTCAGCGTAATACCTCTATAATTGGCAGGGTTTGATTTATCCTTTTTACCCTTGTAGATGGGTATAATCATACCGTGTCTATACGCAGTGGGTGTGTACTGCAGTCTAAGAATAGCACTGAATAGTAGTGCTAATTTCTTTACCAAAAGCTCACCACCAAACATCACATGTTCATTATTAATTTTGTCAGGGCCAGGCGATTTGTTTCTACCCAGTTTCTGTACATATCTTGTGATGTCATGGACGGATATGTCTGCACATAGTGCACTATCAACACATGAATTGGTTTCATTGCTAGAGGCTATCTTGTCAATTTCGCAGTCAATTCGATGTTTGAAATCTTGGTCAAATGTATCGGAATGGTACGGTTTGGCTAAATCTGCATAGTATTTACCCCATAGCTGACAGATGTCAGTGGGAGATGTTGCGCTGGAGTTATCATATGTTAGTTTATCAACCCCGATTTTGTGCTTACGTAGCTTCCGCACAGACTTATAGAATGTATTCACATCGGTCTCACAGGTATTTTCTAGGTCTGAGTACAGATTCTTAGTATAGGCCCGCTTTGACTGTCTATGGCGTCGTCGGAATTCTCGCTTGGCCTGCTTATACGTTTTATACGAATCGAAATTATCTCCCCTTGGCTTATCCTCGTACAACCATCGCCTCCTAGCAACGCGCATGTTAAAATGATCTTTGTGCAGCCCATCCTGCTTCCAGTAAGGTTTTAAATGCGCTTTAAAGCTACCAACTGGTAGACACTCACTACTGGCATGGATCATACATTCGCTTATCACTGTACTAAATGATTCAATAGCATCCCGTGTATGAATTGGTGAACAAATTGGTGAACAAATCTCTGCATTGTTAAGCAGATTATCGAGACAGTTCCTGTATGAACTGACTGAAGCATGGGTATCAGATCGTACACTTCAGCCAAACTGTGTGAATCGAACGAATCAGATGTTCCCTCGACGTATTTCCCCTTCTTAATATTCACATTTGAACGTTTTGTCAAATTTGTTTATTGGAAAGAGAGTACAATGTTTTCGTGGCCATCGCTAGATTTTGTGGACGACACAAGAAAAACAGAATTAAAGAGTTATCTCCCTTCCATTCCTTTCCATTCACAAAACATGGGTAATTCTCGTGCAACATGCGTCATGTAATGTTATTCGAGGCAAAAATGTAACTACCACGAAGTATCGAATGAGTTGCTATTGGCAGCGGGGTATATTAGCAATGTGAAAACAACATTTATGTGTGAGATAAGATAAATGTGTGTGTGTGTGTGTGTGTGTGTGTGTGTGTGTGTGTGTGTGTGTGTGTGTGTGTGTGTGTGTGTGTGTTGTCCCTCTTGACAGGAATGTGATTGGCAAAATATATTCATCTGTAAGTTTTCACGTGGATATGCATGTATCATAGTGAGTGAGTGAGTTAATATTAATCGTCACATCGGCAATATTGCAGCCAAATCGTGACGAGAACAAGTAATACTGACAGTGTAGAATGGATGAATGTAAGAAACTAAAACCCTGTTGACAAAGAACATTTAAACCACTAGTATGTATCACAGATATTCCTTTAAGACTAGTAAGTAAATCTAAAACAGTTTAACTATAGTGGACAATAAAATATAAAAATGGGCTCTAGACTTCCAACAACTGAAGGTAGATCACCACACTAGGGACCATGGGGACTTTGCTACCTACATGGACCCCAGCTGGATTTACACCATTTATTACCTGTAAGATAAATTTGCCAAATTTTGATTGGGTAATAGGCAAAACGTGCAAAACCATGTAGGCGGATTTTTAGGGTGTATGAACCGTCAGATCTGTCACAACAGGTTGTACAGATGACCTTAATCTTAGATATAATGTGGCTGCCAAATCGTTGATCGCTTCGAAATTTTTAAAGTTGACGGGTACAATTATTAGTATAGAAAAGTAAAACTAATGTTGCAATAATTTCATATCTGTATGTGTCAATAAATGTATAAAAAAAATAAAATAAAATAAAACATAATGTTATGTATTTCACTTGTGGTTTAACAAAACCTCAGATTTGATTTTTTATATCATAAACAAAGCCATCCAGAGTTGTCTTTTAGAACGTTCAGGAAATATGGTGCGTCTCATTTTGCCGAATGTGGAATGTGTTTTGTTTAAAGATAAACTAAATTATGACAAGTAAAATGGTAATTAATTCATCACACGATGTTTTGAAATGGGACTATATGAATTTACAAGGCTTTTACAGTCCCGTAACCCTTTCAAAACACTGTGTAACTAATAGGATGTGGTGGCAAACAACCACCGCCAATCTGGGCTGACAACCAAAGTAAGTATGACCGATGGTTGTGTTAATTACATGTAAAGTATTTATAGCTGCTTGGGTGTCCCACTTCTTTTGCATTAGACCATGAATGTAAGATGTAATTAGAAGCTTATGATCACTATAAGATATCAGAAGTGGCTTCACAGATTTGTTGAGCGCTTAGCAGCAAAATCAGACTATTTATTACCAGTGTTAAATTGGCTACAAACAAGGTTATTATATAAACTACCTTGCAAAAAAGGTATAGGTCATTTCCAAATTTCAGTTAAAAACAGAATATGGTCGATATGCAGACGAAGTTTTTGTATTGTATCAATGTATCAAACACATATCAATATCTGAACATTGCTAGAGAATGAGTAACATGTTAAACGCACCGGGGTCATTATTTAACATTTTTAGTCAATGTGTGAAAAAAAAAACAACTGCATTTTTAAGTTAACCAGACATCAATACGTCGCCACATGGACATCGTCAAATGTCAGATGACGGTACCCGGGATATGGTGCCATTCCTCTGTCAGTGCCTGTTGAAGCTGCTGGTCGTTTTGTGAAGGGTGTTGATGATGTCGTAGTTGTCTATCCATCTCCTCCCATAAGTGTTCAGTTGGATTCATGTCCGGGCAACAAGCTCATGGTCAATTGTTCAAGAGTGGCAGTGCAACTGGTTCAAAAAACTGGTTGACACCGCTATTTGTTTGCGTGGAGATTTCCCTGGAGTATCACCAAATCTGTTTTATCATCACCGCAAATGCCACACCATACAATTACGCCACTACTGCCGTATGGATGAACCTCAAAAACACAAACCGTTTCCAGTCGTTCACCTCAACGCTTAAGTACCCCTTCTCTGCCATCGTTGTGGAACCAACAAAATCAACTTTCATCACTAAAAAAGTACTGGTTGCCAATTTTGTACTTGCCATCGTAGAATTTGTCTCACCCAACGCAACCGATTTTGAAGGGTCAAGGCCATGCTTTGGAAGCGACTCCGAGCTCTGATTCCTGCTGCTCTCAATTTTCTCAATGAACGATAATCTGATAAATGCAAAATGTTTACATTTAGACTGATTATTGATGTAGTTTAAATTGATTTATGGATGTTATACTTGGAGTGTAACTGATCGTATTCCATTTGGAATAATAAGGATTTGTTCCAGATATCTTCATACAATAGTAACGATAAGGTCTATCTCTTGATTTACCATCTTCTTGGATAGGAAAGACATTAATCTGTAAGGTACTGAGATCACTTTTAGCTGCAGAGATGTATGACAAGTCCAGACAAGAGTAACTGCCAGTTCCAGGATGAAGATAAGTGTAAGAACCATCATTAAAAATACACAAATCAATGTTTGAGAAAAACTCCTCTAAGATTTTACCGTTTGTATTGATGTTAGTACTACCCCAAAGAGGGTTATGACCATTTAAATCTCCCAGGTTGACACAGGGCTTCGGTAGCTGGTCATATAATGCTTGAAGGTCAACCTGTTGGAGACAAAACGAAGGTGGAATATATAAAGAAAAAAGAGTAAAAACAATATTCAGGGTTACGCGTACAGCGACAGCCTGGAGAGGGGTATTAAGAGGAACAGGACTGTGAATAACACCCTGCCTCACCATAACAGAAGATCCTCCAGTAGCTTTATAACCTGGAGGGGAAAAGTGATGGTAAGAAGTATATGATCTCAAGTCAAAATTATCTGTTGCTTTAAGGAAAGTTTCCTGTAAGCAAAAGGCTGATGGTTTTAGATCTTGTATTAATAGCTGAAGATCATTAAAATTATTACGAAGTCCTCTACAATTCCATTGAAATAAAGTAGTGGAAGAAGTCATGGGGGTTCAATTGGAGATCGAACACGTGGAGAAGGTCTTCTCTGATCTGATAGCGATGGCGTGACCTCCATGTCCAGAGGTTCAAAAGTGTTGTGAACCTCTACAGGAACAGTTAAAGGTAGAGACACTTCTATGTTCTTAAGTACCCTAGTTTCTTTCTTGTTGTTTCTGTTGTTTGTTCACAAGACGTTTAGGTTTGTTTACCGATGCTGGCTGTACTTCGGGGTCTGAAAGAACTTCAGGTGCTGGCGATGTAGTGGTGGTTAATGGTGTGGGAGACATTGCTGGAAGCATATGGTCAGCTTCAGTCTCTGTCTGAGTGGCAGTACCATTTCTGGCACCAGAAACACTGTACAAAACAGTTTGGTCATCTGTGCTTGTCTTTCATATGCTGGACGTGATTTGGAAAATGACATATGGTTACCATTGCAGTTCGCACATTTATTTCATTTGCGCAGTTGACATTTTCATGTTTCCCACTACAACGGGAGCAAACTGGGGAGCTGTGACATGACTTAGCTCCATGTCCAAACTGTTGACATTTGAAACATCGAAGCGGATTGGGAATATACACTTCCACTTCAATGTTAAAATAACCAGCTTTTATTGATTTTGGTAAGGACGTGAGACAGAAAGTAAACAGGTATGTATTCGTCCCAATGATATCATCACCTATTTTCCTAGAGAATCTCTTGACAGAGGTGACACCCTGGGACTTCAGTTTAGAAGCAATTTCGCCTTCTGACATGTCAGCAAGACATTTTGCGATCACGTATGATGCCTCTGCACGAATTAAGAGTTTTAATCCCAGTATTTGCAAACTGACGAGCTTCGAGCAAATTAACAGATTGCTGTCTCTTTGCACATTCAACTAACAGAGAACCCGTCCTGAGACGTGTTACATTTCTCACTTCACCACATGTTCCAGCAATGGCTTTTGATATGGCAAAGGGGTTAAGCTTCAAGGGTTGTCCATCAATTCCGTCCACAACTAAAAAGCGCGGCCAGGATTCACTACTGACTGCAGTAGAGTCATCATCAGAAGATGATAAACCATCTGTTTCAACATGTCGCCTTTTTGATTTTGATCGAGAACCAGTTAGATTGGGGGTAGCCATAATGAAGAAAGGATATTCGACAACCTTGCTCCCCACCCACCATGGAGTGTCAAACCGACTCCAAACCACCAGGGTTACAGGGTTGTTATACTCTAGCAGTACAGACACAGGTAGCTAAAATTGTCAAACAGAAGAAAAGTCAGGCTGGGTCCGCCCATGGCTATTATCTGAAGACACATAGAACCCGAAGGTCAGTATTGCCAGATTGGCCCATGAGCCACCGCCTTCTGGCATAGGACTCTAGGCATAGCAACAATTTTCAAACATGAGAGTATCACAAAAATATTTCGTGGAAAAGATACAAAGATATATATAATCCACATTTGATGTTGACCATGCACAGGGTATGACATGACCAGCCGATTGGTAGAACCGGGCCAGTTCTACCTCCCGTCTAGGTGAAGTCAGGGCCAAAGTGGTGTGTTGAGCATTAGGTACACGGTTGCAGGCACCCATTGCCCTCAATCACCAGGATCCCTTCCTCCACCGACACAGGGTTGCAACCCACGGCAAATGGGTTGGTGGACCAAATATACCCCCTGGTCCACAACGGGGGGTGTCGGCGAGCTCTTGGCGTTACCCAGCACCCACCACGAGGAGGTGTCTCGCTACGGGAGCATTTTACTAGATACTAATAGTTATACTATAAATATAAGATGCCTAAGCGTATCACTACATATGCAATAATGACTAGTAATCAGCTGGTTACTGAATTCGATGGTGTGGTCTCCATCCTGGAAAGCTTCTTGGATAATTCCACGCTGGTCATTCAGGTCTATCTAGGTGAACCATCGCAGAGTGATATTGAAATCGTGAAAGGAGTCAAACTCCGGTGCCGCATTTCCTCAATATGCGGGTGGTGGATGATTCACACATCAGTCTGCAAGGTGTCACAGTGTTAGTGGAAGACACTGTATCTCTAACCAAGATTTTGTTAGTTTAAAGTTCACGCTTGAGAAATTATCAGAAAAACAATTGGAAACTATTTTCTAACAGTTTTATAAACGATGGTAAGCTCTAATGTAACACTCGGTGATCTAGGAGACACAAAGAGATTCAATTTACCTGGTGAGGAAGCCACCCCGTACCTCTTATACTTTAAAGATAACGTATACAAACGAATGCCATTGGCAGATTTTACAGAACTGGAATGGTTAAATAAAATAACACTAACCAACCCTTACATAATTTTTAATCAAAATGATTTCGTTTCCAAAAGTACTAACAACGGCATGCTTCTCACATCCTTTAATCTCTTAAAAGATAATTCTTTACAAGTTAGTTAAGTGTTACAAATTCGAGGTCACACTGGCAACATGCTACCGCCAGTCGACTCGAATGCCAGTTTAGTCATTCATAGTATATAAGATTACCAACGTGACTTTTTTCAGGTTCACATTATGGTGTAAAACCACACACAACACTAATTATACTCTCGCAGAAATTTCCGAGCCAAGAATACTTTTAGATGGTCATAGAATATTTTGGCTTAAAAAGCATGAGAATAAATGTTGTAGAATTATATTAACACAAGGCTGTAAACCATCAATAAGCCTCAGTGGAATTCGTATTATGGATGGAAACACACAATGTAAACCTTACAGGTTTAAAATATATCAATCAAAACTTAAATGATAGATAATTAAAAACTAATGGTGGAGAATTCACCACAGTCAAGCAGGATATCCTAGATGCTTGACCGTGGTTCTCTCATCACAAGGGATACAAAATGGAGGATCCTCACATTTAAGCAAATATTTATGGGTATATCTTGTGTGGCCAATACGACATCATCGTAAAATAACCTCTTCAACTCTGGACTGACGACCCAAGTAGGTGTAACCAATATACGGTTTTATTTCATGTAGTTTATTTATACCTACTTGGGTGTCCCACGTCAACTGCACCAGGTCACGGGTATACGTCCTAATGCAAGCTTTGTAATCTGAATAATGAATAAGAAGTGGTGTCACAGATTTGTTGAGTGCTGCCTTGGCAGCAAGATCAGCCATCATGTTACCAGAAATGCCAACATGGCTGGGTAACCAACAAAAGACGATGTCATATTGGTCAGTAGCAAGATTATTATACAGTTCAATAATGTCAATTAAAAGTGGATGTTTACATGATAAATTTTTAATCGCCTAAAGACAAGAAAGAGAGTCTGAATGGATTATATATTGTTTACGTTGAGGGTGCTTTTGAATATATTTAAGAGCTGTTAATATGGCGTTAGCTTCAGCAGTGAAAATAGAGCTATTATTCGGTAATCTAGAAGATATTGTTCTGGATCCAATAACAGTAGCACAAGCTACTGAGCCACCATCCTTGGACCCATCTGTAAACAAAGATTTGTAATTGGTATATTTACTTTTTAATTGATTATATTCCTGTTTATATTGTAATTCGTTAGTTTCTGACTTTTTAAATGTAGTTAATGTTAGGTCAACTTGTGGCCTAACTAATTGTCAGGGAGGAGAAGAAAGAAGTCGGAAAGGGGCTATATTTTCCAGCTCAATGCCGGCAGAAGAAAGAAAGGGTTTAATTCTGTGCCCAAGAGGCGGAACAAGAGAAGATTTCTTGTTGTATAACTCCTCATAAAGGGGACTGAAAACAGAGTTATAGGCAGGGTAAGATTCATTAGAGTATAATTTAGTAATGTACTGTAAAGCTAACTTTATACGGCGCTGCTCAAGGGATGGTTCATCAGCCTCAACATAGAGACTGTCAATAGTTGAAGTTCTGAAGGACCCAAGACAAAGTCTTAGACCTTGGTGATGGACAGAATCAAGAAGTTTAAGATTGCTTTCGCACGATGGAGCCATAATCAAGTTTAGAACGAACGAGTCATCGATATAGATGGAGAAGGGTAGCTTGATCCCCTCCCCATTTAGAATTTGAAACCACTTTCAACAAGTCAAGTGCTTGCAGGCATCTAGTTTTAAGTGATTTAATATGTGGAAAAAACGTTACATGTGAATCAAAGATTAGACCCAAGAACTTGGTTTCCTTCACAACTTTAATGGGCGTCCCATCTAGAGACAGTTCAGGGTCTTTATGTGGTTTGCATTTACGACAAAAAAATATGCAGTTTTTATTTAGAAAATTTAAAGCCGTTTTCAAGACACCATTTATTAATCTTGTTTAAACACAACTGCATTTGTCGTTCAATGGTATGCATATTTTTACAACGACAAGAAATATTAAAATCATTCACAAATAACGATCCATCAATTGAATCGTTTAAAACTTTTGATAAACTGTTGATCTTGATGCTAAAAAGAGTGACAGACAAAATACTGCCTTGTGGAACACCCTGATCCTGATTGTAATGATCAGAGTGAGTGAGTGAGTGAGTTAATACTTAACGTCACATCGGCAATCTCTCAGCCATATCGTGACGAGAACATTCAACAATGAAAAAGAGCATATATAAATCATAAAAACCCGTCAACGAAGGACAGTAGAACAACTAGAATATCACAATTTCAATTAAAACTAGCATGGAAAGTTAAAACTAATAGCACTATTTAGACAATACAATATAAAAACAGACTATAGATCGCCAACAACAGAAGGTAGATCACCACACTAGGAACCATGGGGACTTACAGTACCTTTGCTACCTGCATGGTCCCTAGTTGGATTTACACCATCCCTTCAGCTGTTGGCGATTGTATGAAAAGCTAGCCGAAATTAAAAGAACATGGATGCTACGATTAAAATCCTGGTAGACTTAAATTTACTGTGAATGTTTGTGGACTTACGTACCCTCTCAGGAGGACAATAATTTTACAATACTTCAACCCCCTTTGAGGGTACAGCCACCAACGATTCAAGTTACTAATTCAAACTACCAATCATTAAAATGCATCTATTTACACAACATAATTTTCAAAATTCCACCACAAAATCAATTTCTTTTAAAAAACGAATGATTAAATGACAACTAACAGTGCTAAAAAGGTCCTTGATAGTTTTGACATTGAAAAAATGAAAAAATTATCCCTTGTGATGGAGAATTCAACACAGTCAAGCAGAATATGCTTGACCGTGACTCTCTCACCACAAGGGATACAAAACGGAGGATCCTCACCTTTTAAAAGGTATGCATGAGTGTATCTTGTATGGCCAATACGACATCGTCGCAAAATGACTTCTTCAAATCTGGACTGACAACCCAAGTATGTATAACCAATGTAGGGTTTTATTTCATGTAGTTTATTTATACCTACTTGGGTGTCCCACTTCTTCTGCATCAGATCACGAGTGTAAGCTCTAATGCAAGCTTTGTAGTCAGAATAAGGAATACGAAGTGGTGTCACAGATTTGTTAAGTGCTGCCTTAGCAGCAAGATCGGCCATTGCGTTACCGGAAATGCCAACGTGGCTGGGTAACCAACTAAAGACGATGTCGTATTGGCCAGTAGCAAGATCATTATATAATTCAATAATTTCTATTAAAAGTGGATGTTTACAAGAAAGATTTTTAATCGCCTGAAGACAAGAAAGAGAGTCGGAATAGATTATATATTGTTTATGTTTATGGCGTCTTTGAATATATTTAAGAGCTGTTAATATGGCGTTAGCCTCAGCGGTAAAAATAGAACTGTTGTCTGGTAATCTAGAAGATATTGTTCTGGATCCAATGACAGTGGCACAAGCTACTGCTATCTGTAAATAAGGATTTATAACTGCTATATTTATGTTTCAATTCATTATATTCTTGTTTATACTGTAATTCATTAGTTTCTGTTTTTTTTAAATGTGGTCAGTGTTAGGTCCACTTGGAGCCTAACCATCTGCCAAAGAGGAGAAGAAAGAAGACGGGAAGGAGCTATGTTTTCCAGCACAATGGCAGCCGAAGAAAGAAAGGGTTTAATTCTATGCCCGAGAGGTGGAACAAGAGAAGACTTTTTGTTGTACAAGTCCTCATAGAGAGGATTGAAAACACAGTTATATGCAGGGTTAGATTCGTTAGAGTATAGCTTTGTTACATATTGTAAAGATAATTTTATACGGCGTTGTGTAAGAGATGGTTCATCGTCTTCTACATACAGACTGTCAACAGGAGAGGTTCTAAAGGACCCAAGACAAAGTCTTATACCTTAATGATGAACAGAATCTAATAATTTTAAGTTGCTGTTGCAGGCTCCACCATATACGATGGAGCCATAATCAAGTTTAGAACGGACAAGTGATCGATATAGATGGAGGAGTGTAGCTTGATCACCTCCCCGTTTAGAATTTGATACCACTTTCAACAAATCAAGTGCTTTCAGGCATTTAGTTTTCAGAGATTTAATATGAGGCAGAAACGTTAGGTGTAAGTCAAAAATTAATCCCAAGAACTTGGCCTCCTTGACAACTTCAATGGGAGTGCCATCTAGAGATAGTTCAGGGTCTTTATGTGGTTTATATTTACAACAAAAATGTATGCAATTAGTTTTCGATTTAGAAAATTTAAAGCCGTTTTCAAGACACCATTTATTTATTTTGTTTAAGCACAACTGCAACTGCCGCTCAATGGTATTCATATTTTTACCACGACAAGAAATATTTAAATCATCCACAAATAACGAACCATCAATAGAATCATTTAAAACTTTCGATAAACTATTTATCTTTATACTAAAAAGTGTGACAGATAAAATACTGCCTTGTGGAACACCCTGATCCTGATTGTAATGATCAGACAGGGTAGAACCCACGCGGACCTGAAATTGTCTATCATTTAAAAAGTTGGCTATGAATTGCGGCAAACGACCTCGCAAACCGGAGTCATGTAAGTCTCTTAAAATACCATGTTTCCAGGTTGTGTCATATGCTTTTTCTAAATCAAAAAAGATAGACACAGCGTGTTGTTTTTTAATTAGTGCGTTTTTAACAAATGATTCCAAACGCACTAGGTGATCGACAGTACTTCTATTTTTACGGAAACCACATTGTATATCAGTGATAAGGTTATTAGTTTCCAAGTACCAAACAAGTCGGTTATTTATCATGCGTTCCATGGTCTTGCAAACACAGCTAGTCAGTGAAATAGGTCGATAATTAGACGGATCAGTATGATCACGTCCAGGTTTAGGTAATGGATGTTATCAGCTCCAGTAGCAGTGTCATGAGCTTGATCAAGAGCAGAATGGAGTTCATGAATAGAAAATGTTTCATTATAATCTTCCCCATTATCTGAGTTGAAATTAATACTTCTTTTTTCTTGTTGTCTTTGATACGTTTGGAATTTAGGTACATAATTTGAAGAGGAAGAGTGTTTAGCGAGGGTTTCACCCAGTTTATTAGCAATATCTGATTTATCAGTAAGCAATTGGTTTCCATGTCTAAGATGATGGACACTAGATTTAGTACCTTTACTCTTAATTTTCTGGACCATGTTCCATACCTTTATGAACCATAGGATGGCGACGGAAATAATGTTCTGCTTTTTTCCTTGCCTTCCTAGCTTGTTTGCATTCATCACTGAACCATGGTTTCCGGATATGTGGAACTGCAGAGGACTTTGGTATACATTCATCAGCTATGGAGTTCAGTTCATCAGAAAAGCATTTAATAGCATCTGGAACATCAATAAAAAGTTCAGTTTTAAGTTTTTCAGCACACAGTGTTTCATATAAAGCCCAGTTAGCCTTTTTAAAATTCCGCCTTGATGATGGAGGAACATCAGATGGAGTCACAGCTTTTAATATAGTAGGAAAATGGTCACTTCCACAGGGGTCATCGTGGACAGACCATACAAATTCATTTAGTAGTTCTGAATTTGTGACTGACAAGTCGACAGCAGAATAAGTTCCTGTACCAGGATGTAAATATGTATTGGAGCCATCATTATAAATACATAAATCATTATCTGAACAAAATTCCTCCAGTACTTTACCTTTACCATTTATTGTTGCACTACCCCAGAGTGGGTTGTGTCTATTTAAATCTCCCATAATAATGCAGGGCTTTGGGAGTTGATCATATAGAGCTTGAAGATCGAGTTTGTGAAACGTACTAGGCTTTGAGATGTACTAGGAACTGATTCTGTTGTTTGGGTCGATATTGCAGGTGAGAATATCAGAGGAGATTCCGTTTTAACCCAGGTCAGGTTTGTCTGACAGCATACAGATGACGTTGTTGTTTTAGCGGTTACTGTTTCTGACGATGTTCTGGTGATAGAAGCATAGCTCTCCTTATGTTCTGAGCTTTGAACTAGCTTTTTAGCTTCCACAAAACTAACGTTTTGAGTGAATTTTATCCTATTTATCTCCATTTGATGTTTCCAAACAGGACAACTTTTAGAGTAGGAGGAGTGGTCACCCGCACAGTTTGTACATTTTTTAACATTACTGTCACAATCTTCTGTTGTATGTGTCTTTTTGCCACAGTGAGCACATACAACAGACAATGTGCAAGCATTGACGCCATGACCGAACTTTTGACATTTAAAACACCGCAAAGGGTTTGGAATGTACATGTCCACATTGATGTTACAATAACCTGCTTTAAGAGATTTTGGAGCAGTTGGTGAGGAAAAGGAGAACAGGTAAGTATTGGTGTTAGTTACAACATCATTCTTCCGGATTGCGAAACGTTTTACATTGAGTACACCCTGATCTTTCATCTCAGAGATGATGTCAAGCTCTGTCATATCCGCAAACAATCGGTCACGATCTCTGATGATTCCCTTGCTCGTATTGAGTGTTTTATGAGCCGTAACCGTGACTGGAACGCCGACAAACAATTCTGTGCTCATAAGGTTTGTGGCTTGTTGCCTTTTCCCACATTCAACCAACAAAGCACAGGAACGCAAACGTCTAATATTCTTGACATCACCTGCAAGGCCCTGTATACCCTTGGATATGGCAAAAGGGTTCAACTTTAATGGAGTCTTGTCAACAGTTTCAATTACAAGAAATCGTGGCCAGTATTCAATTGACGTGGGCAGTCTTTGATCAGTATCAATTGGATCAGTGTCTAGTTGTCGTTTGGTTTTTTTAGGAGGGTTTTCATAAGCCATGGTTAATTTCCAATAGTTCATCAGCTCCCCACCCACCACGGAGTATCACAAGGACAATGCTAAAAACAAGTGGGTCTCCAACTTGCAGCACCAAGGATACTCGGATGATATACACCAGCAGAAGAGTTATTAATAACACGTCTACCAGATTGGCCCATGAGCCACCGCCTTCTGGCATAAGACTCTAGGCAAAGTGCAAAACATCATACATCAAAATCATAAACATGTTTAGAGAACAATTCTGCCAAGACCAAAAGTAACACATTTTCCAAACAGATTAGTGTATTGACAAAAAATTAAGTCCATACACAGGGCTTGGCGTGACCAGCCGATTGATAGAATCGGGCCGATTCTACCACCCGTCTAGGTGAAGTAAGGGCCAAAGTGGTGTGTTGGGCAAATGGAACGCAGTTTAAAGCCCATCTGCCCTCAACCACCAGGATCCCGTCCTCCACCGACACGGGACGCAACCCACGGCAAACAGGTTGCCCAATTTAGTCGCCTCTTATGACAAGCAATGGGGTGCTGTGGACACTTTCTGTCCCGGGTCCACACGGGAGAAGAGCACTTAGCGTTACCCAGCACCCACCACAAGGAGGTGGCTCTTCATGGGTGCCTCCGTAAATTTAAGCATGGTTCGTTCACTTTAACCAACATACTCTCGAGTGGGGAGGTTCTGAAGGCTCCCAAACACAGCCTGATACCTTGATTATGAATGGAATTGAGCTCTCTGAGATACGATTTGCGAGCTGAACCATAGATAAAACAGCCATAGTCAAGTTTGGATCTGATCAATGATCTATAAATGTGAAGTAGTGTAAGTTGATCTCCACCCCATTTGACATTGGAAACAACTTTCAGAATGTCAAGAGTCTTTAAACACTTTGTTTTGAGATTTTTGATTTTTTTGGGACAAAAGATAATTTATGATCAAACGTAATGCCCAGAAATTTAGCTTCTCTGACAATTTTTATGGGAGTGGTATTAAGGAATAACTCAGGATCTTTTGGAGATCTTTCAAAATACCATATTTTCAAGCAGTGTCATATGCTTTTTCTAAATCAAAGAAAATAGAAACAACATGCTGCTTTTTAATAATACCATCACGAATAAATGACTCTAATCTGACAATATGATCCATGGTACTCCTCCGGTGTCTGAAGCCACACTGAATGTCTGTAATAAGGTGATTTGATTCCAGATACCAGACAAGGCAAGCATTTATCATACGTTCCATGGTCTTACAAACACAGCTAGTTGGAGCTATAGGGCGGTAATTAGTAGGATTTGTATGATCCCTGCCTGGTTTTCGCACTGGTATAATCATTGCTTCATGCCAGGAAGGGGGAAAATCTCCAGTTTCCCAGATATTATTGAAAATATTTAATAACATGATGAGAGATTCATCAGGTAGGTGTTTCAATAATTGGTAATGTATATCATCAGGTCCTGATGCTGTATCATGAGCTTTCTCAAGAGCCTCTTGTAATTCACTAAGGGAAAAAGGTTCATTATAATCTTCTGAATTATCAGACTGAAAACTCAGATGTCTCTTCTCCTGGTGCTTCTGGTATTTTTGAAAGGCAGGATCGTAATTAGAAGAAGAAGAATTCTGACTGATCGTTTCGCCCAATCTATTATCAGTGATCTTTGCAGATGTTACTACATTGCCATCTATCTTGAGATGTTGCACAGTGTTACCAGAACCTTTACCTTTGATTTTGCGTATCATATTCCACACTTTGTTAAGCGGAGTACGAGTATTTATTTTAGAAACAAATTGTTTCCAACTCGTACGTTTACATTGCTTTATGCACGAGCCTTAGCTCGTGTAACCTTGACATTATTCAAATTATCCGGGGAGGGAGCTTTGTTGAATATTCTCTCAGCTTTTTTCCTCGTTTTCCTGACCTTTCTGCAATCATCATTGAACCATGGTGTGTTAACTCGTGGAGTAACCGAGGTCTTGGGGATAGTTTTGGTAGCAATAGTAAGCAGTGTTTCGGAAAATGTTTGAATCTCATCCATTTTATTAACAAAAGTTTCAGGATTCAAATTTACACGGCATAGAGTATTAAACGTCTGCCAATCAGCTTTTGTAAATTTCCATTTTGATGTGGGTAGATCCTGTGAAGGACTGATGGTCTTAAGTATTGTGGGAAAATGATCACTACCACATAAATCATTATGAACGGACCATGTAAATTCATTATATAGAGAAGGGTCAGTCACCGATAAATCCAGCGCTGAATACGTTCCCGTTGCCGGGTGTAAATACGTATTAGTACCATTGTTAAATATGCAAAGATTCTGGTTACCAAGAAAATCTTTGAGAACTTTACCTCTATTATTATAACTGGACGAACCCCACAAAGGATTATGCCCATTCAAATCACCGACGAGTATAAAGGGCTTTGGGAGTTGATCTGTCAAATTACCAAGTTCCTTAACAGTAAGTGTTGACGATGGGGAAACATACAACGAACAAAGTGTTATAGCAATGTGGAGAGTTAGACGGACAGCCACAGCCTGTAGGGTCGTATTTAATGACACAGGACTGTGGAGTGTCCCCTGTTTAACACAAATGCAGCATCCACCAGATGCTTTGCCATTATTAGTCTTTGCATACACGTTATACATGTTATAATGACGTAAGGTAAGTTGATCATTTTCCTTTAAACACGTTTCTTGGAGACATAATGCTATAGGATCGTAATCATGTGCAAGAAGTTTCACTTCATCATAATTAGCCCTATAACCTCGGCAGTTCCATTGTATTAATGTATGGTGAGTCATTTATGGTGGAGTTATGGGTGAGCGTTCTCTGTCTTTCTTTTTAGGAGAATGACTCCTTGAACGAGTGGCTTGTGGTGCGGAAACATCCATATCTTCTAGTACTCCAAATTTATAGAACAGCAATGCAGGATTTCTCTGAGCTTTTGGTAGACGATCTGAATGTTTAACCTGTTTCGTGTAATTCACATTTGCGTTCTTTTTCTTCTCAGATTTTGAATCATCTGTTACTTGCTGGACTTTTGTAGGGGATGTCTGAACTGAAACTGAGGGTGCATTAGATGACTGATGTGGGGTCTGAGAAAGATACGTAGGCGTATCTTTTGTTACCCATGTATAATCAGTTTGACAAGAAACAGAACTGGTCATAGGTTTTATTGCTGCCGCATAAGTTTTCTTAACTGTTCCTGCAGAATGTGTAACTAGTTTGCGTGCATCAGTGTAGCCAATGTTTTGCTCTGTTTTGACTCGTTGCATTGCTGCCTCAAATTTAAAAACTGGACAATCAGAAGAGGATGCCATGTGAGGTTCGCCACAGTTAGAACACTTGACTGTGGCATTACACATAGAACCTTCATGATCTCGCTCTCCACAGCGATAGCAGACAACATGATTTCTACAGGCATTTTGACCGTGGCCAAACTTTTGGCATTTGAAGCAGCGGATTGGACGGGGTACAAACCTATCAATCCTCATAGCAAAACAACCTACTTTTAAACGCTCTGGTAGGTTTGGTGTATCAAACGTTAGTAAGTACGTATTAGATGGTAAGACTTTGCCATCTTTCCTAAATGTAAAACGTTTAGCTTCAAGGACACCTTGATCTCTGAGTTCAGAAACAATTTCTTCCACAGAGAGTTCATGCAAACTGTGATCACGATCGCGGATGATCCCTTTGCTAAAGTTAAGGGATTTATGCGCGTAGCTTTTGATCTTGATATCAGCCAGTTTAGTTGATTCCAGAAGTGTTACGGCCTGCTTACGTGACTTGCATTCAATCAGTAGAGTGCCAAACTTCAGCTTTTTCACATCAGATACATCTCCCACTTTACCTTTAATGGCTTTTTGTAACAGAAAAGAAGAAAATTATGTCAATTTACGATCTCCTGATGCTTCAAGGACAATGAACTCAGGCCAAGTGTCTCGCTCTGAATAACACAGTCGGCCAACAATTTCATCATCTGTGGAGTCAAGTTCACTATCTGAGTCAGAGTGTGTTCTTTTCGCCTTTTTAGAGTTCGTTTTGGGTGCCATGATGATAAGAATATGTTTCATCAATCCTGCTCCCCGCCCACTGTGGAGCGCCAATTGAACGATGTTAAACGTCAGCAGATTTCCAGCAGACTAACACCAAGAGGCTACAGGAATGATATACTCCAGTATGGTATCATACCAGATTGGCCCATGAGCCACCGACTACTGTGCTCTAAGTAAGTGATTCTAATCAATAAATTCCATATTCAATAAAACAATAGTAAATTTCAATGACTTTTCAACCACGACCAAGATACATTTAACTCCAAAGTCAAATTTGTGCAAATCAATAAACCGCACGGAGCCTGGCGTGACCAGCCGATTGATAGAGCCGGGCCGATTCTACCACCCGTCTAGGTGAAGTAAGGGCCAAAGTGGTGTGTTGGGCAAAAGGACACTGTTTCAAGCTCCAGTTGCCCTCAACCACCAGGATCCCGTCCTCCACCGACACGGGATGCAACCCACGGCAAACTGGTTGCCCAATTTAGTCGCCTCTTACGACCAGCAATGGGGTGCTGTGGACACATTCTGTCCCGGGTCCACACGGGAAGATTGGCCCATGAGCCACCGCCTTCTGGGCATATGACTCTAGGCAAAAACATACATAAAATGATGCATTTAAAATAACTATCTCAAAATAGCCAAGCAGGGAAAATCAAATCAACAGTTGCATAAATTTTGAACATTACATAGTTGTAGCTCAGGGCTTGGCGTGACCAGCTGATTGATAGGACTGGGCCAGTTCTACCACCCGTCTAGGTGAAGTAAGAGCCAAAGTGGTGTGTTGAGCAATAAGAGCAAAATGGTTCGGTCTCCTATTGCCTTCAATTGCCTTCAAACACCAGACTACCGTCTCTCCACCGACACGGATGCAACCCACGGCAAACAGGTTGCCCAATTTGGTCGCCTCTTACAACCAGCAATGGGGTGCTGTGGACACATTCTGTCCCGGATCCACACGGGAGAAGAGCACTTGGCGTTACCCAGCACCCACCATGAGGAGGTGGCTCCTCACGGGTGCCAGGAAATAAAAAGGATAGTGTAGACGGTTTTCGACTGAAACAGATATGTGAAATAAAACATGAGCTAGAACATGAGCGTGATATCCGGGCATCACTACATAAAAAATACAATAGAGATGGTTCTGATACAGTGACAACTAGCATGGGATTATGAGCAGTAGGAGTTGGGTTGTTGGTGGTATTAGGACTTGAATTAGCAGTTGTAGTGACGGGAACAGTTGGGTCGAGATTTAAATATGTATCCTGCAAATTGAATTGTAAAGCAAAGAAACGTAATGAAATTAGAATTCTTGCTGTATCAAAGTTAAACACAATTGAAGAGCATGTTTCCACTGCACCCAATGACAATAAAATCTCAGAAGGGGAGTTTCGTTCCCACCCACTATAGTGAATGGTTTTGCAGACGAAAACTAGCTTTATAATTAGTCTCAGATGTTGTGCACCTCGGGTTTTCCCTGCAAATTTGCAGGGATTTGGCGGGGTGAGCCCAAACCCCCAGTACTAATACTACTGGCTGTGTCACAGTCACAGTAACACTATATACTACAACTAATAGCACACGCACACACAAAATATGAAAATTATTCAGCAGTGGGTGATCTATAAATGGACTGTGTCGTGAAGTACGATCATCAACTCCTTGCTAACGAATGCTCCAGGTTGCCCGTAGTATAAGTTGTGTTTGCTGTCTTTTGTTTTCTACCATGTCGACGCTATGCGTTTTGATGGACCATATCGGATTATGGCACGTTTTCTACTGTCTCCCTCGTACTCGCCCGTACAGGTACCTTACACTGACAAGGTCCGGTAACGGTTTTTCTTCTGTTTTATCATGACGTACCGCCGATGATGGCATGGTGACTTCATTCAAATCTTTTGTCGTCAGTGGTTTGGCTTCCTTGTAGCCACTGGTGATGTTCACGACAGTCATGGCATACTTGTAGGTTTTTACGCCTCACCCTGTTGTGTGGGAGAAACAGGGGGTCAGCTTGGTGAATGCAATTTGGCATGGAAATGTTGAATTTTCTTCTCAGGATGTACCAAGGCGCTGGTAAATATGAATTTTTCTGTGTGCATGAGTCTTCAATTAGTCGAAATGCGTACATGTCCATAAGCACAAGTAGTGACTCAGCTGATGGCGCTTCATCGTTTTGTGTCCATGAGCACATTTTTCCATGCCTTTCGCCTTCCTAATTTTGTTGCCATCAGCCTTCTTGTAACAGATGTCATATTTGGCGTAACACTTTCTTAGTAAAGTACAAATTCTAGTAATTTTATTTTTGGGGTTGAGTCTTATCCAGGATTTGAACCCACACCTGCCCAGCCACCGTGACTAGAATTTGTACTTTACCAAGAAAGTGTTGTCCCAAATATGACATCTGTTACAGGAAGGCTGACGGCAACCAAATGGCATTTTGTAATCATCAGCTTTCTTGATGGAATACATCTTGCGTCTCAAGCCAACATACACGGCGATTGGCGTATCCGCGCGTTTGTCCTTCATCTTGTCGATCACTTTTTCGCTATTGGTGTGGTGCAAAGTGTGGTCTTTGGGGTAGTGCATGTATACCTCCTTGTTGAGACTTTCCATCAGCAGGGAGTCCATGTCCATGTGCAGCACCTCGCACTTCTCACCATACTGTATTTCAAACACATTGTAGTAGAAATTGTACATCAGGTGTTTGGACAGGTTGAGGGCGTTCATCTCCACATAGATGGGCCTATTAAATTTGATACAGCTTTGGTTCATGTGCAGCGCAGCCAAGTCACCGCCGAATACCTTGCTCTGTTTGAACCCCGGGAATGCGATGAATTTCCAGATTTTTTTTCCTCGCCTGATGTCACAGGCTTCACCTCACAGCATTTTCTCAAATTCTTCATGGTCTTGCTGAACACAAAGTTGTTCATGCGTTTGAACAGTTTTTATCTTGAAATCGCTGGTGGTCATCTTTTGGAAATCCGTGTTCATACCGATGTAAGGCTCCATCCAAGGACTTTGGTTGGAGAAGGAAGAGCCCTGGTGTTGCGCAGTTTGCAATGTCCCTCATTTTGTGATTATTTTACAAGACATCATTGAGTTCTCTAAGAAACACTTTGATGTATAATGTTGTAGTTGGTGGAATCTCTTATCATGCGTTTGACGCTTCCTCGAATTCACTCACCAGCTGTAAAGACAGTGACACCTTGGAAGGTCGGTTGACTCAACAGCATGTTGTCTGGTTTTCTCGGGAGTGCACATGTGCCATATTTGCATGGAGACGATTTCAGAAGAGATTAGCGTCCATTTGTCATCGTTAGTGTAGACGAGATTGTACGAGGTGTTCTTGGAGATACCCTGCGGCTACATTTTCATGAAAAGTGCACACCCAATCATGACAGCATCTAAATCTCCTAGGTTACTCGCAGTAGCACCACTGTTGTTGCCACAGACATCGGTGGGATCGTACACGTTGTGTTCCAGTTGTAATGCGTAATGTTGAGTTGTGATCGTCGAATCCTTGTGTGTTCCCATGGTCAGAGATAGTTATAGAGGCACATTTTCTGATGTGTAACGTTCCAGGAACCTAAACGTGAGCCATTGTTTTAAGTGTAGTATCATGCTGAAATATCCTTTGTGTATTGGTTCGTGTTTTATACTAAAATAGATATTTTGAGTTCAGTGATCGTGCCCTTTCGGTGATCGTGTTCAGCCCCTAGAGGCTTGAAGATTACATGGTTGAGTTTGAGTGGGGACATGCTGTAAGAACTATCGGTCAGCATGTGCCAGTGTTTGTTGAGGAAGTGTTTGTTGTTGCTGTCGATGTTAGTCCACAACACTTAGCATGTAATAACGCGAAGTGGGACCTTGGGCTGAAGCGATAATGAATATGGCAAGCATGGTTGATGCAGACGGAACAAGTTTTAAAACGACGTTTATTGATATTTTTGAAAAATATATTGCGACTGTGAGTAAGGTGGTGTAAACTGGAATAATAAGCCTGTGTAGTTCTGGCAAAATCAACTCAACTTCGACGTGTACTGTGTGATGACGAGATCGGATGTGACACTTGACTATGGAATGGACAAAATGAGTTACCAGATGAGATGGGATTTGAAGGAAATAAGTGTGCCATTGTTTGCAAGATGCAGCGTAAAGCATGATCGATAACCCATATGATCAGCCCACTGATGAACGTATTTTGCGGTAAATTTACAATTTCCAAGAAGACTTTTGTCTTCTCAGTGTGAACCACTGTCTTGGTAAGCTATTCACCTATTTTTATAAAGCGCAAATGTATAACATCGCTTACACTGGCAGTGAGTACATTCCCGAATACCATATGTTTATGGATCCTACGATGAACGAGCAAATTCATACATCAAACAAACCGATCAAGACGTGGGCACCACTTGGATGAAAATGATATTGATAATGTTAAAATGGTCTATGCATGCGGGTACCATTCTGCTGAATGACTCGATTCGAACATACGTGTGGGTCCTGTTTGGCATACTACCCCATTACCAGAAACCCACGTCAGCAGCAGCCTCATCCTCCGCACCTGTAGGCTAACAATCAGCAATACATTGATCATAAGATGGTGGTGGTGGTCGGGTTATGCCTCATTTGGCTAAAAATTCCTCAGCAGCAACGTTCACCAGACCGGCCAAGGCGATGATGAATACCCACAAATCCTGACCGAATGTATAAAATCGCCATGATCAATAATTGATTAGTTTGGTACTTGGAAACCAATAATCTAATAACTGATATACAATGTGGTTTCTGTAAAAACAGAAGTACAATTAATCATTTAGTGCGTTTAGAAACTTTCATAACAAATGCGGTAATTAATAAACAGCATGCAGTGTCGACCTTTTTCCGATCTAGAAAAAGCCCTTGATGTGATGTGGAAACATTGTATTTTAAGAGACGTATATGATTAAGGATTGCCTCAGTCTATATGCAGTTTTTCAGATGCTAGACAATTTCAAGTCCGGATCAGGGTCAGAATTAAGATCAAAAGTTTATCCCAGTGTTGGGACTCAATAGAAGGATCCCTTTCCAAGGATGACAGTCATATTTCTTGTCACGGTAACTGCAGTTGTGTTTAAACAAAATACATTAATGGAAAGTGGCATTTGCTTCTCTTGTTCCGCCTTTTCGGCATACAATTAAACCATTCCTTTCTGCTGCCGGTATTGCGCTAGAGAATCTATCTCCCTTGCATTTGGCATTTGCTTTCTTTTCCTCCTTGGCACCTAGTGAGGCCACAAGTTAACCTAATTCTAGCACAATTTAAGAAGTCAGAAACTAATGAATTACAGTATTAACAAGAACATAATAAATTTTAAAAAATGTAAATATAGCTATTACAAATCGTTATTTACAGATGGATCCAAGGGCGGTGGCGCTGTGGTTTCTGCCACTGTTATTGGATATAGAACAATCACTTCTAGATTACCGCTTTGCAGCTCTACTTTAATGTCATATTATCGACTCTCCAATATATTCAATGACACCCTGAACATAAGCAATGTATAATCTATAGACCCTCTTTCTTGCCTCCAGGCGATTAAATCCTATCGAATAAACATCCACATTTAACAGAAAGTATCAAATTGTATAATTATCTTGCTACTGGCAAGGGTGACATCGTCTTTTGTTGGTATTCCTGGGAACACAATGGTTGATCCTGCTTCAAAGGCAGTATTCATCAAATCTGTGACGCCAGTGATACAATCGTTGAGTTCATTCAATTTGGCCATGTTGTCCATAAGCGATCCATGAATGGTTCACAAAGCCTTGTCTAGCCCTCGTAGTTTGTGAAAGGTAAATTCCAGCAACAGTGTTTCTAATATGGTATCGTTTGAAGTGGACAATAGTCTTTCGATTTCATTTGATATTTCTTGAGAAATATCATCACTTTGGCTGATCACCCTCGCCATGGCATTCACCTCCGCCCACACATTAGTAAGGCTCAACATTTTTTTGATACTTAATGGGTCGCAGATGAACTGGCTAGTGTGGTCCAGGCAACGGGAATGCATGAGATTGAGGTGCAGAGCACTTTTTCGTCGCAGTATCCATCAATCATCCATTTTGAACTTAAAATAATTGCAGTAAAAGGGTATCATAATAGTTATCCACGGTCGTCTTTAACGGGGTATTGCCTATGTTTCCCATCATTAAGGTGTCGTCGACTTATGCATCGAACAAGGGGATCTGTCACCACCCAAACTGTCCACTGGAATACCCTCACCACCTTCCAACATGGCCCTGTTATATTAAAGGTATAAAAACATACTTTAAATATATAAACAATGGACCTGTTAAGGTCCCAGGCAGAACAGACCTTCAGCAACCCATGCTTGCCATAAAAAGCAAATGTGCTTGTCGTAAGAGGCGACAAACGGGATCGGGTGGTCAGGGTCAATGACTTGGTCGACACATATCACCGGTTCCCAATTGCGCAGATCGATGCTCATGTTGTTGATCTCTAGATTATTTACAGACCGCCGCCATATAGCTGGAATATTGCCGAGTGCGGCGTAAAAGTAAACCCGTTCACTCACCTAATATAAACAACGTCAATGTCCTGGTCTTACGAACAAAAATTAAACCCTTTCCGAAGATTAAAGAAACAATCACAGGCAATCCAAGCATGATAGATTAAAACCAAACGCTGCTAGTGCGCTTCTGGGCTCGAACAGCGTCATTGTCCGCTGGATGGCTTGTCTGTCATTTCAGATCAGTTTGGATGAAATCGTGGTGAGCCTGGGTGATGACATCGTGTGAAAAAAAAAATCACCATCGAAATCAGCGGGGCGAGATCCTGAGCATCAATGACAGTGATGTGTTTTTCAGTTACACGGACCACTGGAGAGAGAACCACAAGCGAATGGGAAAAGATGTAATACCAGGATATTTGTCCAGCCGATTCTGCATCAACTCGGTTGTGCGTGGGGTATTTCTGCAAAGACGATCTTGCTGGTGTGGCGAATTAACATGAGGCTATTGCCGAGGCATTGAAGAACTTATTTTGCATTCCAATTGACTTCGAACTCCAGGAGGGTCACTTGCCATTTTACCAAGCTGCCCTGGGCCATAGGCTATAATATGAACTCACGTTTAACACGTATAGCCATGTGAGTGTTATGGACAATGGCGATCCTGGCAGCTATGCCATCGACAATATTTCGCTGGAGTTCGCCACATTCGCAACCGGTATTCGGGAATGTTAGTCATCTTGCACAATCTCGTGCTACATCATCGGAATATATGGAATATCAATCTGAAAGTACATGACGATAGGACAATAACTTACCACCAGGTACGTGTTGTGGCTGCACATGCGATCTATGGACGATCTTTGAAAATAACACAATTACGGCAGATAAGCGGATAACATTTTTAGAGCTTGTTAAAACCGACATATGGGAAACAAAGGCTGAGTTCATGAGAATGTTGAAGATTTTTCTTGACACAGCATGATTACTGTATGACTGCATGTCATCTACGAGGAATATTTGTGAAAAATGGTATGAATGATATACTTTATTATTATTCGCAGATAACGTCACTCACATTGATAACACAGTAAGAACTGGATACATTAAATGCTTGATTGGTATTTTAAATACGTTAAATACATTCTGTGTCAAACAGGGTCTAGAACTGAACTTGGATTAATCCTGCATTATTGTCTTCAGAAATGGTGGCTACATTCGAAATAACAAAAACTGGTTTAATGATGGTACAAACATCAATATTTTACCACATTACATATATCTTGGCATTGAAATGGTTATGAAATGTGGATAACATTTGGCGGCAATAGTGGTTGCAACTGGGTATCCCATGTAAGTTTACTTTTATTTCACTCTGGATTTTCTGTTGTATGGTTATCGCAATTATG
This sequence comes from Haliotis asinina, assembly GCF_037392515.1. Lineage (NCBI taxonomy): Eukaryota > Metazoa > Mollusca > Gastropoda > Lepetellida > Haliotidae > Haliotis > Haliotis asinina. The sequence goes on from NC_090289.1 coordinate 19,270,568, forward strand.
TGGCGATGTAGCAAGTTTTATAAGTTGTTTGAAATAGAGATGTAAAGATATAACCCTCCAGAAATGGCATGCAAAAATCACTTCTTCACTTCGTCTTATATGATTTATTCAAATTGAAATGAATGAGTTATAAACTTATACAACAGAACACAACCGTTACAAGAAGGAAGATGTTGATTCCATTAAATGTGATAAATGTAATTGTAATTTGAAACAAGATGAGTATCATTTCTTGCTCGTATGTCCATTTTATTGACAGAGACACTCTTTGTAGATTCCTGACTTTTATACTGTATCCTTCACCAGATGAAAGTGTACTCAGCTGCTTGCAATGAGGAATGCAAAACTCGAGAAATGCAAATTATTGCAGTTTATATAAAAACTACGTCCCCATGGTCCTTAGAGTGGTGACCTACTTAGTTGTCTAATTTGAAAAGTTACCTGCTAGTTTTTCATCTTTAACTGTGATAGTTTAGGTATTTTACTGACCTTCATTCACTGGTATTAATAATTTAATTGTGTTTACTGTTGCCCATGCGTCTATAAATCTTTTGTTACCTATAAGATGTGTTATCACATTCCCGTCTGGATGAGGCAAACCCAAATTTAAAACAAAATATATAGTGCATTTTAAGACTGACATGCTTATGAATACCTCAAACAGCGTGGGACTTAAATATTATCTTTTTGAGGGCAATTATTTTAAGTTAAAATATAATCAAATATTCATATCTCTCACAACAGGGCGCATACTGAATATGTATTACAATCGCTTAAAGATACGCAATGGGTAATCATATTCAGTAGGCACCCGTGGCGAGCCACTTCCTCGTGGTGGGTGCTAGGTGACGCTAAGAGCTCGCCGACACCACCGTAGTGGACCCGGGTGGATAAGTTGTCCACCAACCCGTTTGCCGTGGGTTGCGGCCCGTGTCGGCTGAGGAAGGGATCCTGGTGGTTGAGGGCAACAGGAACTTGCAACCGTGTTCCTGTTGCTCAATACACCACTTTGGCCCTGACTTCGCCTAGACGGGTGATCGAATGGGCCCGGTTCGTGTTGATACTGACCATAGACCGTCTGCATCGACTGAATATTGGCCGCGTTTCACTGTGATTGATACTCCTGACAAGACACCGTTAAAACTCAACCCCTTTGCTGTATCTAAGGGTATTCAAGGTATTGCAGGGGATGTGAAGAACATAAGACGCTTACGTTCAGGTGCCCTGCTAGTAGAGTGCGGTAAAAAGCAGCAAGCAACTAATTTGCTGAACATCAAATCTTTCGTGGGCATTCCGGTCACGGTCTCTGCACACAAAACGTTGAACTCAAGCAAAGGTATCGTTAGAGATCGGGACCGATTGTTTGATGATATGTCAGACCTTGATATAGGATGTGAAATGAAGGATCAAGGTGTACTCTACGTAAGCGCTTTTCAACTCAGAGAAACAGTGAAACCATCAAAACGAACACGTATCTGTTTACTTTTTCATGTCCTAATGCTCCACAATCAGTGAAGGCAGGCTACTGTAACATTCCAGTTGATACCTACATCCCCAACCCGCTAAGGTGTTTTAAATGCCAGAAATATGGACACGGTGTAAATACCTGCACATTGTCTGTTGTGTGTGCTCACTGTGGTGAGAAAACACACACAACAGGAGATTGTGACAGTGATTATAAAAAATGCACCAATTGCTCAGACGACCATTCTTCATTTTCTAAACAGTGTCCTATTTGGAAAGACCAAATGGAGATCAATAAAATAAAATTTACACAAAATATATCTTTTTCTGAGACCAAAAAACTGGTAAAGAGATCTGATCTTCATGAAAGTTATGCTACAGTAGCAAAACAAACATCATCGGGGTCTAGCTCTAAAACAACATCAACCACAGGCTGCCAAACTACCTTCACTTGGGTAAATTGCTATTCTCCACAGCTTTTGTACCCTGCTATATCATCACAGAATGAGGAATCATTCCTAGTACCTCAAAGTCTTCTTCTGATCACAAATCATCGTCTCAGTCACACTCAAAGTCTAAATTGACAGCTGATAGTCAACAAACGGTGATATGTAAACCAAAGCCAAAGCCTGATGCTTAAAAACAACAAAGTGGCAGAGCTCCTAAAACACAGAACAAAATTCAATTGTTCAATAAATACGGGTCTCTTGAAGACATGGACATTTCTGAAAACGTCCATTCTAGGGCACATAGCTTGTCGCCCTCCAAAAGTGTGCAGGGTAGATCCCCAATACATTCCCCAAAAAGATAGTTTATTCCAATAATATTGTCCAGTGGAACTGCTGAGGATTGAGGACTAATTTACATGAATTACAGCTATTAGTCCAAGATTTTGCACCTTCAGTGTTATGTCTCCAAGAGACATATTTGAAACAAGCAGATACATTTGACCTTCGTCATTTTAATGCATATCATTGTTTTTCACCTCCGGGTGATAGGGCCACTGGCGGATCATCCATTCTAGTCAGACAAAACCTTATTCAAAGCCCTGTTTTGCTTAATACTAATATGCAGGCTGTTGCAGTGAGAATTACTTTACATGTAGCGTTTACGCTATGCTCTCTTTATATTTCGCCGTCTTCGACGTATGCCAGGACTGATCTTCAAGCTCTATATGACCAACTCCCGAAGCCCTGTATTATAATGGGAGATTTAAATGGGCACAACCCACTCTGGGGTAGTGTAACTACAAACACTAAAGGTAAGTTGTTGGAGGACTTTTGTTCTGAAAAATGATTTATGTATTTATAATGATGGTTCCAACACATGTTTACACCCTGCTACAGGGACTTCTGCTCTCGACTTGTCACTCACAAATTCAGAACTACTAAATGAATTCGAATGGTCAGTCCACGATGACCTCCGTGGAAGTGACCATTTTCCTACTATGTTAAAAGCTGTAACTCCATCTGATGTTCCCCCATCATCAAGGCGAAATTTTAAAAAGGCTAACTGGACTTTATATGAAACACTGTGTGCTGAAAAACTTAAACCTGAACCCTTTATTGACGTTCCTGATGCTATTAATTGCTTTTCTGAGGAATTGAACTCCATAGCTGATGAGTGTATACCAGATTCCTCTGCCGTTCCACTTATTTGGAAACCATGGTTCAACGATGACTGCAAACAAGGTAGGAAGGCAAGGGAAAAAGCATTACAAAAACATTATTTCCGTCGCCATCCTATGGTGTATAATTTGATTAAATTTAAAATTTTAAATGCTAAAGCATGGCGTACTTTTAAACAGAACAAACGCCAATCTTGGCAAAATTATGTATCTAAAATAAATTCTCGGACACCTATGTCCAAGGTATGGAACATGGTCCAAAAAATTAAAGGTAAAGGTACTAAATCTACAGTCCATCATCTTAAACATGGTGATCAACTTCTTACTGATAAATCAGATATTGCGAATAAACTGGGCAGAACTCTCGCTAAACACTCTTCCTCTTCGAATTATATACCTAAGTTTCAGCAATATCAAGAACAACAAGAACGGAGAACTCTTAATTTCAACTCAGATAATGGGGAGGATTATAATGAAACATGTTCTATTCATGAACTCCATACTGCTCTTGATCAAGCTCATGATACTGCTACAGGAGCTGATAACATACATTATCACCTCCTGAAACATTTACCAGAATCCTGTCTGGCAACTCTCCTAAATATTTTTGATGATATTTGGACATCGGGTAACTTTCCTCCTTCATGGCGTGATGCCATAGTAGTACCAATACACAAACCTGGACATGATCATACGGATCAATCCAATTATCGTCCGATTTCATTAATTAGCTGTCTTTGCAAGACCATGGAACGCATGATAAATAATGGACTTGTTTGGTACTTGGGAACAAATAATCTCATGACAGATATACAGTGTGGTTTCCGTAAAAACAGAAGTACTGTCGACCACTTACTTCGACTGGAATCATTTGTTAAAAACGCACTAATTACCAACCAACACGCTGTGTCTATCTTTTTGATCTTGAGAAAGCATATGACACAACCTGGAAATATGGCATTTTGAGAGATTTACATGACTTTGGCTTGCGAGGTCGTTTGTCTAAATTTATTGCCAACTTTTTAATCGACAGACAATTCCAGGTCCGTGTGGGTTCTACCCTGTCTGATCATTACAATCAGGATCAGGGTGTTTCACAAGGCAGTGTGTTGTCTGTCACTTTTTTTAGCATCAAGATCAACAGTTTAACAAAAGTTTTAAATGATTCAATTGATGGATCATTATTTGTGGATGATTTTAATATTTCTTGTCGTTGTAAAAATATGCATACCATTGAACGACAATTGCAGTTGTGTTTAAACAAGATTAATAAATGGTGTCTCGAAAACGGCTTTAAATTTTCTAAGTCAAAAACTAACTGGATACATTTTTGTCGTAAATACAAACCACATAAAGACCCTGAACTGTCTCTAGATGGGACGTCAATTAAAGTTGTGAAGGATGCCAAATTCTTAGGTGTAATCTTTGATTCACATTTAACGTTTTACCACATATTAAATCACTTAAAACTAAATGCCTGAAAGCACTTGACTTGTTGAAAGTGGTTTCAAATTCAAAATGGGGAGGGGATCAAGCTACCCTTCTCCATCTATATCGATCTCTCGTGCGTTCTAAACTTGATTATGGCTCCATCGTCTATGGTGGAACCTGCGAAAGCAACTTAAAACTATTAGATTCTGTCCATCATCAAGGTCTAAGACATTGGACCCGTGAAGGTCCCGGGGTAGAATAGGCCTTCAGCAACCCATGCTTGCCATAAAAGGCGACTCAGCTTGTCGTAAGAGGCGACTGACGGGATCGGGTGGTCAGACTCGGTGGCTTGGTTGACACGTGTCATCGGTTCCCAATTGCGCAGATCGATGCTCATGTTGTTGATCACTGGATTGTCTGGTCCAGACTCGATTATTTACAGACCGCCACCATATAGCTGGAATATTGCTGAGTGCGGCGTAAAACTAAACTCACTCACTCACTCACTCTAAGACATTGTCTTGGCTCCTTTAGAACTTCACCTGCTGACAGCCTGTATGTCGAGGCTGATGAACCATCTCTTCAGCAGCGACGTATAAAATTAGCTTTACAGTATGTAACAAAACTATATTCAAATGAGTCATATAACTGTGTTTTCAATCCTCTGTATGAGGATTTATACAACAAGAAGTCTTCTCTTGTTCCGCCTCTTGCTTTAAGAATACAACCACTTATATCTGCCACCAGCATTGAGCTGGAAAACATAGCTCCTTCCCATCTTCTTTCTTCTCCTCTTTGGCAGTTGGTTAGGCCACAAGTTGACCTAACATTAACGGCATTTGAAAAATCAGAAACGATTGAATTACAGTTTAAACAAGAATACAATCAACTGAAACATAAATATAGCAATTATAAATGCTTATTTACAGATGGGTCCAAGGACAGTGGCGCTGTGGCTTGTGCTACTGTCATTGGATCCAGAACAATATCTTCTAGATAACAGTTCTAGTTTTACAGCAGAAGCTAACGCCATATTAACAGCTCTTAAAGACACCCTAAACGTAAACAATATATAATCTATTCAGACTCTCTTTCTTGTCTTCAGGCGATTAAAAATATCTCTTGTAAACATCCACTTTTAATTGAAATTATTGAATTGTATAATAACCTTGCTACTGGCCAGTACGACATCGTCTTTTCTTGGTTACTCAGCCACGTAGGCATTTCCGGTAAGGCAATGGCCGATCTTGGTGCCAAGGCAGCACTCAACAAATCTGTGACACCACTTCTTATTCCATGCTCTAATTATAAAGCTTGCATTAGAACTTACATCCGTGATCTGATGCAGTGAGTGAGTTCATAGTGAGTTCATATTTATCGTCACATCGGCAATATTGCAGCCATATCGTGACGAGAGCAAGTAATAATGACAGTGTAGAATGAATGAATAAAACCCTGTTCACGAAGAAAAGTAAAACCACTAGTAAATATCACAGATATCCATTTAAGACTAGTAATTAAATCTAAAACAGTTTAACTATAGAAGACAATACAATCTAAAAATGGGCTATAGATTGCCAAGAACTGAAGGTAGATCACCATACTAGGGACCATGGGGACCATTACTTTTGCTACCTGCATGGACCCTAGCTGGATTTACACCATCCCCTCAGTCGCTAGCAATTTAGGCACATCTAGCCATGTATTTAAAAGGACACATATACTACGATTAAAAAGGCGAAGAGTTTGAATTTACTTTGAATGTTTGTGGACTTACGTACCCTCTCAGGAGGACAATAATTTTACAGTACTTTAACCTCCCTCGAGGATACAGCCACTAACAATCTTAGTTATCAATTTAAACCTTCAGTTATAAAATATTCATCTATTTACAAGTATGATATCAAATCTAGCTCTTTTAAAAATGCAAGAATTAAACGAGAACTAATGTTACTGAAAAGATCCTTCATAGTTCGGCATTTGAAATATTTATCCCTTGTGATGGAATATTCGATACAGTCAAGCAAGACATGCTTGACCGTGATGATTTCATCACAATGGATGCAGAATGGAGGATCCTCACCTTTCAATAAGTATTCATGAGTATATCTCGTATGGCCAATACGACATCGCCGCATGATGACCTCTTCAAATCTGGACTGACAACCGAAGTAAGTATAACCAATATAAGGTTTTATTGCATGTAATTTATTAATGCCCACTTGGATGTCCCACTTCTTCTGCATCAGATCACGGATATAAGATTTAATGGTAGCTTTATAATCAGAGTATGGAATAAGAAGTGGTGTCACAGATTTGTTGAGTGCTGCCTTGGCAGCAAGATCGGCCAGTGTATTCCCAGAAATGCCTACGTGGCTGGGTAACCAACAGAAGACGATGTCGTATTGGCCAGTAGCAAGATCATTATATAATTCAATAATTTCTATTAAAAGTGGATGTTTACAAGAAATACTTTTAATAGCTTGAAGGCAAGAAAGAGAATCCGAATAGAGTATATACTGTTTATGTTTGGGGTGTCTTTGAACATATTTAAGAGCCGTTAATATGACGTTAGCTTCAGCTGTGAAAATGGAGCTGCAATCTGGTAATCGAGAAGATATTGTTCTGGATCCAACTACAGTGGCACAAGCTACTGCGCCACCGTCCTTGGACCCATCGGTATATATGGGTTTGTAATTGCTATATTTACTTTTTAATTGATTATGTTCTTGTTTATATTGTAATTGATTAGTTTCTGACTTCTTAAACTGTGTAAGAGTTAAATCAACTTGTGGCCGCACTAGTTGCCAAGGAGGAGAAGAAAACAAACGCGAAGGAGATATAGTCTCCAGAGCAATGCCAGCACCAGAAAGGAATGGTTTAATCCTATACCCAAGGGGTGGAACAAGAGAAGATTTCTTACTATATAAATCCTCATAGAGGGGATTAAAGACACAGTTAAAAGCAGGATTAGACTTGTTAGAAAAAAGTTTTGTAATATATTGTACAGATAATTTTATACGGCGTTGTGAAAGAGATGGTTCATCTGCCTCCACGTAAAGACTGTCCACGGGAGAGGTTCTAAAGGACCCGAGACACAGTCTAAGACCTTGGTGGTGGACAGAATCTAATAGTTTTAAGTTGCTTTTACAGGCTCCCCCATATACGATGGACCCATAATCAAGCTTTGAGCGGACCAGTGATCTATATAGGTGAAGCAGAGTAGCTTGATCACCTCCCCATTTTGAATTGGAAACAACTTTTAGTAAATCCAGAGCCTTCAAGCATTTATTTTTTAGATATTTAATGTGTGGAAGAAAAGTTAAATGGGAGTCGAAAATTATACCCAAGAACTTGACCTCCTTGACCACTTTGATGGGAGTGCCATTTAGAAACAGTTCTGGGTCCTTATGTGGCTTATATTTTCTACAGAAGTGTAGACAATTAGTTTTTGACTGAGAAAATTTAAATCCATTTTCGAGACACCATTTATTTATTTTGTTTAAACACAACTGTAGTTGCCGTTCAATAGTATGCATATTTTTACCGCGACAAGAAATATTAAAATCATCCACGAAAAGCGACCCATCAATTGAATCATTTAAAACCTTGGACAAACTGTTAATCTTAATGCTAAACAGTGTGACAGACAAAATACTGCCTAGTGGAACACCCTGATCCTGAATGTAATGATCAGACGGGGTTGAACCCACTCGGACCTGAAATTGTCGGTCATTCAAAAAGTTGGATATAAATTGAGGTAAACGACCTCGTAATCCAAAGTCATGTAAATCTTTTAAAATTCCATGTTTCCATGTTGTGTCATACGCTTTTTCTAAATCGAAAAAGATTGACACTGCATGTTGTTTATTAATTATGGCATTTTTCACAAAGGATTCTAAACGCACTAAATGATCGATAGTACTTCTGTTTTTACGGAAACCGCATTGTATATCTGTTATTATGTTATTTGTTTCCAAGTACCAAACAAGTCGATTATTTATCATGCGTTCCATGGTCTTGCAAACACAGCTAGTTAGTGAAATGGGCTATAATTAGAAGGATTAGTGTGATCACGTCCAGGTTTAGGAATAGGAACAATAATAGCATCACGCCACGACGAAGGGAATTTTCCACTTGTCCAAATGTTATCAAAAATATATAACAGTGTCTCCAAACATGAGTCTGGCAAGTGTTTCAGGAGTTGATAACGTATACCATCAGCTCCAGAAGCAGTATCGTGAGCCTGATCCAGAGCAGTGTCAAGTTCATGTATCGAAAAAGTTTCATTGTAGTCTTCTCCATTATCTGAAGTAAAATTAATAGGGGTCTTTTCCTGCTGTTTTTGATATTTTTGGAATTCAGGTACATAATTAGATGAAGAAGAGTGTTTGGCCAACGTCTCACCAAGTTTATTTGCAATATCTGATTTACTAGTCAATAATTGGTTCCCATCTTTCAGATGATGGATACTAGATTTTGATCCCTTGCCCTTGATTTTCTGGATCATATTCCACACCTTTGATATCGGCGTGCGCGAATTAATTTTTGAGACATAGTTCTGCCAAGAGTGGCGTTTACTTTGCTTGAACGTACGCCGAGCTTTGGCGTTCAAAATTTTAAATTTATCTAAATTGTGGACCATAGGATGGCGACGAAAGTCATGTTCGGCTTTCTTCCGTGCCTTCCTAGCCTGTTTGCATTTATCTGTAAACCATGGTTTTCGTATGTGAGGAATTGAAGAGGACTTTGGGATACACTCGTCAGCTATAGTATTTAACTTATATGAGAAACATTTAATGGCATCAGGAATATCATTGAAAAGTTCAGGTTTAAGTTGTTCAGCACAGAGAATTTCATACAGAGGCCAGTTAGCCTTTTTAAAATTCCATCTTGATGATGGAGGAACGTCAGGTGGATTCACAGGTTTTAGTATTGTTGGGAAATGGTCACTTCCACAGAGGTCGTCATGGACTGACCATTCAAATTCATTCAATAGGTTGGAGTCAGTTAGTGACAAATCAAGAGCTGAATATGTTCCTGTGCCAGGATGTAAATACGTGTTTGAACCGTCATCATAAATGCATAAATCATTGTTAGAAATAAAATCCTCCAGCACTTTACCTTTGGTGTTTGTATTAGTGCTACCCCAGAGTGGGTTGTGGCTATTCAAATCACCCATGATTAAACATGGTTTAGGTAACTGATCATAGAGATCCTGTAGATCACTTAGTTGAACAGTTGATGAAGGCGGAATGTATAAGGAGCATAAAGTAAAAGCAACCTGTAATGTAAGTCGCACTGCAACGACTTGAAGATTTGTTTTAAGTGGAATTGGACTGTGGATAACATTGTTCCTCACCAGGATTGATGATCCACCAGAGGCTCTATCACCCGGAGGAGAAAAACAGTGATACGCATTGAACTGACGGAGGTCAAAATTATCGGTCTGTTTCAGATAAGTTTCCTGGATGTAGAATACTGACGGGTTAAAATCTTGGACTAATAACTGTAAATCGTTTAAATTAGTCTTAATTCCTCTACAATTCCATTGGATGATAGGTGAAGATATCATTTCTGCGGAGGGTGGACGGGAGATCTACCCCTCACCTTCCGTGAGGGCGACAAGCTATGTGTCCTGCTATGTCTATGGTCAGACACATCCATGTCCTCAAGAGAGCCAAATGTATTGAAAATCTGGATCTGGTTGTTTGCCCCTTTTGGGGCTCTATTGCTCTGATGCTTTTTACCCGTTTCACTGTTCGTTTTAGACTTGGTCTTTGCTGGATGTTTCATACTTGAGATGATGGTTTCTGTGAATTAGATGGATCCTGCTCAGATGATACCTTTGGTTGAACGACTGGTTTCGAATGAGATGTAGTTTGTGCACTGGCGGTCTTTTGTGGTGGTTTCGCCTGGAGTTCAACAGGTAACAAAGTGGGCGCCGAAGTCTTTGTCCATGTGTAATTGGTCTGACACCCTACTGAACTGCATGAAACAATGGGACGTTTGACAGGAAGTGAAGCAGAAACAGCGTTAGCATATGACAGGCCTGACTGTTCTTGTGCGAGAGCAATTTGTTTTGCTTCAACGAATGTAATATTGCGGTCATGCTTTATCCGTGATATCTTAGACTGAAGCTTCCAGGTTGGACATTCCTTAGAAGAAGAAGGATGACAACCAGAACAATTAACACATAGTGGAGGATTATCACAAAAGTTTGTGTTTTCACACGATCCTACACACCGATGGCAAGCAGCTTGATTATGGCACGATTTAGAACCGTGGCCATATTTCTGACATCTGTAGCATCTCAAGGGATTAGGGATAAATGTATCCACCCTCAAGTTGCAGTACCCAGCTTTCAATGCTTGTGGATGCACGGGGAGACCAAAAGTGAATAGATAAGTGTTAGTGTTTGTGATCTGATCATTCTTTTTGAAAGTGAAACGTTTAACACTAGTGACTCCTTGGGAACATAATTCTTTAACAATGTCAGCTTCTGTCATATCAGAAAGGCAACGCCCATTGTCACGGACGATGCCCTTAGAATTATTTAGTGATCTGTGAGGAGAAACCTCAACTGGAATATTGGCTAGAGATTTGGCTGAAAGCAGGATCTGTGATTGGATTTGTTTCCTACACTCGATGAGCAGAGAACCAGATCGTAGTTTCTTAATTTCTTTTACCTCACCGACCAAACCTTCAATACCCTTAGCTACAGCAAAGGGATTTAGCCGTAGAGGACCACCATCAGGTGCTGTCATGACAACGAAACGTGGCCAGTTTTCATTGGTAATGAGAGCTGTGGGAGTCTCATCCTCCGACGAGAACGAATCATCAGACTCGTGGGAACGTTTTTTGAGTGGGGGTGCCATGTTAGAAATATATATGATTCACCCTCCTAGCGCCCCACCCACCACGGAGTGTCAACAAGTACGATGCCATGTGTCTGTGGATCTCCAACAGACGACACCGGGGATACTAGGAGGGTATACTCAAGCAGGAATAATCTTGAAAAGATAGGTCCTACCAGATTGGCCCATGAGCCACCGCCTTCTGGCATAGGACTCTAGGCAAATGAACAATTCAATACGTTGTCGTATCATAAAGATAAATGGCCAAGGCCAGAATATACATTCCAAAATTCCAAATATGTGCATAAATACTTACCATGCACAGGGCTTGGCATGACCAGCCGATTGGTCGAACCGGGCCCATTCGACCACCCGTCTAGGCGAAGTCAGGGCCAAAGTGGTGTATTGAGCAACAGGAACACGGTTGCAAGCTCCTATTGCCCTCAACCACCAGGATCCCTTTCTCCGCCGACACGGGCCGCAACCCACGGCAAACGGGTTGGTGGACCAAATATCCCCCCGGGTCCACTACGGTGGTGTCGGCGAGCTCTTAGCGTGACCCAGCACCCACCACGAGGAGGTGGCTCGCCACGGGTGCCTGATCTGATGCAGAAGAAGTGGGTGAGTGGGTGAGTGGGTGAGTTTAGTTTTACGTCGCACTTAGCAATATTCCAGCTATATGGCGACGGTCTGTAAATAATCGAGTCTGGACCAGACAATCCAGTGATCAACAACATGAGCATCGATCTGCGCAATGGGGAACCGATGACATGTGTCAACCAAGTCAGCCAGTCTGATCACCCGATCCCGTTAGTCGCCTCTTACGACAAGCATAGTCACCTTTTATGGCAAGCATGGGTTGCTGAAGGCCTATTCTACCCCGGGACCTTCACGGGTCCAGAAGAAGTGGGACCCCCAAGTAGGTATAAATAAACTACATGAAATAAAACCGTATATTGGTTACACCTACTTGGGCTGTCAGTCCAGATTTGAAGAGGTTATTTTACGACGATGTGAATTTAAGTCTACCAGGATTTTAATCGTAGTATTCATGTGATTTTAATTTCGGCTAACTTTTCGTACAATCGCCAGCACCTGAGCAGATGGTGTAGTCCAACTAGGGTCCCTGTAGGTAGCAAAGGTACTGTAAGTCCCCATGCTTCCTAGTGTGGTGATCTACCGTCTGTTGTTGGCGATCTATAGTCTGTTTTTACATTGTATTGTCTAAATAGTGTTTTTTGTTTTAACTTTCCATGCTAGTTTTAATTGAAATTGTGATGTTCTAGCTGCTTTACTGTCCTTCGTTGACGGGTTTTTACAATGTATATATGTTCTTTTTCATTGTTGAATGTTCTCGTCACGATATGGCTGAGATATTGCCGATGTGACGCTAAATATTAACTCCCTCACTCACTCATATTCAGCAACTGTACATGTAGTAGTATGCTTGATATTAATGTGCTGTTAAACCCATGATTGTACCATTATTCTCTTTACAATATGCATCGTTGATGTGTGAATGATTACAATAATATGTAACACCGAGGGGTACATAGGGTATATCCTTCTTGGTTAAAGGGTAAATAACAGCATTTTCAAAGAAGAATAAAACATGTAAAGCAAACGCTAAAGAAAAATAGTCTCTTTTCAGGTCGAAATCATCCACCTACCATAACCTGCCCAAGTGTAAAAAGCATATGGATTGCTGACAAGCGAAAGACCACAACGTCGGTGCACTGGGCTGCACCAAAAGTCAGTGATCCAGATGGAGAAAACGTAAAGTATGTCAGGGGATTGGGGCTTGCTCATTTAATTTCATGCACGATTTCTGCATGAAATATAATGTCCACTTGGTCAGACTAAAGAAGTCACAATATCTTAATTGTGTGGCTTGTTCCATCCCAAAGCTGCAAGATCTCTAGTTGAAAAATGTACACAAATCAGTGAATTTGCTCATCGGCAGTATTTAAGGCTATATTGTGATTATGATATTTTTATTTGAATTCGAATAAAAAAATCATACATTAGATAATATGAACAATTGCCAACAAAGAACAGCAAAATAACTAGGCTCTTACAGTAGTTGCGTTTTACGCCACACACAGCAATATTCCAGCTATAGATATGGCGGCGGTATTTGAATAATGGAGTCCAGATAGTCAAGTGATCTACAGCATGTTCAATGAACTGTGCATTTAGGAACCGATGACATGTGTTTACCAAGTCAGCAAGCCTGACCACCCGATTCTGTTAGCATAGTAGCCTTTTGTGGCAAGCATGGATTGCTGAAGCCAACTATTCTACCCCTTTTCTTCACGTTTGTGGCTCTTAGAGAATTACATCTTTGATGGGCATTTAGAAGTTGAAATGATGAGGAACAATGATAATTTTACGGATATATATCTTCTTTATTCTGTGAAATGCGACGTTTCGACATAAGATTCCGGTGTCGTTGCAGGTAATGACACTACAATCTATATCGAAACGTCACCTTTCATAGAATGTAGAAGTTGTATATCCATAAAAGTCACCATTCTTCACAACTAATGACTTTAACTAATGATTGCCAGACTACCATTTCTGTGGATCTTGACATCTGTGGGTCTGAGTCAATATGGTAACAAAAAGGGCTGATCCAATTATCATTTTCCCAGAAACTTCGGGAGCAATAATGGCTAGTATTAGCACTATTGTGCAAGTATGAAACAACATATAATATTTATCGGAGTTGTTATTGCACGACAGTAGATCATCAACAAACATCTAGACATCCAATAAATCACATAAAATGAAGGTGATTTTGCGTATGGTGTGTTGAACAAAAGAAATGTTTTGAATATTTCAAGTGGTCAGTTTAGATGAAAAGCTTCAGCCTGAGTAAAATGTGGTTTTTATACATTGAAACAGATATAAGTTTCTTGTTGTGGTAAACATATGCATACGATAGAGATGCAGTTACAACTTTGTCTCAATAAAATGCATAAATGGTCAAATGAAAATGGGATTAAATTCTCTAATTAAAAACTTATTTATATACACTTTTTAAATAAAAATGTATAATTTGAACCCCATAAAGACCCTTATTCATTTAACATTGAGTGAGTGAGTGAGTTAATATTTAACGTCACATCGGCAATATTTCAGCCATATCGTGACGATAACAGTTTGATACTGAAATGAAAGACATTATAAAAACCTGTCGTCAAAGGACAGTAAAACAATTAGAATATCACAGTTACAATTAAACCTAGCGTGGAGAGTTAAAACAAATACAACTATTTGGACAATACAATATAAAATACGGTCTGTAGATCGTCAACAACTGAAGGTAGATCACCATGCTGGGGACTATGGGGACTTACAGTACCTTTGCTACCTGCATGGATCCCAGATGGATTTACACCATCCCCTCAGCCATTGGCGATCATACTGAAATTTAGCCATTATTAAAAACAACAAATATTCTTCGATAAAAAGTTTGGTCGTACTAAATTTACACTGAATGTTTTGGACTTACGTACCCTCTCAGGAGGACAATACTTCTACAATACTTCAACACCCCTCGAGGGTACAGCCATTAACAATATCAGTTATTAATCTAGACTACCAATAACAAAACATTTAATTATTTACGATTCTGAAAACAAATCCAATTCTTTTAAAAAAGGAATTATTAAATGAGAGGTGGTATTAGTAAAAAGATCCTTCATAGAATTAAAATACTGATCCCTTGTGATGGAATACTCAACACAGTGAAGCAGGATATGCTTGACTGTGATTATTTCATCACAAGGTATGCAAAAAGGAGGATCCTCACCTTTAAGTAAATATTTATGTGTATATCTTGTTTGGCCAATACGAAATAGCCTCTTCAAATCTGGACTGACAGTCCAAGTAGGTGTAACCAATATACGGTTTTATTTCATGTAACTTACGAGGGGATGTCAATAAGTTTTGAGCCTTGCATAGAAAAAACGCAAAATATTGGTATGAACCACATTTATTTTTCAACATAGTCCCCTTGTGGGTGAGTGAGTTAGTATTTAACGTCACATCGGCAGTATTGCAGCCATATCGTGACGAGAACGATGAATTATAAAAATACAAATGAATCACTAGCACGGACATTGTAAAACCCTGTCAACGAAGGACAGTAAAACTGACTAGAATATCACAGAATAGAATATAAAACTAGTGAATAGACCTAAAACAATGTATCTATAGAGGACAGTACAATATAAAAATGAGCTGTTAGCAATTTAGACAAATCTAGCCATAAAGTAAAAACACACTTATTCTACGATTAAAAAGCTGGAAAACTGAAATTTACGTCAAATGTTACGTACCCTCTCAGGGGGACAATTATTTTACGGTACTTCAACCCCCTTTGAGGGTACAGCCACTAACGATTTGAGTTACTAATTTAATCTTCCAATTTTAAAATATTTATCTATTTACAGTTCGGTTAACAAATTTAATTCCTTTAAAAATGCAATAATTAAATGATGACTAACACTGTTAAAAAGATCCTTCATAGTATGTGAATTAAAATACTGATCCCTTGTGATGGAATACTCAACACAGTCAAGCAAGATATGCTTAACTGTGATTCTTTCATCACAAGGGATGCAGAACGGAGGATCCTCACCTTTCAAAAGGTATTCATGTGTATATCTGGTGTGGCCAATACGACATCGCCGCATGATGACCTCTTCAAATTGGACTGACAACCCAAGTAGGTGTAACCAATATAGGGTTTTATTGCATGTAATTTATTTATGCCCACTTGGGTGTCCCACTTCTTCTGCATCAGATCACGGATGTAAGTTCTAATGCTGGCTTTATAATCAGAGTATGGAATAAGAAGTGGTGTCACAGATTTGTTGAGTGCTGCCTTGGCAGCAAGATCGGCCATTGCGTTACCGGAAATACCTACGTGGCTGGGTAACCAACAAAAGACGATGTCGTATTGGCCAGTGGCAAGATTATTATACAATTGAATAATTTCTATTAAAAGTGGATGTTTACAAGAGATATTTTTAATCGCCTGAAGGCAAGAAAGAGAGTCGGAATAGATTATATATTGTTTACGTTTCGGGTGTCTTTGAACATATTTGAGAGCTGTTAATATGGCGTTAGCTTCTGCTGTAAAAATAGAACTGTTATCTGGTAATCGAGAAGATATTGTTCTGGATCCAATGACAGTGGCACAAGCAACTGCGCCACCGTCCTTGGACCCATCTGTAAATAAGGATTTATAATTGCTATATTTATGTTTCAGTTGATTATATTCTTGTTTATACTGTATTTCATTCGTTTCTGATTTTTTAAAAGTCGTTAATGTTAGGTCAACTTGGTGCCTAACTAACTGCCAAGGAGGAGAAGAAAGAAGACGGGAAGGAGCTATGTTATCCAGCTCAATGCTGGCAGCAGAAATAAGTGGTTGTATTCTTAAAGCAAGAGGCGGAACAAGAGAAGATTTCTTTTTGTATAAATCCTCATACAGGGGATTGAAAACACAGTTATATGCAGGGTTGGACTCATTTGAATATAGTTTTGTTACATACTGTAAAGCTAATTTTATACGTCGCTGCTCAAGAGATGGTTCATCAGCCTCGACATACAGGCTGTCAACAGGTGAAGTTCTAAAGGAGCCAAGACAAAGTCTCAGACCTTGATGATGGACTGAATCTAATAGTTTTAAGTTGCTTTTGCAGGCTCCACCATAGACAATGGAGCCATAATCGAGTTTCGAACGCACGAGAGATCGATATAGATGGAGAAGGGTAGCTTGATCCCCTCCCCATTTAGAATTTGAAACCACTTTCAACAAGTCAAGTGCTTTCAGGCATTTAGTTTTAAGTGATTTAATATGTGGTAAAAACGTTAAGTGTGAGTCAAAAATGAGACCCAAGAACTTAGCTTCCTTCACAACTTTAATTGGTGTGCCATCTAGAGATAGTTCAGGGTCTTTATGTGGTTTATATTTACGACAAAAATGTATACAGTTAGTTTTCGATTTGGAAAATTTAAAGCCGTTTTCAATACACCATTTATTAATCTTGTTTAAACACAACTGCAATTGCCGTTCAATGGTATGCATATTTTTACCACGACAAGAAATATTAAAATCATCCACAAATAACGATCCATCAATTGAATCGTTTTAAACTTTTGATAAACTGTTTATCTTTATACTAAAAAGTGTGACTGACAAAATACTGCCTTGTGGAACACCCTGATCCTGATTGTAATGATCAGACAGGGTAGAACCCACTCGGACTTGAAATTGTCTGTTATTTAAAAATTTGCCTATGAATTCAGGCAAACGACCTCGCAACCCGAAATCATGTAAATCTCTCAGAATGCCATACTTCCAGGTTGTGTCATATGCCTTCTCAAGATCAAAAAAGATAGACACAGCATGTTGTTTATTAATCAGTGCGTTTTTCACAAATGATTCTAAACGCACTAAATGATCAACAGTACTTCTGTTTTTACGGAAACCACATTGTATATCTGTGATAAGGTTATTTGTTTCCAAGTACTAAACAAGTCGATTATTTATCATGCGTTCCATGGTCTTGCAAACACAGCTAGTTAATGAAATCGGACGATAATTGGATGGATCCATATGATCACGTCCAGGTTTAGGTATGGGTACTACTATAGCATCACGCCATGAAGAAGGAAATTTCCCGGAAGTCCAAATATCATCAAAAATTGACAAGAGCGTCTCTAAACAGGATTCTGGTAAGTGCTTCAGGAGCTGATAATGGATGTTATCAGCTCCAGTAGCAGTGTCATGAGCTTGATCAAGAGCAGTATGGAGTTCATGAATAGAAAAAGTTTCATTATAATCTTCCCCATTATCAGAATTGAAATTAATAGTTTTCCTTTCTTGTTGTTTTTGATATTGCTGAAATTTAGGTGTATAATTCGAAGAGGAAGAGTGTTTAGCGAGAGTTTCACCCAGTTTATTCACAATATCTAATTTATCAGTAAGTAATTGATCTCCATGTTTAAGATGATGGACAGTAGATTTAGTACCTTTACCTTTAATTTTCTGGATCATGTTCCATACCTTGGACATGGGTGTCCGAGAATTTATTTTGGATACATAATTTTGCCAAGATTGGCGTTTGTTCTGTTTAAAAGTACGCCGTGCTTTAGCATTTAAAATTTTAAATTTATTTAAATTATGCACAATGGGATGGCGACGGAAATAATGTTCTGCCTTTTTCCTTGCCTTCCTAGCTTGTTTACACTCATCGTTGAACCATGGTTTTCTTATGTGTGGAACTGCAGAGGAATTTGGTATACACTCATCAGCTATGGAGTTCAGTTGATCAGAAAAGCATTTAATAGCATCAGGAACGTCAATAAAACGTTCGGGTTTAAGTTTCTCAGCACACAGTGTTTCATATAAAGCCCAGTTAGCCTTTTTAAAATTTCGCCTTGATGATGGGGGAACATCAGATGGAGTTACAGCTTTTAATACAGTAGGAAAATGGTCACTTCCACAGAGGTCATCGTGGACTGACCATTCGAATTCATTTAGTAGTACTGAATTTGTCAATGACAAGTCAAGAGCAGAATAGGTCCCTGTCCCAGGGTGTAAATATGTGTTGGCACCATCATTATAAATACATAAATCATTGTCAGAACAAAAGTCCTCCAACAATTTCCCTTTAGTGTTTGTTGTTACACTACCCCAGAGTGGGTTGTGCCCATTTAAATCTCCCATTATAATACAGGGCTTCGGGAGTTGGTCATATAGAGCTTGAAGATCAGTTTTGGCAAACGTTGAAGACGGCGAAATATACAGCGAGGATAGCGTAAACGCTACATGTAAAGTAAGTCTCACAGCAACAGCCTGCATATTAGTATTTAGTGGAACAGGGCTTTGAATAACGTTTTGTCTGACTAGAACGGATGACCCGCCAATGGCTCTATCACCCGGAGGTGAAAAAGAATGATATGCATTATAATGACGAAGGTCAAATGTATCTGTTTGTTTTAAATATGTCTCTTGGAGACAAATCGCTGAAGGTGTAAAATCGTGGACTAATAGCTGTAATTGATGTAAATTAGTCCTCAATCCTATACAGTTCCACTGCACAATATTATTGGAGTAAACTATCTTTTGGGGGGATTTATTGGGGATCTACCCCGCACTCTTTTGGAGGGCGACAAGCTATGTGCCCTAGAATGGACGTTTTCAGATACGTCCATGTCTTCAAGTGATCCATATTTATTGAATAATTGAATTTTATTTTCTGACCCTTTTGGGGCTCTGCCACTGTGTTTTTTTGGAAAATCTGGCTTTTTACTTTTAGTTTTAGTGAGACTTTGTTGAGACTTTGTTGACGATTGTGAAGATGATTCAAGATCGGGTGATGTTTCTGATTGTCTTTGAGATGGACCAGGAAGTGATTCTCCTGTTTGAGTAGCTGTAGTGGGTGAGAGAAGGTTGGGATTATCCGTTGTGACCCAAGTTAAGTCTGTCTGACAGCTGACAGATACAGTAACTGTGCTTGATGCTGTTTCAGGAGTTCTTTTCGCAATGGAAGCATAGCTTTCTGTTTGTCCCGAGCTTAGAACTTGTCTTTTTGCATCAGCAAAGCTGATGTTTTGAGTGAACTTTATTGTATTAATTGCCATTTGGTGTTTCCAAACAGGACAGTCCTTAGAGTAAGATGGGTGAGTCCCTGTACAGTTGACACATTTTTTAACAGTACTGTTACAATCTTCTGTTGTGTGGGTCTTTTCACTACAGTGAGCACATACAACAGACAAGGTGCACGAGTTTACTCCATGGCCAAACTTTTGGCATTTGAAGCACCTGAGAGGATTGGGAATGTATGTGTCAACAGTTAGATTGCAATAGCCTGCCTTGACAGATTTTGGAGCAGAAGGTAAAGAAAAAGAAAACAGATATGTGTTGGTTTTAAAGGTTTCATTGTTTTTACGAGTTGAAAAACGTTTCACATAGAGTACACCCTGATCTCTCATCTCAGACGCGATGTCTAATTCCGACATGTCAGCGAGTAATCGATCATGGTCTCTTACAATTCCTTTACTCGTGTTGAGTGTTTTGTGGGCTGTGATGGTGACGGGAATGCCAACAAATGTTTTGGTGTTCAACAGATTGTTTGATTGCTGCTTTTTGGCACACTCAACCAACAATGCACCAGACCGTAATTTCCTGATAGTCTTTACATCTCCAGCAATACCCTGGATTCCCTTAGACACAGCAAAAGGGTTTAATTTCAATGGAGTGTTATCTTCCGTCGCAATAACTAGAAAACGTGGCCAGTAATCGATTAGTGTGGGCAATCTCAGGTCATTGTCAACAGGATCTACTTCAAGCTGACGTTTGGTTTTCTTCAGAGGAGTTTCATAAGCCATGGTTATTTGTTTTGTATTTCATCATCCGAGCTCCCCACCCACCACGGAGTATCACAAGGACAATGCTAAAAACAAGTGGGTCTCCAACTTGCAGCACCAAGGATACTCAGATGATATACGCCAGCAGAGGAATTAAAAATAATTAGTCCACCAGATTGGCCCATGAGCCACCGCCTTCTGGGCATAAGACTCTAGGCAAAGATCACAACAACATAATTCAAAATGAGAAAAGTTTTTGATGAACTATAGAGTCAAGACCGAAATTAAACCAAGTCCAAAATTAAATTCGTGCGATGAAATGGATACAAATCATGCACAGGGCTTGGCGTGACCAGCCGATTGGTTGAACCGGGCCCATTCAACCACCCGTCTAGGTGAAGTCAGGGCCGAAGTGGTGTATTGAGCAATAGGAACACTGGTCCTGCTCCCACTGCCCTCAACCACCAGGATCCCCTCCTCCACCGACACAGGGCCGCAACCCACGGCAAACGGGTTGGTGGACCAAATATTCCCCCGGGTCCACTACGGGGGTGTTGGCGAGCTCTTAGCGTGACCCAGCACCCACCACGAGGAGGTGGCTCGCCACGGGTGCCAGTCCCCTTGTGAGTCAAGACACTTGTTCCATCTTTTCTGCCAGTCCCTGATGCCAACTCTGTAGAAGGCGCCATTTTGGTCCTCAAACCAAGCCTCAGCAGCAGCAAAAAGTTCATTATCATCCTGAAATCTACGACCACGCAAGTGTTTCTTGAGATTTGGGAACAGATGGTAATGACTTGGTGCCAGGTCTGTAGAGTTGGGGGGATGCGGCAAGATTTCGTATCCGCATTCCTGGACAGCAGCGGCTGCAACGCGAGGGGTGTGTACCGGAGCATTGTCTTGATGTAGAAGAATACCATGTCTGATCTTGCCCCGGCGCTTCTCCTTGATTGACTGTCGCACTTGCCTCAACAAGTTAGTGTAATATTCCCCATTCATTGTTCATCCTTTTGGTGAGTAATCTATGTGGATGACGCCTTTGCTATCCCAGAAGACTGTCGCCATTACCTTCTGCACTGATCTGGAGGCTTTGAACTTTTTGGTCCTGGGAGAAGTGACATGTTTCCATTCCATGCATTTTTGTTTGCTCTCAGGATCATAGTGGTGGATTCAGGTTTCATCACAGGTTACTAGCCTAAAGTGAAAATCTTCTGGATTCTTGTTGTATCTGGTTAGCATGGAGTTGCTTTTGGTGACCCTTGTTTGCTTCATTTCATCTGTAAGCATTCTTGGCACCCATCTTGCGCACACCTTAGACATGACGAGATGCTCATGAAGAATTGTCTCGATGAATCCGTGTGAAATGCCTGTGGTCTCCTCTAACTCGTGGAGTGTGATTCGATGATTTTCCAGCACAAGTCTATGCACTCTGTCAATGTTTCCCTGACTAGTGCTTGTTGCTGGGCGACCTGGACGGGGGTCATCTTCAAAACTCTCTCTACCATGCTTAAATTTATTGACCCATCGTTTAATGGTAGCAGATGAAGGGGAAGACTTCCCATAAAATGCTGAAAGCCTTTCTTCAATGTTCTTTGTTTCCTTCAAGAACTAAAAACGTAATTAGTGCTCTATACTCAATTTTATTCATTGGGGGTCTCTTTCTGTCAATGTGAGCTGTTCAATAACTTCTGAGAGTAGGATACCAAAACGTATATATCACATCAGCTACACCCCAAGGTTCAATGTCGTGCCATAGGCTGTGACACCTGGGTATGAAAAATGCTCAAGGCTCAAAACTTATTGACATCCCCTTGATTGATGCCTACCTGGGTGTCCCACTTCTTCTGCATCAGATCACGGATATAAGATCTAATGTTAGCTTTATAATTACTGTATGGAATACGAGGTGGTGTCACAGATTTGTAGAGTGCTGCCTTGGCAGCAAGATCGGCCATTGCGTTACCGGAAATGCCTACGAGGCTGGGTAACCAACAGAAGACGATGTCGTACTGGCCAGTAGCAAGAGTATTATACAATTCAATAATTTCAATTAAAAGTGGATGTTTACAAGAAATATTTTTAATAGCCTGAAGGCAAGAAAGAGAGTCGGAATAGATTATGTACTATTTATGTTTAGGGTGGCTTTGAATATATTTAAGAGCCGTTAGTGTGGCGTTACCTTCCGCTGTAAAAATAGAACTGTTTTCTGGTAATCTAGAAGATATTGTTCTGGATCCATGACAGTGGCACAGGTTCATCAGCCTCACCATAGAGACTGTCAATAGGTGAAGTTCTAAAAGACCCAAGACAAAGTCTTAGACCTTGATGATGGACAGAATCAAGTAGTTTTAGGTTGCTTTGACAGGCTCCACCATATACGATGGAACCATAATCAAGTTTAGATCGAACGAGTGATCTATATAAGTGAAGGAGGGTAGTCTGATCCCCTCCCCATTTTGAATTAGGAACCTTTAATAAATCGAGTGCCTTCAAGCATTTTCTTTTAGGGATTTAATATGCGGCAAAAAGGCCAAATGTGAATCGAAAATAAGTCTCAAGTACGTGGCCTCCTTGACCACTTTGATTGGGGTACCACTTAGAAGTAATTCTTGCTCTTTATGGGCTTTGCATTTACAACAGTATACAACAGAAGTGTATACTATTCTACCCCGGGACCTTCACGGGTCAAAAACATTTATGCAGCATGTTGTTTATTGACTATAGCATTTTTAGCAAAGGATTCTAAACGTACCAAATGATCAATGGTGCTACGGTTTTTCCTGAAACCACATTGAATATTTGTGATAAGGTTATTGGTTTCAAGATACCATGTTAATCTATTGTTTACCATCCGTTCCATGGTTTTACAGACACAACTCGTTAATGAGAATGGTCTGTAGTTAGAATGATCCCGGCCAGGCTTTGGAATGGGAACTACAATGGCATTACGCCAGGAATTTGGGAAATTCCCCGAAGTCCATATGGTATCAAATATATTTCACAGCATTTCGAAACACGACTCGGGCAAATGCTTCAAGAGCTCATAGTGGATATCATCAGCTCCTGTTGCTGTATCATGAACCTGCATGGGGCTATTGTAGTGAAAAGAATTCGTTATCATCTTCACCATTGTGTAAGGTAAAATTGATTTTCTTCTTTTCCTGTTGTTTCTGATGCCTTTGAAACTCAGGAATATAATTTGATGAAGATGAATGTTTGGCTAAACCTTCACCAAGTTTATTTGCTATGTCTGTTTTATCAGTTAAAAGACTATCACCATCCTTCAGATGGTGAGCAGTAGACTTAGAACCTTTGCCCTTAATTCCTTCCACCATATTCCACACCTTGGACATGGGTGTACGTGAGTTTATTTTGGAAATATAGTTCCTCTAAGTCTGACGCTTATTCTGTTTCAAGGTGCGTCGAGCCTTGACATTTGATATTTTAACACTGTATAAATTATCGACTGTAGGATGTTTGCAGAAATATTTTTCTGCTTTATTCCTAATCTTTCTGGCCTGTTTACATTCATTATTAAACCATGGTTTACGAATATGTGGAATTACAGTGGACTTTGGTATAGCTTGGTCAGCAATGGTGTTTAGTATGCCTTAGTGAGTGAGTTAATATTTAACGTCACATCGGCAATATACATCGGCCATATTGTGACGAGAACCTTTAACAAAGAGAAGGACAATATGTATGTTATAAAATCTGTCGACGAAGGACAGTAAAACAACTAGAATATCACAATTTGAATTAAAACTAGCATGGAAAGTTAAAACTAATATCACTATGCGGACAATACAATATTAAATCAGGCTATAGGTTGCCAACAACTCAAGGTAGATCACCACACTAAGGGCCATGGGGACTTACAGTACCTTTGCTACCTGCATGGACCCTAGTTGGATTTACATGATCCCCTCAGCTGTTAGCAATTTAGTCACATCTAGTCAAAAATTAAAAATACACATATATTACGATTAAAAACAGTGGAAGTCTAAACGTACAAAAAATGTTTTTGGACTTACGTACCCTCTCAGGAAGACAATAATTTTACAATACTTCAACCCCCTTTGAGGGTACAGCCACTAACAATTGAAGTTACTAATCTAAACTGCCATGAATTAAAATGCAGCTATCTACAGAATAAAATAATCAAAATTCAATGATGAAATCAATTTCTTTTAAAAATACAATAATTAGATGAGAACTTACGGTGCTAAAAAGATCCCTAATTGTTTTTACGTTGAAATATTTATCCCTTATGATGGAGAATTCAACACAGTCAAGCAGGATATGCTTGACCGTGGTTCTCTCATAACAAGGGATGCAAAACGGAGGATCCTCACGTTTCAATAGGTAAGAATGAGTATATCTAATATGGCCAATACGACATCGCCGCATGATGACCTCTTCAAATCTGGACTGACAACCCAAGTAGGTGTAACCAATATAAGGTTTTATTTCATGTAATTTATTGATGCCTACCTGGGTGTCCCACGTCCTCTGCATCAGATCACGGATATAAGATCTAATGTTAGCTTTATAATCACTGTGTGGAATAAGAAGTGGTGTCACAGATTTGTTGAGTACTGCTTTTGCAGCAAGATCGGCCATCACATTCCCAGAAATACCTACGTGACTGGGTAACCAACAAAATACGATGTCGTATTATCCAGTAGCAAGAGTATTATACAGTTCAATAATTTCAATTAAAAGTGGATGTTTACAAGAAATATTTTTAATAGCCTGAAGGCAAGAAATAAATATATTATATACTGTTTACGTTTCGGGTGTCTTTCAATATATTTAAGAGCTGTTAATATGGCGCTAGCTTCTGCTGTAAAAATAGAACTATTGTCTGGTAATCTAGACGATACTGTTCTGGATCCAATGACAGTAGCACAAGCAACTGCGCCACCATCCTTGGACCCATCTGTAAATAAGGATTTGTAATTGCTATATGTATGTTTCAATTGATTATATTCTTGTTTATACTGTAATTCATTCGTTTCTGATTTTTTAAATGTCGTTAATGTTAGGGCAACCTGTGGCCTAACCAACTGCCGAGGGAGAGGAAAGACGGAAAGGAGCTATATTGTCCAGCTCAATACCAGCAGCAGTAATAAACGGCTGTATTCTGAGCCCAAGAGGTGGAACATGAGAAGACCTTTTGCTATAGAAATGCTCATAAAGAGGATTGAAGACACAGTTATATGCAGGATTACATTGTTAGAGTAGAGTTTTGTGATATATTGTAAAGATAATTTGATACGGCGTTGTGCAAGAGATGGTTCATCGGCCTCAACGTAAAGACTGTCAATAGGTGAAGTTCGGAAAGACCCAAGACAAAGTCTTAAGCCTTGATGGTGGACAGAATCAAGAAGTTCAAGGTTGCTTTTACAGGCTCCACCATAGACGATGGAGCCATAATCAAGTTTAGAACGGACGAGTGATCGATATAGATGGAGAAGAGTAGCTTGATTCCCTCCCCATTTAGAATTTTAAACCACTTTCAGTAAGTCAAGACCTTTCAGGCATTTAGTTTTAAGTGATTTAATATGCGGTAGAAACGTTAAATGTGAATCAAAGATTAGACCCAAGAACTTGGCTTCCTTCACAACTTTAATCGGCGTGCCATCTAGAGATAGTTCAGGGTCTTTATGTGGTTTGTATTTACGACAAAAATGTATCCAGTTAGTTTTTGACTTAGAAAATTTAAAGCCGTTTTCGAGACACCATTTATTAATCTTGTTTAAACACAACTGCAGTTCCCGTTCAATGGTATACATATTTTTACCACAAGAAATATTAAAATCATCCACAAATAACGATCCATCAATTGAATCGTTTAAAACTTTTGATAAACTGTTGATCTTGATGCTAAAAAGAGTGACAGACAAAATACTGCTTTGTGGAACACCCTGATCCTAATTGTAATGATCAGACAGGGTAGAACCCACACGGACCTGGAATTGTCTGTCATTTAAAAACTTTGCTATAAATTGAGGCAAACGACCTCGCAACCCGAAGTCATGTAAATCTCTTAAAATGCCATATTTCCAAGTAGTGTCATATGCTTTCTGAAGATCCAAAAAGATAGACACAGCGTGTTGTTTGTTAATTTATCATGCGTTCCATGGTCTTGGAAACACAGTTAGTTAATGAAATCGGACGATAATTGTATGGATCCGTATGATCACGTCCAGGTTTAGGTATTGGTACTACTATGGCGTCACGCCATGAACGAGGAAAGGTACCCGATGTCCAAATATCATCAAAAATATTAAGAAGAGTTTCCAGACAGGATTGTGGTAAATGTTTCAGAAGTTGATAATGTATGTTATCAGCTTCTGTAGCAGTGTCACGAGCTTGATCAAGAGCAGTATGGAGTTCATGAATAGAAAAAGGTTCATTATAATCTTCCCCATTATCAGAAATGAAATTAAATTTCAATTAAATTGATTTCTTTTCTTGTTGTTTTTTATATTGCTGGAATTTTGGTACATAATTTGAAGAGGAAGAGTGTTTAGCAAGGGTTTCACCCAGTTTATTCGCAATATCTGATTTATCAGCTGTAAACAATTGATCTCCTTGTTTAAGACGATGGACAGTAGATTTAGTACATTTACCTTTAATTTTTTGGACCATGTTCCATACCTTGGACATGGGTGTCCGAGAATTTATTTTAGATACACAATTTTGCCAAGATTGGCGTTTGTTCTGTTTAAAAGTACGCCATGCTTTAGCATTTAAAATTTTTAATTTATTCAAATTATGCACCATAGGATGGCGACGGAAAAAGTGTTCTGCTTTTTTCCTTGCCTTCCTAGCTTGTTTGCAATCATCGTTGAACCATGGTTTCCGGATAAGTGGAACTACAGAGGAATTTGGTATACATTCATCAGCTATGGAATTCAGTTCATCAGAAAAGCATTTAACAGCACCAGGAACGTCAATAAAACGTTCAGGTGTAAGTTTTTCAGCCACACAGTGTTTCATATAAAGCCCAGTTAGCCTTTTTAAAATTTCGTGTTGATGATGGGGGAACATCGGATGGAGTTACAGCTTTTAATACAGTAGGAAAATGGTCACTTCCACAGAGGTCATCGTGGACTGACCATTCGAATTCATTTAGTAGTTGTCAATGATAAGTCAAGAGCAGAATAAGTCCCTGTAACAGGGTGTAAATATGTGTTGGAACCATCATTATAAATACATAAATCATTGTCAGAACAAAAGTCCTCCAACAATTTCCCTTTAGTGTTTGTTGTTACACTACCCCAGAGTGGGTTGTGCCCATTTAAATCTCCCATTATAATACAGGGCTTCGGGAGTTGGTCATATAGAGCTTGAAGATCAGTTTTGGCAAACCTCGAAGATGGCAATGAAAAACAATGATATGCATTAAAATGACGAAGGTCAAATGTATCTGTTTGTTTTAAATATATCTCTTGGAGACATAACGCTGAAGATGTAAAATCTTGGACTAATAGGAGGAATTCATGTAAATTAGTCCTCAATCCTCTGCAGTTCCACTGTATAATATTATTGGAATAAACTATCTTTTTTTTTTTTTTGGGGGGGGGGGGTTATTAGGGATCTACCCCGCACTCTTTTGGAGATTGACAAGCTATGTGCCCTAGAATGGACGTTTTCAGAAACGTCCATGTCTTCAAGAGACCCATAAACAATTGAATTTTGTTCTGTGACCCTTTAGGAGCTCTGCCACCTTGTTGTTTTGAAGCATCAGACTTTGGCTTCGGTTTACTTTTCAGTTTGTTGACTATCAGCTGTCGATTGAGACTTTGAGTGTGAGATGATGATTTGTGATCAGAAGAAGACTTTAAGGTACTAGGAAGTGATTCCTCAGTCTGTGATGATACAAACGCTGTGGAGAATAGCAATTTACCCAAGTGAAGGTAGTTTGGCAGCCTGAGGTTGATGTTGTTTTAGAGCTAGACCCCAATGATGTTTTTGCCACTGTAGCATAACTTTCATGAAGATCAGATCTCTTTACCAGTTTTTTGGTCTCAGAAAAAGATATATTTTGTGTAAATTTTATTTTATTGATCTCCATTTGGTCTTTCCAAATAGGACACTGTTTAGAAAATGAAGAATGGTCGTCTGAGCAATTGGTGCATTTTTTATAATCACTGTCACAATCTCCTGTTGTGTGTGTTTTCTCACCACAGTGAGCACACACAACAGACAATGTGCAGGTATTTACACCGTGTGCATATTTCTGGCATTTAAAACACCTCAGCGGGTTGGGGATGTAGATATCAACTGGAATGTTACAGTAGCCTGCCTTCACTGATTTAGGAGCATTTGGCGATGAAAAAGTAAACAGATACGTGTTCGTTTTGATGGTTTCACTGTTTCTCTGAGTTGAAAAGCGCTTTACATACAGCACACCTTGATCCTTCGTTTCACATCCTATATCAAGGTCCGACATATCATCAAACAATCGATCTCGATCTCTCACGATACCTTTGTTTGTGTTCAGGGTTTTATGCGGAGAGACCGTGACCGGAATGCCCACGAAAGATTTAAGGTTCATCAAGTTGGTTGATTGCTGTCTTTTTCCGCATTCAATTAACAGTGCACCCGAACGTAAGCGTCTAATGTTCTTAACGTCCCCAGCAATACCTTGAATATCCTTCGATACTGCGAAAGGGTTCAGCTTTAATTGTGTCTTGTCAGGAGTCTCAATAAGAAGAAAACGTTGCCAATACTCAATCGATAGAGAAGGTCTGTGGTCAGTATGAACAGGATCAATTTCAAGTGGACGTTTTGTTTTTTTGGGGGGTATGTCATAAGCCATGGTTGGTGTCATATGGTTCATCATCCGGGCTCCCTACCCACCACGGAGTATCACAAGGACAATGCTGAAGCAAGCGGGCCTCCAGCTTGCAGCACCAAGGATACCCGGATGATATACTCCAGTAGAAGATTTATAAATAATTAGTCTACCAGACTGGCCCATGAGTCATCGCCATCTGGCACAAGACTCTAGGCAAAGTTCATATAATCATAATTTGGATAATTCACAATCGAAAAAGTTACAGATCAACAATAGTGCTAAGACTAAAATTCACAACAATTCCAAATCAATTTTTTGCAATGACACATACATAGTCCATACACAGGGCTTGGCATGACCAGCCAATTGGTTGAATCGGGCCAATTCAACCACCCGTCTAGGTGAAGTAAGGGCCGAAGTGGTGTGTTGGGCAAATGGAACGCAGTTAAAAGCCCAACTGCCCTCAACCACCAGGATCCAATAATCCACCGACATGGGACGCAAACCACGGCAAACAGGTTGCCCAATTTAGTCGCCTCTTACGACAAGCAGTGGGGTGCTGTGGACACATTCTGTCCCGGGTCCACACGGGAGAAAATCACTTAGCGTTACCCAGTACCCACCACGAGGAGGTGGCTCTTCATGGGTGCCAGTATGCCTGAAAATAACTGTATAGGATCTTTATTGTTCGCTAAAACATCAAGTTTTAAGTGATCAGTACATAGAGTCTTATATAATGACCAATCAGCCATGGCAAAATGTTCCGTCGTGATATAGGTGGATCATCACCTGGGCTGATTGTTTTGAGAATGGTGGGAAAATGATCACTCCCACATAGGTCATCGTGGACCATCCACTCAAATTCATTGTATAAGCTGGAATCAGCAAGTGACAGATCCAGGGAAGAATATGTTCCCGTAGCTGGATGTAAATAAGTGGCTGAATCATCACTGAAAAGACATAAATTATTATCGGATATGAAGTCCTCAAGGATTTTACCTTTAGCATTAGTGCTGTCACTCCCTCAAAGCAGGTTTGGGAGCTGATCATATAGATTTTGCAGTTCCGATTGTCGAATATCAGAAGGAGGAGGGATATACAAACTGCATAGAGTCAATGCAATGTGCAGGGACAGACGGACAGCGACGGTCTGAAGATTAGTTGTAAGAGATACAGGGCTATGAATGATACCCTGGCGTATCAAAATGGTAGCACCTCCAGTTGCTTTATCTCCCGGAGGAGAAAAGGAGTGATAATCTGTATACTGTCTTAGATTAACGTTATCAGTATTTTTTTTAGATAAGTCTCTTGAAGACATAACGGTGACGGTTTACAATCTTGTATCAACAAGTGGATCTCAATGAAGTTATTATACAGTCCTCTACAATTCCAATGCGTTAAAGTAGACAACTGAGTCATGTTGCCTCAAATGGAGATCGTTCTCGTCAGCGTGACATGGAAGTATTCCTCCGTCTGTCTTGCGTAGACAGGGTAACCTCCATATCGAGAGGCCCAAAAGAGTTTTCTGTAGGAACCTCTGGAGGGGAAGGGTTGTTTGGGGTTCGTTCAGATGATGTGCAAGGCAGACTCTCTGTTTGGCACCCAGATGTAGATTTAGTGACAGTAACCAGGGGCGGCAACGAGGAAGTGGCCGTTCATGGGTGCCCATTTAACAATGTAGAGGGGACAAGGACCCCGAACCTTACCAGCATCACCCAAAAACCTTGTGCTGCATACTCTTTAAACTGTAAAATATAATAATGAAAGTGCACTTTTAATGCGCACAATCCAGACATAATGCCTGCTCAAGGTTTCTGCAAAATAACGTAAAGGATTTGGGGGTTTGAATAGGAAGGTACGCAGAAAAGTTAGATGTATTGAGAGAACAGATGTGTTTTGAGTCTTGATTGATTTGAACGTGAGGCAAAGTTTGACGTCAGATGGAGATTGAGTTCATTGTGGAGATTTTTTAATTCCTTTAGATAGCATGTAGCGTTCTTGAAAGTTCTCACCACATGGTGAGTTGGTCATTGATGAAATCCAGTCTCTGCCACTTGTGTGGCCTGCATCCTCTCGACGGCTAAATAGTGACGATTTTGTTCCTCTTCCACTTCATCCGTATTCAAAGTTCGTAACTCCAAGAAGAGATAATTGCTGCTAGAAATGGCGAGGATATCACGGCGATCGTAGCTATTATTTTTATGCATGAGTTTCAGTTTAGCCATTGAAGTTATGTCACCTTGGTTATGACTCGCAATAATAGCAAGTTTAAAAAAAACACCTAAAACAAAACAAAAACCACCAAAAGAAACAGGAAGTGACTTATACATCTACTTTCTCACTCGTTTACAAAGAAGAATGTCTTGAACACACGGAAGTACTCGTCTGCTGAAATTCATTTATATATGTTTATATTAGTGTCAAGTTGGTTTGAGCAGCTGAACAAGATTTAGAAGCCTTAGAGGATGGTCCATATGATGTTTTTGTTTTAGAAGCATATGTTTCTTGTGGGTCGCATCTTTGTACAAGTTGTTTCGCTTCGGCAAAGCTGATATTTTGAGTAAATTTTGTTTTGTTTATTTCCATCTGGTACTTCCAAATCAGACACTCTTTTGAGAAAGACGAATGGTCTCCTGAACAGTTGGTGTATTTCTTGTAATTACTATCACAATCTTCTGTTCTGTGGATCTTCTCACCGTAGTGAGCTCACACAACAGACAATGTGCAGGAATTTACACCGTGACCATACTTTTGACACTTGAAACATCTGAGTGGATTAGGAATAAAAGTTTCCACTTTGATGTGACAGTAGCCGGCCTTTATAGATTTTGGAGCCGTTGGAGTGGAAAATGAAAATAAATAGGTGTTGGTTTGTTGGATCTGGTTGTTTCGTCGGGTAGTGAAACGTTTGACAAATAACACAACTTGGTCCTTCATCTCTGCGGCAATGTCAATTTCCAGCATATCAGCAAATAGTCCATCACGGTCTCTCACAATGCCCTTACTAGTGTTAAGAGTACGGCGAGGAGAGACTGACACTGGAATGCGAACGTTTTATTGACGTTCCTGATGGGATTAAATGTTGTTCTGACGAACTGAATTCCATTGCTGATGAATGTATACCAAATTCCTCTGCAGTTCCACATATCCGGAAACCATGGTTCAACGATGAATGCAAAATAAGCTAGGAAGGCAAGGAAAAAAGCAGAACATTATTTCCGTCGCCATCCTATTTGTGCATAATTTAAGTAAATTCAAAATGATAAATCACTGTGTACCTTCATACAGAATAAAAGCCAGTCTTTGTAAAATTATGTCTCCAAAACAAATTCTCAGACACCTATGTCAAAGGTATGGAACATGGTCCAGAATTTAAAGGTACTAAATCTAGTGTCCATCTTAAACTAACAGCATACATTTTTGCCGTAAATACAAACCACATAAAGACCCTGAACTATCTCAAGACTATCCCATTAATGTTGTGAAGGAAGCCAAGTTCTTGGGTCTAATCTTTGATTCTCACTTGACGTTTTTGCCACATATCAAATCACTTAAAACTAAATGCCTGAAGGCGCTTGACTTGTTGAAAGTGGTTTCAAATTCTAAATGGGGAGGTGATCAAGCTACCCTTCTCCATCTATATCGATCACTCGTCCGTTCTAAACTTGATTATGGCTCCATCGTCTATGGTGGAGCCTGCAACAGGAACCTAAAACTATTAGATTCTGACTTTATCTTGGGTCCTTTAGAACCTCTCCTGTTGACAGTTTCTACGTCGTGGCAGATGAACCTTTCCTTACACAACGCCGTCTTTACAGTATATGACTAAACTATTCTCCAACGGATCTAACCCTGCATATAACTGTGTCTTCAATCCTCTCTATAAGGATAAGTATAACAAAAAGTCCTCTCATGTTCTATTTTCACAGCTGAAGCTAACGTCATTTTAACAGCTCTTAAACATTTTCAAAGACACCCTAAACATAAACAGTATATAATCTCTTCCGACTCTCTTTCTTGCCTTCAGGCCATTAAAAATATTCCTTGCAAACATCCACTTATATAGAAATTATTGAATTGTGTAGTGATCTTGCTACTGGCCAATACGACATCGTCTTCTGTTGATTACCCAGCCATGTAGGAATCTCTGGTAACACGTTGGCTGACCTTGCTGCTAAAGCAGCACTCAACAAATCTGTGACACCACTTCTTTTTCCTTACACTTATTATAAAACCACAATTAGATCTTATATCCGCGATCTGAACTAAAATAGGTGGGACTCCCAAGTAGGTATAGATAGCTTACATGCGATAAAACCTTATACTGGATACACCTACTTGGGTTGTCAGTCCAGTTTTGAGGTCACCATGCGACGATATCGCATTGTCCACACAAGATATACACATGAATATCTCCGTTTTGTATCCCTTGTGATGAAAGAATCACAGTCAAGCATATCCTGCTTGACTGTGTTGAGTATTCCATTACAAGGGATCAGTATTTTAATTCGCGAATCATGAAGGATGTTTCTAGCAATGTTAGTTCTCGTTTAATTATTGCATTTTTAAAGGAATAAGATTTGGTAAATGAATTGTAAATAGATAAATATTTTATAATTGGAAGATTAAATTAGTAACTCAAATTGTTAGTGGCTGTACCTTCGAAGGGGGTTGAAGTACCGTAAAATAATTGTCGTCCTGAGAGGGTACTGAAGTCCCAAAACATTCTATGCAAAGTTTTCCAGGTTATTAATCTTAGAGTAACTGTTCTTTTTCTGTTTAGCTAGATTTGTAAAAACTGCTAACAACTGAGGGGGGTGATGTAAATCCAGCTAGGGTCCATGCAGGAAGCAGTTGCACTGTAAGTCCCCATGGTCCTTAGTATGGTGATCTACCTTCAGTTGTTGGCAACCTATAGCTCATTTGTATATTGTATTGTCCTCTATGGATACATTGTTTTAGGCCTTATCATTAGTTCATTAGTTTTACATTTTACTCTGATATTCTAATTAGTTTTACTGTCCTTCGTTGACAGGTTCTAACAATGTATGTGCTATTAATTCATTTGTACTTTTATAATGAATCTTTTTCGTCACGATATGGTTGCGGTATTGCCGATGGGACGTTAAATATTAACTCACTCACACCTTCCCTAGAAGAGAAAGATCTGTATATGATTTTCGTCCTGCTGGGTCTAGCCATGATTGATAATTGCAGAACAATTAGATTTAAAAAAAATATGTACGTATACAAAAAGATGAAATGTGCACCGTATAATTGCAAGTATGTGGTCCTCGGAAAGAAAAACGACACCTGTAGCAAGAAATGCACCAATGAATATTGCGGCATACACGTGATGTCCATCTGATGTATGTGGTGTAGGCATGAAATGTCCTTATTGTCATTACAAAGCCCATGGAGCGGACGTGACAAACGTCATCTCATCTACTTAACAAAAAGAGATTATATCAACGAACGCAACCAATTTCTTCGGATAAAATGTTTTGAAAAGAGCTTTTATGTGTGCTTCATCAGCTCGTCAAGAAGGTTGACGGAGTTACCTTCCCATGATTGCACAATGAAACTTTCCAAATGCAAACAAGTAGTGACATTTCACTTCGCATCTGAATGTAGTAAAACCAAACTATCGGAGATTTGACTTCACATCTAAATATCTATTAGTGAGTGAGTTTAGTTTTACGCCGCACTCAGCAATATTCCAGCTATATGGCCACGGTCTGTAAATAATCGAGTCTGGACAAGAGAGTCCAGTGATCAACAACACGAGCATCGATCTGCGCAATTGGGAACCGATGACATGTGTCAAACGAGGCTGACCACCCGATCCCGTTAGTTGCTTCTTACGACAAGCATAGTCGCCTTTTATGGCAAGCATGGGTTGCTGAATGCCTATTCTACCCTGTGACCTTCACGGGTCAAATATCTATTAGAGATTTGACTTTACAACTGCATATCGTTGTGTTTCATGTAGACAAAAGAAAACGTTTTTACACACTGATATAGCAACATTGATTACTGTTTGAAAGAAACGTTCCAAAGAAGGCGGTTTGGGCTGCTTACTCCCGCTTGAGGAATTCTCAGTTGAGATTACTTTGCATGAAACATGTCAAACGTCCAGGGAGCAACAATTTAAAGTCCAAGCGAAGAAAAAT
Organism: Haliotis asinina; assembly: GCF_037392515.1. Taxonomy (NCBI): domain Eukaryota; kingdom Metazoa; phylum Mollusca; class Gastropoda; order Lepetellida; family Haliotidae; genus Haliotis; species Haliotis asinina. Next base: position 19,306,319 of record NC_090289.1, read on the forward strand.
GTGCTGAGATGTTTTTCCCCGCATGAGGAGTGAGTGAGTAAATATTTAACGTCACGTCGGCAATATAGCAACCATATCGTGACGAGAACATACGTGACATTAAAAACCAAATATATGAGCATATTACGAAGAACCTGTCAACGAAGGACAGTAAAACCACTAGATTATCACAGTTAGTATCGAAAACTAGCGTTGAAACTTAAAAAATAATAGTATCACTATTTGGACAGTACAATATTAAAACAGGCCATAGATCACCATACTAGGCACCATGGGGACTTACAGTGCCTTTGCTACCTGCATGGTCCCTAGCTGGATTTACACCATCCCCTTGGCTGATGGCGACTGTATGCAAAATTAGCCACAAATTAAAATGACACATATTCTACGACTAGAAAATGGAAGATAAAATATGACTTCAACTGTTTTGGGACTTACGTACCCTCTCAGGAGGACAATACTTTTACGGTACTTCAACCCCCTTCGAGGATACAGCCACTAACAATCTTAGCTGCTAATTCAATTTCTAATCATAAAATACTTATTTATTTACATGTCAGTCAATAAATTCAATTCTTTTAAAATGCAATAATTAAATGAGAACGTACGTTACTAAAAAGGTCCTTCATAGTTCTTGATTTAAAATAATTGTCCCTTGTGATGGAATATTCAACACGGTCAAGTAAGACATGCTTGACCGTGATGATTTCATCACAAGGGACGCAGAACGGAGTAGCCTCCCCTTTCAAAAGATACTCATGCGTATACCTAGTGTGGCCAATACGACATCGTCGTAGTATGACCTCTTCAAATCTGGACCGACAACCCAAGTAGGTGTAACCAACATATGGTTTTATTGCATGTAATGCATTGATACCTACTTGGGTGTCCCACTGCTTCTGCATCAGATCACGGATGTAAGGTCTAATTGTATCTTTATAATCAGTATAGGAAATAAGAAGTGGTGTCACAGATTTGTTTAGCGCTGCCTTAGCAGCAAGGTCAGCCAAAGTATTACCAGAGATTCCAACATGGCTGGGTAACCAACAGAAGACGATGTCGTATTGGCCAGTCGCAAAATAGTTATAAAGTTCAATAATTTCTATTAAAAGTGGATGTTTACATGCTAGGTGTTTAATGGCCTGAAGACAAGAAAGAGAGTCTGAATAGATTATGTACTGTTTATGTTTTGGATGTCTTTGAATATATTTAAGAGCTGTTAATATAGCGTTAGCTTCTGCTGTGAAAATAGAACTATTATCTGGTAATCTAGAAGATCTGGATCCAATGACAGTGGCACAAGCCACTGCGCCACCGTCCCATCTGTAAATAAGGGTTTGTAATTGCTATATTTATGTTTCAATGGATGATATTCATGTTTGTATTGTAATTCATTAGTTTCTGATTTTTTAAATGTAGTTAATGTTAGGTCGACTTGTGGCCTAACCAACTGCCAAGGAGGAGAAGAGTGAGTGAGTGAGTGAGTGAGTTAATATTTAACGTCACATCGGCAATATTTCAGCCATATCGTGACGGGAACATTGAACACTGAAATGGATGATATATATTTCATAAATAAACCTGTCAGGAAAGGACAGTAAAACAACTAGAATATCAGTTACAATTTAAAACTAGTCTGGAAAGTTAAAACTAAGATCACTATTAGGACAACACAATATAAAACACGGGCTATATATCACCAACGACAGAAGGTAGATCACCATGCTAGGGACCATGGGGACTTACAGTACATTTGCTTCCTGCATGGACCCTAGCTGGATTTACATCATCCCTTCAGCCGTTAGCAATTCAGAAAATCTAGCCATAAATTAAAAGGACACGTATTCTACGATTAGAAACAGTGGAATGTTTTGATGTACTTTAAATGTTTTTGGACTTACGTACCCTCTCAGGAGGACAATAATTTTACAGTGCTTTAAACCCCCTCGAAGAAACAGCCACTAACACTCTAAGTTACTAATTCAAACTTCCAAGAATAAAATATTTATCTATTTACAATTCATTTAGCAAATCTAAGTCTTTTAAAAATGCAATAATTAAATGAGAGCTACCATTATTAAAAAGATCTTTCAAAGTTCGTGAGTTAAAGAATTTATCCCTTGTGATGGAATATTCAATACAGTCAAGCAGGACATGGTTGACTGTGATTCTTTCACCACAAGGGATACAAAACAGAGGATCTTCACCTTTCAATAAATATTCGTGAGTATACCTCGTATGGCCAATGCGACATCGTCGCATAATGACCTCCTCAAATCTGGACTGACAACCCAAGTAACTATAACCGATATAAGGTTTTATTGCATGTAATTTATTTATACCTACCTGGGTATTCCACTTCTTCTACATCAAATCACGGATAAAAGATCTTATTCTGGCTTTATAATCTGAGTATGAAATAAGAAGTGGTGTCACAGATTTGTTAAGTGCTGCCTTAGCAGCAAGATCGGCCAGTGTGTTGCCAGAAATGCCTACGTGACTGGGTAACCAACAAAGGACGATGTCGTACTGGCCAGTAGCAAGGTTATTATACAATTCAATAATTTCAATTAAAAGTGGATGTTTACAAGAGATATTTTTAATCGCCTGAAGACAAGAAAGAGAGTCTGAATAGATTATATATTGTTTACGTTTAGGGTGTCTTTCAATATATTTAAGAGCTGTGAGTATCGCGTTAGCTTCTGCAGTAAAAATAGAGCTGTTATCTGGAATTCTAGAAGATATTGTTCTCGTTCCAATGACAGTGGCACTAGCTACTGCACCACCGTCCTTGGATCCATGTGTAAATAAGGGTTTGTAATTGCTATTTATGTTTTAATTGATGATATTCTTGCTTATATTGTAAGTCATTTGTTTCTGATTTTTTAAATGATGTTAATGTTAGGTCAACTTGTGGCCTAACCAATTGCCAAGGAGGAGAAGAAAGAAGACGGGAAGGCGATATGCTTTCCAGCTCTATACCGGCCGAAGAAATAAATGGTTTAATTCTGTGCCCAAGAGGTGGTACGAGAGAAGACTTTTTTGATATACAAATCCTCATAAAGCGGATTGAACACACAGTTATAGGCAGGGTTAGATTCATTAGAATATAATTTAGTAATATATTGTAAAGACAGTTTTATACGACGTTGAGTAAGAGATGGTTCATCGGCCTCAACGTAGAGACTATCAATAGGTGACGTTCTGAAAGACCCAAGACAAAGTCTTAAGCCTTGATGGTGGACAGACTTAATAATTTTAAGTTGCTGTTGCAGGCTCCACCATATACGATTGAGCCATAATCAAGTTTAGAACGGACAAGTGATCGATATAGATGGAGGAGGGTAGCTTGATCACCTCCCCGTTTAGAATTTGATACCACTTTCAACAAATCAAGTGCTTTCAGGCATTTAGTTTTCAGAGATTTAATATGAGGCAGAAACGTTAGGTGTGAGTCAAAAATTAATCCCAAGAACTTGACCTCCTTGACAACTTTAATGGGAGTGCCATCTAGAGATAGTTCAGGGTCTTTATGTGGCTTATATTTTCTGCAAAAATGTATGCAATTAGTTTTTGATTTAGAAAATTTAAAGCCGCTTTCAAGACACCATTTATTTATTTTGTTTAAACTTAACTGCAACTGCCGTTGCATGGTATTCATATTTTTCCCACGACAAGAAATATTAAAATCATCCACAAATAACGAACCATCAATAGAATCATTTAAAACTTTCGATAAACTATTTATCTTTATACTAAAACGTGTGACAGACAGAATACTGCTTTGTGGAACACCCTGATCCTGATTGTAATGATCAGACAGGGTAGAACCCACGCGGACTTGAAATTGTCTATCATTTAAAAAGTTGGCTATGAATTGCGGCAAACGACCTCGCAAACCGAAGTCATGTAAGTCTCTTAAAATACCATATTTCCAGGTTGTGTTATATGCTTTTTCTAAATCAAAAAAGATAGACACAGCGTGTTGTTTTTTAATTAGTGCGTTTTTAACAAATGATTCCAAACGCACTAGGTGATCGACAGTACTTCTATTTTTACGGAAACCACATTGTATATCAGTTATAAGGTTATTTGTTTCTAAGTACCAAACTAGTCGATTATTTATCAGGCGTTCCATGGTCTTGCAAACACAGCTAGTTAATGAAATCGGACGATAATTGGACGGATCGGTATGATCACGTCCAGGTTTAGGTATTGGTACTACTATAGCGTCACGCCATGAAGACGGAAATTTACCTGAAGTCCAAATATCATCAAAAATGGATCATATAGACCTTGAAGATCAGTTTTGGTAAACGTCGAAGACGGTGAAATATAAAGAGAGCATAGCGTAAACGCTACATGTAAAGTAATTCTCACAGCAACAGCCTGCATGTTAGTATTAAGTGAAACAGGGCTTTGAATAACGTTTTGTCTGACTAGAATGGATGATCCGCCAGTGGCCCTATCACCCGGAGGTGAAAAAGAATGATATGCATTATAATGACGAAGGTCAAATGTATCTGTTTGTTTTAAATATGTCTCCTGGAGACATAACGCTGAAGATGTAAAATCGTGGACTAATAGCTGTAATTCATGTAAGTTAGTCCTCACTCCTCTGCAGTTCCACTGTACAATATTATTGGAATAAACTATCTTTTTGGGGGATTTATTGGGGATCTACCCCGCTCTCTTTTGGAGGGCGACAAGCTATGTGCCCTTGTTTGGATGTTTTCGGAAACATCCATATCTTCTAAGGATCCGAAATTATTAAAAAGTTGGATTTTGTTACTAGACCCTTTTGAGGCTCTTCCACTTTTACCCTTTTGTGAAGATTCACATCTAGATTTAAGCTTGTTTTTTTCAGTTTCTTTCACATTGGATTGAGACGTCCGTTTTGCATTTGTCTGAGATAATTTCTCCTGTGTACAAGGTACATCCTGAACACCCATGGGCTCAGGAAGTACGTCAGCCGTTTGAGTGGATGATTCAGGTAGCAAAGTTGGTTTGACAGCAAACAGAAGACTTGATTACATTCACGGTTGGCGAAGGCGATGTTCTGGTAACAGAAGCTTAAGTTAGACGCTTGCGTTCAGGTGCTCTTCTCATTGAATGTAGTAAACGACAGCAAGCTACAAACCTGATGACAACTGAAATGTTGGTAGGAATTCCCGTATCAGTCTCAGCTCACAGGACGCTCAACACTAGCAAAGGCATAATTCGAGATCGTGATCAGTTGTTTGCGGACATGACGGAATTAGATATTGAGACAGAGATGAAAGATCAAGGTGTCATGCATGTCAAAAAGTTTACAACCCGGAAAAATAAAGAAACTGTTCCAACAAACACATATTTGTTTTCTTTTTCCTCGCCAACTGCTCCAAGCTGAAAGCTGGATACTGTAACATCGCTGTTGATACCTATGTTCCTAACACATTAAGGTGTTTTAAGTGCCAAAAATTTGGACATGGAGTGAATAGTTGTACATTGGTTGTCACGTGTGCTCACTGTGATGAGCAGACACATACAACAGAAGATTGTACCAACAACTTTAAGAAATGCGTTAACTGCGCCGGAAGTCACTCGTCTTTCTCAAAAGACTGTCCAGTTTGGAAACGGAAGATGGAAATCAACAAAATCAAATATACTCAAAACATTAGCTTTGCAGATGCAAAAAAACTTATTCTCGATACATAATTTTGCCAAGATTGGCGTTTGTTCTGTTTAAAAGTACGCCGAGCTTTAGCATTTAAAATTTTAAATTTATTTAAATTATGAACCATAGGATGGCGACGGAAATAATGTTCTGCTTTTTTCCTTGCCTTCCTAGCTTGTTTGCATTCATCACTGAACCATGGTTTCCGGATATGTGGAACTGCAGAGGACTTTGGTATACATTCATCAGCTATGGAGTTCAGTTCATCAGAAAAGCATTTAATAGCATCTGGAACGTCAATAAAAAGTTCAGGTTTAAGTTTTTCCGCACACAGTGTTTCATATAAAGCCCAGTTAGCCTTTTTAAAATTCCGCCTTGATGATGGAGGAACAGTTGGAGTTACAGATTTTAGTATAGTAGGAAAATGGTCACTTCCACAGAGGTCATCGTGGACTGACCATTCAAATTCATTTACTAGTTCTGAACTTGTGACTGACAAGTCGACAGCAGAATAAGTTCCTGTACCAGGATGTAAATTTGTATTGGAGCCATCATTATAAATACATAAATCATTATCTGAACAAAATTCCTCCAGTACTTTACCTTTACCATTTATTGTTGCACTACCCCAGAGTGGGTTGTGTCCATTTAAATCTCCCATAATAATGCAGGGCTTTGGGAGTTGATCATATAGAGCTTGAAGATCAAGTTTGTGAAACGTTGAAGACGGAGAAACATACAGAGAACATAATGTAAACGCAACGTGCAAAGTTAGTCGCACTGCAACAGCCTGAAGATTAGTAGTAAGTGTAACTGGGCTATGGATAACGTTCTGTTTAACTAGAATGGAAGACCCTCCAGTGGCCCTGTCACCCTTAGGCGAAAAACAATGGTATGCACTGAACGAACGTAGGTTAAGAACATCTGTCTCTTTCCTGCAGACAAAACGCTGAGGGTGATAAATCTGGGATTAAAAGTTGTAATTCATGGAAATTATTCCTTAGTCCCCTACAGTTCCATTGTATAATAGGATTATGATAATCTATCGTTTGGGAGGATTTATTGGGGATCTTCACCGTACCTTTTTGGCGGGCGACAAGCTGTGTGCCCTGGAGCGGACGTTTTCAGTCACGTCCATGTCCTCAAGGGATCCATATTTGTTGTATAAATTGATTTTATTGTCTGACCCTTTGGGGGCTCTACCACTAAGTTTTTTCAAAGAATCTGGCTTTGTACCTTTGCCTTTAGAGAGTTGTTTAGACTTTGTAGGCTGAGATGATGCGTTAAGATCAGAGGATGTTTCACATTGGCTTTGAGATGTACTAGGAACTGATTCTGTTGTTTGGGTAGATATTGCAGGTGAGAATATCAGTGGAGATTCCGTTTTAACCCAGGTCAGGTTTGTCTGACAGCATACAGATGACATTGTTGTTTTAGCGGTTACTGCTTTTGACGATGTTCTGGTGATAGAAGCATAGCTCTCCTTATGTTCTGAGCTTTGAACTAGCTTTTTAGCTTCCGCAAAACTAACGTTTTGAGTGAATTTTATCCTATTTATCTCCATTTGATGTTTCCAAACAGGACAACTTTTAGAGTAGGAGGAGTGGTCACCCGCACAGTTTGTACATTTTTTAACATTACTGTCACAATCTTCTGTTGTATGTGTCTTTTTGCCACAGTGAGCACATACAACAGACAATGTGCAAGTATTGACGCCATGACCGAACTTTTGACATTTAAAACACCGCAAAGGGTTTGAAATGTACATGTCCACATTGACGTTACAATAACCTGCTTTAAGAGATTTTGGAGCAGTTGGTGAGGAAAAGGAGAACAGGTAAGTATTGGTGTTAGTTACAACATCATTCTTCCGGATTGGGAAACGTTTTACATTGAGTACACCCTGATCTTTCATCTCAGAGATGATGTCAAGCTCTGTCATATCCGCAAACAATCGGTCACGATCTCTGATGATTCCCTTGCTCGTATTGAGTGTTTTATGAGCCGTAACCGTGACTGGAACGCCGACAAACAATTCTGTGCTCATAAGGTTTGTGGCTTGTTGCCTTTTCCCACATTCAACCAACAAAGCACCGGAACGCAAACGTCTAATACTCTTGACATCACCTGCAAGGCCCTGTATAGCCATGGATATGGCAAAAGGGTTCAACTTTAATGGAGTCTTGTCAACAGTTTCAATTACAAGAAATCGTGGCCAGTATTCAATTGACGTGGGCAGTCTTTGATCAGTATCAATTGGATCAGTGTCTAGTTGTCGTTTGGTTTTTTAGGAGGGTTTTCATAAGCCATGGTTAATTTCCAACAGTTCGTCATCCGAGCTCCCCACCCACCACGGAGTATCACAAGGACAATGCTAAAAACAAGTGGGTCTCCAACTTGCAGCACCAAGGATACTCGGATGATATACTCCAGCAGAAGAGTTGTTAATAACACATCTACCAGATTGGCCCATGAGCCACCGCTTTCTGGCATAAGACTCTAGGGAAAGTGCAAAACCAAATCATAAACATGTTTAGAGAACAATTCTGCCAAGACCACAAGTAACACATTTTCCAAACAGATTAGTGTATTGACAAAAAATTAAGTCCATACACAAGGCTTGGCGTGACCAGCCGATTGATAGAATCGGGCCGATTCTACCACCCGTCTAGGTGAAGTAAGGGCCAAAGTGGTGTGTTGGGCAAATGGAACGCAGTTTAAAGCCCATCTGCCCTCAACCACCAGGATCCCGTCCTCCACCGACACGGGACGCAACCCACGGCAAACAGGTTGCCCAATTTAGTCGCCTCTTACGACAAGCAATGGGATGCTGTGGACACATTCTGTCCCGGGTCCACACGGGACAAAAAGGAGGATCCTCTAGTGTGACCAATACGACATCGTCACATTATGACCTCTTCAAATCTTGACTGACAACCCAAGTAGGTGTGTATCCAATATACGGTTTTATTTCATGTAATTTGTTGATACCTACTTGGGTGTCCCACCTCTTCTGCATCAGATCATGGATGTAAGACCTAATGATTGCTTTATAATCTGAGTATGAAATAAGAAGTGGTGTCACAGATTTGTTGAGTGCTGCTTTTGTAGCAAGATCAGCCAGTGTGTTCCCAGAAATGCCTACGTGGCTGGGTAACCAACAGAAGACGATGTCGTATTGGCCAGTAGCAAGATCATTATACAATTCAATGATTTCAATTAGAAATGGATGTTTACAAGAAATATTTTTAATCGCCTGAAGGCAAGAAAGAGAGTCTGAATAGATTATATATTGTTTATGTTTAGGGTGTCTTTGAATATATTTGACAGCCGTTAATATGGCGTTTGCTTCTGCAGTAAAAATAGAACTGTTATCTGGAATTCTAGAAGATATTGTTCTGGATCCAATGACAGTGGCACAAGCTACCGCACCACCGTCCTTGGAACCATCTGTAAATAAGGGTTTGTAATTGCTGTATTTACTTTTTAATTGATTATATTCTTGTTTATATTGTAATTCATTAGTTTCGGATTTTTTAAAAGAAGTTAATGTTAAGTCGACTTGTGGTCTAACTAACTGCCAAGGAGGAGAAGAAAGAAGACGGGAGGGAACTATGTTTTCCAGCTTAATGCCGGCCGAAGAAAGAAATGGTTTAATTCTGTGTCCGAGAGGTGGAACAAGAGAAGACTTCTTGTCGTACAAATCCTGATAAAGTGGATTGAACACACAGTTATATGCAGGGTTAGATTCATTAGAGGATAATTTAGTAATGTACTGTAAGGATAATTTTATACGACGTTGTGTAAGAGATGGTTCATCGGCCTCAACGTAAAGACTGTCAATAGGTGAAGTTCGGAAAGATCCAAGACAAAGTCTTAAACCTTGGTGATGGACAGAATCAAGAAGTTTAAGGTTGCTTTTAAAGGCTCCACCGTATACGATGGAGCCGTAATCAAGTTTCGAACAGATCAATGATCGATAAAGTTGTAAGAGGGTAGCTTGGTCTCCTCCCCACTTACAATTAGAAATGACTTTCAACAAGTCAAGTGTCTTCAGGCATTTAGTTTTAAGGGATTTGATATGGTGAAGAAACGTTAAATGTGAGTCAAAAATCAATCCCAAGAACTTGGCCTCTTTAACAACTTTAATAGCAGTGCAATTTAGAAACAGTTCAGGGTCTTTATGTGGTTTATATCGTCTACATAAGTGTATACAATTAGTTTTCGATTTAGAAAATTTGAAACCGTTCTCAACACACCATTTATTAATTTTATTTAAGCATAACTGCAGTTGCCTCTCAATAGTACGCATATTTTTACCACGACAGGAAATGTTAAAATCATCCACAAAAAGTGATCCGTCAATCGAATCATTTAAAACTTTGGATAAACTGTTGATTTTAATGCTAAATAAAGTAACAGACAAAATACTCCCTTGTGCGAACACCCTGGTCCTGATTATAATGTTCAGACAGGGTAGAACCCACGCGGACTTGAAACTGCCTGTCTTGTAAAAACTGTGATATAAAAAAAGGCAAACGGCCTCTCAAAAAAAATCATGTAAATCCTGTAAAATACCATGCTACCAGGTCGTATCATAAGCTTTCTCAAGATCAAAGAAAATTGATACAGCATGCTGTTTATTAACTATAGCATTTTTAGCAAAGGATTCTAAACGTACCAAGTGATCAATGGTACTACGATTTTTCCTGAAACCACATTGAATATTTGTTATTATGTTATTGGTTTCAAGATACCAAGTTAATCTATTATTCACCCTACGTTCCATGGTTTTACAGACACAACTCGTTAGAGATATTGGTCTGTAATTAGACGGATCAGTATGATCCCGGCCAGGCTTTGGAATAGGGACAACAATGGCATTACGCCATGAAGTTGGGAAATTCCCCGACGTCCATATTTGATCAAAAATTCCTAAAAGGACTTCTAAACGTGATTCGGGTAAATGCTTTAGGAGCTGATAGTGAATATTATCGGTTCCTGTAGCTGTATGATGAGCTTGCTCAAGGGCAGTATGGAGCTCATGCAACGAAAATAATTCGTTATAGTCTTCACCATTGTCTGAGTTAAAACTGATTCTTTTCTTTTCCTCTTGTTTCTGATATTTTGGAACTCAGGGACATAATTTGATGAAGATGAATGTTTGGCTAAAGTTGCGCCAAGTTTATTTGCTATGTCAGTTTTATTAGTTAATATGGTATCCCCGTCCTTCAGATGATGCACAGTAGATTTGGAACCTTTGCCCTTTATTCTTTGGACCATACTCCACACCTTTGACATTGGTGTGCGTGAATGTATTTTGGATACATAATTTCGCCAAGACTGACGTTTACCTTGTTTAAAAGCACGTCTAGCCTTTGCGTTAGTAATTTTGACTTTGTCTAGATTATGAACTGTTTTCTGGCCCGTTTACACTCGTCAGTAAACCATGGTTTACGAATATGTGGAATTGCAGAGGACTTAGGAATTGTTTTGTCTGCAATGGCATTTAGTATATCCGAAAAAGACTGTATTGGATCTTCACTGTTCTTAAAAAGATCATGCTTCAAGTGTTCAGCACACAGTGTCTGATATAATGATCAATCAGCCCTAGCAAAGTTCCGTCTTGATACAGGTGGATCATCACCAGGGTTGATGGTTTTCAGCATGGTGGGGAAGTGATCACTCCCACATAGGTCATCATGGGCCAGCCATTCAAATTCATTGTATAAGTTGGAATCAGCTAGTGATAAATCCAGGGAAGAGTATTTTCCCGTAGCTGGATGTAAATAAGTAGCCGAGTCATCATTGAAAATACACAAATTATTATCGGAAATGAATTCCTCAAGGATTTTGCCTTTATTATTAGTATGGTCACTTCCCCATAATGGATTGTGTCCGTTGAGGTCCCCCATAATAAGACATGGTTTGGGGAGCTGATCATATAGACTTTGAAGATCTGATTGACAAAAATTGGAAGATGGAGGGATATACAAACTGCACAATGTCAAAGCAATGTGTAAAGTCAGGCGAACAGCAACTGCCTGAAGGTTTGTTTTTAGAGTAACAGGGCTATGTATTACGCTCTGATGGACGAGAATAGAAGCGCCTCCAGTTGCCCGATCTCCCGGAGGAGAAAAAAAATGATAAGCGCTGTACTGTCTCAAATTCAAGGTATCTGTATTTTTAAGATATGTCTCTTGGAGACATAGCGTAGATGGCTGAAAGTCCCGTATCAGCAATTGTACCTCGTTGAAATTAGTGTTTAGTCCTCTACAATTCCATTGCAATAGATTGGACTGGTTCATGGTGGCTCAATTGGTGATCTTCCACGCGAATGTGTGGAGGGTAAATTCCTCCTGCTGTCCTGTGAGGATAGAGTGATATCCATATCCAGAGGCCCAAAAGAGTTTTCTACAGGAACTTCTGAAGATGAAGGGATGGTGGGAATTGATTTTCTATTTCATTTTTTTCCTTACTGTTTTTGACCGTCGGTCTGTTTGTCAGACGATTGTGATTTGGGCTCAGGCTGTCTCTCAGTCTGTGATCCAGATGTAGATTGAGTTACTGGGGAAGATGGTTTTGCAACTGAGGATAAGGTAATGGGTTTTGCAGACTTAACCCATGTCAAGTCTGTCTGACAACTTACAGGAGATGTCATAACAGCGTGAGTGACGGTAGCAGAGTAGGTCTTATTTAATGGAGGTGTGGTTTCAGCTGTCAACAGTTTTTTTGCGTCAAAGTATGAAATATTCCTTTCACATTTAAGTTTCATTATTTTGGACTCCTTTTGCCAAACAGGACAAGATTTTGATGTAGCAGCATGAGATCCAGAACAGTTTGCGCATTTGACCTCATTGTTGCAGTCTGTATTATCATGTTGTTCACCACAACGATGACATACAGCCGAACCACGACAAGAACTAGCCCCATGACCGAACTTCTGACATTTAAAGCAGCGAAGCGGGCTGGGGACATACACGTCCACTCCAATATTGAAATACCCTGCTTTGATTGAAGGTGGTAAGGATGCACGAGCAAACGTCAAGAGATATGTATTGGTATTGACACTGATTCCTTCTTTCCTGACGGTGAACCGTTTTACAGCTGTGACTCCCTGATCATGAAGTTCAGTTACTATGTCTTGTTCTGACATGTCAGACAGGCAGCGAGCCCTGTCTCGAACAATGCCCCGGCAGGAATTTAATGTTCTGTGCACGGACACAGCAACCTCAATATTGGCAAATGTTTTGATAGATAAAAGATGTAGAGATTGCTGTCGCCATGCACATTCCACCAGAAGTGAACCACTACGAAGACGGGTGACATTGCGAACAGTTGCCAGTTCTACCACCCTTCTAGGCGAAGTCAGGGCCAAAGTGGTGTGTTAGGCAACAGGAACACGGCTTCAAGCTCCTATTGCCCTCAACCACCATGATCCCGACACAGGGCCGCAACCCACGGCAAACGGGTTGGTGGACCAAATACCCCACCCCCCCACGCCCACCCCGGGTCCACTACGGTGGTGTCGGCGAGCTCTTGACGTTACCCAGCACCCACCACGAGGAGGTGGCTCGTCACAGTTGCCTCCCCGCATGAGGAAAGCTGACCATGTCGAACTGCTAATGGAACACAAAGTCGTCAATTTACAGTTTGTGGAGTCGAAGCACGTGACAGGTATGTATTTGAGAGGCTGGAAATTGAGCGTCAACAAAAACATGGACGTCAAGAGATGCAAAACATATGAGAATCCCTGGAACGCTCCACGCAAGAGTGAGTCGTGAACACGATCGAGTCTGTCTATCTGGACATAGCTAAGTACAAAACCTTCAAAACTAGATTGTACATGCCACCATACTACAAGAAAAAATAAGTCATCGTCAGAAAGAAAGGCAACAATTGTATGAGGGTATCTATCAGATCCAGTTTGGTTCCAGCCAATTATCATTTGATCATGCAAGCCATCGTGAAGGTTGGCGGTAACCTAACTTGCATCCCCAACAACATCTCGTTCTCGTTGGATGGTCTGAAATTCATAGACAGTGTTCAATTTCTGCTGTCATCTCTAGACAGTCTGGTCCATGACGTGGACACCGAGTTCGACATCACCAGTCAATACACCGACACTAAGTTTGGATCCCTGCTGCTGAGGAAGGTCGTCTACCCCTTCGAATAAATGGATGAGTAGTATATATGACGGAGGTCCAGCTACGATAAGACTCGATGGGCCACTTTTACATTGACCACGTTTATATTGACCACTTTTACAGCGACTTGACTGACTCGATCATCATACCGGACCATTACGAGCATTCCCTCAACGTGTGGGAGAAACTGGGCTGCAAGAATTTAGGTGATTACCACGACGTGTACTTAAAAACCGACTTGCTTCTGCTCGCCGATATGACCAATAAATTTAGAAAAATGTGCTTGAAACAGTATGGAATAGATCCCACACGGTGTCTCTCGTCAAAGGCCTTGTTAGGGAAGGTTGATGTGGGAAAACAAGCTCTTTGGCCAATCTGCCTGCTGACACTATACTACATTCCTTGAAGAAAGTTTGATGTGTCGCCGCTGAAGCAAAGTATGCTCTGATCATAGCGGATGTCACCAACCGATACAAGTAGGCGGCGACCTTAACCACAAAAGGCTGAACTCAATTGGCTCGAGCGTGGGAGCGGCCATAAAAGCACAGTCCACAGACATCGCCCGCCGAACTGCAAGTCGATCCTGGACGCGAGGTCATGGCACCATGTCGCAACTGCTAGCCAAACTTGACCTCCGAGCTAGACACAGCACAGTTGGAGCTCATCGTAGCCAAGTCATCATCAAAATATTCAACAGGGCTTTAGCAGAGTACTTATCAGTACGCGCTGGTGGGAAAAAAGGAAACACCGAATGGGTCACGTGGCTACCTCAGGTGGTGTCGGTTATCAATCATGAAATCAATTGTGTGACCACCAAATCAGCTGCACAAATATCTTTCAAAAGATATCATAAATATTTGTTCATTCTCTTAGGCACCGGCATATCTAGCTGAAACAGAGACAAACGAGATACTGCATGAATATTACGGATTTTTCACTTTTATCTTGCAGGGCTGTCCTGAAGAGTGGTCAGGAGTCAGGAACAAAGTTTGGACGTGGTAGCCATGCTGTAGCATACACAGTGACGGATGGTGAAGGTTTAACCGCTCACTGTATAATGAACTTTTATGTTGAAGGTATGGCGCGTCTTTTAACTTCAGTGTCTCCAAGGCAAATTCGGCCTATTACTCCGGATAAAAATATAACCTAAACTTTGAACATATGTGTATATTTGACGAAACTGATAACTGCTAATGATTAGGTCAAAATATTCATAGTTTGCCATATTTCCAATATGATTGATTTTTGCCATAAGAAGGGATAAATATTTTAGTGTGACAAAAGTAAAGGGGCTTTGTAATAATGTTAATTATAATTTAATTATTGTTATAAAATAAACTGAACTGATTGAAACATTTTGAAAAATATGGTTTGTAAATAAGAAAATGACATTTTATACAGTTAGCAACTTAGTGGGGATAACATATCGCAAAATTATGTTCCTGCTGAGAGGGTACGTAAGTCACAAAACTCTGGATTAAATTTCAGTCTGCCGTAGTATATTTTTTGTTTTATGCAATGATTAAATCTCAGTATAATCGTCAGTAGCTGAAGAGTGCACAAATCCAGTCCATGCAGGAGAGCAAGTACTGGAAGTCATGCTATCGAAGTGCTCTACCTTCAGTTGCTGGCGATCTGTAATCTGTTTTTTACGATGTGTTGCTGTTTACTATCTATTCTTTTAATTTCTATCAACTAGTCGTAACTTGTAATTATGATAATGTAATTATTCTACTGTCCATCGATGACAGGATTCTCATCCAGTCTAATATGATTTTGTTCATGTTACAGAACTGACAAAACATGTTTGATACTTGGTTGATGGTTTATTTTTAACTGTTGGCATTCAATAGTGAATGTGCGTAAGCATCATGCTTGAAAAAGTCGGCTGAGAGAGCTAATAATATGGTTGGATGTGTAGAACTACAATGTTGTCACGCCTAAAACATTACTCAAATAGCAACATTAGCCCATTAAATACTGTTTGTGTAAACAGGTACAGGTTATGAAACTGTCCATGGACATGGGTGATCCACTTTCCTGATGCACTTAGATGATAAACTATGGTACAAATCATATAGAGAACAACTCAACTCACATCTACTACTTCAAAAATGACAATGTGGATTTGGTACAGAGCCGGGATATGATCAGAAATGAACGTTTTGTGGCATTTGACGGATCCATTTTAGGAACAAGGGAAAGGATGATGGAAACTCGTGGCACTCAGACATATTGGATCTTGGGGAATTGTAGCCAACTTGTCTCCTGCAGGGGTCAGTGTCAGGACTGCTTCAGTTGAACATATTCCAATTCATAACGTACCCGGCGTTATCACAACAATAATCTGCCCAGGAAGATGGAAATGAGATTCTACTCTCCATCCATATAATTTACTATATCAAACCAACAGTAGCCGCCACAAGACAATATAAAACACGGGCTATAGTATAGATCACCAACAACTGAAAGTAGATCACCATACGAGGGACCATAGAGACTTACAGTACATTAGCTGGCTGCGTGGGCTCTAACTGGATTCACACCACCCTTCCTAAGCTGTTAGCAATTTAGACACGTCTAGCCAGATGTTACAAAATACACATATGCTACGATTAAAAAAGTGGAATGTTTAAAGTTAGTGTCGGCAATATTTCAGCCATATCGTGACTAAAACAGTTGTAAATTCACCATAAATACATGTAAATTAAAGAGTATAGTTTAAAAAGCGGCGTCACGGCTTTGTTGAGTGCTGCCTTAGCAGCAAAATCGACCATGTAGTTCCCAGAAATAACATGCCTGGGTAACCAACATAAGACGATGTCGCATTGGCCAGTAACAAGATAAATATACAATTCAAAATTTCCATTACAAGTGGATGTTTATAAGGAAGGTTTTTAATGGCATGAAGGCATGAAAGAGAATAGGAACAAAATATGCATTGTTTATATTTACGGTGTGTATTAATATATTAATATATAAAAGTCGTTAATATGGCGTTTGCTTCTGCTGTAAAAACATAGCATCGAATGTCATCGACGTGCAACAATAAGTGGGTTTTTTTTATTCATGTACCATCTTATGGTCAGATTCCCTTCTCCAGCTATATTAATATCCTGATGTACAGCTCTACAACGGTGTTTCCTGACAACACAGTCACAAATAGGTCGTTATCATTTGTTGCAATTGGTAGATATGGGCAAGATTGTTCAGACTATACAACAAACCCACTTTCAGTGGGTCCTTTGATATGCCATCATTTGGTTTGAATATTATTCCATATGTTTATATTAAATCATCTCTAAAATTGTGTATGTACATGACAGTACAAAAACGCCTCTGATCAGAATCTTGGTTTAATGTAAGATATATGTCATGCACATACCCATTCGATAGCTATTGTGGAAAATTGTGTTAAGGTTCAGATGAGAAACATTTTGGGAAAGGAAAGAAAACATCCACTCACAGGCTGAACAATGAACACTTCACACAAGTGTGGCTGCCTTTTGACATAAATATCAGTTAGGGCTATTATAGACTGATTTTTACAAATCTGGTTAAATGGACAAATGTCAACGTTTGATACCACTTACCTGTGACATCAATGATCCAGTGTTGTTGTTTGATTGTTTTGTTGCCACGGAATACCAAAATACTGATTCAAATGTATTGGTCTTTCTGTACTGATCTTGACATTAAAGGTAATTGTAGATGTATCAAAGATAAGTCTGAAAACTATACTGTATTTGAATACCCTGAATGACAACTCGTGCATTTATACTGCCCATTAAATTGATTTTTTTCAGTGAAAGAATGCCGTCGCCCTAATTATATACGGAATGGGGATGTCACATGTGATGGCTACATTTATGGTAGTACGTGTACTTTCGAATGCTTGGACGGTTACAAATTGGTTGGGAAATCTAAAATCAGCTGCAAGGAAAACAAAAGATGGACCTTTGACGTACCGAGGTGTCAAGGTAGGTTGATCACCGAACAGTGACTGAGTGAATTACAGTTTACAGTCACATCTGCAGTGTTTCAGTCATGTTGTCACAATGAAAACGGTTTATTAATAAACTAACAGTCTTAAACGGTACATACACCAGTCAACAAGGAAATGTAACTTCACACTTAAATATCAAAGATTTGATTTTAAAACTGGCGACATGCTTTTGATCGCCAGCAACTGAAGGCAGAGAGCCAACATGGAGATCACTGGGATTTACTGTACATTTGCTATATTAGGAATTACACCAATTAGATGATTAACACCATCCCTTCTCGTGCTATTCGACATCCATTCCACCAGTCCAGTCACCAGAGTTGTCCCTTATGGACCATATGTGGGTCAAATTGGATCGTCGCATGCGAATCCACCACCCGAAACACTTCTATTTCCAAACAGTGGTTTTATATTTAATTTTGAAAGTCGGTGTAAAGTTTCTGGTTTTGAGCTCTATACTTATAAGTAAAATAGTATTGGCAGAAATTATTCAGAAAATTGTTTCGGCAGGTATGTAATACATGTATAAAATCTATAGACGTTTTAGTTGAATGAATATGTTGAGATATGATTCTTTTACAGTCTACGTGTCTTTTCAGTACTTTTTGTGACCGCCATGATCTGAAATACACGACTGAATGCGCCTAGGTATACTAACGAGTGAGTGAGTAAGTTAAAATTTTACATCGCATCAGCAATATTGCAGCCATATAGCGATGAAAACACGGTAATTATTTAAAATAGCTGCCGACAAAGGACAGTAAAACCAACTAGTGTATCACAGATGTATATTAAAACTAGTAATGGAATCTAAAATACTTTACCTGTAGAAGACAATACAATATAACATCAGGCTATAGGTCGCCAACAACTGAAGGCAGATCACCATACTAGGGACCATGGGGACTTACAGTACCTTTGCTACCTGCATGGACCCTAGCTGGATTTACACCATCCCTTCCGCCATTAAAAAAAACAAAAATACTACGATTAATGAGTGAGTGAATGAGTTTTGTTTTACGCCGCACTCAGCATATTCCAGCTACATGACGGCAGTCTGTAAATAATCGAGTCTGGACCAGACAATCCAGTGACCAACAACATGAGCATCGATCTGCGCAATTGGGAACCGATGACATATGTCAACCGAGTCAGCGAGTCTGACCACCCGATCCCGTTAGTCGCCTCTTACGACAAGCACAGTCACCTTTTATGGCAAGCATGGGTTGCTGAAGGCCTATTCTACCCTGGGATCTTCAGGGGTCAATACTATGATAAAAAAATCCCATGGTCCCTAATATGGTGATCATCCCTTCAGCTGCTCTCGATTGCAAGAGACGCTAGCCATAATTAAAACAGAAATACTACGTTTAAAAATCCTGGTAAGTTTAAATTGACTTGGGGTGAGTGAGCAAGTTAAGATTTAACGTCACATCGGCAATATTTCAGCCATATCGTGACGAGAGCGATTAGTTACAAAACTACACATTAAGTAGTGGCACGTTATAAAGATCTGTCAACGAAGGACATTAAAACCAACTAGAATATCACAGAGAATGTAAAACTAGTAATTAGATCTAAAACTGTTCAACTATAGATGACAATACAATATAAAAATGGGCTACAGATTAACAACCATGGGGACTTACAGTACGTTTGCTACCTGCATGGACCCTAGTTGTATTTACACCATCCCTTCAGCCATTGGCTTTTATGCGGAGAATCAGCCATACATTAAAATGACAAAAATACTACGATTAAAAACCTGGAAGCCTTATATTTGCATCAAATGTTTCGGGACCTACGTACCCTCTCAGGAGGACAATTTTAAAGTACTTTAACCCCCTTTGAGGGTACAGCCACCAACAAAATGAGTTACTAATTTAAACTTCCAATTATAAAATATTTATCTATTTACAGTTCAGTTAACAGATCTAATTCTTTTAAAAATCCCATGAGTAAATGAGAACTAGTATTGTTAAAAAGATCTTTCATTATTCTTGAATTGAAATAATTGTCCCATGTGATGGAATACTCGACACAGTCAAGCAGGATACGGAGGAACCTCACCTTTAAGCAAATATTTATGTGTATATCTTGTGTGGCCAATACGACAGCGTCGTAAAATAACCTTTTCAAATCTGGACTGACAACCCAAGTAAGTATAACCGATATATGGTTTTATTGCATGTAATTTATTTATAGTGAGTGAGTGAGTTAGAATTTAACGTCACACCGGCAATATTGTAGCCATAACGTGACGAGACATGTTGTAGATGCACACCAAA
The DNA here is from genome assembly GCF_037392515.1 of Haliotis asinina. Classification (NCBI taxonomy): domain Eukaryota; kingdom Metazoa; phylum Mollusca; class Gastropoda; order Lepetellida; family Haliotidae; genus Haliotis; species Haliotis asinina. The sequence goes on from NC_090289.1 coordinate 19,326,416, forward strand.
AATTCAAGTAATTGAAGAACCAGTCATCGACGGACTGTAAAATAACTAGAATATCACAAAAAGAGTTAAAACTAGCTAGAATGTATATTTAAAAACAGAAAACTATGTTAGACTATACCACGTAAAAAGTGGCTATTGATCACCAACAACTGAAGATGGGGACTTACAGTACCTTGGCTACCTACATGATCCCTAGTTGGATTTACACCAACCCTTCAGCTATTGGTGATTGTATGCACGTTTAGCCACTAATTAAAATGACATTAATACTACAGCTAAAAGTGTGGAAGATTAAATTTTACTTCAAATGTTTTGGGAGTTACGTACCCTCTCAGGAGGACAATAATTTTACAGTACTTCAACCTCCCTTGAGGGTACAACCACTAACAATGTGAGTTATTAATTTAAAGCTCCAATCATAAAATATTGATCTATTTACAAATCAGTCAAGAAATCTAATTCTTTTAAAAATCCAATAATTAAATGAGAACTTATATTGTTAAAAAGATCCTTCATATCTTGTGATTTAAAATAGGAAGCCCTTGTGATGCAGCATTCAACACAATCAAGCAGGACGTGCTTGACTGTGATTCTCTGGTCACAAGTGATGGAGGACGGAGGATCCTCACCTTTCAATAGGTACTTATGGGTATATCTGGTGTAACCAATACGACATCGTCACATGATGACCTCTTCAAATCTGGACTGACAACCCAAGGAGGTATAACCGATATAGGGTTTTATTTGATGTCATTTATTGATACCAACTTGGGTGTCCCACTTCTTCTGCATCAGATCAGGAATGTAAGTTCTTATGCAAGTTTTATAATCAGTGTATGGAATAAGAAGTGGTGTCACAGATTTGTTGAGTGCTGCCTTGGCAGCAAGATCGGCCATTGTGTTCCCAGAGATGTCTACATGGCTTGGTAACCAACAAAAGACGATGTCGAATTGGCCAGTAGCAAGACCATTATATAATTCAATAATTTCTATTAAAAGATGTTTACATGATATATTTTTAATCGCGTGAAGACAAGAAAGAGAGTCAGAAAAGATGATATGATGTTTATGTTTGAGATGTTTTTGAATATATTTAAGAGATGTTAATATAGCGTTTGTTTCAGCTGTAAAAATAAAGCTATTGTCAGGTAATCTAGAAAAAAAATTGTTCTGGATCCAGTGACCGTGGCACAGGCTACTGCGCCACCGTCCTTGGACCCATCTGTAAATAAGGATTTGTAATTGTTATATTTACTTTTTAATTGGTGATATTCTTGCTTATATTGTAAGTCATTAGTTTCTGATGTTTTAATTGTAGTTAATGTTAGATCGACCTGTGGTCTAACCAGTTGTCAATGGGGTGAAGAAAGAAAACGGAAAGGAGCTATATTGTCCAGCTTAATACCAGCTTTATTCTGAGCCCAAGAGGTGGAACAAGAGAAGACTTTTTGCTATACAAATCCTCATAAAAAGGATTGAAGACACAGTTATATGCAGGGTTAGATTCGTTAGAGTATAATTTTGTGATATATTGTAAAGATAATTTGATACAGCGTTGTGCAAGAGATGGTTCATCGGCCTCAACGTAAAAACTGTCAATAGGTGAAGTTCTGAAGGACCCAAGACAAAGTCTTAGACCTTGGTGATGGACAGAATCAAGAAGTTTAAGGTTGGAGCCATAATTAAGTTTAGAACGGACGCGTGATCGATATAGATGGAGAAGGGTAGCTTGATCCCCTCCCCATTTAGAATTGTGTGAATCAAAGATTAGACCCAAGAACTTGGCTTCCGTCACAACATTAATGGGCGCGCCATCTTGAGATAGTTCAGGGTCTTTATATGGTTTGTATTTACGACAAAAATGTATGCAGTTAGTTTTTGATTTAGAAAATTTAAAGCCGTTTTCAAGACACCATTTATTAATCTTGTTTAAACACAACTGCAATTGTCGTTCAATGGTATGCATATTTTTACCACGACAAGAAATATTAAAATCATCCACAAATAACAATCCATCAATTGAATCTTTTTAAACTTTTGATAAACTGTTGATCTTGATGCTAAAAAGAGTGACAGACAACATACTGCCTTGTGGAACACCCTGATCCTGATTGTAATGATGTCGTCAAGAGAGCCTTATTTATTGAACAATTGAATTTTGTTCTGTGACCCTTTAGGAGCTCTGCCACTTTGTTGTTTTGAAGCACCAGGCTTTGGTTTCGGTTTACTTTTCACCGTTTGTTGACTATCAGCTGTCGATTGAGACTCTGAGTGTGACTGAGATGATGATTTGTGATCAGAAGAAGACTTTGAGGTACTAGTAAGTGATTCCTCAGTCTGTGCTGATATGGCAGGGTACAAAAGCTGTGGAGAATCGCGATTTACCCAAGTGAAGGTAGTTTGGCAGCCTGTGGTTGATGTTGTTTTAGAGCTAGACCCCGATGATGTTTTTGCCACTGTAGCATAACTTTCATGAAGATCAGATCTCTTTACCAGTTTTTTTGGCCTCAGAAAAAGATATATTTTGTGTAAATTTTATTTCATTGATCTCCATTTGCTCTTTCCAAATAGGACACTGTTTCGAAAATGAAGAATGGTCGCCTGAGCAATTGGTGCATCTTTTATAATCACTGTCACAATCTTCTGTTGTGTGCGTTTTCTCACCACAGTGAGCACACACAACAGACAATGTGCAGGTATTTACACCGTGTCCATATTTCTGGCATTTAAAACACCTTAGCGGATTGGGGATGTAGGTATCAACTGGAATGTCACAGTAGCCTGCCTTCACTGATTGTGGAGCATTTGGACACGAAAAAAGGAAACAGATACGTGTTCGTTTTGATGGTTTCATTGTTTCTCCGAGTTGAAAAGCGCTTGACGTAGAGTACGCCTTGATCCTTCGTTTCTAATCCTATATCAAGTTCCGACATATCATCAAACAGTCGGTCTTGATCTCTAACGATACCTTTACTTGAGTTCAACGTTTTGTGTGCAGAGACCGTGACCGGAATGCCCATGAAAGATTTGATATTCAGCAAATTAGTTGCTTGCTGCTTTTTCCCGCACTCTACTAGCAGAGCACCTGAACGTAAGCGTCTTATGTTCTTCACATCCCCTGCAATACCTTGAATACAATTGGATACAGCAAAGGGGTTCAACTTCAACGGTGTCTTGTCAGGAGTCTCAATCACAATGAAACGCGGCCAATACTGAATCGATGCAGACGGTCTATGGTCAGTATCAACAGGGTCAATATCAAGTGGACGTTTTGTTTTTTTGGTTGGGTTTTCATACGCCATGGTTAGTGTAAATGGTTCATCATCCGAGCTCCCCACCCACCACGGAGTATCACAAGGACAATGCTAAAGTAAGCGGGCCTCCAGCATGGTTGAACCGGGCCCATTCAACCTCCCGTCTAGGTGAAGTCAGGGCCGAAGTGGTGTGTTCAGCAATAGAAACAATAATTAAATGACAACTAACACTGGTAAAAAGACCGTTAACAGTTTTGACATTGAAATATTTATCCCTCGTGATGGAAAATTCAACGCAATCAAGCAGGATATGCATGAACGTGACTCATCACAAGGGATACAAAACGGAGGATCATCAGCTTTAACAGGTATGCATGAGTATATCGTGTATGGCCAATACAATAACGTCGCAAAATGACATCTATAAATCTGGAGTGACAGCCCAAGTTGTTGTAACCAATATAGGGTTTTATTTCATGTAATTTATTCATACCTACTTGGATGTCCCATTTCTTTTGCACAAGATCACGGATGTATAATTCTGAACGAACCGATGGTAATAACCAATGAAACCTAGAAATGTTTGCAATTCAACAGTTTTTGGAACAGGCCATGATTTCAAGGATTCAACCTCATTTGGATCAGTTTTTACTTCTGATGATACAACATATCCAAGATGTTTGACCCTATTTCTGAAGATTTCATATTTTGACGGTTTCAACTTCAAACCATGCTCCCTCCACCTTCGAAATACAGATTCTATTCTGGTCAAATGTTGTTAAATAGTTTGTGAAAATAGGATTATATCATCCAGATAGATCAAACATTCTTTCACGTGTAAATCACCCATACATTTCTCATTAACTTCTGAAATGTAGCTGGGGCATTGGTGAAACCGAACGGTATCCTATTGCATTCGAAAAATTGGAAGGGACCTGCAGAAATTGCTGTTTTCTCTTTGAAAACCATTTTGATCCAACAAGACGATCTAAAGTCTCATCAATCCTACGCAAGGCATAAGAATCTCGAATGCTTTTAGAGTTAATCTTTCTCATGTCATTACATACCCTTAGACTGCCATCCCTCTTGCGAACCAAAATATGTTAAGAATAGGGGCTATGACATTCACGAATGGCTCAACACTCAAGCATATTTTAAAGATGTTGCCTAACTCCCTCAAAGCTCCAGTACGATTCCTTGAAAGGCATGTCATCCATAAGAGTGATCTCGTGTCTAACTGTGGTAGTATGGCCAAGAATCATCGGAACCTTTGCGCTAAACTCTGTATCCTTTACTACCAACACTGGTATCATGTAAGTTGCGTTATTAAACAGAACACCTTCAGAGAGCTCAATGTAGCCAATGGAGCGCTGCTAACCTCCAACTGAAACTCTTCTGTAGGGCGTAACCTAATGTTATTGTAAAAAGACTCCGAAAGAGTAGTAACTTGAGATCCAGTATCTAGCAACACATTACATTCACTGCCATTGACATAAACAACAATTTGTACAGTATGGCCTACCATTCTAGAGTACAAGTCATTGGAGCTATCACCTTTATCGAGAACAGTTTGCTCCTCAACCGAAGTCTTTAATGGTTTAAATCCATATGCCCAGGATCACCAATAATCCTTCTACCACAGCCTCTATTTACCACGTCCATGTCCACGAGGATATAGTGACGGATTAGACTGTTCAATTTTACTTTCAATAGCAGCTAACCTCTGTACGACCTCACTGATATCTTTTTCAAGTTTGGATGAAGTTGACTGGTTCAAGGCTTTCTGATTTTTCTCCAAGGCATCAATTTTCTTGAGAATATCCTTTAAGTGTTGAGAAACATCTGAATCAACAACCTGAGAAGTAGTACGGCCTCATTGTATCCACCGTCCTTGACCTTAACAGATCTGCTCTGTTTCCCCCATAACTCTGATTAAGGAATAAAAATCTGAACAACTGTCAAACTTATGTCTTTTTGCATCTTTCAGTCTATCATTCCTTATACCACTACAAAACTTTGTTTTCAACATACACTTCAGAGCGTCCTCAGCTGTAGATTTAACTTTTAACAGTATCTTGAAGTCTACATGACCAAGTTGACCAAGACTGACCACCTTTCACCTTTTTTCAGTGAAAAACATTTTGAAGTAATGTATCAGCCGAACTGACCACACCATAAATACTATCAAACGTACTCACGATATCATCCACTGATGCACGTTCACCAAGCAAAAATACAGCTCTACCAGCTTCACCCTTCTAAGTTAGAGGCGGGATAATCCCTACTGTTCAACAAACACTTGACCTCAAAAATCCAATTCTCAAAGAAGCAGGCACCCGTGGCGAGCCACCTCCTCGTGGTGGGTGCTGGGTAACGCCAAGAGCTCGCCGGCACCCCCGCTCGCCGGCACCCCCCGGGGCATATTTGGTCCACCAACCTGTTTGCCGTGGGTTGCGGCCCTGTGTCGGTGGAGGACGGGAGTCTGGGGGTTGAGGGCACTGGGGGCCTGTGACCGCGTTCCCTTTGCTCAACACACCCCTTCGACCCTTACTTCACCTGGACGGGAGGTTGAATGGGCCCGGTTCAACCAATCGGCTGGTCATGCTAAGCCCTGTACATGTAAATTTTACTGCATAAATTTTTAGAAATTATTTTGTCTTTTGTCAGTTGTCATGGCTTTGTGATGATATGTCTATTTTACGATTGAATAACTCAAATTTCGTATCTTGCCTTGAGTCCTATGTCCAGAAGGCAGTGGCTCATGGGCCAATCTGGTGGAATAATTACTTGCTGATTATTCTGCTTGAGTATATCATCCGGGTATCCTTGGTGCTGCAGGCTGGAAACCCGCCTGCTCTTAGCATTGTCCTTGTGATACTCCGTGGGGGGGTGGGGTGGGGGGGTGGGGGGAAGCTCGGATGACGAATTCATACTAACTTACCATGGAATACCAAACCCCAAACAAAAAAACGAAACGCCAACTCGACAATGATGACGATGAACAGCGACCCTCCAAATTTATTGATTACTGGCCTCGTTTTCTGATCCTTGAGACTCTTGATAATACTCCTTTAAAGCTGAATCCATTTGCGATATCTAAAGGTATCCATGGAATAGCAGGAGACATTAAAGATGTGAAACGCTTGCGTTCAGGATGTTTATTACTTGAATGTAATAGAAAACAGCAAGCAACTAACCTGTTATCCATTGAAACGTTTGTTGGAGTTCCGGTTAAGGTCTCTGCACATAGAACACTGAACACCAGTAAAGGTATTGTACGAGACCGAGATCGTCTATTTGCAGATATGACCGAGATTGACATTGCATCGGAAATGAAGGATCAAGGTGTGATGTATGTCAAAAGATTTTCCACTCGGAAAAACAATGAAAGTGTTCCAACTAACACATACCTGTTTTCTTTTTCTGCGCCAAATCCACCCAAATCAATCAGGGCAGGTTACTACAGCGTTAATGTTGATGCATACATCCCCAATCCTCTGAGATGTTTCAAATGCCAGAAGTTTGGACATGGTGTGAAGACTTGCACATTGTCTGTTACATGTGCTCACTGTGCTGAGGCTACTCATGTAACAGAAGAAAGTAGCTCCAAAAAATGTGCCAACTGCAATGGAAATCATTCAGCCTTTTCTAAGGATTGTCCCACTTGGAAAAAGCAGATGGAGATCAACAGGATTAAATACACTAATAATGTCAGTTTTGCTGAAGCCAAAAAGTTGATACAGTCAAGGGATACTAGTGACACTTATGCCTCCATCGCCAGAAAGCCATCAGAAATGACCAACAAAGAAAATACTTCTCAAGTCATTACCTTGTCACATGCCTGTCAAACAGACTTGACGTGGATAAACACAGACATTCCTAAAAACATTTCTCCTGAGCAATCAACACAGACAGCAGATTTACTTCCTGATCAGCAGAACCTTTCTCAGCAACAATCTCCCGTTTCTCAACTTGGATCACAACCAGGGAAGAATGAAAAACAGACAGGTAAAACAAAGATCAAATCAAGATCAGACACTTCAAGACCAAATCGAGCTCCTAAAGGGTCAGACAAGATCAAATTATTTAATAAGTTTAGGGCATTAGAAGATATGGATGTGTCTGATAACATCCATCCCCGGGCACATAGCTTGTCGCCCTCTAAAAAGGTGCGGGGTAGATCCCCAATCAACCCACCATAGTTTCTTCCAAAAATATAACACAATAGAATTGTAGAGGATTAAGGACTAATCTTAATGAACTACAGATATTAGTCCAAGACTTTGCACCAGCAGCTTTCTGTTTACAGGAAACATACCTGAAACAGACAGATACTTTGAATTCACGTCAGTTTGATGCATACAATTATTTTTCCCCTCCGGGTGACAGGGCTACTGGAGGATCTTCAATCCTCGTTAAACAAGATGTTATCCATAGTTCTGTAGCTCTTAAAACTAACCTCCAGGCCGTTGCAGTGAGACTTACTCTTCACGTTACGTTTACACTATGCTCTCTATATACCGACTTCCTCAGCACTCCAACAGTCAGACCTGCAAGGTCTCTATGATCAACTCCCAAAGCCGTGTATCATAATGGGTGATCTCAATGGCCATAACCCGCTATGGGGTGGTACAAACACTAACTCAAAAGGTCAAATACTGGAAGATTTTATCTCGAATAATGACTTATGTTTATGCAATGATGATTCAAGCACTTATCTGCACCCTGCAACCGGCACCTACTCTTCTCTAGATCTGTCTCTTGCAGACTCTTCACTACTTAATGAGTTTGAGTGGTCAGTCCACAATGATCTCTGTGGAAGTGACCATTTCCCTACTATATTAAAATCTATAACTCCATCTGATGTGCCTCCATCATCAAGGCGGAATTTTAAAAAGGCTAACTGGGCTTTATATGAAACACTGTGTGCGGAAAAACTTAAACCTGAACGTTTTATTGACGTTCCTGATGCTATTCAATGTTTTTCTGAGGATCTGAATTGCATAGCTGATGAGTGCATACCAAAGTCTTCTGCAGTTCCACACATAAGAAAACCATGGTTCAACGATGAATGCAAACAAGCTAGGAAGGCAAGGAAAAAAGCAGAACATTATTTCCGTCGCCATCCTATGGTGCATAATTTAAACAAATTTAAAATTTTAAATGCTAAAGCAAGGCGTACTTTTAAACAAAATAAACGCCAATCATGGCAAAATTACGTTTCAAAAATAAATTCACGTACGCCAATTTCAAAGGTATGGAACATGATCCAGAAAATAAAAGGTAAGGGCTCTAAATCTAGTATTCACCATCTTAAAGATGGGAATCAGTTATTGACTAATAAATCAGATATTGCTAATAAACTTGGTGAGACTTTGGCGAAACATTCTTCCTCATCCAATTATGTACCTGAATTCCAAAAATATCAAAAAACAGCAGGAAAAGAAATATATTAATTTTACTTCAGAGAATGGGGAAGATTACAATGAAACCTATTCAATACATGAACTTCATACTGCTCTTGACCAAGCTCACGATACTGCTTCCGGTGCTGATGGTATACATTATCAACTTCTGAAGCACTTGCCAGAATCCTGTTTAGAGACACTTTTACATATATTTGATGACATTTGGACAACTGCAAAATTTCCTCCCTCGTGGCGAGATGCCATAATTGTTCCCATCCCTAAACCTGGACGTGATCATACTGAATACTGAAATTATAGACCAATTTCACTAACGAGCTGCGTTTGCAAAACCATGGAACGCATGATAAATAATCGACTTGTTTGGCCCTTGGAGACTAATAACCTTATAACAGATATACAATGCGGTTTCCGTAAAAACAGAAGTACCATCGATCATTTAGTGCGTTTAGAATCTTTTGTTATTAATGCCATAATTAACAAACAACATGCTGTGTCAATCTTTTTCGATCTAGAAAAAGTATACGACACGACATGGAAACATGGGATTTTAAAAGATTTACATGACTTTGAATTACGAGGCCGCCTGCCTCAATATATATCCAACTTTTTAAATGACAGGCAATGACGAGTGGGCCCAACCCTGTCTGACCATTATACTCAGGATCAGGGTGTCCCACAAGGCAGTATTTTGTCAGTCACTCTGTTTAGTATTAAGATCAACAGTCTGTCAAAGGTTTTAACTGATTCAATCGATGGATCACTTTTTGTGGATGATTTTAATATTTCTTGTCGTGGTAAAAATATGCGCACCATTGAACGGCAATTACAGTTGTGTTTAAATAAACTAAATAAATGGTGCCTTGAAAACGGCTTTAAATTTTCTCAAACAAAAACTAATTGTATACACTTTTGTAGAAAATACAAACCGCATAAGGACCCAGAACTGTCTTTAAATGGCACTCCAATCAAAGTTGTAAAGGAGGCTAAATTCTTGGGTATAATTTTCGATTCTCATTTAACCTTCTTACCACACATTAAATCTCTTAAAGTTAAATGCCTGAAGGCACTAGATTTGCTGAAGGTTGTTTCCAATTCTAAGTGGGGAGGGGATCAAACTACTCTCCTTCATTTATACAGATCATTGGTACGATCCAAACTTGATTACGGTTCCATTGTATATGGTGGAGCCTCCAAAAGCAACCTGAAACTATTAGATTCTGTCCATCACCAAGGTCTAAGACTTTGTCTTGGGTCCTTCAGAACTTTCTTGTCGCGGTAAAAATATGCATACTATTGAACGGCAACTGCAGTTGTGTCTGAAAATAAACAAAAGGTGTCTTGAAAACGGCTTTAAATTTTCCAAAACAAATTGTATACATGTTTGTAGAAAATATAAGCCGCATAAGGACCCTGAATTATCTTTGAATGGCTCTCCCATCAAAGTTGTCAAGGAGGCCAAGTTCTTGGGTTTAATTTTCGATTCTCATTTAACCTTCTTACCGCACATTAAATCTCTCAAAGCTTAATGCCTGAAGGCATTAGATTTGTTGAAAGTTGTTTCCAACTCAAAGTGGGGAGGGGATCAAGCAACCCTCTTACACCTATATCGATCACTGGTCCGTTCAAAACTCGACTATGGCTCAATCGTATGTGGCGGAGCCTGCAAAAGCAACCTTAAACTTCTTGATTCTGTCCACCATCAAGGTTTAAGACTTTGTCTGGGGTCTTTCAGAACTTCACCTATTGACAGTCTCTACGTTGAGGCTGATGAACCATCTCTTACACAACGTCGTATAAAATTGTCTTTACAGTACATTACTAAATTATACTCCAATGAATCTAACCCTGCATATAACTGTGTTTTCAATCCTCTCTACGAGGACTTGTACAACAAAACGTCTTCTCTTGTTCCACCTCTTGTGCACAGAATTAAACCCTTTCTGTCTTCGGCCGGCATTGAGCTGGAAAACATAGCTCCTTCCCGTCTTCTTTCTTCTCCTCCTTGGCAATTGGTTAGGCCACAAGTCGACCTAACATCAAGTACATTTAAAAAATCAGAAACTAATGAACTACAATACAAACAAGAATATAATCAGTTGAAACATAAATATTGCGGTTATAAATCCTTATTTACAGATTGGTCTAAGGACGGTGGCGCAGTGGCTTGTGCTACTGTCATTGGATCCAGAAAAATATCTTGTAGATTACCAGACAATAGTTCTATTTTTACAGCTGAAGCTAACGCCATATTAACAGCCCTTAAATATATCCAAAGACATCCTAAACATAAACAGTACATAATCTATTCAGACTCTCTTTCTTGCCTTCAGGCTATTAAAAACCTAGCATGTAAACATCCACTTTTAATAGAAATTATTGAACTTTATAACTATCTTGCGACTGGCCAATACGACATCGTCTTCTGTTGGTTACCCAGCCATGTTGGAATCTCTGGTAACACATTGGCTGGCCTTGCTGCTAAAGCAGCGCTCAACAAATCTGTATCACCACTTCTTATTCCTTACAGTGATTTATAAAGCCACCATTAGATCTTACATTCGTGATCTCATGCAGAAGAAGTGGGACACCCAAGTAGGTATCAATAAATTACATGCAATAAAACCATTTGTTGGTTACACCTACTTGGGATGTCGGTCCAGATTTGAAGAGGTCATTATACGACGATGTCGCATTGGCCACACTAGGTATACGCATGAATATCTTTTGAAAGGTGAGGATCCTCCGTTCTGCGTCCCTTGTGATGAAATAATCACGGTCAAGCATGTCTTGCTTGACTGTGTTGAATATTCCATCACAAGGAACAATTATTTTAAATCAAGAACTATGAAGGACCTTTTTAGTAATGTAAGTTCTCATTTAATTATTGCATTTTTAAAAGAATTGAATTTATTGACTGACATGTAAATAAATAAGTATTTTATGATTCGAAGATTGTTAGTGGCTGTATCCTCGAAGGGGCTGGAAGTACCGTAAAAGTATTGTCCTCCTGAGAGGGTACGTAAGTCCCAAAACGATTTAAGTCAGATTCAATCTTCCACTTTTTTAATCGTAGAATATGTGTCATTTTAATTTGTGGTTAATCTACCATGCAGTCGCCAACAGCTGAGGGGATGGTGTAAATCCAGCCTGGGACCATGCAGGTAGCAGAGGTACTGTAAGTCCCCATGGTCCCTGGTATGGTGATCTACCCTCTGTTGTTAGCGATCCATGGCCTGTTTTTATATTGTACTGTCCAAATAGTCATACTATAATTTTTTAATTAAGTTTCCACGCTACTTTTCATACTAACTGTAATAATCTAGTGGTTTTACTGTCCTTCGTAGACAGGGTGTTCATAATATGCATATATATTCTTTTTTGTCATGTATGTTCTCGTCACGATATGGCTGCAATATTGCCGATGTGACGTTAAATATTAACTCACTCACTCACTCAAAGGAGCACTCACCCTTAGCATCACTACCTGAGACCACAGATATACAGAGTGGTTGAATGTATTGCGTGTTAGGTGGTAACTAGGAACTTGCCCGATGTCTGGTTGAACTTGATATCCTGAAGTCTCTATATACTTGATCATCTCCCGAATATCCTCCTCACTAACTCCAGCTTTGCTATCTTTGGATTCATGTCAAAACATTGATTACAGAACAGTCTCGTTTCCTGTTTACTTGGTTCCGTCCTATTGCGCAGCTTAATGCGATAACCAGTCCACTATTTTTAGTGTCCACTACGTCATTTACCTGGATGCATAAATATTTATCAGTGTGATCTCATAAGTCTACGCAGTTGTATATTGCAACACTAAGCTCCTTCGAAGCCTAGTAAATACGTCGTACAGCGTGCTATGTCGTACAGCGAGATATGACGAACGGAAACCTGGAAATCGTGAAAATTTCAAACCGAGGCTCTGCCGGAACTGATATTACATCAACCTCATTATGCGTTACAGAACTACGCTCAGTGAGCGCAAAACAACACATAACAGGTTTAACCAGTGTGCCAGATGCATTATAAATCGTTTTACGACCTCATGAGACAGGGGCAGTCTGTGATTCCATAGTTAAGGTATGCTGCCTGAACCTCGACAAAAAGTAGAGAATGACGGTGCAATTAAAGCTTAAAATTAAAATTCTTTTGTAAATACCATTTTCTTATTTTCTTCTCAGCCGGTGCTGAAAGGGTCAGCGATAACAGACCAATGAATTCAAGTGCTAAAAATCTAACATACATCAGTCAGTGAACATAAAAATTCCAGCAATGAAGATAAGAATTACATCTGGTTTCTCCAAACTGTCAGGTCTGTAAAGAAGAAGTCTCGCGCATTAACGACATGGTATCAGTTTGTGTTCATAATTCAGAATGTGCAATGCAGTTGTTAAAACAGTTAGCAATTTTCCAATGAGCTCTCACACTTGCCTCAAGGTGTCATTCTCAAAAGACGAAACTTGGATGATGAATTAATACGTCTCAAAACCTATTCACAATGCAAATAGTGTAGAAAATACTCTTCTATTTTTGAAACATGAAAGCAGTATTGTCACAATCCAGAACTACTTCACACTACTTCAGTGGCGTGCTACACAAATGGCATCAAACATTGAACACATATGAAATTCAAATGAACATTCTAAAGAGAACATCTGAAAAAGAACAGTACACTGATCCAACGTTGAAAACAAATTCATATGATAAATATATAAGAAAATGTCATCATCCACACGCGAAACGTGAGGCAATCCATCGATAATAAATCATAAGTCTGACACAAGTCACACCAAAATGTCAAAATAAATGTCTGTTCACCACAGAAGATATGAACATCGCCAGCGCGAAACGCGAGTGCGCACACCTACGGGTAGTAATGTTAATGGTACTACTGCTAGCAACGTATCATGATGTTATAGGGCCCTTACAAAAAACCTGCTCACCAGAACACCACAAGGATTACAATCCATCGATGACAAACAATGCCCATGGCAAGTGGTTAATGTTGTCATGATACTGTGACAGTCATGTGGTTATGTGTCATGTTGTCGAGAACACTAGCCCCACGTTGGGCGCCAAAATGTCGCAGGTTTCTTATAACAGGACCACTGGGCTGGTGTTCAATGATTTAAACCAACTCCGAAACATGTGCCACAAACCTGTTGTTAGTGAAATTACACGATGTAGTTGCGAGCTGCCACTGCCAGCATGAGATACAGAAACAATTATAAAATTTACTTGTTACTAAACCATCATTAGATATAAGTAATTATGAAGAAATAATGGTTTCTAACCCATCATTAAATACAATTATTTAAATACAAGACAACAAGAAATTGTTTTAAAATAAACAGTTCAAACAAACTTGCATACCTGTAATTTGTGAAATAACCCAACGTAGTTGCGAGCTGCCACTGCCAGCATGGCGTGTGCCGGGCACATGGCACATGCAGCTTTTATAGCACCTCAGTGCACACATTGCAGAAGCAGCCTGTGCCAGAGCCCCGGATGTACCCGCTGGCAGCCAGCACAATTGTATGGCAAGCTGATAGGGATAAAATTATTAATTTATGATTGGTCTTGTGCAATATAAAAAAATGCTAACTGTGACACCTTCCCCTTCTCTGGAAAATGTCGTCCTCGACATTATAATAAAAGATCTGAAATAAAATAGAAAGTTGAAAACATTATTACATGCCTTAAAATAATTCCTGAAACAAATTTGAGAATTATACAAATATTTCATCATGACCAATTTGCTGCATAAGATATGCACCACTTCTGAACCAGTCTGGTGGCCTCCTCCAATTGATTATATTCTTGTTTATATTGTAATTCATTAGTTTGTGACTGTTTAAAAGTTGTCAGTCTTAAGTCAACATGTGGCCTTACTTATTGCCAAGGAGGAGAAAAAAGAAGGCGGAAAGGAGCTATATCGTCCATTCAATGCCGGCAGCAGAAATGAATGATTGAATTCTGAGCCCTACATGTGGAACAAGAGAAGACTTTCTATTATACAAATCCTCATAGAGAGGAGTAAACACGCTGTTATAAGCAGGGTTGGACTCATTAGAATATAGTTTTATGACATATTGTAATGATAATTTGATACGGCGCTGTTTTAGAGATGGCTCATCAGCTTCGACATATAGACTGTCAATAGAAGTACGGAAAGATCCAAAACACAGTCTCAGACCCTGATGGTGAATAGAATCGAGTATTTTGAGGTAGACAATAGACAATGGAACCCTAATCTAGTTTGGAACGGATTAGTGCTCTGTATAATTGCAGGAGGGTCCTCTGATCCCCTCCCCGCTTAGAACTGGCAACAACTTTCAGTAAGTCTAGAACCTTCAGGCATTTGTTTTTCAAGAACTTTATGTGAGGTAAAAACGTCAGGTGACGTGCCATCTAGAACTAAATCCGGATCCTTGTGTGGCTTATGTGTCCTACAGCAGTATATTATAAGTTATCACATCGTGGGAGTATACGACTTTTATACTCCCGCTGGCGGATCGTGATGGATGTACATGGTATTTTATCAGAGTCACATGGACCAATCAGAACTCGACATTCTTACATGAGGCTAGATAAATACAATTTGTTTTAATCTTTGAAAATTTAAATCCATTTTCTAACGGCCACTTACGAATTCTCTTTAAACATGATTGTATCTGCCTTTCAATGGTATTCATATTTTTTCCACTACATGAAATGTAAAAATCAACCACAAAAAGAGATCCATCAATAGAATCATTTAAAACCTTAGATAGTCTATTGATTTTTACACTGAACAATGTGACAGATAAAATGCTGCCTTGTGGGACACCCAGATCCTAATTATAATGGTCAGACAGTGTAGATCCCACTCGGAGTTGAAATTGTCTGTCATTTAAAAGCTTGGATATGAACTGAGGCACCACGTACTCCAAAATCATGTAAATCTTTTAAAAAGTAGTTCGTGCTTTTGCATTTAAAATTTTAAAGGTATTGAAGGATAGGATGGCGATGGAAATAACGCTCGGCCTTTTTATTGCCTTCCTTGCTGCTTTGCGATCATTGTCAAACCATGGTTTACGAATTTAATGTGAGGCTTTGCAGAGGACTTAGGAATGCATGCATCAGATATGCCCTGCAGTACATCAGAGGAACGTTTTATCGGGTCTGAAACATTAAGTACAAGAGCATGCGTTAACTTGTTTGATGTTTCTTTTTCAAACAAGGACCAGTTTGCATTTGAAACATTCCATCGTGTAGAAGGAGGGTTATCAGATGGCACAACAGAGCGTAATATAGTGGGGAAATGGTCACTGACACAGAGGTCATCGTGGACTGGCCATTCGAATTCGGAAAGTAGAGTATCTGATGAAACAGATGGGTGTGAATAGGTCTTAGAATTATCATTGAAAATGCATAAATCGTTCTGTGAAATGAATTCTTCCGATGTTTTCCCTTTTGTTGTTTGTATTTGCGCTTCCCCAGAGCGGGTTATGTCCATTAAAGGTCACATGCAACGTAAAACACAACTTTGCAGATTCTGGTACCATTCGGTATGCACTTACCGAAACAAATCATAAAAAAATGCCAATTCAACCTATAAAGTTGAAAAAAACGCGATGAAAAAAAAGCCCGCGAAATCGGAGTTCAAACGTTTCACTAAATTCCCCCCAGCGCTGGGGGGAAAACTGGTTTCAACAGCTGTGCTGCGCTGCGTCCATAACGCATGCGCAGTGAATAGGTTCGCGGAGCTTGAAACAGTATGCATGCCCAGCGTCTGAGGTCGTGAGCAGTAGTCTAATCTTGGTTGTGTACACAAACAAGTAAATGATCTCGTTACGTAAAAAAACCTGTTGATTGTAGTAAGCAGTCTCTGTCACAGAGAAAGCTCAGTGTCTGGTTTATTCGCACCTATATGTCTGCCTGCCTGTCTGCTAAAGACAACATGCAGTACACAGCTTCAATCATTGACCACGTGTAATTTGAACTTAACACCTATCAGAGTATACGACATAAAGAAAATAAGTTGATTTATGACTCGTGCACCCGAGTCCCGTCTCTGCCACATTATGTAATTAGGCACGTGTGATACACATGACATGTTTTTATGTCTGTGGGTTGCAAACAAACTACATTCACTTTTTTCGGATGACTGGATCTGACGGAAACTGGTGCAAACTCTTGTCAGTTTCAAGTCCTGCCTTGTACTTGGACGAATGACAGATTCCAGCCGCGCAGTAGTTTACCATCTCTACTGATGTCATTTTTGATTGGATCGAGCGCAAATTCGAAGAACATGTATTTTCAAAACCCAACATCTCTATATACATTCTTCATGGATAACGACTCGTTTTAGTGTGTATGATTTTGTTTGACAACAGCATATGAATCCATACTGAAACGACGCATCAAGTACACAAAAATAAGTTGTTATCCATAAAGAATCTTACTTTCTTGTGACTCGCTATACTTCTAAAATGCCCATCAAACAGATCATCTGTCTGTACACACAATGAACCCTCAGCAGATCAGCAAATGAAACAGCCAATCAGAATCCATCTTTACACTTGAGTGCACATCCAGGTGCTGGGTTCGGTCTCCCGAGGGCTTCGTTTCGGGGGAAGTAAGCCCAAGTACAAAATATTGCACTTTTGAATCGCGATTGTACGCTTATAATTTTGTTTATTTTATTTTTTTAAAAGCAGCAATGTATATTATATGTCATGAATAAGTGATAAATGTGTTTTAATTATGTTTGATTTTTTGGTTGCACGTGACCTTTAAGGTCGCCCATAATGATACAAGGCTTAGGAAGCTGACCATACAGTGCCTGAAGGTCAGTTTGATGGAGATTAGAAGATGGGGGAATATAAAGAGTACACAAAGAGAACACAAAGTAAAGACAATGTGCAATGGTACACGCACAGCAATACCTTGAAGTGGAGTATTTAGTGGAACATGGCTTTGGATGACACCTTGTTTCACGAAGACTGACGAGCCTCCAGTTGTTTTAACACCTGGAGGTGAAACGAAATGATATGAATTATACTGCCGAACATCCAAATGATCGGTATTCTTCATATACGTTTCTTGCAGACAAAATGCTGATGGCCTTATGTCTTGTAGTAATAACTGTAAGTCATTTAGATTATTCCTAAGTCCTCTACAGTTCCACTGAATAATGTTACAAGAGCTATTCACGATGGCTCGATTGGTGATCTAGACCGGGGTGGAGGTCCGCTCCCATGCACTTGAGGTGAAGGGAGAGCCTTCACCTCTCATAAGCGTCAGCACAACGGGCACACACAGTAATACGAGATCAGGATTTTGCACCATGACCAAATTTCTGACACTTGAAACATCGGAATGGGTTTGGTGTGTATGCCTCCACCCAAATGTTGAAGTATCCAGCTTCATCTTGGCATATCAAAGGTGAACAAATATGTGTTTGTTTTGAATATTTTCTGATTTTGGTTAATTGTTGTGTGTGTGTGTGTGCAGATAAACAGACTATTGCCTTCGTGTGCATTCAACTAAGAGTGAACTATTTCGAAGGTGTGTAACATTTTTCACGACTCAACAAATATTTTCAATGCCTTTGAAAATGGCAAACGGATTCAATTTCATCTGGTTACCATCAACAGAAGTGATAACAATAAAACGAGGCCATGAAGTACTATTGGTAGTAATTGCTTCATCATCAGATGAAACACAGTGTACATGTATCCTTTTGCAATTCTTTGATGAACCAGACTGTGCGTGTTTGCTATATTACTAAACCACATTTTTATCATTACCAAGCAATTCATCAATAAAACAAGATACGCCGCTGCGGAATTAAATTTCGATCAACTTTCCTATTCCATAAAACATCACTAACAATTAGAAAAATATATTTTATATATATCACCCAGATTTCAAACGAAAATGGTTACGTGTTTTTAAAAATGATCAAACCAACAATTTGATATGGTGAGTTTTCCTATTCTGCACTCTGTAGTCTTGCCTACCTCTCTTTCGCTAACTCTCCTTTCCTTAACTTTGTATGTCCTCCTATTGCTTTAAATTCTGTATGTTGTACACTGTAATTAATATTCTGTAATTTGTTTGTTTCTAAACAAATACGTGTATAACATTGCCTTTTAATAGAAGGATCAATAGCCAATTTTATGTGGTATTGTCTAACACAGTTTTCTGCTTTTAAAAATACATTCTAGCTAGTTTTGACTCTTTTTGTGATACTCTAGTTATTTTACAGTCCGTCGATGACTGGTTCTTTAATTACTTGTATTTTTTGTGTGCATCTACAACATTTCTCTTCACTAGATGGCTGCAATATTGCCGATGTGACGTTAAGTTTTAACTCACTCACTCACTCACGTTTAATAAAAGAAAAAGGGAGAAATAGATTTAGGTAGTATTGTCATACAAACAGTGAAAGGTAAGGGCCAGTTTTGATCACATTTGAATCCTGTTTCCTGATGAAACGCTTCACAGAAGTAACACCATGGCCTTTCAACTCGGCTACAATTTCTTCTTCCGTCATGTCTGACAAACAATGAGACATGTCTCTAACAATGTCTTTACAAGTATTCAGCGTCTTATTAGACATCAACTTGTTGCTGCAAGCCCAGCGGATTGACTGATTGCTGCTGTCATATACATTCTACAAACATGGAACCATTTTGAAGGCGAGTGACATTCTTTTATTCCCCGAAGACACCTTTGATGCCCTTGGAAAGGACAAAAGGGTTTATATTCAATGGACTCCCATCATCAGTTGAAATAACCAAAAACCTTGGCCAAGAATCATTCCCTGAAAGGGATACCTCATTGGATGACGAAGAAAAATGTCTCCGCTTATAAGTCTTTTGTTTAACCAGAATGCATGTTTTGAGCCTTGGTATTAGAATATTGTTCGACAACCTTGTTCCCCGCCCGCCATTGATTGTCAACAAGGACGATGCTGCAGCGGAAACCAGACTGCAGCACCAGGGCTACAGGGATCGTATACACCACAAATAAGGACATAAATAGCTAAGGAATCGGGCACCCGTGAACGGCCACCTCCTCGTGGTGGGTGCTGGGCAACGCCAAGAGCCGTTCAAATCCCCGTGTGGATCCGGGTCAACTAGGTCCATAGCACCCCATTGCTGGTTGCAAGGAGCAACCGAATTGGGCAACCTGTTTGCCGTTGGTTGCGACCCGTGTCGGTGGAGGACGGTAGTCTGGTGGTTGAGGGCAGTAGGAGTCTGAACCGTGTTCCTGTTGCTCAACACACCACTTTGGCCCTTACTTCACCTAGACGGGTGATAGAATCGGCCCGATTCTATCAATCGGCTGGTCACGCCAAGCCCTGTGTATGGACTTGTACGTCACTGCACAAATTTGATTTGAAAATGTTTTACATTTGGACTTGGTACATCTATTCATATCAAATGTCAATGATTTGCAATATGCTGTTTTGCTCTTTGCCTAGAGTCTTATGCCAGAAGGCGGTGGCTCATGGGCCAATCTGGTGGATTAGCTATTTATAACTCTTCTGCTGGAGTATATCATCCGAGTATCCTTGGTGCTGCAAGTTGGATACCCACTTGTTTTTAGCATTGTCCTTGTGATACTCCGTGGTGGGTGAGGAGCTCAGATGATGAACCTTAAAACATCAATCATGGCTTACGAAACCCCTATCACCAAGAAAAAACGTCCTCTTGACACGGATCCTGATGTTAATGAACAAAGACCATCCACATCTATTGACTATTGGCCACGTTTTATAGTACTTGAGACTGTTGACAAGACTCCTTTGAAGCTGAACCCTTTTGCTGTTTCAAAAGGCGTACAAGGCATAGCAGATGTTAAAATGTTAGACGTTTCCGTACAGGTTCACTTCTTATTGAATGTAATAAGAGACAACAGGCAAATGACCTCCTGGCAACTAAATATTTTGTCGACATTCCCGTATCAGTCTCTGCCCACCGAACGCTTAACACCAGCAAAGGCATAATGAGAGACTGAGACCGCCTTTTTGCTGATATGCTGGAAATTGATATTGCCTCAGAGATGAAGGAACAAGGTGTGTTGTATGTAAAACGTTTCACCACACGTAAACACAATGAGATCCAACAAACAAACACCTATTTGTTTTCATTCTCTACTCCGACTGCTACTAAATCCATAAAGGCTGGTTACTGTCATATCAAAGTGGAAACTTATATTCCGAATCCACTGAGATGTTTCAAGTGCCAGAAGTATGGGCATGGCGTAAATACTTGCACGTTGTCTGTCGTGTGTGCTCACTGTGGTGAGAAGACACACACAACAGAAGATTGTGACAGTAGTTATAAGAAATGCACTAACTGTTCAGGAGACCATTCCTCTTTTTCAAAAGAGTGTCCAATATGGAAGCAGCAGATGGAAATAAACAAACTGAAATTTACACAAAATATTAGTTTTTCAGAAGCAAAACAGATTGTTCAAAGATCTGAATTTACTGAAACGTATGCTTCAAAAACTAAGACATCATCCGAGGCGACGAATAAAGCAACCAGATCAACTTCAGGTTGCCAAACAGATTTGACGTGGGTGAACACTGATTCCCCGCAAACTTTTGCACCTGCAATAGCTACCCAAACTGCTGAGTCACTTCCTGGCACATCTCAAAGTCAACCAGAGCCAGATCGTGATCAAAATGTGTCATCTCAGTCTACCACAAGGTCTCAATTGTTGTGTAACGTGCAACAAACTGCTAAAGGCAAAAGTAAACATAAGCTGGATTCTTCCCAAAAACAAAGTGACAGAGCCCCAAAAGGGTCCGAAAATAAGATTAAACTTTTCAACAAATATGGATCACTTGAGGACATGGACGTGTCCGAAAATGTCTATTTTAGGGCACACAGCTTCTCGCCCACCAAAAAGGTACGGGGTAAATCCCCAATAAACCCCCCTAAAAGATAGTTTACTCCCACAATACTGTACAGTGGAATTGCAGAGGACTAAGGCATAATTATAATGAGTTACAGTTATTGGTCCAGGATTGTACGCCGTCAGCAATCTGTCTGCAGGAGACCTATTTAAAGCAGACAGATCTTTTTGAGCTACGCCATTTCAATGCTTATCATTGTTTCTCAACTCCGGGTGACAGAGCCACTGGAGGATCTTCAATCCTCATCAAACAGAATGTTATCCATAGCCCCATTACACTCACTACTAATCTTCAAGCAGTTGCCGTCCGACTCACTTTACATGTTACTCTTACATTATGTTCTTTGTATGTCTCACCGTCTACAGTTCAAACCTTATACGATCAACTTCCCAAACCGTGTATTATTATGGGAGATTTCAATGGCCATAACCCACTCTGGGGCGGTACAACTACGAATACTAAAGGTAAACTATTAGAAGAGTTCTGTTCAGATAACGATTTATGCTTATATAATGACGGTTCTAACACATATTTACACCCTGGGACAGGGAGCTATTCTGCTCTCGACTTGTCACTCACAAATTCAGAACTACTAAATGAATTTGAATGGTCAGTCCACGATGATCTCTGTGGAAGTGACCATTTTCCTACTATACTAAATTCTGTAACTCCATCTGATGTTCCTCCATCACCAAGGCGAAATTTTAAAAAGGCTAACTGGGCTTTATATGAAACACTGTGTGCTGAAAAACTTAAACCCGGACGGTTTATTGACGTTCCAGATGCTATTAAATGCTTTTCTGATGAACTGAACTCTATAGCTGATGAGTGTATACCAAAGTCCTCTGCAGCTCCACATATTCGAAAACCATGGTTCAACGGTGAGTGCAAACAAGCTAGGAAGGCAAGGAAAAAAGCAGAACATTATTTCCGTCGCCATCCTATGGTGCATAATTTAAATAAATTTAAAATTTTAAATGCTAAAGCACGGCGTACATTTAAACAGAACAAACGCCAATCTTGCCAAAATTATGTATCTAAAATAAATTCTCGGACACCCATGTCCAAGGTATGGAACATGGTCCAAAAAATAAAAGGTAAAGGTACTAAATCTACTGTCCATCATCTTAGACATGGAGATCAGTTACTTACGGATAAATCGGATATGGCAAATAAACTGGGTGAAACCCTTGCTAAACACTCTTCCTCTTCTAATTATTTACCTAAATTCCAGCAGTATCAACAACAAGAAAAGAAAACTATTAATTTCAACTCAGATAATGGGGAAGATTATAATGAAACTTTTTCTATTCATGAGCTCCATACTGCTCTTGATCAAGCTCATGATACTGCATACATTATCAACTCCTAAAGCTTTTACCAGAATCCTGCCTTGAAACTCTTGTAAATATTTTTGATGCTATTTGGACATCGGGTAACTTTCCTCCCTCATGGCGTGACGCCATACTAGTACCAATACCTAAACCTGGACGTGATCATACCGATCCATCCAATTATCGGCCGATTTCATTAACAAGCTGTGTTTGCAAGACCATGGCACGCATGATAAATAATCGACTAGTTTGGTACTTGGAAACAAATAACCTTATCACTGATATACAGTGTGGTTTCCGCAAAAACAGAAGT
This sequence comes from Haliotis asinina, assembly GCF_037392515.1. Classification (NCBI taxonomy): domain Eukaryota; kingdom Metazoa; phylum Mollusca; class Gastropoda; order Lepetellida; family Haliotidae; genus Haliotis; species Haliotis asinina. The sequence goes on from NC_090289.1 coordinate 19,349,671, forward strand.
ACTGTCGATCACTTAGTGCGTTTAGAATCATTTGTTAAAAGTGCACTAATTAATAAACAACATGCTGTGTCTATCTTTTTTGATCTCGAAAAAGCATATGACACAACCTGGAAATATGGCATTTTAAGAGATATACATGACTTCGGGTTGCGAGGTCGTTTGCCTCAATTTATTGCCAACTTTTTAAATAACAGACAGTTTCAAGTTCGAGTGGGTTCTACCCTGTCTGATCATTACAATCAGGATCAGGGTGTTCCACAGGGCAGTATTTTGTCTATTACACTTTTTAGCATAACGATAAATAGTTTATCAAAAGTTTTAAACGATTCAATTGATGGATCCTTATTTGTGGATGATTTTAATATTTCTTGTCGTGGGAAAAACATGCATACTATTGAACGGCAACTGCAGTTGTGTTTAAACAAGATAAATAAATGGTGTCTTGAAAACGGCTTTAAATTTTCTAAATCCAAAACTAATTGTATACATTTTTGCAGAAACTATAAGCCACATAAAGACTCTGAACTATCTCTAGATGGCACTCCCATCAAAGTTGTAAAGGAGGCCAAGTTCTTGGGCCTAATCTTTGACTCCCACTTAACATTTCTGCCACATATTAAGTCCCTTGAAACTAAATGCCAGAAGGCTCTTGACTTGTTGAAAGTTGTTTCCAACTCAAAATGGGGAGGGGATCAAGCAACCCTCTTACATCTATATAGATCACTCGTGCGTTCGAAACTCGATTATGGCACCATCGTATATGGTGGAGCCCGCAAAAGCAACCTTAAACTTCTTGACTCTGTCGACCATCAAGGCTTAAGACTTTGTCTTGGGCCTTTCAGAACTTCACCTATTGATAGTCTCTACGTTGAGGTCGATGAACCATCTCTTACTCAACGTCGTATAAAATTGTCTTTACTATACATTACTAAATTATATTCTAATGAATCTAACCCTGCCTATAACTGTGTGTTCAATCCGCTTTATGAGGATTTATATAACAAAAAGGCTTCTCTTGTACCACCTCTAGGGCACAGAATTAAACCATTTATTTCTTCAGCTGGTATAGAGCTGGAAAGTATATCGCCTTCCCGTCTTCTTTCTTCTCCTCCTTGGCAATTGGTTAGGCCACAGGTTGACCTAACATTAACATCATTTAAAAAATCAGAAACAAATGATTTACAATATAAACAAGAATCTCATCAATTGAAACATAAATATAGCAATTACAAACCCTTATTTACAGATGGATCCAAGGACGGTGGTGCAGTAGCTAGTGCCACTGTCATTGGAACCAGAACAATATCTTCTAGAATTCCAGATAACAGCTCTATTTTTACAGCTGAAGCAAACGCCATATTAACAGCTATTAAATATATGCAAAGACACCCTACACATAAACAATATATAATCTATTCCGACTCTCTTTCTTGCCTTCAGGTGATTAACAATATATCTTGTAAACATCCACTTTTAATTGAAATTATTGAGAATTGTATAATACTCTTGCAGCCACGTAGGCATTTCCGGTAACACATTGGCTGATCTTGCTGCTAAGGCAGCACTCAACAAATCTGTGACACCACTTCTTATTCCATACACTGATTACAAAGCTAGCATTAGAAGTTACATCCGTGATCTGATGCAGAAGAAGTGGGACACGCAAGTAGGTATAAATAAATTACACGAAATAAAACCGTATATTGGTTACACCTACTTGGGTTGTCAGTCCAGATTTGAAGAGGTTATTTTAAGACGATGTCGTATTGGCCATACTAGATATACTCATTCATATCTTTTAAAAGGTGAGGATCCTCCATTTTGTATCCCTTGTAATGAGAGAGTCATGGTCAAGCATATTCTGCTTGAATGTGTCGAATTCTCCATCACAAGGGATAAATATTTCAATGTCAAAACTGTAAAGGATCTTTTTACAAACATTAATTCTCATTTAATTATAGGTTTTTTAAAAGAAATTGATTTTTTGGTTGAATTTTGAATAACATGTTCTATAAGTAGATGTATTTTAATTATTGGTTGTTTAGATTTGTAACTAGAATTGTTAGTGGTTGTACCCTCAAAGGGGGTTGAAGTATTGTAAAATTATTGTCCTCCTGAGAGGGTACATAAGTCCACAAACAGTGAAAGTAAATTCTAAATTTCCAGGTTTTTAATCGTAGAATAAGTGTCTTTTTATTGTAGGGCTAGATTTCACAAATTGCTGATGGCTGAGGGAATGATGTAAATCCAGCTATGGTCCATGCAGGTAGCAAAAGTACTGTAAGTCCCCATGGTCCCTAGTATGGTGACCTACCTTCAGTTGTTAGCAACCTATAGCCCATTTTTACATTGTATTGTCCTGTATAGATAAATTGTTTTAGGTATAATTACTAGTTTTATATTGTACTCTGTGATATCCTAGTTGTTTTACTGTCCTTCGCTGACAGATTTCATAATAGACATACATTTCATTTTAGTATTAAATGTTTTCGTCACGATATGGCTGAGATATTGCCGATGTGACGTTAAATATTAACTCACTCCCTCACGCTAAGCAATCTAAAAGATCAAATGTCAGGCTGGTTCGGCCCATGACAGAAGTCCTACGAAATCAGACTGGCCCATGAGCTCACCGCCGTCTGGCATAAGACTCTAGGCAATTGAATGTAACAATAATAAGCAATACCCAATTAAATGAACGTGCAAAAAGTGTGCTATGCACAGGACTTGGCATGACCAGCCGATTGGTTGAATCGGACCCATTCAACAACCGGTCTAGGCGAAATCTGGGTCAAAATGGTGTGTTGATCAACAGGAACACGGTTGCAGACTCCTATTTCTCATCATTGCTTCTGGCCAATAGATGACAGTCGTTCTTGGCAAGCCATTTGGATATCCAAAGTCTGGGACCCAATCCAGTTTTTCAAATTCGCCCAAATTAATTCTTTAAACAATTAAGTAAGTCAGCATTGTCACTTTCTTCGCAACGACACAAGAAGCTGAATCGAAACGTCGCTCAAACTGATTAAAGAAGTTGCTTATCCATAAAGTTCTGTCCTTATCTGATTCACAAACTTTTAAACATGTCTCTCAAAGAAGATAGTACACTATCATAAAAATATATAAAGACAACACTACAATCTAAGAACGGGCTATAGAACATCAGCAATTGAAGGCTGGTCACCATACTAAAGACCATTGGGTCTTACAGTATCTGTACTGTAAGTCCCCATGGTCCCTAGTATGGTGATCTACCTTCAGTTGTTGGCAATCTACAACCCATTTTATATTGTATTTTCCACTACAGATAAACTGGTTTAGGTATAATTACTAGGTTTACATTCTTTCCTGTGATACTCTATTTGTTTTACTGCCTTTTGTCGACAGGTTTTTATACATAATAGACATATATTCCATTCCAGTGTTATGTTCCCGTCACGATATGGCTGAACCTCTTCAAATCTGGACTGACAACCCAAATACGTGTAACCAACATAAGGTTTTATTGCATGTAATTTCTTAATGCCCACTTGGGTGTCCCACTTCTGCATCAGATCACGGACATAAGATCTAATGGTAGCTTTATAGTCAGTGTAAGGAATAAGAAGTGGTGTCACAGATTTGTTGAGTTCAGAATTGGCAGCACGATCGGCCATCGTGTTCTCAGAAATGCCAACGTGGCTGGGTAACCAACAAAAGACGATGTCGTATTGGCCAAAATCATTATACAATTCAGTAATTTCAATTAAAAGTGGATGCATGCAAGAAGTATTTTTAATAGCCTGAAGGCAAGAAAGAGAGTCTGAATACATTATATACTGTTTATGTTTTGGGCGTCTTTGAATATATTTATGAGCCGTTAATATGGCGTTAGCTTGAGCTTTGAAAATAGAGCTGTTATCAGGTAATCTAGAAGATATTGTTCTGGATCCAATGACAGTGGCATAAGCCACTGCTCCACCGTCCTTGGACCCGAACGGATAAGTGATCTATATAGATCTAGAAGGGTAGCTTGATCACCTCCCTACTTTGAATTAGACACGATCTTCAATAAATCAAGTGCCTTCAGCCATTTAGTTTTTAGGGATTTGATATGGGGAAGAAAAGTTACATGTGAGTCGAAAATCAGACCTAAGAACTTTGCCTCCTTAACAACTTTGATGGGAGGGCCATGTAAGAAGGGTTCTGGGTCCTTATGTGGTTTATATGTACGGCAGAAATGTATACAATTGGTTTTTGATTTAGAAAACTTAAAGTCGTTTTCAAGACACCATTTATTTACTTTGTTTAAGCACAGGTCCAATTGCTGTTGAATAGTATGCATATTTTTCCCATGCTAAATCGAAAAAGATCGACACTGCATGTCGCTTGCTGATAAAGGCATTCTTAACAAATGACTCCAGTCGAACTAAATGATCAACGGTACAGCGATGTTTCCGAAAACCACATTGGATATTTGTGATTAAATTATTAGAATCCACGTACCAAGTTAATCTGTTACTGATCGTGCGTTTCATGATTTCGCAAACACAGTTAGTCAAATAAATGGGCCTATAATTTGATGGATCGGTATGGTCATGTACAGGTTTGGGAATAGGTATAAATATGGCATCACGCCAGCATGAAGGAAATTTACCAGGTGTTCAAATTTCATCGCAAATATTCCATAGTGTCTCTAAACAAGATTCTGGTAAGTGTTTTAGGCGTTGATAATGTATACCATCACTTCCTGTAGCAGTATTATGGGATTGCTCAAGAGCAGTATGAAGCTCATGAAAAGATTTCGTTATAATCTTCCCCATTATCTGAATGAAAATTGAGAATTTTCTTTGCCTGCTGTTTTTGGTATGTTTGAAATTGAGGAATAGAGTTAGCTGAGGAAGAATGTTTCGCAAGTGTTTCAGATTTATCAGTCAGCAGTTGATCTCCGGATTTGAGATGGTGTAAGCTTGATTTTTCTGGATCATGTTCTATACCTTTGACATTGGCGTTCGTGAAGTTATCTTTGAAACATAATTTCACCACGATTGGCGTTTGGTTTGCTTAAAAGTACGCCGGGCTTTTGCATTGAGTTCTTTATATTTCTTTAAATTATGGACTATTGGATGACGACGGAAATATTGCTCAGCCTTCTTCCGTTCCTTCTTAGCTTGTTTGCAGTCTGCAGTAAACCAAGGTTTACGTATGTGAGGAATAATAGAGGATTTCAGAATACATTCATCAGCTATTTTGTGAAGCTTATCGGAAAAGAGCTGTATAGAGTCGGGAACACCAATGAAAACATCTGGTGCTAGCTTTTCTGAACAAAGAGTTTCATAGTGAGCCCAGTCTGCTTTAGTAAAATTCCATCTCGAAGACGGAGGAACATCAGATGGTGTATTTGACATAAATGCAGTAGGAAAATGACAGAGGTCACCATGCACTGACCATTCAAATTCATTTAGTAAATTGGAATCAACAGCTGATAGGTCCATGGAATAGACCAGGATGTAGGCAGGTTTTAGCAATTGGGAACCCATGACATGTGTCAACCAAGTCAGGGAGCCTGACCACCCGATCCCATTTGTCGCCTCTTACGACAAGCTGACTCGCTTTTTATAGCAAGCATGGGTTGCTGAAGGCCGATTCTACCCCGGGTCCTTCACGGGTCGACTAGTGAAGAGAATAGGACGATGGGATATATAAAGAGCACTTAGCGTTACCCAGCAGGTGGCTCGCCATGGGGGCCATGTGCTCGGGGAAAATTCGATGCGCAAATAGTTTGATTTGCTATTTATCTATAGGGGAACGAAACAGGCTGACATAATGCGCGTTCAAAGCAACGTCCCTCGATTCTGTACTTCTCAGAAACAGATTTTGTGCCAAGAGAAAGATCAACACATTCTTATGATGGGAGGTTTGATTAAAGAGCCACGAAATACGCTTGTTGTGCTTTGCTTCGGCCAGGAAATCATCCAGCTAATACGTTCAGTTGGCCAGCATTAAGTAGTCCTCGTCCAAGATATAACATGGAATTCCTTTTACAAACGCCACCTGAGGCAGCTGCTTGATGATGTCCTGACATATTGGCTGCCATTGAGTATAACACCAAACAATGCGGGTATGTTGGGGTTGGACCAGGCCATGTTGGAGCACGTGAGAGGTAAAGACAGACTTTCCACAGCCACCAGTTCCACCACGAGAACATTAGAGGGAATCATGAACCTGAACTGTTGTTGCTTCTTGTCCTCTTGGCAAGATGGATGAGATAGGTGTCTCTCTTGAGGAGGGTGTGTCTCTTGAGGAAGAGCATTACCTACAAGATGGTTATCTGGAGGAGTTACGTATTGGAGCGAATCCATGCATCTGCTTCCAATGTCTCTGCAGATTATCTTTTCGTGTGAACCTCTTCTCACAGTCCAGACAGGTATCGACTCCAATCATGATCCTAGACAAGTGATCAGATTACCTTTCTTTCATGCTGTTAACGGTTCAAGTCAGCTTCCGCTTGTTTCAAAGCAGGTTTTGCCCGATTCACTACAGCTTACATCTCTGACATATATCGTACTTTCATGAGTCGGGGTGTTGTCGTCTGTGCCCTCTGTGTTGACATCGTTTTCATTTTTATGTTACCTGTCTCTTCTTAGTCTTCAGCATTGACTTCTTGTGTGCTTCTTGTTTCTTTCTAGGATGCGATTTTCTTAACGTGGTCTTCCTGAATATATCTCAAAGTAGTTGTAATATTGTAATATCTGAAGTTTCATCAAGTTTCCAATCCGTTTGCTGGTGAGAGTTAAACTGTTTGTCAGGCTACATTACAAGAGAGTTTATACTGTCTTACAGATGCAGGAGGGAATCATAGAAGACATTCTTTTCTTCACAGCACACTTGTGGCTATGCGTTGTTAAACGATGATATGTGTATATTAATTTGGTCTTACAATACACCAGATAAATAATCCTTGGTGGTCTTTATCATTGGCTTCGTCGAGATACAGAAGATGTCAGTGCGATAAAAATTTACGTCAGTGCTTAAAGGCTAAGGCTGAATTCAAACATTGTTGTAGTACTAAAACATTTTATACGACCAGAAAATAGCGGAGCTCAGGCACTACTTGGAGACTGTAAAAGTTTTTGGCAAACTGTTAAAGGTGACGTTTCTAATTCTAATGTAGGTGATTCTCCAATTTCGGAAGCGTGGTTGTCTTACTTTAAATATCTTCTTAACCCAGACACAGTTACCGAATCGGACTTTGATGAGACAGTGAAAGGCTTTATCAGTTCTCATAAATGTGATACTAGTTCAGATTTTCCTGTAACTGAAGAGCTTCTTTCAGTGGAAATTACTGTTGCAGAAATAGTTGACGCTATAAATTACCTTGAGAGTGGAAAAGCCTCAGGTGAAGATGGAATACCACCGGAGTTCCTGAAGTGTTCCGGTGACCTACTCTTATACTATCTTATGTTTTATTTGATAAAATATTTGAATCTGGAAACTTTCCTACAGCTTGGAATTTAGGTATGATTTTTCCACTTCATAAGTCAGGGTATAAAGCAAACAATTACAGGGGGATTTCTATTTTGAACGTTATAGGGAATATATTTACAACTGTCTTAGAAAAACGTTTGAGGACTTGGATTGAACCGAACGATGTAATATCCGAAGCCCAAGCTGGCTTTAGGTCTAGTTACTCCACCGACAATATATTCACTCTACAAGCATTGATTTCTAAATATCTGTGTAAACCACGCGTTCATTTCTAAGGAGACTTTGGGGTTGCCGGCTGGATTGTAAGGAAGAGGAGACTATTGTAAACATGAAACACATTGCTCACATTAAATTTCTTATAGACTGCTTCCAACTCTTTCCCAACAAGCCTACCTTCGTGATGTTGCAGAGTAATAAAAAATGGATAAATATACTCTAAATATACTCAAAGATATAAAATCTTGTATTCTTGTGAATGGATTTGCTACACCTTTCTTTCCAATATCTTGTGGCTGTCGTCAAGGTGACCCATTATCACCATACATTTTTATATTGTGTGTAGAAATCCTCGCCATTATGCTGAGAAATAACAAAAATATTAAAGGTGTAAAAACTGGACATATTGAGTATATTCTCTCACAATTTGCAGATGATACAGCTATTACTCTCGATGGAACTGAGAAATCTTTATATCCAACAATTTATTAAATAAATTTCTTTGCTAGGTTTCAGGATTGAAAGTTAACATTGAAAAAAGTAAAATTATATGGATCGCATCTAAAAAGAAATAAAAACATAAACTTTGTAACAAATGGAACCTTGAATGGGTAGAGAGCTTTAATTTGCTAGGAATAGACTTTGATGTAGACTTGGATGTAATGGTAGAAAAAAAACCTATAATAATAAGATACAAAACATATCAAATTTAATGAAAATCTGGTCGCTCAGGACATTAACTCCATTAGGAAGAAATACAATACTGAAATCACTTCTCTTGCCTAAACTGTATCATCTCTTCTCAACACTACCTAATCCAACTCTGAGTATAGTTCATGAACTGCAAAGGAAATGTTTCCATTTATTTGGGGTAGAAAGAGTGACAAAACAAAGAGAGAGAAAATGTATTGTACACATAAAGATGGAGGAATTAAAGTACCGCATATCTTTAGAACGATCCAATGACAAAACATTTCTTGGATAAAAAGAATCTTGTTAAAAGACTCAAACCTACAAAATCTTTTCTCCATAAATCTCCGTTCACTACCTATAAGTTTCTTTGAAATCGGTCCAAGCAAAATAAGAGAATATGCAGATAACATCAACAATCCATTTTGGAGTGATGTACTTTTGGCTTGGGCAGATCACACTGAAACCTTATTGGAACAATCACCATGTGTTGAGGAATATCTGACATTTCCTTTGTGGTTCAACAACAAACTAATGATTGGTAATCAAAAACCTTTTTACCCAGATTGGTACAAGGAAGGAGTAAGGTCAGTCAAAGATCTACTGGATACAGATGGAAAATATTTAAATTTTAATGAATTTGGTAACTAAATTTCATTGCAATGCCAATTTCTTATCTTATCAAAGTATGATCCGTTGTGTTAAACACCTGCAAAAATAATACAATCTTGCTACCCTTAATTCAGACCACATAACATTAGAACTGGCTATAACACCTTACTACATTCGTAAACTGCTACAGTCTGAGGAAAGCAAGTTGTTTTATATCACTCTTCTCCCGTCAAAATTAAAAAAAATCAGCCTCAAATTTAAAATGGGAAACTACTTGAATCTAACATTGATGAATCAGACTGGAGAACTGACAATATTATTCCATTTAGATGTACACAAAATACAGAATTAAGATGGTTCCAAATGAAAATTAATATCAATATCTTAGGCACGAACTATTATCAACATAAAATGAAAGCCAGTGACTCACCCCTGTGTAGCTATTGTAAAATTTCCAATATCATTTTGCTTCTTACTAAAGAAACAATCTTTCGCAACCAAAAATATGGATTGAGTGAGTGAGTTAAAATTTAACGTCACATCGGCAATATTTCAGCCATATCGTGACGGGAACGTAACATTAAAATGGAATATATGAGTATTATAAAACCTGTCGACAGTAAAACAACTAGAACATCACAGAAAAGAATGTAAAACTAGTAGCTGTGTCTAAAACAATTAATCTATAGAGGACAATATAATATAAAACTGGGCTATAGATTGCTAACTACTGAAGGTAGATCACCATACTAGGGACCATGGGGACTTACAGTACCTTAGCTACCTGCATGGACCCTAGCTGGATTTACATCATCCCCTCAGCCGTCAGCAATTTCGGAAATCTAGCCATACAATAAAAAAACACTTATACTACGATTAAAAGCCTGGAAATTTAGAATTTACTTTGAATGTTTGTGGACTTACGTACCCTCTCAGGAGGACAATAGTTTTACAGTACTTCAACCCCCTTTGAGGATACAGCCACTAACAATTGTAATTACCGATCTAAACTACCAGTTATTAAAATACATATATCTACAGAATCACAGTGCTCAAATTTCTACCATGAGATCCATTTCCTTTAAAAAACCAATGATTAAATGAGAACTAACACTTGTAAAAATATCCTTGATAGTTTTGACATTGAAATACTTATCCCTTGTGATGGAGAATTCAACACAGTCAAGCAGAATATGCTTGACCGTAACTCTCTCATCACAAGGGATACAAAACGGAGGATCCTCACCTTTTAACAGATACTTATGGGTATATCTTGTATGACCAATACGACATCGTCGCATGATTACCTCTTCAAATCTGGACTGACAGCCCAAGTGGGTATAACCAATATAGGGTTTTATTTCATGTAGTGTATTGATACCTACTTGGGTGTCCCACTTCTTTTGCATCAGATCACGGATGTAAGTTCTAATGCTAACTTTGTAATCAGAGTATGGAATAAGAAGTGGTGTCACAGATTTGTTGAGTGCTGCCTTGGCAGCAAGATCAGCCATCATGTTACCAGAAATGCATACGTGGCTTGGTAACCAACAAAAGACGATGTGGTACTAGCCAGTAGCAAGATCATTATACAGTTCAATAATTTCTATTAAAAGTGGATGTTTACATGATTAATTTTTAATCGCCTGAAGACAAGAAAGAGAGTCGGAATAGATGATGCACTGTTTATATTTAGGGTGTCTTTCAATATATTTAAGAGCCGTTAATATGGCGTTAGCTTCCGCTGTGAAAATAGAGCTGCTATCCGGTAGTCTAGAAGATACTGTTCTGGATCCAATGACCGTGGCACAAGATACTCCGTCACCGTTCTTGGACCCGTCTGTGAATAAGGATTTGTAATTGTCATATTTGTTTTTTAACTCATGATATTCTTGTTTATATTGTAAATGATTTGTTTCTGATTTTTTAAATGTAGTTAATATTAGCACAAGAAAAAAAATGGTGATTTACAAAAATTTACAAAATTTAAATGTCATATTTACAAACATTTACAATGATTGTAAAGGTGATGTTTACAAGGCTTGTAAACTTTTGTAAATTTAGGAAGGATTTTACCACTACTTCTTTCAATTTTGCCATTTCTCAAGAATCCCCATGTCTCTGTATACTTACTAATTTATTATTTTTTTTTGGTTCTGTTAGAGTTCTTACTGTTGATATGCATAATAGATCTTGCATGTGACATATTTATTCATGAAAACTAAATGGAATAATGGAAAGGAATAAGCTATAATTTGTATAGTCCATTTGTGCTTTATATCAATGCAACTGCGTCTGGTGCATGAAAACATGAAAGTTGATGTGTACGGCCAGCATTGATCTATATACCAAGTACTTGTGACTGTTAAAACAGATGTCTTGCCTTTGTTCGAGATCATCATCCCAAGCTCATTCCGGTGATTTTACCACTCTACTCCGTGGGAACTATATGCATTCTCTAAATAACACCTGTCACTAGACCTTTTATGTTGGTGCTCATTAACGGTGTTATGCAATTGGCGTATTGAAGAAATCTCATAAACATGTCAGTAGATAATTGGTTGTGATGTCAGTACGTGTAGATTGGAGCAAATACTCAAATGAATTAATACAAATCATTGTGTAACAATATTTATATAATCATTTGCAAGAAGTATGTTACAGAATATTTAAATGGTGCGTGCCGGTCTATCATTTGTTTGTTTATGTTCGGCGTACATAATTTTTTAATTTATCATTCATACATAAAACATAACTTACATAACTGTACACTCTGTTTTGCATTTGGTAACTTTCGCAAATATAAGAAATTCTTAAAGTGCTACACAATCATACATCATCAGTGTCAACAGTGATAGTTCACTTTATACACAACTGACTCAACAAGATGGGAAAAAACTTTTCCATACTCTGTCATGGTCTTCCTTTCTGCTTGAAGATGTTTTTTGTCTTTAGTCTATGGTTACTTCGGTGAGCATCCATAATTTTACTATCAAGACACCAAAAATAATTATCTTACCAATAACATTCTCATAAATGCTCTATATTTATACAATTAGTTTGTATGTGTGGAATGCACTTTACAAAGGTAAATAAACCAAAGTTCTAATACAAGATTATCATATGACAAACCACGAGGTTAATTCTTCAATCATATTTAGTATCAAATCTAAAAGAAGAAGTGACGAAGAGGTAGGCAGATCTAAGATGGACAGATTATTACGATCAGATAATTCACTATTTCCATATAAGATTGTCTTCAAGCTTTACCCGTGTTTGTAATTCAAATTTACATACATGTGTGACAACACATGCTGCATTTAAATTTTGTATTGTATGTTGTATGGTACCGGTGTCGATATAAACTGTAAAGCTGTTCACAACCCATTTCATTTTTTTTCAATAAAAAACAAACACAATAATTAAGCACAAAAAATGAGATGTGTAAATCATTCCCTCTGCTGGTGATGGCTGTGTGGGATTAGTTAAACGACCAAACCCAGTTGAGCATGCCTTATAATCCTCTTACTCTTCAAATAAACAACTTCAGTCCAAAGAGGATATCACTAGTGGGATTATTTGGCTGATATGAGTTAGTGTTTTGATAACGCTTAGTCTTGATGAACAATAGTCTATTTCAACAACATGGTCAATTGGTAAAATTCATATTAAAGTGACATACCTTTATTCACATGTTTCACAAACCGTTGTGTACACGTGCACTGTCCATGGTATTTCTTGGTTGGAGAAGTTACAGAGAGGAAGAGTAACTCAAAGTAATTTGATGACCTTTTGAGATCTAAACACATATATGAACACCCGTTTGGAAAATGCAGTTGATCATTGCACACCAACATACGGACATTTTTGCTGAAGACTTTACATCTACAAAGCCGTTCAGAATGTCTGTCAGCGATATTTCTTCAGAGGGCACATTCAGCTCAGGTGAGTATATTGCAGATGACGCAAGTATATTATTTGTAAAATCAGTAAGGCAATCCTGATGACGCCATGTGTTCCTTCAGCAGCATGGTTGTTGAGAAATCTTACACTCAAGACTACCATATCATTTAGCAGGGAGCTCAATACACAGAGTCGTAGAGTATCCCTGCCATTCAGTAAGTGTTTAGTATATTGAATCACCATATGAGAACAACAGCCCGACTAACTGGCTGATCAAAGGTTTACTACATGTCATAATATCCTTCCTGGGACTTAATCAGGCTATGGGGGTGGAATATATTCCCCGGGTAACACCAGCTGTTTTTTGTGGTTGAGCTGAAGGATTACCGGTTGCATGTAATTTCAATTATAATGTATAATTAGTATAAGACTGATTTGGGACGTATTCTTACAGACGTAAAACGTTCTGTTTTATGTTTTAAGACATAGGTTTTATCAAAAACAACAATGACGAAGCAATACAGACTAATCCCAGTATTCATGCATATACGTATTTTGGGTTCCAATATCACACGTCATTATATGGATGGAATAGTGACCTTAATAGATATATCCTTTTCAAAATCGCTGAGGCATTTCAAAATCAAATTTAACACAAATATATTTTAAAAACTAAATTGATTGTTTATCTCTTTGTAAATGTTTGTAACGTTTTCAGACAGGAAATTCTTATACGATGTTGTATTAGCAGTAATTCGACTTTATTTAAGACTTTAGTTGTAATACCTGCTAGTCATTTTGTTAGGTTTTTCAAAATGCTAATTGCATTTTTCCCATGAATTTACTTTCACAGACAACTGTGAGGCAGGCTCTATGGAATGCTGAGTCTGTAAGAGGAATGACCCTAAATCCACAACAGATGTAAGAATATAATTTAATATGATTTAAATACAGTAACTGCAAGAGTTTCAATGCATTAAACCATTCAACAAGTAAAACTGCAGGTGTCTCTACAATAACCTCGACATGAATTTATCTTCATTGTGCTGGCAATAAATTTTGAATTGTATTTTTTCAGGTTGGAAACAGGACAGAATAAGGACGCTAAGGCAGCTCTCCCTGTTATTCCGCACGCTGAGTTTCAAGGTATTGCAGTTCTGCTTAATGCTCTGTCCTATATGCATCAGTGCACAACAAAACACGAGCACAACCTACTGTCATATAAATAAGAATGCTCATTTCTTGAGCTCCAAACGTGACTTTTGTTGCACAATAAAATTATCCAACAAAATGTAATGTTCATGGGCGATTTTGTTCAACCGTTTGAATCGGTTGCATGTGTTTGGTGACGACTTCTTGTTATAATTCTGTAATCACTCTATAATATACGTCAGTTTTATTGAAACATAAAGTTTCTGTCAGGGTATTGTATCTTGTTTGTTGCAGTGGCTATGACAAGACGTTTGCAGACAAAAAAGGAAACCATCTCAAGAAAGAAAAACAACCAAAACAAACACAGTGATGTCATGAGAAAATGTTCCAGAAAAACTACAGTAAGTAAACATGAAAACCAATTTAACTAGCTTTCGGGAATCAAGAATTAGATGAAACTGTTTTAAGAGGATGCACTACGTAACTTAGCTTACCATCAATTAACAAGGAAGAAGGCATGTTAATTGATGAATCTCAACTGAGATGATATCAAGGCATTAGGCCTTGTTAATTAATGAACCCTTACTGGCATGACTTGCTCATCAATGAACAAGGGATTAGGCCTTGTTATGTGTTGAGGCTTTGTTCAAGGCTGGGAGATACAGTAACAATCACCCCACAGTATTATTCCTAGTCTGTCGTACAGACCCTGAAGTATATATATCCACGAAAGCCCACGCAAGTCTAGAAAATGTGGCAAGTCTAGATTTCCTTAGCTTCAGAAAATGAAGAAAGTCTCAGGGCTCCATTTCATTATTGTTTTCACTATGAACGTTTTTTTCAGTAAAATATGTTCATTTCAGAGACTAGCTGTTAGTCTATATTAATCCTTGTGATCTTTCAAAGGAGAAAAAAGGTTGTACCATACAACACCTGTGTTCTAATGCACTAATTACACAAGTATCAATAATACTTGCTATGAGATTATGAGAATAACCATTGATTCTATTTTCACATTGGTTTACCATTCACTTAATGCAAGTATAATCATATTGACTGTTTTCTTCAGAAATCGAGTCGAAGGGATGCGACACGCAGACCTCCCCAGCCATAAGAAAGCAAAATATGAACCAGTATTAAAGAATGCACAACTACAATGCTACCCCATTGTTTTTGATTGTATATTTGATAATAATGTGTAACATATTTTCCGTGAATTTGTAAATGGAATGTTTTTGTATGAAATTTAATCTTCCTCTTTCTTGTTGTAATCTGTAAATAAACATCTAGTGTAAGCTTGACACTGTCTATTTGTTTTGGGGTAATTTAATTCGCATGAAAGACATGAGTATTATAAAAGTGAAACAAATTCCGCATTATAGAATACCATTTCCATCAACACTGCAGTGTTGACCACGGAGCACTATCAAGCGAACACCAAATTTATTTCAATGTTATTATATGCTAAATTCCTTGTTCACGCGTCATGAAACAAATTCAGCACATTACAACTTTCACCACCTAAACAACCCACTCCTCGGTGCATTATCGCGATGATGACACTGCAAGATGTCAAACCAGCCTACAACTCAGCAGAAACAATTTCAAAATGTTTTTTTATCCAAATTTTTATCCAAGAAAGATGCAGTAGAGTTGCGGGGGAAATGGAAGCAGTGTGACTCGCCACACCTCAAATATGGTTCCTATGCCATATGAAGAAAATGACAATGCACAAAGCCGAACGAAGGCCATTCTGTGTATTTTACAGGCACAAGGTGGATAAGAACTTACTAGTATTGATCAGATAAAAAAAACAAAAACATATGAAATATCAACATGTCAATTATTCCACCACTATAAGTACTAGTAACATATATTCCATTATATCAGTTCTGCTGTTTGTAAGAAAATAAATAAAATTACAAGCGTACAATCCCGATTCAGAAGTGCGATATGTTGTACCAGGGAGCCTATATAGAGTATTGTAGAGTATCCTTGGTTGTACTTGGACTTTCGTCCCTCGTAAGGAAGCCCGCGGGAGACCAAACACAGTCATAGCTGGTGGATGTGCACTCAAGTTTAACGACGGCAACCGATTGTCAGCTTCATTTGCTGATACGCCGAGCGCTCATAAGGTGGGGCCCATAGTGTGTTCAGAAAGATGTATTTGATGGGCATTTTAGAAGTATGGCGAGTCACAAGAAAGTAAGATTCTTTGTGGATATCAACTTTTTGTATTGTATATGATGCATCGTTTCAGTATGGATTGATATACCGTTGCCAAACAAAATCATATTCACTATGTTGTTATCCATAAAGAATGTATGTAGAGATGTTGGGTTTTGTAAATCTCTGAAATTGCGTTCGATCCAATCAAAAATCATCTCAGTAGAGATGGTGAACTACTGGAAACTGTCATTCGTCCAAGTACAAAGCAGGACTTGAAACTGACAAGCGTTTGCACCAGTTTCCGTGAGATCCAGTCATCCATGAAAAACGGATGTAGTTTGTTTGCAACCCAGAGACATAAAAAACATGTAATATGTAAAAGTATCACACCTGCTTTATTCCATAATGTGGCTGAGACAGGACTCGGGTGCATGAGTCATCAATCAATTTATTTTGTTTATGGCGTATAGCCTGATAGGTGTTAAGTTCAAATGGCATGTGGTCAATGATTGAAGTTGTGTATTGCATATTGTCTTTAGCAGTCAGGCAGCCATACATATAGGTGTCAATAAACCAGACATTAAGCTTTCTCTGTGATAGAGGCTGCTTCTTACAATCAACATGGTTTTTTTATGTAACGAGTAGATTATTTACTTGTTTGTGTACACAACCAAGATTAGACTACTGCTCACGACCTCATACTCCGGGCATGCATACTGTTTCAAGCTCCGCGAACCTATTCACTGCGCATGCGTTATGGGCGCAGCGCAGCACAACTGTTGAAACAACTTCTTCCCCCAGCGCTGGGTGAAATTTAGTGAATCGCTTGAACTCTGAATTCGCGGATTTTTTTTCCATCGCGGTTTTTTTCTTTATAGGTTGAATTGGCATTTTCTATGATTTGTTTCGGTAACTGCATACTGAAAGGTATCAGAATCTGCAAAGTTGTGTTTTCCTTTTTATGTGACCGTTTAGAAAGTTTCGTTCCATGAGATAACCTGTCAAAATAATACAACATATCAATAATGCCCTATGCTCCAGGGTGGGCAGTTCTCTCTGGAGGTCTTGATGTTTCTTTTTCTTTGGGACAGTGTCTGGCCAGCACTATGTTGCACCATGTTCAGTTTATTAATTTGCGTCCCCAGTCCAACATGAAATTTATCACCTCGAAAACGTTGGGATGGGTTTTTCGAACAAGTTACTTTAACCTCCCATGCCAACCTCTTACCTGTTATTTGTCCAGGGCACATTTCTGTCATGGAGTTCCATTCCTGAAGGTTGTTGTTGAGTTATGTTAAATATAGCAGTATGTGTTAACTGCAACTAGCCCGTGTACATCAGGTGTAGTCCCACGAAGCCTAAAATTATTCAGTTAGGTACAGTTCACTCGGCTTATTGAACTTCATGCTTCAATGATTTTATGGGATATGGTGGATTGTTGTTGGCTGACCACAGAAAGGAAGAATCAACAGAAACAACAGAAATCAAATATGATTGTAAAGTATTTCAAAAGGTGATCTATCCCATATGTATAACTGGTACTATTGGTAAAAGTTGGATCGACCACATGATTCACAGCAACATATACTGTCATGTGTTATGTTATCACAACACAATCTCTATCATTTAGCATATTATCACAGGTGACAAGGTGATATTGTTTATGGTATTGTTATTCACTGTTCCCAAACACAAAATAAGTGGGATACTGAGTCAGAATTCTTTTCTAAACAGCTTGCGCATAGTGCAAGAAACACCCATGCATCTTCACTCCACTGAACACTGTGGTAAGAGCATCAATATCCTACCCATAACAGAGTGACCACTCTCCACTGAACAGTGGTCTGTCCCACTCTCATTTCACGCCCCAATTACCTCATTAATTATGTCCAGGGGTCAAACTGTAATTAGCCTTTGGGATTTATTAGGTGTGAATTTGAGGCCTTGCGGACCGTTTTACCATCACCCACCAGTTATCTCCCCTTGTGGATCTTTACAAGTTGTAAATGTCTTGTAAACATCATCTTGTAAACAAGAGATTTACAAGCTTGTAAAGGTGAACTTTTTTTCTAGTGTAGGGCATTGTGGCCTAACCAAGGAGGAGAAGAAAGAAGACGGGAAGGCGATATACGTTCCAGCTGAATGCCCGCAGAAGAAAGAAATGGTTTAATTCTGTGCCCTAGAGGCGGAACAAGAGAAGACATTTTGTGATACAAATCCTGATAAAGCGGATTGAACACACAGTTATACGCAGGATTAGATCCATTAGAATATAATTTAGTAATGTATTGTAAAGACAGTTTTATACGACGTTGTGTAAGAGATGGTTCATCGGCCTCAGCGTAGAGACTTTCAATGGGTGAAGTTCTGAAAGACCCCAGACAAAGTCTTAAACCTTGATGGTGGACAGAATCAAGAAGTTTAAGGTTGCTTTTGCAGGCTCCGCCACATACGATTGAGCCATAGTCGAGTTTTGAACGGACCAGTGATCGATATAGGTGTAAGAGGGTTGCTTGATCCCCTCCCCACTTTGAGTTGGAAACAACTTTCAACAAATCTAATGCCTTCAGGCATTAAGCTTTGAGAGATTTAATGTGCGGTAAGAAGGTTAAATGAGAATCGAAAATTAAACCCAAGAACTTGGCCTCCTTGACAACTTTGATGGGAGAGCCATTCAAAGATAATTCAGGGTCCTTATGCGGCTTATATTTTCTACAAACATGTATACAATTTGTTTTGGAAAATTTAAAGCCGTTTTCAAGACACCTTTTGTTTATTTTCAGACACAACTGCAGTTGCCGTTCAATAGTATGCATATTTTTACCGCGACAAGAAATATTAAAATCATCCACAAAAAGTGATCCATCAATGGAATCGTTTAAAACCTTCGACAAACTGTTGATCTTAATACTAAATAATGTAACAGATAAAATGCTGCCTTGTGGAACACCCTGATCCTGATTATAATGATCAGACAGGGTTGAACCTACTCGCAATTGAAATTGCCTGTCTTTTAAGAACTCTGATATAAAAAGAGGCAGACGGCCTCTCAACTCAAAGTCATGTAAATCCTTCAAAATACCATGCTTCCAGGTCGTATCATAAGCTTTTTCGAGATCGAAGAAAATCGATACTGCATGTTGTTTATTGACCATAGCATTTTTCACGAAGGATTCTAAACGTACCAAATGATCAATGTTACTTCTATTTTTTCTGAAACCACATTGAATATTTGTGATCAGGTTATTGGTTTCAAGATACCAAGTTAGTCTATTATTAACCATACGTTCCATGGTTTTACAGACACAGCTAGTGAGAGATATGGGTCTATAATTCGATGGATCTGTATGATCCCTGCCAGGTTTGGGTATTGGGACTACAATGGCATTACGCCATGAAGGAGGAAATTTTCCAGACGTCCATATTTTATCAAATATGTCTAAAAGTGTGACCAGGCATGGCTCAGGTAAGTGTTTCAGTAACTGGTAATGTATATTATCATCACCCGTTGCAGTGTCATGAGCTTGCTCAAGAGCAGTATGTAGCTCATGTAATGAAAACAGTTCATTATAATCTTCACCGTTATTTGATTCAAAATTAAGTTTTGTCTTTTCCTGATGTTTCTGATATCTCTGAAACGCAGGAACATAATTTGGTGATGAAGAATTTTTGGCAACAGTTTCGCCAATTGTATTTGCAATTTTACATTTATCCGTAATTAAATTCTCACCATCTTTAAGATGGTGAACAGCCGATTTTGTGCATTTGCATAGGATCAGTAATATCCAAGAAACATTCGGGTTTTAGTCTAGATGTGCATAAGGTTTGAAATAAGGACCAATTTGCTTTGGAAACATTCCATCGTGTGTGAGATGCAGAATCAGTTGGAGAAGTTCCTGATAGTATCGTAGGAAAGTGATCACTTCCACAAAGGTCATTGTGGACTGACCATTCAAATTCATTAAGTACAGTAGAGTCTGCAAGAGACAAATCCAGAGAAGAGTAGGTGCCGGTTGCAGGATGCAGGTAGGTACTCGAACGATCGTTGTATATACACAAATCGTTATTGGAGATAAAATCTTCCAGTGTTTTACCTTTACTGTTGGTATTTGTACCACCCCAGAGTGGATTATGGCCATTAAGGTCACCCATTTTAATGCAGGGTTTCGGAAGTTGATCATAAAGAGCTTGAAGATCAGACAAATGAAGTGTGGAAGAAGGCGGAATATACAGTGAGCATATTGTAAAAGCAATATGAAGAGTTGAAGGTTAGTTTTTAGTGTTACTGGGCTGTGAATAACATTCTGCTTAACAAGGATCGATGATCCATCGGTGGCTCGATCATCCAGAGGTGAGAAAGAATGATATGCATCAAACTGACGTAAAGTAAACGTATCTGTCTGGTTGAGGTACGTTTCCTGTAGACAGACAGCTGATGGTGCAAAGTCTTGGACTAATATCTGTAATTCATTAAACTTAGTCCTTAATCCTCTGCAATTCCACTGTACTATATTGTTGGAAGACATTATCTTTTAGGTGGGTTGATTGGGGATCTACCTCGAACTTTTTTTGAGGGCGACGAACTGTGGGCCCTAGAATGGACGTTTTCAGAGACGTTCATGTCCTCGAGAGATCCATATTTGTTATATAGCTGAATTCTATTTTCCGAGCCTTTTGGGGCTCTGCCACTTTGCTTTTTGGGAGCATCGTACTTCAGTTTAGTTTTGCTTTTCACAGCTTGCTGACTATCAGGTGATGACTGAGACTGTGAACGTGATTGAGAAGACGACGTGTGATTAGACGACGGTTGTGAAACTTCCTCTAACGTACTAGGTATTGATTCCGCAGTTTGAGATGATATAGCAGGATATAGATTCTGTGGAGAGTTGCCTTTTATCCAAGTCAAGTTTGTTTGGCAGCTTGTGGTTGATTTAGATACTTTAGGGCTTAGCTCGATTGGTGTTTTGGTTACTGAAGCATAACTTTCTGTCAGCTCAGATCTCTGTACAAGGTTTTTGGCATGTTCTGGGTAAATTTGATCTTGTTGATCTGCATTTGTTCTTTCCAAATTGAACATTCTTTAGAGAAAGAAGAATGATCACCTGAACAGTTGCTGCATTTCTTAAAAGTACTTGTACAATCTTCAGTTGTGTGTGTCTTCTCACCACAGTGAGCACACACAACAGACAAGGTACACGTATTCACACCATGGCCATACTTCTGACATTTAAAGCATCTCAGCGGATTGGGAATGTAGGTGTCAACAGTGATATTACAGTAACCTGCCTTCAAGAACTTGGTAGCAGTTGGTGACGAAAAGGAAAACAGTTAGGTATTTGTCGGAACAGTTTCATTGTTTTTACGTGTTGAAAAACGTTTTACATAGAGTACACCTTGGTCTTTCATTTCAGTCGCGATGTCAAGTTCTGTCATGTCAGAAAACAACCGATCACGGTCTCTGATGATACCTTTGCTCGTGTTTAACGTCTTGTGAGCAGAAACAGTAACTGGAATGCCAACAAACGATTCTGTACTCAACAAATTGACTGATTGCTGCCGTTTCCCACACTAAACCTGTAGTGCACCTGAACGTAACCGTTTAATGTTCTTAACTTCCCCGGCAATACCTTGAATACCTTTGGCAACTGCAAACGGGTTCGGTTTTAGAGGGGTTTTGTCAACAGTTTCAATCACAAGAAAGCATGGCCAAAAGTCAATTGTTCTGGACGGTCGAAGGTCATCATCATCAACATCATTTTCAAGAGGACGTTTGTTTTTTTTTGGTGGGGATTTCATAAGCCATGTTTGGGGTTGAGATTTCATCAGCCGAGCTTCCCACCCACCACGGAGTATCACAAGGACAATGCTAAAAACAAGCGAATCTCCAGCTTGCAGCACCAAGGATACCCGGATGATATACTCAAGCAGAATAATATAAAAGTAATTATTCCACCTCATTGGCCCATGAGCCACCGCCTTCTGGGCTTACGACTCTAGGCAAAAACAAACATAACATGATACATTTGAAAAAACAGTCTCAAGATAGGACTAAGCATGAAACATTAAATTAACAATTTCATAAATTGTGAGCATACACAGTTGCAGCTCAGGGCTTGGCGTGACCAGCCGATTGATAGAACTGGGCCAGTTCTACCACCCGTTTAGGTGAAGTAAGGGCCAAAGTGGTGTTTTGGGCAAATGGAAAGCAGTTAAAAGCCCAATTGCCCTCAACCACCAGGTTCCCGTCCTCCACCGACACGGGACGCAACCCACTGCGAACAGGTTGCCCAACAGGTTTGGTCACCACTACATACTGTATTTGCCTAGTAATGCACTATCTGCTTGGATATAGTCCATATCTAACACTGAACTTAAACAAAGACTGTAGAGCAATATACTTGTATGTTTATGACATTAACACCATCACATACCTGTGAATACATATCAGTCCTTGATTTAATGCTTTGTTGCTTGCACTGGCACTAATTTTACCTAATGAACATACTTATGAATCTAACCTGCACAAGGTTTGAGAAATACATCAGCATTAAGTTGGACATTATAAGTATACAGTTGTGAAATTTGGATGGTGCGGCTGAGAGCTTGTCATAGGCTACACCCGCCTGGTGCAAGCAGGATAGCAATATTTTAATCCAGCCCTGTATACTCTTCCGTTTTGTCGATAACAACATATAACATGTGACCTGTACCCTGAAAAAATGTGCAAATACAAAAATAAAAAAAAGAGTGATGTGACGTCAGAACTCACCAAATACAATGCAATGAAACAAGGAGTTTGATAAAAGTCGCGTAAAACCAACAGCATTCAGCGAAGAAGATAAAACAACCCCATAGAACTGGGAAGAGAAGAGACACGTCAAGCATTCATTACCAAAACCAAAGAATTCATGAGGACATTTACAATAACCTATCACCTGGATGTCAATGTAGATTCGCAATTGAAAACGCTGCTTGATGAGATGCGGTGATACCACTGATGAACAACAAGATGACAAAATGAATATTGAGGGTACCTCATGGACACTGGTTCCACTAGTTTCTCTTACCATCGGTGGGCCATTATTTGCAGCCAAATAATACCAAAGATGGTATTGCATTAACCCCATCGTGTACACTACTCCAAAAATGATGTTCAGTGAAACTGTCGAGAACTGAGGACCGATGTCCGTGAATAAGAGTGCATGCATATAGCCATCTCCAGAAAACATATTTGGAAACGTTTGACCTACGTCATTTCAATGCATAGGACTATTTTTCACCTCTGGTAGATACAACTACTGGAGGATCGTCAGTCATAATCAAGCATATTGTTAAGCATAAACCAATTCTATTTACAGCATATCTCCAAACTGATGCAGTCCGATTTACATTACAGTTTACGTTGAGATTTTGCTCTGTGTATATCCCAGAGACTTCAATCCCCCTGAAGACTGATCTTCAAACTCTATTCGTCCGAAACATGTATCATTATGTGTGATATAAATGGCCACAACCCACATAACGTACTGGGGTTCTGTTCAGCTGATAGCGCCAGCCCAAAGCTTCAGACTGAACCCATGAAGGTCCCAGGGTAGAATCGGCCTTCAAAGACGCTATGCTTGTCGTAAGAGGCGACTAACGGAATCGATTCTTTACAGACCCCCGCCATATAGCTGGAATATTGCTGGATGTGGCGTAACACTACATTCACTCACTCACTCACTCAGGTACAGACTGACACAAGGACGTGATATTTCGTTTAAAGCGTTAAACCTACTGCATAAATCTGAAGGGGCAGACAATAGCGACCTTTGGGAAAGTGGTCAATTGTCTGTAGTACTGAAACCTGTGAACCCATCTGATGTTCCCCCATGGTGAAGATGGAATTTCATACAACCCAACTCTCATTTATATGAAACCCTATGTTGTAAAGAGATTGAACTGTTTATGAACGTTTCTGACCAACCAAATAGCACAGCTGACCAGTGTCTCTCTACAATTTCACGCATGCAAAAAGACGAGAAACGTGGCTAAAAAGTGTTTCTGTTACCATCCTATGGTTCATAGTTTGAATAATACAAGAACTTTAATTCTAATGCACAGCCTAAGAAATACCGTATGAACAATCATTTCTCAGTCGTTGATATCAAAGGTGTCGAACATTATCCTGAAAATCTAGAACCGTCCCTTTTTAAGAGAAAGGAACTAATAAATTCGATATCATTAACAATCATTATTCCCTGTCCAAATACTCAAAAGTGGGAAAAAAACAACACTACGAATCACAAATGTTACGATTACAAATTTGCCATGACAAAAGGTGTGAGAAATCCCCTCAGAACCAGCAAAATATAACACTGACAAGCCAACCGCCATGGAAATCATTCAACCTTTTCTAAGGATAGCCCCAGTTGGAAAAAGCAGATGGAGATCAACAGGATTAAATTCACTAATAATATCAGTTTTGCTGAAGCCAAAAAGTTGATACTGTCAATGGATACTAATGAAACTTATGCCTCCATTGCCAGGAAACCATCAGAAATGACCACCAAAGAAAATACTTCTCCAGTCATTACTTTGTCACATGCCTGTCAAACAGACTTGATGTGGATAAACACAGACACTCCTAAAAAACTTTTTCCTGAGCAATCAACACAGACAGCAGAATCACTTCCTGATCAGCAGAACTTTTCTCAGGAACAATTTCCCGTTTCTCAACCTCGATCACAATCAGAGAAAAATTAGAAACAGACAGGTAAAACAAAGATCAAATCAAGGTCAAGATCAAATCGAGCCCCTAAAGGGTCAGACAAGATCAAATTATTTAATAAGTTTGGGTAACTAGAAGATATGGATGCGTCTGATAACCTCCATCCTTGGGCACATAGCTTGTCGCCCTCTAAAAAGGTGCGGGGTAGATCCCCAATCCACCCACCATAGTTTCTTCCAAAAATATAATACAGTATATAATTGTAGAGGATTAAGGACTAAGTTTAATGAATTACAGCTATTAGTCCAAGATTTTTGCACCATCAGCTTTCTGTCTACAGGAAACGTACCTGAAACAGACAGATTCTTTGAATTCACGTCAGTTTGATGCATACAATTATTTTTCCCCCTGTTGGCGATCTATGGCCTGTTTTTATATTGTACTGTCCAAATAGTGATACTATCATTTTCTTTTTAAGTTTCCACACTAGTTTTAGGACTAACTGTGATAGTCTAGTGGTTTTACTGTCCTTCGTCGACAGGGTCATCATAATATGCATATATATTCTTTTTTGTCACGTATGTTCTCGTCACGATATGGCTGCAATATTGTCAATGTGACGTTAAATATTAACTCACTCACTCACTATTTTCCCCCTCCAGGTGACAGGGCCACTGGAGGATCTTCAAACCTCATTAAACAATATGTTATCCATAGTTCTGTAGCTCTTAAAACTAACCTCCAAGCCGTTGCAGTGAGACTTACTCTTCACGTTACTTTTACACTTTTCAAGGTCTCTATGACCAACTTCCTAAGCCTTGTATCATAACAGGTGATCTCAATGGCCGTACACTAACTCAAAAGGTCAAATCCTGGAAGATTTTATCTCCAATAATGACTTATGTTTATACAATGATGATTCAAGCACTTATCTGCACCCTGCAACTGGCACCTACTCTTCTCTGTATCTGTCTCTTACAGACTTACTCTACTTAATGAATCTGATTGGTCAGTCCACAATGATCTCTGAGGAAGTGACCACTTTCCAACTATATTGTCAGAACTTAATCCATTTGGCTGCCCATCATATACGAGATGGAATTTTTACAGGGCAGACTGGTCCTTATTTCAAACTCTATGCACATCTAAACTAAGACACGAATATTTCAGTTACATAGCTGACCCTATTCAGTGTTTTTCAGACGTTTAAAATGAAATTGCTGATGAATGTATACCAAAGTCCTCTACAACTCCACATGTACGGAAACCAGGGTTTAATACAGATTAATTCACTTACACCAATGTCCAAAGCATGAAACATGGTTCAAAGAATTAAAGGCAAAGGTTCAAAAGCTGCTGTTCACCATCTTAAAGATGTGACAATTTAATAACTGACACATCTAAAATAGTAGTATAAGTAATAGGGATTCTAAATCAAGTCATATATGTAGGCTATATAATATCAATAACATGGTCTAGACCGCTATTCACAAAACAGACACCAGCCATCTGCCTTCACACAAACCCACAGCAGACAGCCGACTGCTGTGAGCTGGCCTATTCACGAGACTAAACAAATGTCTAAATGAGAACTGATCGACACTGGCTGGCTGAGAGCTGGGTCACACAGTGCACATGACCTCAATAAAGTCTGCGACAGGTGAGAACCTTATCAGTAATCATGTGCTATATTCAGAGTAACTGTCGTATTCATGTCTTATGTAATCGTTTAGGTAGCCAGATACACATAAATGTAAACTATCAACAATGAATTCAGTCATAAAAACCGCTTTGAAGACATCTATATTAATAAGAATAGTCAATTGATAGATGCTGTACCCTAATTCTTTGAGCTTGTTAACAATCAGAGGCTCAACATCAGTTAATGATATATTTTCAACCTGCCACAGATCCATTATTAACATAGGTGTGAATAAATCTCTAATAGTATGAGGCTAAAAAATATTTCAACTACTCTCTATAAACAGGTGGTTGTGCGGAGGCTTGCAGTCAGCTGTCCACAGGGGTGCAGGGGGTCTCCACCACAGGATCCCCTATATTAATTTCAGCGAAACAGTTTAACGTGTATCTTCTATTATACTGTTGGTTTTCATGATATATGCCTGTTGGGCTCGTTGTATCCCTTTTTATATATGTTTTTCTCTCATCCTTGCTTATAGAATATGTTTTATGAACCTTCAATCTAATCTCATTTTTCATTTTGTTGTATTTTTCTAGTTCATCTATGATCAAACGACACTCCTCTTCTGAGATTTTATTGGCACTGAGTGCGGTTGAAACATGATCTTCTATCGTCTTTAACGTTGATACAGCAAGTATCCTAATTTCATCATGTTTCTTGGCTTTGCGATTCAATTTTCGGGATACAAATTTAAACACTGACCCAACTGTTCGTGTCACTACAGCTGCAAATTCAAGTCCTATCACCACCGGTGCGGCTACAACTGTTGTGAATAGCCCAACTCCTACTGCTCCTAAACCCATGCTAGCTGCCATTAGGGTGGTATCAGCACCATCTATGTAGTTTAAAGCTCTATTGTATTTTTTATGTAGTGATGTCTGAGTATCTCGCTCTTGTTCTAGTTGAGTTGAGTTGAGTTCATAGTTAACGTCACATCGGCAATATTCCAGCCATATCGTGACGAGAACATGTTTGATATTGAAATGAAATGTGCATATACTATAAAAACCTGTCGTCAAAGGACAGTAAAATAACTAGAATATCACAGTTATCATTTAAAACTAGTGTAGAAAGTTAAAACTAATATCACTATTTGGACAATACAACATAAAATACGGGCTATATATCACCAACCACTGAAGGTAGATCACCACACTAGGGACCATGGGGACTTACTGTACCTTTGCTTCCTGCATGGACCCTAGCTGGATTTACATCATCCCTTCGGTTGTTAGCAATTTAGGAAATCTAGCCATATATTAAAAAGACACATATTCTACGATTAAAAATATGAACAGTTTGAATTGACTTTGAATGTTTGTGGGCTTACGTACCCTCTCAGGAGGACAATAATTTTACAGTACTTTAACCCCCCTCGAGGATACAGCCACTAACAAGCACAGTTACGAATTTAAACTTCCAGTACTAAAATATTTATCTATTTACAAGTCATTTAACAAATCTAATTCTTTTAAAAACTGAATGATTAAATGAGGACTTATATTATTAAAAAGATCCTTCATTGTTCGTGATTTGAAATAGGTATCCCTTGTGATGGAATATTCGACACAGTCAAGCAAGACATGCTTGACCGTGATTATTTCATCACAAGGGATGCAGAACGGAGGATCCTCACCTTTCAATAGGTATTCATGAGTATATCTCGTGTGGCCAATACGACATCGCCGCATGATGACCTCTTCAAATCTGGACTGACAACCCAAGTAGGTATACCCAACAGAAGGTTTTATTGCATGTAATTTATTTATGCCCACTTGGGTGTCCCACTTCGTCTGCATCAGATCACGGATATACGATCTAATGGTAGCCTTATAATCAGTGTATGGAATAAGAAGTGGTGTCACAGATTTGTTTAGTGCTGCCTTAGCAGTAAGGTCAGCCAATGTGTTCCCAGAAATGCCCACGTGGCTGGGTAACCAACAGAAGACGATGTCGTATTGGCCAGTAGCAAGATCATTATACAATTCAATTATTTCAGTTAAAAGTGGATGTTTACAAGAAATATTTTTAATAGCCTGAAGGCAAGAAAGAGAGTCTGAATAGATTATATAGTGTTTATGTTTAGGGTGTCTTTGAAGATATTTAAGAGCCGTTAGTATGGCATTAGCTTCAGCTGTAAAAATAGAACTGTTGTCTGGTAATCTAGAAGATATTGTTCTGGATCCAATGACAGTGGCACAAGCCACTGCGCCACCGTCCTTGGAACCATCTGTAAATAAGGATTTATAATTGCTATATTTATGTTTTAATTGATTATATTCTTGTTTATATTGTAATTCATTCGTTTCTGATTTTCTAAACGAAGTTAATGTTAGGTCGACCTGTGGCCTAACTATCTGCCAAGGAGGAGAAGAAAGAAGACGGGAGGGAGCTATGTTTTCCAGCTCAATGCCGGCAGAGGAAACAAAGGGTTTAATTCTATGTCCTAGAGGAGGGACAAGCGAAGATTTCTTGTATAACTCCCCATAAAGGGGATTGAAAACACAGTTATAGGCAGGATTAGATTCATCAGAGTATAACTTAGTAATGTACTGTAAAGCTAACTTTATACGCCGCTGCTCAAGAGATGGCTCATCAGCCTCAACGTGGAGACTGTCAATAGGTGAAGTTCTGAAGGACCCAAGACAAAGTCTTAGGCCTTGGTGGTGGACAGAATCAAGAAGTTTAAGGTTGCTTTTGCAGGCTCCACCATATACGATGGAGCCATAATCAAGTTTTGAACGGACGAGTGATCGATATAGGTGTAAGAGGGTTGCTTGATCCCCTCCCCACTTTGAGTTGGAAACAACTTTCAACAAGTCAAGAGCCTTCAGGCATTTAGTTTTAAGGAACTTAATATGAGGCAGAAATGTTAAATGGGAGTCAAAGATTAGGCCCAAGAACTTGGCCTCCTTAACAACTCTGATGGGAGTGCCATCTAAAGATAATTCTGGGTCCTTATGTGGCTTATATTTTCTACAAAAATGTATACAATTAGTTTTGGATTTAGAAAACTTAAAGCCGTTTTCAAGACACCATTTATTTATTTTGTTTAAACACAACTGCAGTTGCCGCTCAATGGTATGCATATTTTTACCACGGCAAGAAATATTAAAATCATCCACAAATAACGATCCATCAATTGAATCGTTTAAAACTTTAGATAAACTGTTTATCTTTATACTAAAAAGTGTGACAGACAAAATACTGCCTTGTGGAACACCCTGATCCTGATTGTAAGGATCAGACAGGGTAGAACCCACACGGACTTGAAATTGTCTGTTATTTAAAAAGTTGGCTATGAATTCAGGCAAACGACCTCGCAAACCGAAATCATGTAAATCTCTCAGAATGCCATATTTCCATGTTGTGTCATATGCTTTTTCAAGATCAAAAAATATAGACACAGCGTGTTGTTTATTAATCAGGGCGTTTTTTACAAATGATTCCAAACGCACTAAGTGATCGACAGTACTTCTATTTTTACGGAAACCACACTGTATATCTGTTATAAGGTTATTGGTTTCCAAGTACCAAACAAGTCGATTATTTATCATGCGTTCCATGGTCTTGCAAACACAGCTAGTTAGTGAAATAGGTCTATAATTGGACGGATCCGTATGATCACGTCCAGGTTTAGGTATTGGTACTACTATGGCGTCACGCCATGAGGGAGGAAAGTTACCCGATGTCCAAATATTATCAAAAATATTTAGAAGAGTTTCGAGGCAGGATTCTGGTAAGTGCTTCAGGAGCTGATAATGTATGTTATCAGCTCCTGTAGCAGTATCATGAGCTTGATCAAGAGCAGTATGGAGTTCATGAATAGAAAATAGTTCATTATAATCTTCCCCATTATCTGAATTAAAATTAATAGTTTTCTTTTCTTGTTGTTTTTGATACTGTTGGAATTTAGGCACGTAATTAGAAGAGGAAGAGTGTTTAGCCAAAGTTTCACCCAGTTTATTTGCAATATCAGATTCCTCGGTAAGTAATTGATCTCCATGTTTAAGATGTTGGATACTAGATTTAGTACCTTTACCTTTAATTTTCCGGACCATGTTCCATACCTTGGACATGGGTGTCCGAGAATTTATTTTGGATACATAATTTTGCCAAGATTGACGTTTATTCTGTTTAAAAGTACGTCGCGCTTTAGCATTTAAAATTTTGAATTTATTTAAATTATGCACCATAGGATGGCGACGGAAATAATGTTCTGCTTTTTTCCTTGCCTTCCTAGCTTGTTTGCACTCATCATTGAACCATGGTTTTCTTATGTGTGGAACTGCAGAAGACTTTGGTATACACTCGTCAGCAATGTCATTGAGTACATCTGAAAAACATTTAATAGCATCAGGAACAGTAATAAAACGTTCAAGTTTAAGTTTGCCAGTACAGAGAGATTCATATAAAGTCCAGTTGGCCTTTTTAAAATTCCATCGTGATGATGGAGGTACATCAGATGGGTTCACAGACTTTAGTATTGTAGGGAAATGGTCGCTCCCACACAGGTCATCGTGAACCAACCATTCAAATTCATTTAAAAGACGAGAGTCAGTAACTGATAAATCAAGAGCTGAATATGTTCCTGTGCCAGGATGTAAATATGTATGTGACCCGTCATTGAAAATGCAGAGATCATTGTTTGAAAGAAAATCCTCAAGTAATTTACCTTTGGTGTTCGTAGTAGTACCACCCCAGAGTGGGTTGTGGGCATTTAAATCGCCCATGATTATACAGGGTTTGGGAAGTTCATTGTAAAGAGCTTGTAGATCAGTTGACTGGACAATAGATGAAGGTGGAATATACAATGAACAAAGTGTAAATGCAACTTGCAATGTAAGTCGCACAGCTACGGCTTGGAGATTTGTTTTAAGCGCTATTGAACTATGTATAACATTTTGCCGTACCAAGATTGACGATCCTCCACTTGCCCTATCACCCGGAGGTGAAAAATAATGATATGCATTGAAATGACGGAGGTCAAGAGTATCTGTGTATTTTAAATATGTTTCCTGTAGACAGATTGCTGACGGTGTAAAATCCTGGATTAAAAGCTGCAATTCATTAAAATTAGTCCTTAGTCCTCTGCAATTCCACTGAATAATATTATTCTGATAACTTATCTTTTGGGGGGATTTATTGGGGATCTACCCCGCACTTTTTTGGTGGGCGACAAGCTGTGTGCCCTAGAGCGGACGTTTTCAGACACGTCCATGTCTTCAAGTGATCCATATTTGTTGAACAACTGAATTTTGTTTTCTGATCCTTTAGGGGTTCTGCCACTGAGCCTTTTCGAGGAATCTGGCTTTTTACTTTTGTTGGTAATAATTTGTTGAGACTTAACTGTTGACTGAGAAGATGGTTCGTGATCAGAGGATGCCTGTGATTGGATTTGGGATGTACTGGGAAGTGGCTCTGCTGTCTGAGTGTATATGGCAGGTGAAATAAGTTGAGGAGTATCTGTTGTCATCCATGTTAAGTTGGTCTGACAACTTACAGACAATTTGGTAACTGTAGGGGTGGCTGCTGACGTTCCGGCAATGGAAGCATAGCTTTGTGTTTGTTCTGAGCTGTGAACCAGTTTCTTTGCGTCTGCAAAGCTAACATTCTGTGTAAATTTTATTCGATTGATGGCCATGTGCTCTTTCCAAACAGGACAGTCTTTTGAGAATGATGGGTGTTCCCCTTTGCAGTTAGCACATTTTTTGACATTACTGTCACAATCTTCTGTTGTGTGTGTCTTTTCACTGCAGTGAGCACACACAACAGACAATGTACAAGTATTTACACCGTGCCCAAACTTTTGACATTTGAAACACCTAAGAGGGTTAGGAATGTATGTCTCAACATTGAGGTTACAATAACCTGCCTTCAGAGATTTTGGTGCATTAGGTAGAGAAAAGGAAAACAGATAAGTATTAGTTTGGATGGTTGTGCCATTTTTACGGGTAGAGAAACGTTTTACATAAAGTACACCCTGATCCTTCATCTCGGAAACAATATCTAGTTCCGACATGTCAGCCAGCAATCGCTCACGATCTCTAACAATTCCCTTGCTCGTATTGAGGGTCTTGTGAGCTGAGACGTTAACAGAAATGCCAACAAAAGTTTTTGTGTTCAAAAGATTAGTTGACTGTTGTCTCTTGGCACACTCAATCAACAGGGCACCTGAACGCAATCTTCTAATATTCTTCACCTCGCCGGCAATGCCTTGGATACCCTTAGACACAGCAAACGGGTTCAGTTTTAATGGTGTCAAATCCTTTGTCTCCATGACAACAAATCGAGGCCAGTAATCAATTGATTTGGACATTCTGAGATCGTTGTCAGCAAGGTCAATTTCGAGAGGACGTTTAGTTTTTTTGTTTGGGGTTTCATAAGCCATGGTTTATAGTTTAGATTTCATCATCCGAGCTCCCCACCCACCACGGAGTATCACAAGGACAATGCTAAAAACAAGTGGGTCTCCAACTTGCAGCACCAAGGATACTCGGATGATATACTCCAGCAGAAGAGTTACAAATAACAAATCCACCAGATTGGCCCATGAGCCACCGCCTTCTGGCATAGGACTCTAGGCAAAGTGCAAAATATCATAGTTCAAAATTATAAACATCGAATATGAACAATTTTGTCAAGACCAAAAGGTGAACATTTACAAATCCAATTCGTGTTATGACAAATAAAATATAGGCCATACACACAGGGCTTGGCGTGACCAGCCGATTGATAGAATCGGGCCGATTCTACCACCCGTCTAGGTGAAGTAAGGGCCGAAGTGGTGTGTTGAGCAAAGGGAACACGATTCAGGCTCCCAGTGCCCTCAACCACCAGACTACCGTCCTCCACCGACACGGGACGCAACCCACGGCGAACAGGTTGCCCAATTTGGTCGCCTCTTACGACCAGCAATGGGGTGCTGTGGACACATTCTGTCCCGGGTCCACACGGGAGAAGAGCACTTAGCGTTACCCAGCACCCACCACGAGGAGGTGGCTCTTCATGGGTGCCCGCTCTTGTTCTAGCTGGCATTTTATTTCACATAACTGTTTCAGTCGAAATCTGCACTTCGTTTAATATTTCCTTCTTCATCTATGGCTGAATACAACCCCATTCTGTTTGTCTATGATATAGTTTATAAATTAGTTTTTAATTATATGTCATTTAATTTTTTTGTTGATATATTTTAAGACTATAAAGTTTAAATTATTGGTTAGGAAAATATTTGCTAACTTAAGATTTTGTTGACATATAACATTAACCCCAAGGAGGCTTGTTGATGGTGGATAGCCTTTTCTTATTATGATTCGACAACTTATATTCACATGTCTCAAGAATTGAACAACAATTTAAAAAGTCTATTAGATCGATGTGACTCTCTGTGGCATATACATCTATGATTAGTGTTGTGTGTGGCTTTGTACCATAATATCATAACGAAAAATAATCCTGTTGGTAATCGTATACTCAATTAATTTTTAAAAGAGCAAAACTCTTATCTTTTGAGAGCCTAAAGGATGCGAAAAGGATGCCGTTGTTAATAATTTTGGACACGAGGCCATTTTGATTAAAAATGATGTAAGGGTTGGTTAGTGTTATTTTAATTACAAATTCAAGCTCTGTAAAATCTGCTAGTGAGATTCGTTTGTATGCTCTATATTTAAAGTATAAGAGGTACTGAGTGTCTTCCTCACCTGGTAAGCTAAAATTCTGTGTGGCTCCTGGATCACCAAGTGTTACACTGGATACCATTATTGTTTTTCTCGTAATGCCTCATTTATGAACTTTAAACCAATAAAACTGATGTGCTCGGTTAGAAAAATCTGGTTAGAGTTACAGTGTCTTCCACTATCACTGTGACATCTCGCAAACTGGTGTGTGAATCATCCCCCACACGTACGTAAATTGAACAAATGCGCCCCTGGTGTTTTTTAACCCACCAGAGTTTGATCCCGTTCAGGATCTCAATATCGCTCTGCGGTGGTTCACTTAGGAAAACTTGCATGGCCATCGTGGTATTATCTGAGAGGCTTTCTAGGAGTGTGGTTGCACCATCAAATTCAGTAACCAACTGCAATACTGCGTTCTCCCCAGGCTTACACGACAGCACATGGGCTCCTCTACTTGAGGCTGGTGTGATGATAACACTGTGTCTCTGTGATAGGACGTAAGCCATGAGTAGGGCTTCGTTGTTTGTGACTTTGTTTAGGTAGTGATCTTTGTTTTCCATGAAAACACTTGGGGAGATTAGTGTTATGTTGAGAAGTCAGTGATCTGAGCTGGCAACATCGCCCACTTGTTGTCGTCAGTGTGTATTAGATGGAATGGTCAGTTTTGATAAATACCTGTAGGCCTATCAAAGTCTTCTAAATCAAACAGTTTACCACCGAATGACGGGTGTATTCTCCATTCACCAGCCTTGTCATGAAATGTATATGTCGTGTGTTGCTGACGGACCATAATATCTATGTTGAAGGTACTACGGGGCGGGAACTTCAACTCGTTTGTAAATGTTGTTCATAAGCTTAAAAGCGTATATTTTACCATCTATTCCCATGTCATAAAATCCTCTAGTTTCACCTAAGTATGATACCAACATTAATGCATCTTTTTATTTGCATTCCTGGTCCTTGATTATTGGCCATTTTGTATATGCAGTGTTACGCTTAGGTGCCCTATATATACAGTATGTTTTTTTGTATCTAAATTTGATATCTTTAACTCAGAAATATTACCTTTTGTCAATTTTTTATACTGACACTATGAAAATGACTCTGTGCGGTCCTCATTGTATTTTTCTGTTTTAACTGGTACAACCCTCAACAACATGGAAGGACGTTCATTTTTTATATTATCAGTTGTGTTAAGCTGATCGAGATGAATGCATAGATTGTGGTATTGAATTAAATCTGGTAATTTCGAACCACTGATGTTCTGATCAGGGGGTATAGAAATTGATGACATCCCTAACATCTCTGCCAACGGGTGACTGATTATCAGTCGGTTTTTTCCCATGTTGTCTACCACCACTGTTCCTTTTGAGTCATTGATTTTAAGCTCAGCTCCTAGGGGTTTGAACACACGCTGTAGTAACCATCTTTTATTGCGTTTTGTGAACCATTGACGTATAACAGCTTATTTTTGTATTGATGTTTGTCCATCATGGGTAGTAGGTGATATCGCGTAATGCTCTTTCGAGTTGGCCAAATGTGTTATCAATGGCATATGTAAGCTGAATGGACTCACCGTTCGTTATATCCGGAAGTGTAATGTACATATCATAATATAAATTATGAAAACTCAGCGTTGAAAGATTTGAGGAAGCAGATGCGTAGGGTGGCATTATTTCACTGCAAGGACCGGGATTCGTTCGAGGAGTGTTTGAGAGAGAACGATGTCATGAGTAAATCAGAACGGGAACGTGTGAAGAAACAGCTCGCTGAAACTAAACATGCCAAGCTCATGCTGAAAACCGACCAGCCAGTGGATTACCATATGGCCAAGCGGCCAGCCTAGTAATTTTTAATGATGTTTTAGTTATATTTTAGTAAATTTTAGCAATGTTTCGTAATGTTTTAGTAACGTTTAGTAATGTTTTATTAATTTTAGTAAAATGTCTTGAAGTTCTAGTCGTGTGTAATCTAACCTTTATCTCTATGTGTTTAGTGTATGTTGGTTATTATCTTTTGAAATTAAAAACTAGAGTTTTATATTATAAAATGGAGTCCAATGAATTACTAGAGCATATGTTAGTTGCAGAGGGGAAAAAGGACAACGTGCAGAGTGACAGACTGATAAGTCTAGTTGTGGGTGGTAAGGGAAAACAGTATTTAGGAGAAAACATCACCGCTGATAAGATTCAGAAAATGTCAGACGAGGAAATCAATAAATGTTACGCTAGGTATGATTCACAACTCGGGGCTGAGATGACAAACGTCATAGGTTCTACTATTACCTAGATTTACACGTCACACATAGGCATAACGTCACACTTTTTACTGATCCCACCTGAACATTGTCTATATTTGTGGGAGGACTTAGAGAAGGACCCGTTTATCGATAATGCCTTGAGCTATATCAGTTGTGCTTTATACCACAAATATGGTATGTATCTAGCCCCGATGACGGCGGCAAAGCATTCTAAATTTAGTAAAACAAATAATAATAATAATGAGTTACAAGGGGGAGGAGTTATTGAGCATCTTGTGGAAGATCAGGCCTACACCTATCTTGGAATGCAAGTTCGAGACAAGCTCCAGAATGCCCAGATTCAAGATAAACTTCGGGCCGAGTATAAATCTCGTTTAAAGAAAATCTGGAGCTCCGAGGTAAATGCTCGAAACAAAGTCAAAGCCACCAATACTTTTGCTGTGCCAGTCCTCTCCTATTCCTTTGGAGTAGTTGATTGGACAAAACAAGACATCCAGAGTCTTGACCGTCTGACCAGAAGGATCATGTCTGATAACAGAGCACGCCACCCTCGTTCCTCTCTTAATCGTTTATATATGCCAATCAATTCGGGAGGTCGGGGTTTGATTAATGTGGAAGCTCTTCATGACAGAATTTTATTGTGTACTTTTGCACATATTTATTTGTCAGATGATCCTCTGGTGATGCACGTCAAGACTCATGATGAAAGCAAGGAATTCCACAGCTACTTTAAGCGTGCCAAGGTTGTTGGACACAATTTGAAATTTGAAGTTGATTTTGTTGATGGCGATGTACAGCTGGACGGTACAGTGATGGGAGTAAACCAGGTGAAGTCTTTCACCAAGTCTGCCCAGAGTCGGTCCTTTGTGGAGAAGCTGTCTGAGAAGCCATTGCATCGTGTGTATATGCAGTGTGTGGAACAGAACAGCAATCCAACCGACTCCTTCGCCTGGATGAAGTCGGCTGGTCTCAAATGTGAAACTGAGAGCTCCTTTTTGCTGCTCAGGACCAGTCACTTCCCACTCGCAATCGCCAGAATGTTATTCTTAAAGAAAATATCAATATGAAATGTCGTCTTTGCAATCAATTTACAGAGACTGTCCAACACCTTGTCAGTGGATGCCCTTCCTTGGCACAAACAGCATATCTTAAAAGACATGATGGCATGGCTCGCTGCTTTTATTATCGTCTCCGCCATGCCTGTGGCTTTGACTCCGAGGTCCATCCATGGTACGACCCTGAGCATGTCCAGGGCGTCCTGGAAAATGACAGCTACAAACTTCTCTGGAATAGGCCAATATACAGCCTGAGACGAATTCCAGCCAACAAACCTGATCTTGTCCTTTTTGATAAAGCCAATGAAATTATTTACATCATAGAATTTTCTGTCCCTTTTGACAGCAATGTGATTGGCAAGATTCAGGAAAAGCATGATAAATATGCGGACCTCGCCTTTGAAATGTCTCGCTTGCATCCCAAGTACACTGTCGTCAGGCTCCCCATTGTTCTCGGTGCCCTTGGTTTGGTACCTCCTGATCTCTTGGCGCAGATGAGGAGAGTGCCCGGCTTCTCCACCGGGAGCACTGCCCTTCTGACAATCTGGGTAATGCAGAAGGCTGCAGTGTTGGGGAGCCTTTATATTCTCCGAAAAGTTCTTGGTGGGTTCGACTAGGCAGTGTTTCCTGGGAGAAGTCCCATTCGCTGTCTGGGCTACGTGTAGAGGGGGCGAGGGCCCTGAGCTGATGATGAGCTTGACCAGCCTGACTGTGCCAGGATCACCCGAACCCTCTCTGCTGCATTTCAATTTTTAATCTGTAAAACATAATATAAAAGATGGATGCTGCCCAAGTGGTGACACCCCCAGTGCAGAGCCCAATGGAGAGCCCTACTGTGGAGAGCCCAGTGATGCAAGTCACCAAGAAGAAGAACAAAAAAAAGAGTTGAAGCTGGTAGGAAAAATGCCTTAGTCTGGCGCAAAAACAATAATAATTACATGAACGTGGT
Source organism: Haliotis asinina (assembly GCF_037392515.1). NCBI lineage: Eukaryota > Metazoa > Mollusca > Gastropoda > Lepetellida > Haliotidae > Haliotis > Haliotis asinina. The sequence continues at coordinate 19,388,232 of NC_090289.1, forward strand.
TGTAGGTGGTGTAGTAGCCACTGCTGCTGTTCCAGTATATCTATTGTGGGGCAAGTCCCCCCACCCCTAACCCCCAAACACAGCCAGTAGACAGCCGACTGCAAGTCACCCCCGCGGTGCCTGAAATAGACCCTCATATTATGTTATAATTAAAATTATATATTTCCATAATATATATTATATCTGAGGTGAAAACATTCTTTCACGACGCATACCACGCATCGGTGTTTTCTAGATTAGCAGTAGGGTATGCTCGGTTGACTAAAATGATTATAAAACAACCGACTATAAAACTCGATTTTGACATGCAAGACATATTAATGCTTACTATGAATGGTGGTATGGCGATGGCCACCAGGGACGTTCTGGTAAAGCAAGGTATTATACCCGGAAATATTTTAAAATAATATATATATAAAATGGCCTCTGTAGCAATGATGGTTGGTTGGGGCTCTCGTGAATGCCGGCACCCATGGCGAGCCACCTCCTCGTAGTGGGTGCTGGGTAATGCCAAGAGCTCGCCGACACCATCGTAGTGGACCCGGGGGGATATTTGGTCCACCAACCCGTTAGCCGTGGGTTGCGGCCCTGTGTCGGTGGAGGAGGGGATCCTGGTGGTTGAGGGCAATGGGAGCAGAAACAGTGTTCCTGTTGCCCAACACACCACTTCGGCCCTGACTTCACCTAGACGGGTGGTTGAATGGGCCTGGTTCAACCAATCGGCTGGTCACGCCAAGCCCTGTGCATGATTTGTATCTACTTCATCGCACAAATTTGATTTTGGATTTGGTTTAATTTCGGTCTTGACTCTATTGTTCATCAAAACGTTGATCATTTTGAATTTTATGAATTTTGTGATCTTTGCCTAGAGTCTTGTGCCCAGAAGGCGGTGGCTCATGGGCCAATCTGGTGGACTAATTATTTATAATTCCACTGCTTGAGTATATCATCTGAGTATCCTTAGTGCTGCAAGTTGGAGACCCACTTGTTTTTAGCATTGTCCTTGTGATACTCCGTGGTGGGTGGGGAGTTCGGATGATGAAAAAAAACCCAAACAAATAACCATGGCTTATGAAACTCCTCTGAAGAAAACCAAACGTCAGCTTGAAGTAGATACTGTTGACAATGACCTCAGACTGCCCAAACCAATCGATTACTGGCCACGTTTTCTAGTTATTAAGACTGAAGATAACACTCCATTGAAATTAAACCCTTTTGCTGTGTCTAAGGGAATCCAAGGCATTGCTGGAGATGTAAAGACTATCAGAAAATTACGGTCTGGTGCATTGTTGGTTGAGTGTGCCAAAAAGCAGCAATCAAGCAATCTGTTGAACACCAAAACATTTGTTGGTATTCCCGTCACCATCACTGCCCACAAAACACTCAACTCGAGTAAAGGAATTGTAAGAGACCATGATCGATTGCTCGCTGACATGTCGGAATTAGACATCGCGTCTGAGATGAGAGATCAGGGTGTACTCTATGTGAAACGTTTTTCAACTCGTAAAAACAATGAAACATTTAAAACCAACTCATATATGTTTTCTTTTTCTTTACCTTCTGCTCCTAAATCAATCAAGGCAGGCTACTGCAATCTAAATGTTGACACATACATTCCCAATCCTCTCAGGTGCTTCAAATGCCAAAAGTTTGGCCATGGAGTAAACTCGTGTACCTTGTCTGTTGTATGTGCTCACTGCAGTGAAAAGACCCACACAACAGAAGATTGTAACAGTAACTCTAAGGACTGTCCTGTTTGGAAACAGCAAATGGCAATTAATAAAATAAAGTTCACTCAAAACATCAGCTTTGCTGATGCAAAAAGACAAGTTCTAAGCTCGGGACAAACAGAAAGCTATGCTTCCATTGCCAAAAGAACGCCTGAAACAACATCCAGCATAGCTACTGCATCTGCCGGCTGTCAGACAGACTTAACTTGGCTGAAACGGATTCTCCTAACCTTCTGTCACCCACTGCATCTACTCAAACAGGAGAATCACTTCCTGGTCCCTCTCAAACACAATCAGAAACATCACCCGATATTGAATTATCTTCACAATCGTCAACAAAGTCTCAACAAAGTCTCAATAAAACTAAAAGTAAAAAGCCAGATTTTGCAAAAAAACTCAGTGGCAGAGCCCCCAAAAGGTCAGAAAATAAAATTCAATTATTCAATAAATATGGATCACTTGAAGATATGGACGTATGCCCTCTAAAAAGGTGCGGGGAAGATCCCCTATAAATCCCCCCAAAAGATAGTTTATTCCAACAATATTATACAGTGGAATTGCAGAGGACTGAGGACTAACTTACATGAATTACAGCTATTAGACCAAGATTTTATACCTTCAGCGATCTGTCTCCAAGAGACATATTTAAAACAGACAGATGCATTTGATCTTCGTCATTTTACTGCATATCATTGTTTTTCACCTCCGGGTGATAGGGCCACAGGAGGATCACCCATTCTAGTCAGACAAAACGTTATCCATAGCCCTGTTTTACTTACTACTAATCTTCAGGCTGTTGCAGTGCGACTACCTTTGCACGTTGCGTTTACATTATGCTCTCTCTATATCTCTCAGTCTTTTATGTTTCACAAAACTGATCTTCAAGCTCTGTATGACCAACTCCCGAAGCCCTGTATTATTATGTATTTATAATGATGGTTCAAACACATATTTACACCCTGGTACGGGAACATATTCTGCACTCGACTTGTCTCTCACAAATTCAGAACTACTCAATGAATTTGAATGGTCAGTCCACGATGACCTGTGTGGAAGTGACCATTTTCCTACTATACTAAAATCTGTAACTCCATCCGATGTTCCTCCACCATCAAGACGGAATTTTGAAAAAGGCTAACTGGGCTTTATATGACACACTGTGTGCAGAGAAACTTAAACCCCAACGTTTTATTTACGTTCCAGATGCTATTAAATGTTTTTTCTGATGAACTGAATTACATAGCTGATGAGTGTATACCAAAGTCCTCTGCAGTTCCACATATTCGAAAACCATGGTTCAGTGATGAATGCAAACAAGCAATTAAGGCAAGGAAAAAAGCAGAACATTATTTCCGTCGCCATCCTATGGTGCATAATTTAAATAAATTTAAAATTTTAAATGCTAAAGCATGGCGTACTTTTAAACAGAACAAACGCCAATCTTGGCAAAATTATGTATCCAAAATAAATTCTCGGACACCCATGTCCAAGGTATGGAACATGGTCCAGAAAATTAAAGGTAAAGGTACTAAATCTACTGTCCATCATCTCAAACATGGAGATCAATTACTTACTGATAAATCAGATATTGCGAATAAACTGGGCGAAACTCTCGCTAAACATTCTTCCTCTTCGAATTATATACCTAAATTTCAGCAATATCAAAAACAGCAAGAAAAGAAAACTATTTTTTTCAATTCTGATAATGGGGAAGATTATAATGAAACGTTTTCTATTCATGAACCCCATACTGCTATTGATCAAGCTCATGACACTGCTACAGGAGCTGATAACATACATTATCAACTCCTGAAACCTTTACCAGAATCCTGTCTGGAAACTCTCCTAAATATTTTTTATGATATTTGGACATCGGGTAACTTTCCTCATTCATGGCGTGACGCCATAGTAGTACCAATACCTAAACATGGACGTGATCATACGGATCCATCCAATTATCGTCCGATTTCATTAACCAGTTGTGTTTGCAAGACCATGGAACACATGATAAATAATCGACTTGTTTGGTACTTGGAAACAAATAATCTCATAACAGATATACAGTGTGGTTTCCGTAAAAGCAGAAGTACTGTTGATCACCTTGTGCGACTGGAATCATTTGTTAAAAACGCACTAATTACCAACCAACACGCTGTGTCTATCTTTTTTGATCTTGAAAAAGCATATGACACTACTTGGAAATATGGCATTTTAAGAGATTTACATGACTTCGGGTTGCGAGGTCGTTTGCCTCAATTTATAGCAAAGTTTTTAAATGACAGACAATTCCAGGTCCGTGTGGGTTCTACCCTGTCTGATCATTACAATCAGGATCAGGGTGTTCCACAAGGCAGTACTTTGTCTGTCACTCTTTTTAGCATCAAGATCAACAGTTTATCTAAAGTTTTAAATGATTCAATTGATGGATCGTTTTTTGTGGACGATTTTAATATTTCTTGTCGTGGTAAAAATATGCATACCATTGAACGGCAATTACAGTTGTGTTTAAACAAGATTAATAAATGGTGTCTTGAAAACGGCTTTAAATTGTCTAAATCAAAAATTAAATGCATACATTTTTGTCGTAAATACAAACCACATAAAGACCCTGAACTGTCTCTAGATGGCACGCCCATTAAAGTTGTGAAGGAAGCCAAGTTCTTAGGTCTAATCTTTGATTCACACTTAACGTTTCTACCGCATATTAAATCACTTAAAACTAAATGCTTGAAAGCACTTGACTTATTGAAAAGTGGTGTCAAATTCCAAGTGGGGAGGGGATCAAGCTTCCCTTCTCCATCTATATCGATCACTCGTACCTTCTAAACTGGATTATGGCTCCGTCGTGTATGGTGGAGCCTGCAAAAGCAACCTTAAACTTCTTGATTCTGTCCACCATCAAGGCTTAAGACTTTGTCTTGGGTCTTTCCGAACTTCACCTATTGACAGTCTTTACGTTGAGGCCGATGAACCATCTCTTGCACAATGCCGTATCAAATTGTCTTTAGAATATATCACAAAACCGTACTCTAACGAATCTAACCCTGCATATAACTGTGTCTTTAATCCTCTGTATGAGGATTTGTATAGCAAAAAGTCTTCTCTTGTTCCACCTCTTGGGCTCAGAATAAAGCCGTTCATTGCTGCTGCTGGTATTGAGCTGGACAATATACCTCCTTTCCGTCTTCTTTCCTCTCCCCCTTGGCAGGTGGTTAGGCCACAGGTTGACCTAACATTAACTACATTTAAAAAATCATAAACGAATGAATTACAGTATAAACAAGAATATAATCAATTAAAACATGCATATAACAGTTACAAGCCCTTATTTACAGATGGGTCCAAGGACAGTGGCGCAGTTGCTCGTGCTACTGTCACTGGATCCAGAACAATATCTTCTAGATTACCAGACAATAGTTCAATTTTTACAGCAGAAGCTAACGCCATATTAACAGCTCTTAAATATATTGAAAGACACCCGAAACGTAAACAGTATATAATATATTCCGACTCTCTTTCTTGCCTTCAGGCTATTAAAAATATTTCTTGTAAACATCCACTTTTAATTGAAATTATTGAACTGTATAATACTCTTGCTACTGGCCAATACGACATCGTCTTCTGTTGGTTACCCGGTCACGTAGGTATTTCTGGGAATGTGATGGCCGATCTTGCTACAAAAGCAGCACTCAACAAATCTGTGACACCACTTCTTCTTCCATACTCTGATTACAAAGCAAGTATTAGAACCTACATCCGTGATCTGATGCAGAAGAGGTGGGACACCCAAGTAGGTATAAATAAATTACATGAAATAAAACCGTATATTGGTTACACCTACTTGGGCTGTCAGTCCAGATTTGAAGAGGTTATTTTAAGACGATGTTGTATTGGCCGTACTAGATATACACATGCATACCTATTAAAAGGAGAGGATCCTCCGTTTTGTATCCCTTGTGATGAGAGAGTCACGGTCAAGCATATCCCGCTTGACTGTGTTGAATTCTCCATCACAAGGGATAAATATTTCAATGTCAAAACTGTCATGGATCTTCTTAACACTGTTAATTCTCATTTAATCATTGTTTTTTTAAAGGAAATTGATTTCTTGATTGAATTATGAATAGTATGTGCTGTAAATAGATTTATTTTAATTATTGATAGTTTAGATTTGTAACTAGAATTGTTAGTGGCTGTACCCTCAAAGGGGGTTGAAGTATTGTAAAATTATCGTCCTCCTGAGAGGGTACGTAAGTCAAAAACCATTCATAGTAAATGTAAATCTACCAGGTTTTTAATCGTAGTATTCTTGTTGTTTTAATTTTGGCTAGCATTTTGTACACTCGCCAGCAGCTGAAGGGATGATGTAAATCCAGCTAGGGTCCGTGCAGGTAGCAAAGGTACTGTAAGTCCCCATGGTCCCTAGTGTGGTGATCTACCTTCTGTTGTTGGCGATCTATAGCATGTTCTTATATTGTATTGTCTAAATAGTGATATTGGTTTTAACTTTGCATGCCGGTTTTAATTAAACTTGTGATATTCTAGTTGTTTTACTGTCCTTCGTTGACAGATTTTAGAATGTGCATATACTTCATATGTGCAAGTGTTCATTTAAGTGTCCTCGTCATGATATGGCTGAGATATTGCCGATGTGATGTTAAATAGTAACTCACTCACTCACTCGTGAATGCCCTAGCATTTTCTGGGAGTAATTTCCTATTTTCTCAATTAAGAGAGTCCAACGCAGCTGAGATAGAAACGGAACGAAAACGACACAATGTAGCTGTAGAAAAGCTACAGGCCGCACAGGCTGAATATGCTAAGAGAAGTTTGAAGAGACCAGATTTTATCAATGATCAACTCCAGCATGAAAATCATTCCGTTAGAACTTTCACAGACGTTGATGAAGTTATGAAAGAATGCTACGTGTTAATGGGTAAACAACTGGAACCATTAAATGAACCAAAGAAGTCTCAGTATTACACTCCTTCAGATGGACAGAAAGATCGTGAGTTGGTCTTCGTGGCACTTGGTTTAGTGGTGACAGTGTTAATGGTTAAGCAATTAGACTAATTACACAAATTATTATATCACAAAATGAGAACAACTCCACATATTTGTCAATGAGTACTTATGGGATAAGTGAAATTTGTGGTAAAATAAGCCTCACCATAAAGATAATATCAACTATACATGCTCGGTGTGTGGAATAGAGGTGAAAGGTCATTATCGTTTATGTAAAGCTAATGGCGTGGATAAAACACGATTTCTGCTTCTTTATGAGAAGAAAAAAGACTACATCACTGAAGTTGAACGCCTGTTAAAGATCAGGGTATGATTTGTAATTCCTGGCGAACGAATCATCCACGCAGCCCATTTACTAGGAAGTACAGGTTAGGCTTCCCGGCTTTTATATCAACTCGATCGATATTGTACGTTTTCATGCACCAGATAGCATCTTTAGCAGGTTTATGGGTGTCTCCCTCGTAGTCACCTGGTTCATATAAATATCTAACGAGTGCGAGATCTTGAATTTTTTTTTCTCTTTTTCGACGGGGTGCTGCTGCCTCTGCTACAATGGATTTCATACGGTTTGTGTTGATTGACCTAGTGGGGAGGACTTGCAGTCCGCAGGACCCCCGAGTAGTCTCGTTACTTCGTAATTCATAAAATCAACCACATGAGGAAGTCATACTAACTATTCTCTCTAAATCACGTGAATGTTGGTGTGCAAACAAACGTTCGGCTAAAGAGCGATTGAATCTCTTGACAATGGCTTGGCTTCGATATTCACCAGCCGCACCCCTCCTTGTCTCAACATTGTGTTTGGCTAGCAGTTGTGACACAGCACCCATGAATTCTCTACCTTGGTCGACTTGCAACCCAGAAGGCCATGTCAGCCACCTGTGTTTGTGTATGCGCTTGAAACCACATGCTACTTGTGTTGCATCCTTCGTGGTCAAGGGTTTGGCTTCCTTGTAGCCACTGGCTACATTGACGACTGTCAGGGCATACTTGTAGGTTTTACCTCTGACGGTGTCATGTGGAAGAAACAACAGGTCGGCTTGGTGAACTTGATTAGGGATATGAATACCGAATTTTCCCCCACGGTATATATCTCTGTGCAGGTAAGTATACTTGCCATATAGCTTGTTTCTGCCACCAGGCTTTGGCTTTTCTTCCACAACGCATGTGGCTTTAGCTACTTTTTTAATAACATCTGCCCCTCTCCAATATCGCAGAGGACTTTCTCCATTATGTATATGTAATTTAAATATCTTTATGACCATAAGTGTAGGTACTGACACCATCTGTGGCTATAAATCGTTTTGTATGCATGGGTGATAGATACGTCTTATTCAAAGTCAACCCGTATATCTTATGCCCATCACTATGAAGTATGTTCATCTGGTGTTTGAACGTTTCTTTCTCGAATAGGGCCTGTTGTATTGAGGGTATGCTTGATATTTTGTTTCACCACATTCTTTTTCACACCCTTAGCCTTTCTTATTTCAGCATCATCAGCTTTCTTGATAGAATACATCTTAGGTCTCCACCCCGTGTATTCAGAGATTGGTGTGCCAGCACATTCGTCTTTCATCTTCTCTAATACTTTCTTGTTGACATGACTGTGCATGGGGTGATCTCACGGGTAATTGCTGGTATCGTACATGTGTATATTGTTTTTCACATCCTCGTACATGTCCTCGGTTTGAGTTTCCTTCAGCAGGGAATTTGTATCCATGCACAACACCTCACACGTATTACCATATTGTTTCTTGAGCTCGTTGTAGTAGAAGTCATACATCAAGTGTTTGGATAGGTCTAGAATACTCATGCTGACATAGACCAGTCAGTTAGTTTTAATGTGGCTCTTTTTCATATGTATGGCCGCCATCATTGAATATAGTACTTCTATTGTACGCCAGGCTCGCTATCAGTTTATTGAGTTTGTGACATCCAGTCGGGATTAACCTTCAAACGTTCAGGAGCACGTGGATAGCTGTTATGAGATTGATGTAATTCCAAGGGGTACCCTAAGTCCACTTCTAGGATATAACCCTTATTAGAATCTGGTGGTATACTCATGACATCCACGTGTTGGTTAGACATCCATTCAAAAACCCCTGTTGATAGATATCGACTCAGCCGTACAGGTTGTTAGCATCGAGATAGAGTAGATGAGTCGAAGGTTTATTAGGGTTATAGCCTTCCACATACTTGTTGTTAGCATTAGCATAACATTTTAATACCATGGAGGTAGCACCCCGTAACGCTTTCTCAACAAACAGATGCATACTGTAATCAGTGAAAAATTCTACCTCCACACCTGTTTTCTTCAGTAAGGCATCCCATGATAGCCCAGGACTTGAATAATAATACCATGCGGGGTCCAACCTATATTGCTTTGAACGTGTTTTCCTCTATATCTCTAACACATCTGCAGGCAACAACATATCCATTTTCAAACATAATCGTCGTACAGCATAGGTGTTCCCATACGTTTTGTGTGTTCGTAATCGTCTTGTGAGACAGACGCGTCTGACAGCTTGCTATAGAAGCGGTCAATGGGAGTTAACTCCATCTCATTAAACTTAGACCAGTCATCCATATATTCATACGGATAAATACCCTTACGTAGCAGCTATCTATCAATCTCAACCCATTTAGCGAAAAGGATACATATCTCTCCATATTTCGGGGGATACAGGATATGTTATATATATACGCTATAGTTAATAAACAACATGCGGCTACAATTTTCTTTGATCTTGAGAAAGCTTATGATACAACCTGGAAGCATGGCATTTTGAAGGATTTTCATGAGTTTGGTTTGACAGGCCGTTTGCCCCTTTATATATCACAGTTTCCAAAGGACAGGCAATTTAAAGTACGAGAGGGTTCTACCCTATCTGATCATTACAATCAGGATCAGGGTGTACCTCAAGGCAGTATTTTGTCTGTCACACTGTTTAGCATCAAGATTAATAGTTTCTCCAAGGTTTTAAATGATTCTATTGATGGATCATTATTTGTGGATGATTTTAATATTTCCGTCATGGTAAAAATATGCATAAAATTGAACGGCAACTACAGTTGTCTTAAAATAAAATGAATAAATGGTGTCTTGAAAACGGCTTTACATTAGTCCAAAACTAATTGTATACACTTTTGTCGAAAATATAAGCCTCTGAACTATCTTTAAATGCCACTCCCATCAAAGTTGATTCTGTCTTCTCGATTCTGTCCACCACCAAGTTTTAAGACTTTGCCTTGAGTCTTTCAGAACTTCACCTATTGACAGTCTCTGCGTTGAAGCCGATGAACCATCTCTTACATGATGTCGTATAAAGTTATCCTTACAATACATTACTAAATTATACTCTAATGAATCTAACCCTGCATATAAATGTGTGTTCAATCCACTTTATGAGGTACAAGAAGAAAACAAAGCTCCCTCCGGTCTTCTTTCTTCTCCTCCTTGGCAGTTTGTTAGCAGCTTGTGCAATGCACCTTATTAACAGCTCTTAAATATATATTCAAAGACACCCTAAATATAAACAGTATATAATCTATTCCGACTCTCTTTCTTGCCTTCAGGCTATTAAAATTTGTTTTGTAAACATCCATTTCTAATTGAAATCATTGAATTGTATAATGATCTTGCTACTGGCCAAAACGATATCGTCTTTTGTTGTTTACCCGGCCACGTAGGCATTTCTGGAATACGCTGGCTGATCTTGCTTCCAAGGCAGCACTCAACAAATCTGTGACTCCACTTCATATTCCATACTCGGATTATAAAACTGCTATTGGATCGTATATCCGTGATCTGATACAAAAGAAGTGGGACACCCGAGTAGGTATCATTTAATTACATGAGATAAAACCTTACATTGGTTATACCCACTTGGGTTGTCAGTTCAGATTTGAAGAGGTCATCCTATGACGATGTCGTATTGGTCATACGATCTATACACATGCATACCTGTTGAAAGGTGAAGATCCTCCGTTTGGCATCTCTTGTGATGAAAGAACCACGGTCAAGCATATCCTGCTTGACTGTGTTGAATTCTCCATCATAAGGGATAAATATTTCAATGTGAAAACACTTTTGGATCTTTTTAACACAGTTTAAACTCATTTAATTATTGTATTTTTAAAAGAAATTGATTTCATTGTTGAAATGTAATTGATATGTTCTATAGATAGTTGTATTTCAATGATTGGTAGTATAGATTAGAAACAGATCATTACTGGCGGTACCTTCATAGGGTGCTGAAGTATTGTAAAATGATTGTCCTCCGGAGAGGGTACGTAAGTCCACCAATTTTCAAAGTCAGTTCATACTTACCAGGATTTTCAAGCATAGTATTTTTGTTATTTTAATTTGGCTAAAATTTCTTACAATTGCCAGCGGCTGAGAGGATGGTGTAAACCCAACTAGGGTGTATGTAGGTAGCAAAGGTCCTGTAAGTTCCATATATTGATATCTTTTTTAACTTTCCACACTAGTTTTAATGCTAATCGTGATATTTTAGTTGTTTTACTGTCCTTCATTGACAGGTTTTTATAATGTACATAAGGTCATTTTCATGTTAAATGACGAAAATGTGTAAATAGCAAAAGGCACCACTTTGGAGTCTGCCACACAGATCTGCCAAGTTTTACTGACACATATTAAGAAGTATTTGAGTTCTGCTCTGGAAACGAAACACACCTCTCACTTTTGACACTAAGTCCGAAACGTTTCCATGGAAACTTAGAAAATAATAAATCACAAAAACCTGTACCTGTACAAAAGGCACCACTTCAGGTTCTGATTGATATATCTACCAAGTTTTGCAGAAAAGTATTGTACGGTTTTTAATTCTGCTCTGGAAACGAAGCCCACCCCACTATTAGGCTAACACCAGAATGTTCCAAGGAAAAACTCCAAAAGTAAAAATGCCAAAAATCTGTAAATAGCAAAAGGCACAACCATAGGTACAAATTATTATATCTATCAATTTTGGTCTAAAAACATTGAACAGTTTTTGAGTTATGCTCCGGAAAAGAAATTATTATGGCCGGACAGCTAGACGGACAGAGAGACGAGGTGTCGACTATCCCCCCACATTACATGCCGGTTGGGGGAGGGATAAAACAAAGAAATAAATAAACTCCAAAAAGAACGACAAAATACCCTCAGATACCCAAGGCGAACGCAAGCGCAGCGAGACCAGGTGGTTGGTATGTCCAGTGTAGATGCTATCAGCAAGCAGGCCAGACGCAAGAGGGACCACAATCGGGAAGATCAAGAATCATGATACTGGTGGAATATCCACTACATATTCGTGATGGCGACTGCACGAGGAAACAGTCTGGTATGGTTAGTAATCGAGTCTACCGCCCCTTCTGTAGAATGGCCTTGCCCTGCTCACGCCGCTAATGTAGACCGCAGAAACCGTACGTCGATGGCAAGGACGTGACTAACAGAATTACAAACTTCGACTGAGTCTGTATATAAACAATGGCGGAGTTGGAGTTTAACAACGAAGGTGAGAGCGACTATTGCCAAACTTCGTTCAAGAAGTTCACCTGTTTGATGGACTAGGCGTCATAATATGGCCTTGATGCATACAGATGTCCAAATACCTCGTTTGGGTTGAGTTTGTTAAAATGCCATTATTAATAAACAGCATACAGTCCGTACATTATTATTATGCCCGTACGTCCGTGGGTTTTTGTCTTGTCCACAGCAGAACTTCAAAACCGTTCAGTTTTCTTCACCAAACTTCTCACGTTCATAGGTCTGGAGATGAACGAGTGACTTTTGGTAGTTCTGATTTCTGAATAAAAGTGCTTCCAATGTAACATGTTTGACTGAAATTGGTGTGGGTACGCCCTTTCTGGAGCAGAATTTAAAAACAATTATTCAATACTATCCTTTTATATACTACACCAAACATTTGAGTTAGTTAATAGTATATGTCACATAGGCAATATTTCAGTCATATGAATAGTAAATCAAATTGTAGATTGACATAGATTGAAAGCAAATATTAAAGTCCTGTCAGTGAAGGAAGTAAAACACTTTAATCCCATAATACTTTAACATTTATCTATTTACACAACAAGACATTTCTCTAACAGCTCCATCTGCTTTAAGAATGCTCCGATTAAATAATAATTACCACTGGTAAAAATATCCTTAGCTGTCTTGATGTAGAAATGCGTATCCCTTGTGATGGACAAATAAATGCAGTCCTGCTTCTCCTTGACCATGATTCTCTCATCACAAGGGATACAAAACGGAGGATCTTCACCTTTTAACAGGTATTCATCAGGATATCTTGTATGGCCAATGTGACATCGTCGCATGATGACCTTTTCAATTCTTGTGATGTAATCACGCGTCACAGCTTTGTTGAGCGTTGCCTCACCAGCAATCTTGGCCATTGTGTTACCTTAGATTACAAGGTAGGTAACTCACGGAGAACACGCGTGACACAGCCTAACTAGGTGACATGAGTAGTTTGCCATCGCGGGGATATTGATGGTTTTGTCATCTTGTTCAGGTTTAAAACATTGACATGACTTTGCCTCGAGTCGCTTAATATTAAGCCATTAACGCTTTACTCAGTCTGATCGTTATATTCAGGATGAGATTGTCCGACAACACTGCTGGAAATTCAATAGTTAAACAAATGTTTTAAAGGATAGGTTGATTGGTCGCAGTATGTTTACTTTAACATTTCATATAATGGCGAAAATATATCCATTCTACTGAAGGCAGCTGTAGATATGCGGTGCTGTTCTCGCAGTGAAGAGTCTGTGTGCCTGAATTCTGACCCACATTTGGATTTGAGACGCAGTGTCATGGTTATAAAACATGTTGTTCAGCTATTACTATCCACCTATTGCAACCTGTGAAGGTCCGGGTAGGATAGGCCTTCAGTAACCCATGCTTGCCATAAAAGGCGACTCTGCTTGTCATAAGAGGCGACTAATGGAATCGGTTGGTCAGGCTCGCTGACTTGATTGACACATGTCATCGGTTCCCAGCAGCGCAGGTCGATGTTCATGCCGTTGATCATTGGATTGTCTCTTCAAGATTCCATTATTTACAGACCACCGCTATATAGCCGGAATACTGCTGAATGTAGCGTAAACTAAACTCACTCAACCACCTATTACAGTTTTCTATGGCCCGACTAGTTGTTTTGTTCAAGCTTAACTTTCTAGATAGTTCGTTTCTGTGAATATTGTGTAGTTTAACCACTCTTTGACATCTGTGTTTTGAGTATGAACTTTTGAAGTATTTGCTCGAAGTGTGTATAGCTCTGTGAAATTCTCTCAAATAGCCATATTGATAAAATGAAAAATGTAAAGTATGCTTCTTAGCGAAGACTGTTATTCAAATGATATTGGTATTGCTAAAATTGTTAATATCTGAAGGGATGGTGTAAATCCAGCTAGTGTCCTTGCAGGAAGCAAATGTACAGTAAGTCCCCACAGTGACTAGTATGCATATGGTGATCTACCTTCAGTTGTTAGTTGTTTGTTGCCTGCCTATAGCCTATTGTCTTGTATAATTCAATTAACCGCTAGTTTTCAAATTTTACCTGTCATAAACTCATGTATATATATGGTTTAAATACAGCTGATGTTAAGTCACTCCAAAGATTTTCCAAAAGGTTAGAATTTTGGAACTCCACTGGAATCTTCTCTATTTGTACAACAACTGTTTATCTGTATTATGTTTATTGCATATCGGTGATAACATATTGTACGCTTATCAAAGATATCAGATAATATAAATATTTGTGCACATGTGGTTTTAATCTGCGTAAATTAAACATAAGTTCTTCGTTTGTATGTAAATTGTTTGATGATTCACACAATCTGGATTTTTTAAGCAAATGAATGTCCTGCACTATCACCACCACAAAATGGCAAGGACTACCGTTGTACAGATGGATGGAAATTTAAGAGCATTTGTTGGTTGACTTGCAATGAGACGAATGGTTTTGCACCTGTCAGGGGACAATGGACGACGTGTACCAAAGACAAGAAATGGACTACCGACGATATGCAGTGTGAAGGTGAGACATGTATTTAATCAAAATGCATATTCTAGTTACCTGTAACTATCGTGCTAACAAGCCAGCAATAAATACAGCATATTAGCATGTTGCCCATGAATGTTTTCACCTGCAACCAGTGGTTGTCCCGCCGCCAAGTCCATAATTCATAACTCTAGTGGAAAAGAGAAACGTTTAATGAAGGCTAATTAACACTCTTTCCCGGAATAGTGAGTGACTGGGTTAATATTTCAGATCACATCGGCAATAGCTCAGACAATGATGAAAACAATTTGCACAATAAAAATGAAAACATTTTGAAGAATGGACAGTAAACATACGAGGGTATTACCGATATAAAACTAGCTTTGAAAACTAAAACATTTTAATCAAAGCCAATGATACAACATAAAACGGGCTATAGATGGCCATCAAGTGAAGGCAGGACATCATACTAAGGACCATGGGGCCTTACAGTACATTTGCTTCCTGCATGGACTTCTAAATTTGTTCGCTATATCCGTATGCATGCTATATCCATGTTCGCTATATACATGTTCTACTGTAGCTGGGTTTCTCCCTTCAGGTGTTAGCAATTTAGACACATCAAGCCATATACTAAAAATATAGATATGCTACGACTAAAAAGGTGGAAAGGTGAAGTTGACTTTGAATGCTTTGGGACTTACCTACCCTCTTAGGAGGACATTAATTTTAAAATACTTTAATCCCCTTTGAGGGCACAGCCACTAACAATCTAAGTTGCTAATCTAAACTACCAAGCACTAAAATACATCTGTCTATGGTAATAATCAGAAGTCACCAGTGAAGTCAATTTCTTTTAGGAAAAAAACCAAACCACAATAATTAAATGAGAACTAACAGTGGTAGAAAGGTCCTGAAGTTTTTACAGTGAAATATGCATCCCTTGTGATGGAGAATTTAACACAGTCATGGGGGATATACTTGACCTTGACTCTCTTATCACAAGGGATACAATACGGATTGTCTTCGCCTTTTAACAAGTATTTGTGAGTATGCCTCACATGGCCAATACAACATCGTCGCATAATGACCTCTTCAAATCTGGACTGACAACCTAAGTAGGTATAACCGATATAGGGTTTTATTCCACGTAATTTATTGATTCCTATTGGGGTGTCCCACTTCATTTGCATTATAGTTTAGGGCTGTTAATATTGCGTTTGAATCTGCTGTGAATATAGAACTGCTATCCGGTAATCTAGAAGATGTTGTTCTGGATCCAATGAGAGGTGGCACAAACAACTGCGCCTCCATCCTTGGACCTATCTGTAAATAGAGATTTAGACGTACTATGGTTACCTTTTAATTGATTATATTCTTGTTTATATTGTAATTTATTAGTGTTTTAGTTAATGTAAAGTCCATTTGTGGCCTAACCAACTGCCAAGTAGGAGGAGAAAGCAATCGAGAAGGAACTATATTTTCTTGCTCAGTACCAGCAGCAGAAAGAAAAAGGTTCACTCTTAGACAAAGAAATGACTCCTCATTGCACACATCTCCCATACAGGGGATGGAAGACACAATTACAAGCAGGGTTAGAGTTTTTTAATACAGTTTAGTGAAATACTGAAAAGATCATTTAATACAGTGGTTGTTAAGAGAAGATTCGTCTGTTTCATCGTATAGACTGTCAACCTGAGAAGTTCGGGAGGATCCAAGACAAAGTCTCAGACCTTGGTGATGGATAGAATCAAGTATTTTGAGGTTGCATTTACATGCTACAGCCAAGACAATGGAGCCGTAATCTAGTTTAGATCTGATGTGTGACCTGTATAAATGTAGGAGGGTTGATTGGTCTCCTCCCCACCTTGAATTTGAAACAACTTTCAACAAATCGAGCGCCCTCGGGTATTTGATATTTACGTTTTTAATGTGTGACAGAAAGGTTAAGGGTGAGTCAAAGATGAGACCAAGGAACTTATCGTCCTTGACAACTTTAATGGGTGCACTATTTAAAGATACGTCAGGGTCTTTGTATTTTCTATCTGTTTGTATTTTATGCAGAAGTAGATGCAGTTTGTTTTAGATTGAAAAAAAATTAACCAGTTCTCAAGGCACCATTTATGAATTTTATTAAGCACAGATTTGTTACTGTCTCTCAATGGGTGAGTGAGTGAGTTAAAATTTAACGTCACATCGGCGATATTGCAGCCATATCGTGACGAGATCATTCTTGAAATAGAAAATGAATATATGTATATGATACACTTCTGTTGACGAATGACAGTAAAACCACCAGAAAATCACAATTGGAAGTAAAACTAGCGTTGAAAGTTAAAACTAAGAGCACTATTTGGACAGAACAATATAAAACCAACGGCTGAAGGTAGATCACCACACTAGGAACCATGGGGACTTACAGTACCTCTGCTACCTGCATGGACCCCAGTTGGATTTATACCATCCCTTCAGCCGCTAGCGACTATGAGAAATGCTAAGCAAAATTAAAACAACAAGAATACTACATTTAAAAACCCGGAAGACTTAAATTTGACTTCAAATGTTCTGGGACTTGCATACCCCCTCAGGAGGACAATAATTTTACGTTACTTCAACCCCGTTTGAGGGTACATCCACTAACAATTCTAGTTATTAATCTAAACTACAGATCATTAAAAGACAGCTACAGAACATATTATTCATAACTCAGCAATGAAATCAATTTCCTTTAAAAAAATGATTAAATGACTACTAACTGTATTAAAAAGATCCTTAAGCGTTTTAACAGTGAAATATGTATCCATTATGATGTAGAATTCAACACAGTCAAGTAGGCAATGCCTGACTGTGACTCTCATCACAAGGGATACAAAACAGAGGATCTTCACCTTTCAACAAGTATTTGTGACAATATCTCGTATGGCCAATACGATATCGCCTCATAACGACCTCTTCAATTCTGTACCGACAACCTAAGTTCGTGTAAACAATATAGGGTTTTATAGCATGTAATTTATTAATACCTATTTGGGTGTCACACTTCTTCTGCATCAGATCACGGATATGGGATCTAATGACGGCTTTATAATCAGAGTATGATATAAGAAGTGGTGTCACAGATTTGTTGAGTGCTGCCTTGGCTGCAAGATCGGCCATTGTGTTACCAGAGATTCCAGCGTGACTGGGTAACCAAGAAAAGACAGTGTCGTACAGGCCTATAGCAAGATCTTTATACAATTCAATAATATGTATTACAAGTGGATGTTTGCAAGAAATATTTTTAATTGCCTGAAGGCAAGAAAGAGAGTCCGAATAGATGACATATTGTTTATTGAGGCGTCCTCAGGAACTTTCAAAAGTAAGGTCAATTTTAGCTGGAGAAAAGGATCACACAACTCAGTTTTCATCCGAGTTGAAAAGTATTCCCTTGAAAAAACGTGAAAATATTTGCCAAAAAGCGGGCATTAGAAGCAAACTGAGAGCTTCCTCCGGATATGGGCTAGCGATTAAGGCTTACTTAGGACTTTCCTGGACGCAATATCGAAAACAAAAGAAATTAATGTCAAAACTGGGCGTGAAATTTGAAAACGAAACATTTGAGAGAAAAGAACAGTCTCAAATTTTAAGTTCCCACATTGACTCCAAAATGATTGAAATGGAAACAACCAACGAAGATGGTGAACGCGCAAAATCAGATGTCCCAATGGCATACGTGAAAGATCTGCCGAAATTCGAAACAGAACTTCTCAATAATTACCATGATTCAGGTCAACTAACATGGCACTCCCAACATATTCCAGAGGATGAAATTTGGTTGAAAATAGGTGGCGACCACGGCGGTGGTTCACTGAAACTCAGTTTACAAATAGCAAATCTTTCACGACCGAATTCAAAACACAATACTGTCATTTTCAACATTTTTGAGGCAAAGGACACCAGAAGAAATCTAGAAATAGCACTTTCACCATACCGTGAGCAATTCAAGCAACTTAATGGACAGACTTGGCACGGAAAACACCTTAGAATCTTTCTCTTTGGTGATTATGATTTCTTATCCAAGGTGTACAGCATTTCTGGTGCAGCTTCCAAATTCCCTTGCCTGTGGTGTCATGCTTCAAAATTTCAGATACAGAGGGACCCCGAAAGTCGAGAGTATGTGGAAGGCAGAACACTTAAAACGCTGAAAAGAGATCACAGACAGTTTGTAGAAAAGGGACAGGATAAAATTGAAAATGCCGGGGCATACCACAATGCCATCCACCAGCCTCTATTCCCAGTGCACATCAACAGAGTCTGCCCACCATATTTGCATATTTTACTGGGAGTAGTGAAAAAACATCACGTAATGCTGGAACGAGAATGTCATGAACTGGACTTGCTCATCGGAGGACATGCTCTAATGACTGAGGAGGAAAGTCCAGATACTGAATTTGGGGAATACATTCTGAGAAGTCGTGAAATACAGAAACTGGAAAAGAAAGAGAAAAAATTAAGTAATCTTTTAGAAGAAATGGAGGACAATACACCTCTCGCCCTTTTGGAGTTACAGGAAAATAAATTACAAGAAACATTAAAGAAACTACGGAAAAATATATCAAGAAAGACCCAAGAAAACAAACTTAAGGAAAGGAAAGGCCCAGTTACATCAAATTTGGACAAATTGTTGAAGTCACATAAAATTATTCCCCAGGGCTATCATGCACGTTCCTTTGTGGGGAATCATTGTAAGAAGTATCTTGAGCCCCAAGTGTATGAAGACCTTTGCAGGAGCATTACAACGATCGCCTGCAAAATGACAAAGCATGATGGAACTCTATTACGGGCATACTGGATTAGGGATGTGTATGAGGAGCTTAATCGGAAATTTTCTGTTGTTCATCAACTTATCAGTCATGACAAGCCAATAGGTCGTGAAGAAATTCCAACAATAGAGATAAAAGAGTACTTTGCAAGGTGCCTTAGTGATAGTGGAAAGCACTGTAACTCTAACCAAGATTTTTTCTATCCGAACACATAAATTTTATTGGTTTGAAGTTCACGCCTGAGGCATTATCAGAAAAACAATTAGAAACTATTTTCTAACAGTTTCATAAACAATGGTAAGCCATCACTCCAATGTAACACTCGGTGATCTAGCAGACACAAAGCGATTCATTTTACCTGGTGAGGAAGCCACCCCGTACATCTTATACTCTAAAGATAATGTATACAAACGAATGCCACTAGCAGATTTTACAGAACTTGAATGATTAATTAAAATAACACTAACCAACCCTCACATCTTTCTTAACCAAAATGATTTCTTTTCCATAATTACTAAGAACAGTATCCTCCTCACGTCCTTTAATCCCTTAAAAGATTTCCGACCCAAGAATGATCTTATAATAGTGTGGTTTTAAATGCATGACAATAAACGTTGTCGAATAATAATAACACAAGGCTATAAACCATCATTTAGCCTCGATGGGGTTCGTATTGTAAATGAAAACACACATTAATATCTCACCCATTTACCTGAGCGATAATGTAAACCTAATAGGCTTAAAATATATCAATCAAATATTAAATGACAGATAATTAAAGAATAATTTATAAACTATACTCTCCCAAAAAGAAAGTGTGCATTGAAGAGATTAATCAAACTAAAAAAAACTCAAAATTTCGTATGTGTTGCAAGTTTTTGGATACTGAAACCTAGTGTAAGCCAAAACTAAGTTATTTCTGCTGTGGAAGGGATGATGTAAATCTAGCTGAGTCCCATGAAGGAAGCACGTACTGTAGAAGTCCCCATGGTCCTTAGTATGGTTCTCTACCTTCTGTTGTTCTCGATCATAGCGTGTTTCATATTGTATTGTCCAAATAGTGCTATTAGTTTTAACTTTCTATGCTAGTTTTACTACTAATTGTGATATTCTAGTTGATTTACTGTCCTTGGTAGACAGTTTTTATGACATACATATATTCCATTTCAATGTCAAATGTGTTCTTGTCACGATATGGATGTAATATTGCCAATGTGACGTTAAATATTAACTCACTCATTCACTCACTCTATATGTTACGCAAAAGTGAATGCAATTTCTTTGTGTTATTACCATTTTTTAAATGATTCCTTTTTGTATCAGTTTTTTAAACACAACTGTAGTTGCCCTTCAGTATCATGCATGTTTTTGTCAGAACAGAAAAATAAATATAATCCACAAAGAGCGATCCAGCAAATAAGTCATTTAAAACTTTTGGTAAACTATCAATATTTGTATTAAGTGACGAGACAGACAAAGCACTGTCCCTATGTCCCTACGCTTTCATCTTGATTGTAATGTTCAGACCAGGTACCATCAGTTACTCGGACAAGAAATTGTGTCATTTAAAGAGATGAAAATCGGTTGAATGATCAACCTCACTTCCCTGAATTGGCATGATGTTTAATTATTATATCTCTTTGACAAGTAGTATGTTCTTTTTTTATACAGTGTCCCTTTGACCATGGGAAGCAAAATAATTACTAAATATATTGGTTTTAAAAAAATATGTTCCAAATTAATTTTTCTTGCCTTCTGACACTCTGATTTCCATCCAGATGTTCAAGCACCACAAATCAAGAATTGTCCTTCCACAACAATCCTGAAAACAGCCGACCCAATCGCTCAAACTACCTATGTTCAGTGGCGACTTATTACTGTGTCTGACAACTCAAAAGAACCTATTCATCTACACAGTCCTTCTGCGGTACCAAATGGTGGAACATTTGCTGTTGGCACACATATTGTTAGTTTCACAGCATCAGATTCATCTGGCAACAAAGCAGAACCATGTTTCTTCCTTGTGAGAGTGCAATGTAAGTAACTGTTAACACAACAGGGGTTTCGCATGCTTTTGTCAAAACATACATTGACATGCAGCAGCTTGCAGGTTTGCTGTTATGTATGTCATGATGCTTGCTTAAATAGAAATCATCTCCAGTTTTCATGTGAGGCGCATCATTTAACCAAAGTACCCATGTATATAGTGATTAAAAAAAACTCCTTTGAAATTCAAATAATAGTCCAGTGCTGGAGTACCCGTTAGAGCAAAATCTATCTGTTACATACATCGCTTCTTTGAGTGGCTTGTATCTCTTGGTATGATTAAGAGGAAGAATTCTTTATGGTTAGCGATGTTTTTGTTGCAACAGATGCGACATTTCAGTGTCGCATCCTGTATTCAGAAACTGTTGTAGAAGATTTAAATCAGCCCTGAATAAACGAAATACTGATAATGTAACAAATGAAGCTAAAAGTCCGAGGTCATTTTGGAAAAATCAGAAAAGTCTATATAATGTCGACCAACTGAAAAAAGGAATTCCGAAAGCGTAATTGTCAATGTTGTAAATGTATTCGTATTGATTCAGTCTTTAACGATGCTCTTTGATGGTTGTTCTTTGCGAGCACAGAGGCTTGCATTGCTGAAAATAAAACACCCTGGGTCCAACAAGCCTCCATTGATATCCATATACATATAAAGAAGGAAAGAGATATAACACCCCACTCTCGATTCTGGGTGGGAAACGACGAGCTGCTCTCTGATTGGTCAAAAATAAAACACCAGTATTATTTTCATTTCGTTGCTTGACACGTGTTGGTGAATGCTTATTGAGGGTGAAGGACAAACATGGTGGACTCTATCACTCGATACCGGTAATTTCATAATAAATTCGTGTATTGCAGGTAATGGGTAAGGCAACAAGCTGACCTAACATTGACTACATTTAAGAAATCAGAAATTAATGACTTACAATATAAACAAGAAAATAATCAAGTAAGAAATAGATATTATACTTACAAAGCCTTTTTTACAGATGGGTCCGAGGACGGTAGCGCAGTGACTTGTGCCACTGTCTTTGGATCCAGGACAATTTCTTCTAGAACACCAGATAACCGCTGCAGAATCAAACTCCATTTTAACGGCTTTAAAAGTTTTCAAAGAGACCCTAAATAAAAAATTTTAAGTTTCCACGCTAGTTTTAATACTAACTGTGATAATCTAGTGGTTTTACTGTCCTTCGTAGACAGGTTCTTCATAATATCCATATGTATTCTTTTTTGTCATATATGTTCTCGTCACGATATGGCTGCGATATTGCCGATGTGACGTTAAATATTAACTCACTCACTCATTAATAGGATCAGAAGTATCCGAAATTAATTCTGGTGTAATTTTAAGGTGGCATAATGTCTCAAATGGAGACCAATTTGCCTATGTATAATTATATCTTGTCGAAGGTTGAATATCGTCGGGGTGAATGAATGAAAGTAAAGTTGGAAAGTGTTCACTTGTAGTTTTCAGTCTGTCAGTGACAAATCAAGTGAGGAGTATGTGCCTGTAGCAGGGTATGAATATGTACTTGAATCATCATTAGAAATTCATGTCATTATTGGTATTAAAATCTTTCTAGGACCATTAGTGTTTGTGTGTAGACCACCCCAGAGTGGATTGTGGTCACCCATGGTCATTCCGATCACCCATGATGACAAAAGGGTTTAGGTAATTGATCGTATAATGACTGAAGATCAGGCTGATGAAGAACAAAAGAAGGAAGAATGTACGAAGAACACAGTGTAAACACCACATTTAATGCAATTCGAACGACAACAGCCTGAAGATTAATATTGAGTTTGACAGGGCTGTGGATCACTCCCTCTCTCGCCAAGATAGAAGAACCTCCAGCGGCCCTTTCGGCAGGGGCACCTGTGGCGAACCACCTCCTTGTGGTTGGTGCTGGGTAACGCTAAGAGCTCGCCGACACCCCCGTTGTGGACCCGGGGGGATGTTTGGTCCACCAACCAGTTCTGGTGGAGTACCCTATCATCCGGTGACCCTTGGTGCTGCAAGCTGGAGGCCCGCTTACTTTAGCATTGTCCTTGTGATACTCCGTGGAGGGTGGGGACCTCAGATGATGAACCATATTATACTAACCATGGCTTCTGAAACTCCAACCCAGAAAAACAAAACGTCCACTTGATATTGACCTTGTTGATACTGACCATAGACCGTCTGCATCGATTGAGTATTGGCCGCATTTCATTTTGATTGAGACAATACACCGTTAAAGTTGAACCCCTTTGCTGTATCTAAGGGTATTCAACGTATTGCTGGGGATGTGAAGAACATAAGACGCTTACGTTCGGGTGCCCTGCTAGTTGAGTGCGGGAAAAAGCAGCAAGAAACAAATCTGTCACGGTCTCTGCTCACAAAACCTTGAACACGAGTAGAGTAAAGGTATCGTTAGAGATTGGGATCAATTGTTTGATGAAATGTCGGACCTTGATATTGCATCAAAAATGAAGGATGAAGGTGTGCTCTATGTCAAGAGCTTTTCAACCCGGAGAAACAACGAAACCATCAAAACAAATACCTATCTGTTTACTTTTTCAACTCCAAATGCATCCAAATCAGTGAAGGCAGGCTACTGTAACATTCCAGTTGACACCTACATCCCCAACCCGCTAGGGTGTTTTAAATGCCAGAAATGTGGACACGGTGTAAATACTTGCACATTGTCTGTTGTGTGTCCTTTTTTAAAAGAATTAGATTTGCTAACGGATTTGTAAATAGATAATTTTTTTATTGTTGGCAGTTTAAATTCGTAACTCTGCATGTTAGTGGCTGTAGAGTGAAAGGGCAGTCTAAGTAAACATATCCTCATTACTTTTCGTTACACTCCACTACTGAGTCTAACAAAACCTTATGGGAGGTCGCGTCAGGTAACCTTTGAGATCGACCGATCAGAACACAGCTTACCAAATCGCGAAAGTCGCACTTAACTTTTGAAGTTGTTATCGCGAAAAGTAAGAGGCGACCAAATTGGGCAACCTGTTTGCCGTGTCGGTGGATCCTGGCCCTTACTTTACTACACGGGTGGTAGAATGGGCCCGATTCTATCAATCTGATCATGCTGTGTCATGGTCATTCCGAGTCCTGAGCATTAAATTTCATTGCTCTATCATATTTTGGCTTCGTTATATTTGGGTCCAATGTTGAATCGTTTTACTTTGTGTATCATATAATATATGAATATTTAATTTTGTGAAAATTTGCCTGATGCCAGAAGGCGATGGCTCATGGCCGAAAACTGGTAGGCCTTACTGCTGGTGTACATCATTTCTTTATCCCTGGTATCTGTCTGTTGGACATCCACCGGCAATAGGATATCACCTATATTGCCACTCGGTGGTGGGTGGGGAGTATGGAAGATGAAACTTAATCATACAACCATGGCTTTTCCAACCCCTGTCAAAAATTCAAAACGTACACTGGAAGTTGATTCAGAGCATGATGATGTGATTCCTTGAACAAAATTGGTGGAGTATTGGCCCCGATTCTTGGTGATGGAAACGCCCGATAAACACCAATCAAATTGAACCCTTTTGCGGTTGCAAAGGGAATTTGTGGAATCACAGGTGATGTAAACACGTCTGTGGACTGGATCTATTCTCATTGCATGTGCCAGGCGATAGCAAGCCACAAACTTAATGTCAGTCGAGGAACTTGTTGGTATATCTGTCAGTATCTCCTCACAGATCCTTGAACACCAGCAAAAGCATCATAAGAGATCGTGGCCGTGGATGACCTGTCAGAGCTGGATATAGTTTCAGAAATGCATGATCAAGGGGTTATGTTTGTGAAACGATTTACCAGGCGACAAGGCACTGAAACGTTCAAAACAAACACTTATTTATTTTCATCATCAGTTATTATGTTGTAGACTTGTTCACAAATGTACCACGAGAAGACGTCCTCGGTGCCTTGCGACAGAGACTCAACAACCTTGATGAACCACTAGACACCAGCCTCACTATTGACTCCATAATCAACCTAACCTCAGCTGGCATTGAATGAACCTACTTCACCTGGGGCGAAGAAAATCTATGAACAAATACATGGACTGCCCATGGGTTCGCCACCTATTCTCAGTGAAATATTGTGGACTATGTGTTGACATCGTATGGTTGACGACACGTCTGTTATCCTCCACCCTGACCAAGTTCCAGACCAGCTTCTACAACACCTGAACAGCCAACACCACCACATTAAATTTTCTGTGGAACCTGAAACCAATAACGCGCTGCCATTCCTTGATGTCCTTGTGACTCGCCTCCCTACCAACACACTCCAGACCACCGTTTACACACCAACCAATATGTGAACTACCACTCCAACCATCCACCGCAGGTAAAGACTGGCATATTATCCACTCTCACCAGGAGAGCCAAGAACAACTGCTCTACCAATCTCCAAGAAGAATTATACCATCTCTAGCATGCGTTCACTGGCCTCAATGACTATCCACCCGAACTGGTCAACAGGACCATTGCCTCCACCCTATCAGCAACATCTACGCCACCAAGAACAAGAACAGAGCCAGTACCGATAAAAAATCTCCATTCCCTACATTGGCAAGACTTCACACCAGATGAGCAGACTCTGAAGCAACAAGTCAGCATAGAAACCACATTCTCCACTCCACAAACTCTAACTAACTACTCCACAAGCAGAAAATCTAATCCCAAGGGTGTTGTCTACAAAATTGACTGTAACTGTGGACAATCGCATATTGGCGAAACATCCAGGCCAATCAGCACCAGAGTGAAAGAGCACCAGGCATCAACAAATAAATCCAACAACAAATCAGCTATATGAGCAACTTCATTTTTTGGGTGGAGCAACCTCTCGATACACCTTCTTGTATCGTTGTGAAGCAAGTAAGAGGCAGATAAGACAGGATTGTGTATATATATATATATATATATACAGTAAATAATCAGCAAAAGCAACAGGAACTAACTGGGCAGCACAGTATTTACATGTGGAAGCCATAACAATAGACTGCATACATAAACCAATAGGGATGTGCAAGGCAGAGGAGTATGGACATGTTTATACAAGTTCTTAGGGTGGTATTGTAGAAGTACAGGAGCAATGTGACAATAGGTGGCATACGGAGGCCAGTGGGTGGTACAGGGCTTTAGAGTGGGGCATGTTACAAGCACTTAGCATTCGTTGATGAGTTCGTCATATGCTCACAGGGTGAAGTAACCTTGATCCAGGGTCGGTGTCGTTTGATGTGGTTGACCTCTGTTAATTTCCGTTTGATGAAGTCGGGGTGGTTGGTGGACAGTAGTGTGTATTCCGTCCAGCTGATTTGGTGATTGGGGTTGGACTGAATATGTTCTGATATAGCTGATTTGTTGTTGGATTTATTTGTTGATGCCTGGTGCTCTTTCACTCTGGTGCTGATTGGCCTGGATGTTTCGCCAATATGCGATTGTCCACAGTTACAGTCAATTTTGTAGACAACACCCTTGGGATTAGATTTTCTGCTTGTGGAGTAGTTAGTTAGAGTTTGTGGAGTGGAGAATGTGGTTTCTATGCTGACTTGTTGCTTCAGAGTCTGCTCATCTGGTGTGAAGTCTTGCCAATGTAGGGAATGGAGATTTTTTATCGGTACTGGCTCTGTTCTTGTTCTTGGTGGCGTAGATGTTGCTGATAGGGTGGAGGCAATGGTCCTGTTGACCAGTTCGGGTGGATAGTCATTGAGGCCAGTGAACGCATGCTAGAGATGGTATAATTCTTCTTGGAGATTGGTAGAGCAGTTGTTCTTGGCTCTCCTGGTGAGAGTGGATAATATGCCAGTCTTTACCTGCGGTGGATGGTTGGAGTGGTAGTTCACATATTGGTTGGTGTGTAAACGGTGGTCTGGAGTGTGTTGGTAGGGAGGCGAGTCACAAGGACATCAAGGAATGGCAGCGCGTTATTGGTTTCAGGTTCCACAGAAAATTTAATGTGCTGGTGTTGGCTGTTCAGGTGTTGTAGTAGCTGGTCTGGATCTTGGTCAGGGTGGAGGATAACAGACGTGTTGTCAACCATACGATGTCAACACATCGTCCACAATATTTCACTGAGAATAGGTGGCGAACCCATGGGCAGTCCATGTATTTGTTCATAGATTTTCTTCACCCCAGGTGAAGTAGGTTCATTCAATGCCAGCTGAGGTTAGGTTGATTATGGAGTCAATAGTGAGGCTGGTGTCTAGGGGTTCATCAGGGTTGTTGAGTCTCTGTCGCAAGGCACCGAGGACATCTTCTCGTGGTACATTTGTGAACAAGTCTACAACATAATAACTGATGATGAAAATAAATAAGTGTTTGTTTTGAACGTTTCAGTGCCTTGTCGCCTGGTAAATCGTTTCGCAAACATAACCCCTTGATCATGCATTTCTGAAACTATATCCAGCTCTGACAGGTCATCCACGGCCACGATCTCTTATGATGCTTTTGCTGGTGTTCAAGGATCTGTGAGGAGAAACTGACAGATATACCAACAAGTTCCTCGACTGACATTAAGTTTGTGGCTTGCTATCGCCTGGCACATGCAATGAGAATAGATCCAGTCCACAGACGTGTTTACATCACCTGTGATTCCACAAATTCCCTTTGCAACCGCAAAAGGGTTCAATTTGATTGGTGTTTATCGGGCGTTTCCATCACCAAGAATCGGGGCCAATACTCCACCAATTTTGTTCAAGGAATCACATCATCATGCTCTGAATCAACTTCCAGTGTACGTTTTGAATTCTGACAGGGGTTGGAAAAGCCATGGTTGTATGATTAAGTTTCATCTTCCATACTCCCCACCCACCACCGAGTGGCAATATAGGTGATATCCTATTGCCGGTGGATGTCCAACAGACAGATACCAGGGATAAAGAAATGATGTACACCAGCAGTAAGGCCTACCAGTTTTCGGCCATGAGCCATCGCCTTCTGGCATCAGGCAAATTTTCACAAAATTAAATATTCATATATTATATGATACACAAAGTAAAACGATTCAACATTGGACTCAAATATAACGAAGCCAAAATATGATAGAGCAATGAAATTTAATGCTCAGGACTCGGAATGACCATGACACAGCATGATCAGATTGATAGAATCGGGCCCATTCTACCACCCGTGTAGTAAAGTAAGGGCCAGGATCCACCGACACGGCAAACAGGTTGCCCAATTTGGTCGCCTCTTACTTTTCGCGATAACAACTTCAAAAGTTAAGTGCGACTTTCGCGATTTGGTAAGCTGTGTTCTGATCGGTCGATCTCAAAGGTTACCTGACGCGACCTCCCATAAGGTTTTGTTAGACTCAGTAGTGGAGTGTAACGAAACGTACTGAGGATAAGTTTACTTAGACAGCCACTAAAATGCACAGTTACGAATTTAAACTTCCAATAATAAAAAATTTATCTATTTACAAATCCGTTAGCAAATCTAATTCTTTTAAAAATGCAATGATTAAGTGAGAATTTATATTATTGTAAAGATCCTTCATAGTTCGGAATTTGAAATATGTATCCCTTGTGATGGAATATTCTTTCATCACAAGGGATGCAGAACAGAGGATCCTCACCTTTCAAAGGTAGTTATAGGTATATCTTGTATGGCCAATATGACATCATCACATGGTGACTTCTTCAAATCTGGACTGACAGCCCAAGTAGGTATAACCGATATAGGGTTTTATTTCATGTAATTTATTGATACCAACTTGGGTGTCCCACTTCTTCTGCATCAGATCACGGATGTAAGTTCTAATGCTAGCTTTATAGTCAGTGTAGGGAATAAGAAGTGTTGTTGAGTGCTGCCTTTCAGCAAAATCGGCCATAGTGTTCCCAGAAACTGTGTACGTGACTGGGTAACCAACAAAAGACGATGTTGAACTGGCCAGTAACCAGATCATTATATAATTCAATACTTGCTATTAATAGTGGATGTTTATATGATTAACTTTTTAATAGCCTCAAGACAAAAGTGAGAGTCAGAAAAGATGATATGTTGTTTATGTTTAGGGTGTTTTTGAATATATTTAAGAGCTATTAATATAGCATTTGATCCAGCTGTAAAAATAGAACTGCTATCAGGTAATCTAGCAGAAATTGTAAATAAGGAATTATAATTGTTATATTTACTTTTTGGTGATATTCAACATATGTCATATTTGGGATTTCACTTTCTTAGTAAAGTACAGATTGTAGTACATTTTTGGTGATATTCTTGTTTATATTCTAAGTCATTAGTTTCTGATTTTTAAATGTAGCTAATGTTAGATCGACCTGTCTTCTAACCATTTGCCAAGGAGTTGAAAGAAAACGGAAAGGAGCTATATTTTCCATCACAATGCTGTCAGCAGTAATAAACAGCCTAATTCTGAGCAAATGCTCCCTTGGGGGACAGTGGCTACAAACAGATCATTTTAATAATTTTGTAATATTTCTTTTTAATTTTTCTGGTAAACATGGGGTTCTCATAATGCGAAATAGTCGCTAACCCTACTGTACTGCCCAAACCCTGAAATTAAGAGGTCGAGGGAAAGTAACATTTGGTTAGATATGGGGGTCGGGTGAGCGAGAACCATCATATCCTATACTACCTTATAGAAAGAATACGTTTCCCTTTAGAAGTGGAAACCCTGGGGGTTCATATGATACTTCATCTGAAACAATGATAGTATTTACACAACTATACAGAGTAGTATGCATGGTCCTTTTTACCAAACACTATACATTTATGGAACAATTTACCACCCGAAATAATATAGCCACAATCAATAAATTGGTTCAAAACAAGGAAAATCTCCCTTTCATAAAGTTGTTGGATCTAGATTTTGTCAGATAATCCATGCTCGCCACAAGTTGGGTTGTAGTGACTTGAACGCTCATTGTTTTGATAGACATATTTAAATTAAGTTCTTCGGGGTAATCTAACTTCAAGCAACAGAATTAATCAGCTTATTCCTGATTCTGTTCATAAATACAAACTACTTTCAAACTGATTCAAATTTTTTAACGTAATTTGGGTAGACTTTACCCTGTCATTATGAATCTCATGCCTTTGCGGAAATAATTGCTCCTGAAATATTTCACTCCTTCTGTACTGTATTAATTCTGCATTGTATTTTGTTATCTTTAGTGGGGCAGCACGCACATACGCCTTTGGCTTGTGCCAGTCCACATTCATGTTACGTTCATATTTCATGAATAAAACATATTTACAAATAAAAACATATTTCATCTGTCCGCTTGAGATCACATTTGAGCCATGTTTTGACTTTTTTTTTCTATCATCCCTCTAAAAGCAACTTAAAACACAAGTTTATTACTCTGTTCTACCTATGAAACAAGTCACACCCCTGGGTGCATGTAATTGACAATAATGTTATTTGATAAACCTTTCATCTCTAGCTGTGACATGCGATCCACCTCGCTTTGATGATAAGTACATGGATACGCCGGGGTGTCTGAACTTCCGTGAGGGTGCTTCATGCAAACTGGAATGTGAACTTGCCATAGAAGTGGTAGGAGAGAAATACATCACTTGCAAGAAAGACGCAAATGGAGAGGATGGTCACTGGGTGTATGGCTCGTATGATGCCCCGAATCCCCAAAAGTCGTTTTGCAAAGGTAAGTCGTATCAGTTGGTCATATATACCCATTAAAATGTACTGCCCCATTGGACTCACGATTGGTCAAAACATGATGATCTTCAGGTTAAACTATTTCAGTGTTTCTCACTCATTGGAAGTCATATGCGTTATTGCCATACTCTCTTGGTCTTAAAGTCTACGTTTCACACAACACAATTTCTCAGTGTCTGTGATAGATTTTAATTTTTATCAATATTTCCCATGTGTATTTACCTGCGTCCTAAATCCATTCATCGGGCTATGAAAGCATCATCATTATGGAAACCACTGTTCCAATAAATCTGAAACGGGAAATATTCATCCCACCAAAGATAAATACTAATTTATTTCTTATTCCTGTGCTCAAAATCCACTGAAATTCATGACATTTGCGTGATTATTGTATGCACTATGGTAACACTTTCACAATAATATTCATATAGAATAATACTAAAAACCGTTTTAGCAAATTCGCGTGTATTGCACATCGGAAGGTATGTTTGTGATATATATTTAAATATTTATGATTAAAGTTCATTCTAGCATTTCTTTACAGTTTGTCTGCAACATTCATGATCAGATTCATGATATTTATATCTTGCAACAAAATCTTTGTTGATAGAGATGTAAGGTACAATCTGATTCCTCAAAAGTCATTTTTTGTGAGTGACTGAATGAGTGTTTTAAGGCACACCGGCAATAGTTCAACTATATCGTAAGTATGAAAGCTATATATCAAAAAATCTATTTCATCGATATGTACACCTATAATCAAAGTGAAATACCTGAAGCACCACTGATTTAAAACTCGCAAACAACCATGAGATGGCATTTCTATGCACATTATAGAACCTCCTTATAGATCTCCAGCAACCGAAGGTAGATCATCAAGGGGATTTACAGTACTTTTGCTACCTGCATGGACCCTAGCTTGATTTACACCATTCTGTTTTAAGCAAACATAGTTATGTATATAAAAGCTCAAACATATTGTTTAAGTGGTAGTTATAAATTTACTTTGAACGTTTCTGCCTGTCTTAAATATGTTTCCTACAAACAGAACCTAAGAACGTGGCCTCCTTTACAACTTTGATGCGAGTGCCATTTAAAACAGTTCTGGGTCCTTATGTGTGGTATATATTTACGGCAAAAATGTATGCAATTGGTTTTTGATTTACAAATTTTAAAGCCGGTTTTAAGACACTATTTTTCTATTTTGTTTAAACATAACTGCAGTTGCCGTTTAACTCATTAAGGCCGTGAGACGCATATGCAAGTCAAATTAATTAACTTCTCACAGCGAGAGTCGCGTATTGGGGTTATAAAAAGCACCTCTTATTCAGCGAGAGCCGCGTATTGGGGGTGATAAAAAGCACCTCCCATTCAGCGACAGCCGCATATTGGGGGTTTTAAATTTTAAATACGTATTGTACCTATTATTTCATTCAATTTAGGAGTAATGATCAAAGATTAACTTTTCTTACGAAAGGGGTTACTTTCTGCGTTAATCAGAAGAACTATTAATGTGTTTTGATAACAATTGCTTGCAATGTCGGGGGCTTATACAGGCAAATGAACACGTCTCCAAGAAAGGGGGTTGTGAGATGTTGTTACAGGAGGTAATTGTTTGTTACTCGTCATTGAGAGTGAATACTAAGATACTCTGTTTGCACATTGATTGAATTAACGGTGACAAGGTTACAAAACCTTCTTCTAAATTAAATCATTCATTCCTCATTCATTTTGTGGAGTCCATTGTCAATCTTCTGAAATTCGTTTACTTTCAAAACAGATATAAGTATGCCCATCTTCATAAATATTTGGGGAGATTCAAGTGCAAGTGTATACATCACAATAAATCAGTATCGTGTTACTTATTTTAATTCTATAATACATGTACTTGAATTGTGATATTTATTCGTAACAATGTGCAGATTATATTGAAACGTTCAGCAAGCCATTATGTTTGATGTACAAAATGCGCAAAATGTATATGCAAATAAATACTCTCTCTACTCAATGTTTGGATTGGGTTGCCCGGGGTAAAAATAATCTGATTGTAGCGATTTGAGCGCTTTAAAGAAAAATAAACTTAAAGTGCTTCTTAGTCCTACATGTACATTTCAGGCATCCTTACGATTATGTATGTTCACGATAGACAAACATTTTCATGATAGAGTTGATAAAGCTGAAATCCAGCATATCGATTGGTTAACGATTAAACCAATAGTCAATCTGTATCCAAGCTGTCTAGTGACCGAACATGCTCTTCAGAAATTTAGCCCACGCCCCATCACCTGTCATTTCCTCTGTGACAGGTATCTCATGATACGATTGTTCACAGATACGAAATCGGCCACTATATTGAACAGTTGAGATACAAAACGTCCTGTTCGGGAACTTTGATGACGCCCCTACCATGACCCTTTATCTCATGTATGTGCAAGGAATATCATTATACAATATGCATACATGTATTTTCCTGTGATAAGGTATATTGTCTGTGTTAAATCTAAATGAACTAAAGTGACAAACTGTGAATCTGTTCCATGTAAGTTACACATTAGCTTATTATTACTTACCGTAAAATATTCAGTATGTACTAGCAACGTATCAGCGAAAACGCTTCTTTCATAGAAGATTATTAGGCATGTGCGTAAATTCTTCTTTACTGCCACTGACATAGATATTTTGAACAATTTAACCTCACACAATGATATGAGAGGGACAATTTGTTTAAGTATGTCTTACATACACAGAATACAAACATGTGTTAAGAAAATACACACGCCACCAAAAGTCTACAAGAGAAAATGAAATAAAATTACATAAAACGTTACATAATTGACGTATTCACTCCTGCTTTCTTTCAACATATACCTTTACAACGCAATTAAACAATCAGGACTTGCTCGTATGACGAGACAGTTTCCTGTAATCTCCAAAACCTGCCAGGGATATCAGGCGTGATTAGCCCTAATTAGTCTCGCCACAGCCGGCCAGGCAATCAGCCCGGGGGGTTCCAGGTGTTGAGCAATGAAGCGGCTCTCGGGCTTAATGAGTTAATAGTATGTATATTTTTCCCACGACAAGAAATATTAAAATCACCCACAAATAAAGATACATCAAATGAATTGTTTAAACTTTCAATAAACTATTTATCTTTATGCTAAAAAGGGTGACAGACAAAATACTGCCTTGAGGAACGCTCTGATCCTGATTGTAATGATCAGAAAGGGTAGAACCCACTCGGACTTGAAATAGTCTGTCATTTAAAAAGTTGGCTATGAATTGTGACAAACGACCTTGCAAACCAAAGTCATGTAAATCTCTTAAAATTCCATATTACCAAGTTGTATCACATGCCTTCTCAAGTTAAAAGAAAGATAGTCACAGCGTGTTGTTTATTGATTAGAGCGTTTTTAACAAATGATTCCAAAATCACAAAGTGATCGACAGTACAGCTATTTTTATGCAAACCAAACTGCATATCGGTTATTTGTTTCCATGTATCAAGCAAAGTCCAAATATCATCAAAAATAATCAACAGAGTTTGAAGACAGGATTCTGGTAAGTGCTTCAGGAGTTGATAATGTATGTTATCAGCGACGGAAATAATGTTCTGCCTTTTCTGTTCCTTCCTAGCTTGTTTGCATTCATCACTGAACCATGGTTTTTGAATATGTGGAATTGCATAGGATTTTGGTATACACTAATCAGCTATGGAGTTCAATTCATCAGAGAAGCATTTAATAGCATCGGGCACGTCAATAAAACGTTCAGGTTTAAGTTTTTCAGCACACAGTGTTCCATATAAAGCCCAGTTAGCCTTTTTGAAATTCCGCCTTGATGATGGAGGAACATCAGATGGAGTTACAGGTTTTAGTATAGTAGAAAAATGGTCTCTTCCACAGAGGTCATCGTGGACTGACCATTCAAATTCATTAAGTAGTTCTGAATTTGTGAGTGAAAAGTCGAGAGCAGAATAAGGGTCTAAATATGTGTTGGAACCATCATTGTAAATTCATAAGTCATTATCAGAACAAAAGTCCTCCAGTAATTTACCTTTAGCATTTGTAGTTACACTTCCCCAGAGTGGGTTGTGCCCATTCAGATCTCCCATTATAATACAGAGCTTCGGGAGTTGGTCATACAGAGCTTGAAGATCGGTTTTGTGAGATGTCAAAGAGAGATGTAGAGAGAGCATAGTGTAAATGCAACGTGCAAAGTTAGTTGTACTGCAACGGCATGCAGATTAGTAGTAAGTGAAACAGGGCTATGAATAATGTTCACTTTTACTACAATGGAAGATCCTCCCTTGACCTTATCACCTGGAGGTGAGAAGCAGTGATGTGCTTTGTAATGATGAAGGTCAAAAGTATCTGTCTGTTTTATGTAAGTCTCCTGCAGACAGATCGATGAAGGTGTAAAATCTTGGACTAGTAGCTGTAAATCATTTAAATTAGTCTTCATACC
This sequence comes from Haliotis asinina, assembly GCF_037392515.1. Lineage (NCBI taxonomy): Eukaryota > Metazoa > Mollusca > Gastropoda > Lepetellida > Haliotidae > Haliotis > Haliotis asinina. Next base: position 19,423,984 of record NC_090289.1, read on the forward strand.
TCTGCAGTTCCACTGTACAATATTATTGGAATAAACTTTTGGGAGGATTTATTGCGGATCTACCCCGCACCTTTTTGGTAAGCGACGAGCTATGTGTCCTAGAATTGACGTTCTCAGATACGTCCATGTCTTCAAGATATCCATATTTGTTGAACAACTGAATTCTGTTTTTTTACCCTTTTGGGGCTCTGCCACATTGCTGTTTTGAAGCATCAGAGTTAGGTTTGGGTTAAGTTTTAACAATTTGTTGTCTATCAGCTGTTGAATGAGACTCGGAGTGTGACTGTGCAGATGATTTATGATAAGAAGAAGACTTTGATGTACTAGTAAATGATCCCTCAGTCTGGAATGATATAGCAGGGTATAAAAGCTGTTGAGACTCGGAACTGACCCAAGTCAAGGTAGTTTGGCATCCTGTGGATGATTTTGTTATTTTAGAGGTGGATTCGGATGATGATTTTGCTACTGTAGCATAACTTTCTTGAAGGTCACATCTCTTCACCAGTTTATTTGCATCAGATAAAGAGCTACTTTGGGTAAACTTTATTCTGTTAATCGCCATTTGCTCTTTCCAAATTGGACACTGTTTCGAAGAAGAAGAATGGTCGCTTGAGCAGTTGGTGCATTTTTTAAAATCACTAGTACAATCTTCTGACCGCAGTGAGCACACACAACAGCCAATGTGCAGGTATTTACACTGTCTCCATATTTCTTGCATTTAAGACACCTGAGTAGTATAAGCAATAGCGGTTTTGGACCACATTTCAGATCCCTGCAAATTTGCATTGAAACCAAAGGTACAGCACATCTGAGACTAATTATACAACTAGTTTTCGTCTGCAAAACCATTCACATATAGTGGGTGGATACCCCCCCACTACGCTTAAACAGGGGTGTGGGTGAAACCCCCAACAGGGATCCCCCAATCTCAATCTAAGATATTGATTTCAGTTTAAATGTTTAAATGTGAACCAGCAGCCTCAAACAATCGACAAAGTCCGCGCTGGATGAGAGAGTAGGTTACACAGTGCAGACGGCCTCACACAATCGATAAAGTGAGCGCCGGACAGTAGACATTGCACAAGCATATATGTATATCAATTTCTAACAGAATATTCAATTGTATTTACTCAGGAATCACGTGCTATATTCAGAGTAACCATATCGATTATGGGCTCAGTGTCGTATTTTTGTGTTATGTCATTTAGGTAGCCGAATATACACATACGTAAACTATCAACAATGAATTCAGTCAGAAAATACTCTTTCAATACATCTTCATTAAAAACAATAGTAAATTGATAGAGGCCTTGCCATAATTCTTTGAGTTTGTTAACAAACAGAGGCTTGACATCAGTCAAAGATATATTTTCAGTCCACCACAAGTCCATTATTATACATAGGTGTGACAGAGAGAGACATAGGTGTTGGTTTTCGTAACAAATGCCTGTTGGGCTTGTTGTATCCCTTGTTTTATATATATTTTTCTCATCCACACTTATAGAAGATGTTTTAAGAACCTTCAATCGAATATCTTTCTTCCTTTGGTTGTATTTCTCTAGTTCACCTAGGCATCCGTGAACTCGTGGTGGGTGCTGGGTAATGCTAAGAACTGTTCAAACCCCCGTGTGGACCCAGGTCAACTAGGTCCATAGCACCCCACTGTTGGTCGCAAGGAGCGACCGAATTGGGCAACCTGTTTGCTGTGGGTTGCATCCCGTGTCAGTGGAGGATGGGAGTCTGGTGGTTGAGGGCAGCAGGAGCCTGAACCATGTTCATGTGGCTCAACACACCACTTTGGCCCTTACTTCACCTAGATGGGTGGTAGAATCGGCTGGATTCTATCAATCGGCTGGTCACGCCAAGCCCTGTGTATGGACTTGTATGTCATTGCACAAATTAACACTTTTGGACTTGGCACATTTGTTCATATCAAATGTCAGTGATTTGCAAAATGATGTTTTGCTCTTTGCCTAGGGCTTTATGCCCAGAAGGCGGTGGTTCATGGGCCAATCTGGTGGATTAGCTATTTATAACTCTTCTGCTGGAGTATATCATCTGAGTATCCTTGGTGCTGCAAGTTGGAAACCCACTTGTTTTTAGCATTGTCCTTGTGATACTCCATGGTGGGTGGGGAGCTCGGATGATGAACCTTAAAACACTAACCATGGCTTACAAAACCCCAATTACCAAGAAAAAACGTCCTCTTGACACGGATCCTGATGTTAATGAACAAAGACTGTCCCCATCTATTGACTATTGGCCACGTTTTATAGTACTTGAGACTGTTGACAAGACTCCTTTGAAGCTGAACCCTTTTGCTGTTTCAAAAGGCATACAAGGCATAGCAGGAGATGTTAAAAACGTTAGACGTTTGCATACAGGTTCTCTTCTTATTAAATGTAGTAAGGGACAACAGGCAAATAACCTCCTGTCATCTTTTGTCGGCATTCCCATTTCAGTCTCTGCCCACTGAACATTTAACACCAGCAAAGGCATAGTGAGAGGCCGAGACCGCCTTTTCGCTGATATGTTAGAAATTGATATTGCCTCAGACATGAAGGAAAAAGGTGTGTTATATGTAAAACGTTTCACTACCTGGAAACACAATGAGATGCAACAAACAAACACCTATTTGTTTTCTTTCTCTACTCCTACTGCTCCTAAATCAATAAAGGCTGGTTACTGTCATATCAAAGTGGAAACGTATATTCTGAATCCACTGAGATGTTTCAAGTGCCAAAAGTATGGGCATGGTGTAAATACTTGCACGTTGTCTGTCGTGTGTGCTCACTGTGGTGAGAAGACACACACAACAGAAGATTGTGACAGTAGTTATAAGAAATGTACTGACTGTTCAGGAGACCATTCCTCTTTTTTGAAAGAGTGTCCAATATGGAAGCAGCAGATGGAGATAAACAAACTGACATTCATGCAAAATATTAGTTTTTCTGAAGCAAAATAGCTTGTCCAGAGATCTGAATTTACATAAACATATGCTTCAAAAACTAAGACATGATCTGAGGCAACGAATACAGCAAACAGATCAACGTCAGGCTGTCAAACAGATTTGACGTCAGTGAACACCTGCAATATCTACCCAAAATGCTGAGCCACTTCCTTGCACGTCTCAAAGTCAACCAGAGCCAGATCGTGATCATAATGAGTCATCTCAACCTACCATAAGGTCTCAATTGTTGTGTAACGTGCAGCAAATTACTAAAGGCAAAGGTAAACATAAGCCGGATTCTTCTCAAAAACAAAGTGGCAGAAAATAAGATTAAACTTTACAACAAACTTTACAACACATTTTTACATCCTGGCACGGGAACATATTTGGCTCTTGATCTTGATCAGTTACGGACCCTGAACTATTGGGTGAATTTGAATTTCCATCTTCGAGATGGAACTTTAAAAAAGCTGACTGGAACTTATATTGAACTTTGTGTTGTGAAAGACTTACACCTGAACGTTTTACAGATGCTCCTGATGCCATAGGGAATTTCTCTTATGAACTCAAAAATGTAGCTGACAAGCGTATCCCTAAATCCTCTGCAGTTCCACACATACGAAAACCACGGTTCATCGATGGGTGCAAACAAGTTAGGAAGGCACGGAAGAAAGCGGAACATTATTTCCGTCGCTATCCCATGGTCCATAAGTTGAATAATTTTAAGATTATAAACGCTAAGGCACAGCGTACTTGGCACCCGTGGCGAGCCACCTCCTCGTGGTGGGTGCTGGTAAATGCCAAGAGCTCGCCAACACCCCCGTAGTGGACCCGGGGGGATATTTGGTGGGGAGGAGGGGATCCTGGTGGTTGAGGGCATGGGAGCAGGACCAGTGTTCCTAATGCCCAATACACCCGTTTGGCCCTGACTTCACCTAGACGGGTGGTTGAATGGGCCCGGTTCAACCAATCGGCTGGTCATGCCAAGCCCTGTGCATAGATAATATGTAATTGCACAAAATTTGATTTAGAATTGTTTCAACTTTAGTCTTGGTACCCTTTGTTCAGAATATTATTTGACTTGAATTTTGTTTACATGAATTCTGCCTAGAGTCTTATGCCCAGAAAGCGGTGGCTCATGGGCCAATCTGGTGGAAGAATTAATCTTTTAATTTTTCTGCTGGAGTATATCATCCGGGTATCCTTGGTGCTGCAAGCTGGAGATCCGCTTGTTTTTAGTATTGTCCTTGTGATACTCCGTGGTGGGTGGGGAGTTCGGATGATGAAACATATATACTACCTATGGAATACCAAACCCCCCCAAAACGCAATAAACGTCAACTTGACAACGATGATGACGACCAACGACCTTCCAACTCAATCGACTATTGGCCACGATTTTTAGTTTTAGAAACTGTAGACAAGACGCCACTGAAACTTAACCCTTTTGCCATTTCCAAGGGTATACATGGCATTGCAGGTGAGGTTAAAAACGTTAGACGCTTGCGTGCAGGCTCTCTGTTGGTTGAATGCAGCAGAAAACAGCAAGCAAAGAACCTCATGTCAACAGAAGTATTTGTTGGAATTCCCGTCTCTATCACTGCCCACAGGACTCTGAATACCAGTAAAGGCATAATCAGAGACAGAGATGGATTGTTTGCTGATATGTCTGAGCTGGATATTGCTTCTGAAATGAAAGATCAGGGAGTGATTTGTGTTAAAAGCTTCACGATCCGCAGAAACAATGAAACAGTCCAAACAAATACTTATCTGTTCTCCTTCTCATGGCCAAATCCTCCAAAGTCCGTTAAAGCAGGTTACTGCAGTATTTCAGTTGACGTGTACATCCCAAATCCTTTGAGATGTTTTAGATGTCAAATGTATGGGCACGGTGTTAACACTTGTACCAAGCCCATAACATGCGCCCACTGTAGTGAGAATACTCATGTGACAGAAGACTGTAACAGTGACCATAAAAAGTGTACAAATTGTTCGGGAAATCATTCGTCTTTTGCCAAAGAGTGTCCAGTCTGGAAAAAACAAATGGAAATCAATAAAATTAAATTCACCCAGACCGTCAGCTTTTCTGACGCCAAAAAACTTGTGGAATCTGCAGCACATACTGAATCATTTGCATCCGTTGTCAAAACTCCTGAATATACCTCAAAAGTAACTACCTCGTTACTTGCCAGACAGATTTGACGTGGGTTAAAACAAACAATGTTCAGTTTGTTGCACCCGAACAGTCTACGCAAACCTTGACATCTTCTGTCAACACTCAGGTCGTATTTAAAGCCGGGTCACAGTCCTGTAGTCAGACTTCATCTGTATCTGGAGAACAATCTTTGTCTCAAGAAACTCACAAATCACGATCAAAAACAAGCTTGAAGAATATTGTTCAAAGTAAAACTGACTCAAGAACAGAATTTTCAAAAAAGAGTGGCAGACCTCAGAAGGGTTCAGAAAATCCTGTAAAATTATTCAATAAATACGGATCGATTGAGGCCATGGAAGTGTCAGAAAACTTCCATCCCAGGGCACATAGCTTGTCGCCCTCGAAAAAGGTAAGGGGTAGATCTCCTATTAACCCACCAAAAAGATAGTTTATTCCAATAATATTCTACAGTGGAACTGCAGAGGATTGGGGACTAATTTACATGAATTACAGCCATTAGTCAAAGATTTTACACCTTAAGCGTTATGTCTCCAAGAGACATATTTAAAACAAGCAGATACATTTGACCTTCGTCATTTTAATTCCTATGATTGTTTTTCACCTCCGGGTGATAGGGCCACTGGCGGATCATCCATTCTAGTCAAACAAAACGTTATTCAAAGCCCTGTTCCACTTATTACTAATTTGCAGGCTGTTGCAGTGAGAATTACTTTACATGTAGCGTTTACATTGTGTTCTCTTTATATTTCACCGTCTTTGGCGTTTGCCAAAACTGATCTTCAAGCTCTATATGATCGGCTCCCGAAGCCCTGTATTATAATGGGAGATTTAAATGGGCGCAACCCACTCTGGGGTAGTGTAACTACAAACATTAAAGGTAAATTGTTGGAGGAGTTTTGTTCTGATAATGATTTATGTATTTATAATGATGGTTCCAACACGTATTTACACCCTGGGACAGGGACCTATTCTGCTCTTGACTTGTCATTGACAAATTCAGAACTACTAAATGAATTTGAATGGTCAGTCCACGATGACCTGTGTGGAAGTGACCATTTTTCTACTGTACTAAAAGCTGTAACTCCATCCGATGTTCCTCCATCTTCAAGACGAAATTTTAAAAAGGCTAACTGGGCTTTATATGAAACACTGTGTGCTGAAAAACTTAAACCTGAACGTTTTATTGACGTTCCTGATGCTATTAAATGCTTTTCTGATCAACTGAACTCCATAGCTGATGAGTGTATACCAAATTCCTCTGCAGTTTCACACAGAAGAAAACCATATTTCAACGATGATTGCAAACAAGCTAGGAAGGCAAGGAAAAAAGCAGAACATTATTTCCGTCGCCATCCCATGGTGCATAATTTAAATAAATTCAAAATTTCAAATGCTAAAGCACGGCGTTCTTTTAAACACAACAAACGCCAATCTTGGCAAAATTATGTATCTAAAATAAATTCTCAGACACCTATATCCAAGGTATGGAATATGGTCCAGAAAACTAAGGTAAGGGTACTAAATCTACTGTCCATCATCTTAAACAAGGTGATCAAGTACTTACCGATAAATCAGATATTGCTAATAAACTGGGTGAAACCCTTGCTGAACACTCTTCCTCTTCTGATTATTTACCTAAATTCCAGCAGTATAAAAAACAAGAAGAAAAGAAAACTATTAATTTCAACTCAGATAATGGGGAAGATTATAATGACACTTTTTCTATTCATGAGCTCCATACTGCTCTTGATCAAGCTCACGATACTGCTACAGGAGCTGATAACATACATTATCAACTCCTGAAGCACTTACCAGAATCCTGTCTGGAAACTCTCCTAAATATTTTTGAGGATATTTGGACATCGGGTAAATTTCCTTCATCATGCCGTGACGCCATAGTAGTACCCATACCTAAACATGCACGTGATCATACCGATCCATCCAATTATCGGCCGATTTCGTTAACTAGCTGTGTTTGCAAGACCATGGAACGCATGATAAATAATCGGCTTGTTTGGTACTTGGAAACAAATAACCTTATAACTGATATACAGTGTGGTTTCCGTAAAAACAGAAGTACTGTCGATCACTTAGTGCGTTTAGAATCATTTGTTAAAAATGCACTAATTAATAAACAACATGCTGTGTCTATCTTTTTTATCTCGAAAAAGCATATGACACAACCTGGAAATATGGTATTTTAAAAGACTTACATGACTTCGGCTTGCGAGGTCGTTTGCCTCAATTTATTGCCAACTTTTTAAATAACAGACAGTTTCAAGTTCGAGTGGGTTCTACCCTGTCTGATCATTACAATCAGGATCAGGGTGTTCCACAAGGCAGTATTTTTTCTGTCACACTTTTTTAGCATCAAGATAAATAGTTTATCAAAAGTTTTAAACGATTCAATTGATGGATCGTTATTTGTGGATGATTTTAATATTTCTTGTCGTGGGAAAAATATGAATACTATTGAACGGCAACTGCAGCTGTGTTTAAACAAAATAAATAAATGGTGTCTTGAAAACGTGCTTTAAATTTTCTAAATCCAAAAGTAATTGTATACATTTCTGCAGAAAATATAAACCACATAAGGACCCTGAACTATCTCTTGATGGCACTCCCATTAAAGTTGTAAAGTTGTAAAGGAGGCCAAGTTCTTGGGCCTAATCTTTGACTCCCATTTAACATTTCTGCCTCATATTAAGTCCCTTAAAACTAAATGCCTGAAGGCTCTTGACTTGTTGAAAGTTGTTTCCAACTCAGAGTGGGGAGGGGATCAAGCAACCCTTATGGCTCCATCGTATATGGTGGAGCCTGCAAAAGCAACCTTAAACTTCTTGATTCTGCGTCATCAACGCTTAAGACTTTGTCTTGGGTCTTTCAGAACTTCACCTATTGATAGTCTCTACGTTGAGGCCGATGAACCATCTCTCACTCAACGTCGTATAAAATTGTCTTTACAATACATTACTAAATTATGTTCTAATGAATCTAACCCTGCATATAACTGTGTCTTCAATCCTCTTTATGAGGATTTGTATAACAAAAAGTCTTCTCTTGTTCCACCTCTTGGGCACAGAATTAAACAATTTATTTCTTCTGCCGGTATAGACCTGGAAAGTATATCGCCTTCCCGTCTTCTTTCTTCTCCTAATTGGCAATTGGTTAGGCCACAAGTTGACCTAACATTAACGACATTTAAAAAATCAGAAACGAATGAATTACAATATAAACAAGAATATAATCAATTGAAACATAAATATAGCAATTATAAATCCTTATTTACAGATGGGTCCAAGGACGGTGGCGCAGTAGCTTGTGCTACTGTCATTGGATCCAGAACACTATCTTCTAGATTACCAGACAATAGTTCTATTTTTACAGCAGAAGCTAACGCCATATTAACAGCTCTTAAATATATTCAAAGAGACCCGAAACGTAAACAGTATATAATCTATTCCGACTCTCTTTCTTGCCCTCGGGCTATTAAAACATTTCTTGTAAACATCCACTTTTAATAAAAATTATTGAATTGTACAATAATCTTGCTACTTTCCAGTGTGACATCGTCCTGTGTTGGTTACCTAGTCACATAGGCATTTCTCGTAACACAATGGCCGATCTTGCTGCTGAGGCAGCACTCAACAAATCTGTGACACCACTTCTTATTCCATACTCTGATTATAAAGCTACAATAAGATCTTATATCCGTGATCTGATGCAGAAGAAGTGGGACACCCAGGTAGGTATATATAAATTACATGAAATAAAACCTTATATCGGTTATACTTACTTGGGTTGTCAGTCCAGATTTGAGGAGGTCATTATGCGACGATGTCGCATTGGCCATACGAGGTATACTCACAAGTATCTATTAAAAGGTGAAGATCCTCCGTTTTGTATCCCTTGTGATGAAAGAATCACAGGATCTTTTTAATAATGTTAGTTCTCATTTAATTATTGCATTTTTAAAAGAATTAGAATTGCTAAATGAATTGTAAACATATAAATATTTTATGCTTGGAATTTCGAATTAGGAACTTAGAGTGTTAGTGGCTGTATCCTCGAGGGGGGTTAAAGCACTGTAAAATTATTGTCCTCCTGAGAGGGTACGTAAGTCCCCAAACATTTGAAGTCAAATTTGAACTGTCATTTTAATTTGTGGCTAATCTTGCATACAGTCACCAGCAGCTGAGAGGATGGTGTAAATCCAGCTAGGGACCATGCAGGTAGCAGAAGTACTGTAAGTCCCCATGGCCCCTAGTTTGGTGATCTACTTTCAGTTGTTGGTCATCTATATAGCCTGTTTTTATATTGTATTGTCTGAATAGGGATATTAGTTTTAACTTTTCACGCTAGTTATATTTCTCATTGTGATATTCTAGTTGTTTTACTGTCCTTCGTCAACAGGTTTTTATCATGTGCATAGATTCCATTTTTAAGAATGCTCTCGTCACAATATGGCTGCAATACTGCCGATGTGACGTTAGATATTAACTCACTCACTCACAGCGTACTTTCAAGCACAGTAAACGCCAATCTTGGCACAATTATGTCTCAAAAATAAACTCTCGAACGCTGATATCAAAGGTATGGAATATGATCCAGAAAATAAAAGGTAAGGGCTCTTAAACTAGCATTAAACATCTGAAAACTGGAGACGAATTATTAACTAGTAAATCTGACATTGCAAACACACTTGGAGAAACTGTACCTCAGTTCCAAAAAGATAAACAACGACAGGAAACGAAAACTATTAATTTTAATTCAGATAGTGGGGAAGACTACAATGAAATATTTTATATTCACGAGCTTCATACTGCTCTCGAAGAAGCTCACGATACTGCACTTGCCAGAATCAGACTCTCTTAACTCATTAAGGCCAAGAGACGCGTAGACGCGTATTAGCTTCTCACAGCGAGAGCCGCATATTGAGGGTAATATAAAGCACCTCTCATTCAGCAAGAGACTCAAATATGCGTTTTACATTTAAATTCTCACTGTGCCTATTATTTCAATCAGTTTAGCAGTAATGATCAAAGATTAGCTTTTCTTACAAGAGAGGTTACTTTCTGTGTTAATCAGAAGAACTATTAATGTGTTTGATAACAATTGCTTGCAATGTGGGGGTTTTATACAGGCAAATGAACACATGTTTGCGAAAAAGGGGAGAGATGTTGTGAGATGTTGTTACAGGAGGTAAGTGTTTTTGTTACTCGTCACTGGCAGTGAATACTAAGATACTATGTTTGCACACTGATGGAATTGACGGTGACAAGGTTACAAAACCTTCTTCTAAATTAAATCATTCATTCGTTGTAATAGTTCATATAATGAATCGTAGACATAAATAGCACTACTGTATTCATATTCGTGTAGATTTGAAATAAGCCAAGTTACTAATTTAGACGTAACTCATTTGCGACTATTGATTTTTAAAGTTGACAATAATACATGATCGAATATGAAGTGATAACTCTTGCATCTACTCATAAGATACATATATAGTACACATAAACCATACAAAGGTAACTGGGGCATTTTGTTCAAGCTGTTTCATGTTCACATCTGAAATGTGATTTCTTAATGCAATTTACATAAGCATTGTGCAAGAAACGTTTGTATTTGATCTCTGTAATTATCTTATCCAGTGTAATGATCAAGTGTATCAGATCCATGGTCAATAAAAGGAGGATATCACTTACGGAATTGATGCGTATAATCATTCAATCAGACAACACTAAATGAGATACATGAATTCCTCTTTCAACCTCAAAATAACAGCCTCTGGCCAAATGCATATCCAGGTAAAGTTTTGTCCCGTGACAAGTGTAAAGCAAACTAATGCGCTGTTACATCATTGGACAACCTGTTTTGTGGAGTCACACCCATTGTCAATCTGCTGAACCTCATTTGCTTTCAAAACAAATATAAATATGCCCATCTTCGTAAATATTTGGGGAGATTCAACTACAAGTGTATACATCACAATAAATCAGTATTGTGCAACTTTTTTTAATTCTATAATACATGTACTTGATTTATGATATTTATACGTGACAATGTGCAGATTATATTGAAATGTTCCGGAAGCCATTATGTTTGATGTACAAGTAGTGTGCAGAAAATGTATATGCAAATAAATACTCTCTCTACTCAATGGTTGGATTGGGGTAATCCGGGGTAAAAATTATCGGATTGTAGCACTTTGAGCGCTTTAAAGAAAAATAAACTCGTTAAAGTGCTTGTTAGCCCTACGTGTACATTTCAGGCATCCTTACGATTATGTATGTTCATGCTACCCAAACTTTTTCATGATAGCTAGAGTTGATAAAGCTGAAATCTATCATATCGATTTGTCAACAATCTAACCAATAGTCAATCTGTATCCAAGCTGTCTAGTGACCAAACATGCTCTCCAGCAATTTAGCCCACGCCCCATCACCTGTCATTTCCTATGTGACAGGTATCCACATAGATAACAAATCAGGGACTATATTGAACAGTTGAGATACAAAACGTCCTATTCGGGAACTTTGATGACGCCCATCCCATGACCCTTTGTCTTATGTATGTGCAAGGAATAGCATTATACATTATGTATTATACATGTATGTTCATGTGATAACGTGTATTTTCTGCATTAAATCTAGATGAACCAAAGTGACAAACTGTGAATCTGTCCCATGTACGTCACACACTAGCTTATTAGTACTTACCGTAAAATATTCAGTATACACTAGCAACGTATCAGCGAAAAAGCTTCTTTCATAGAAGATTATTAGGCATGTGAGTAAATTCTTCTTTACTGCCATTGACATAGATGTTTTGAGCAATTTAACCTCACACAATGATATGAGAGGAACAGTTAGTTTAAGTATGTCTTACGTACACAGAATACAAACATGTGTTAAGAAAATACACATGCGCACGCCACCAAAAGTCTACAAGAGAAAGTCCATTAAAATTACGTAAAACTTTACATATATGAAATGTATTCACTCCTGCTTTCTTTCAGCATATACCTTTACAACGCAACAATTAAACAATTAAACAATCAGGACTTGCTCGTATGACGAGACAGTTTCCTGTAATCTCCGAAACCTGCCAGGGATATCAGGTGTGAATAGTCCTAATTAGTCTTGCCACAGCCAGCCAGGCAATCAGCACGGGGCTCCAGGTGTTGAGCAGTGAAGTGGCTCTCACTCTTAATGAGTTAAACATTTTTGATGATATTTGGACGTCTGGAAACTTTCCTTCTTCATGGCGTGATGCTATAGTTGTCTCTATCCCTAAACCTGGGGCACCCGTGGCGAGCCACCTCCTCGTGGTGGGTGCTGGGTAACACCAAGAGCTCGCCAACACCCCCTTAGTGGACCCGGGGGGATATTTGGTCCACCAACCCGTTTGCCGTGGGTTGCGGCCCTGTGTCGGCGGAGGAGGGGATCCTGGTGGTTGAGGGCAATAGGGGTTCCTCTTGCTCAATACACCACTTTGGCCCTGACTTCGCTTAGATGGGTGGTTGAATGGGCCCGGTTCGACCAATCGGATGGTCATGACAAGCCCTGTGCATGGAGTATTGTTATATTTTTCAATGCACACATATCATTTAGAATTGTTATAACTTTGGACTTGGCTATATTATCTAAAACATTTTTGATTTTGACATATGTTGTTCTGAAATTTGCCTAGAGTCCTATGCCAGAAGGCGTTGGCTCATGGGCCAATCTGGTGGAACTATTAATCTTTTAATTTTTCTGCTGGAGTATATCATCCGGGTATCCTTGGTGCTGCAAGCTGGAGATCCGCTTGTTTTTAGTATTGTCCTTGTGATACTCCGTGGTGGGTGGGGAGCTCGGATGATGAAATCTCAACCCTAAATATGGCTTATGAAATCCCCACAAAAAAAACCAAACGTCCTCTTGAAAATGATGTTGATGATAATGACCTTCGACCGTCCAGATCAACTGAGTTTTGGCCACGCTTTCTTGTGATAGAATCTGCTGATAAAACGCCTCTAAAATTCAACCCGTTGCCAAAGGTATTTAAGGTATTGCCGGGGAAGTTAAGAACATTAAACGGTTATGTTCAGGTGCACTGCAGATTGAGTGTGGGAAACGTCAGCAGTCAGTCAATTTGATGAGCATAGAATCGTTTGTTGGAATTCTAGTTACTGTATCTGCTCATAAGACGTTAAACACGAGCAAAGGGATCATCAGAGACCGTGATCGATTGTTTTCTGACATGACAGAACTTGACATCATGACTGAAATGAAAGATCAAGGTGTGCTCGACGTCAAACGCTTTTCAGTCCGTAAAAACAATGAAAGTCTTCCAACCAATACTGTTCTCCTTTTCATCTCCGACAGCTCCAAAATCATTGAAGGCTGGTTACTGCAACATCAAGGTTGACGTGTACATTCCGAACCCGCTCAGATGTTTTAAATGTCAGAAGTACGGCCATGGTGTAAATACTTGTACATTGTCCGTTGTGTGTGCTCATTGTGGTGAGAAGACACACACAACAGAAGATTGTACCAGTGATTTTTAAAAATGCACCAACTGCTCAGGCGACCATTCCTCATTTTCTAAACAATGTCCTGTTTGGAAAGAACAAATGGAAATAAATAAAATCAAATTCACTCAAAATATCTCTTTTTCTGAGGCCAAAAATATAGTAAAAAAGATCTGATCTTCCAGAAAGTTATGCTGCAGTAGCAAAAACAACATTGGAGTCACGCTCTAAAATAACAAAATCATCCACAGCCTGCCAAACTACCTTGACTTGGGTAAATTGCGATTCTCCACAGCTTTTGTACCCTGCTATATCATGACAGACTGAGAAACCACTCCCTAGTACCTCAAAGTCGTCTTCTGATCACAAATCATCATCATCTCAGTCACATTCAAAGTCTCAATCAACATCTGATAGTCAACAAACGGTGAAAAGTAAACCAAACCCAAAGCCTGATGCTTTAAAACAACACAGTAGCAGAGCTCCTAAGGGATCACAAGATAAAATTCAATTGTAGAATAAATATGGGTCTCTTGAAGATATGGACGTTTCTGAAAACGTCCATTCTAGGGCACATAGCTTGTCGCCCTCCAAAAGAGTGCGGGGTAGATCCCCAATAAATCCCCCCAAAAGATAGTTTATTCCAATAATATTGTACAGTGGAACTGCAGAAGATTGAGGACAAATGTACCTGAATTACAGCTATTAGTCCAAGATTTCACACCTTCAGCGTTATGTCTCCAAGAGACATATTTAAAACAAACAGATATATTTGACCTTCGTCATTTTAATGCATATCATTGTTTTTCACCTCCGAGTGATGGGCCACTGGCGGATCATCCATTCTAGTCAAACAAAACGTTATTCAAAGCCCTGTTTCACTTAATACTAATATGCAGGCTGTTGCAGTGAGAATTACTTTACATGTAGCGTTTACGCTATGCTCTCTTTATATTTCACCATCTTCGGCTTTTGCCAAAACCGATCTTCAAGCTCTATATGATCAGCTCCCGAAGCCCTGTATTATAATGGGAGATTTAAATGGGCACAACCCACTCTGGGGTAGTGTAAATACAAACACTAGAGGTAAATTGTTGGAGGACTTTTGTTCTGACAATGACTTATGTATTTATAATGATGGTTCCAACACATATTTACACCCTGGTACAGGGACTTATTCTGCTCTCGACTTGTCATTGACAAATTCAGAACTATTAAATGAATTCGAATGGTCAGTCCACGATGACCTCTGTGAAAGTGACCATTTTCCTACCATATTAAAAGGTGTAACTCCATCTGATGTTCCTCCATCATCAAGACGGAATTTCAAAAAGGCTAACTGGGCTTTATATGAAACAGTGTGTGCTGAAAAACGTAAACCCGAACGGTTTATTGACGTTCCTGATGCTATTAAATGCTTCTCTGATGAACTGAATTCCATAACTGATGAGTGTATACCAAATTCCTCTGCAGTTCCACACATAAGAAAACCATGGTTCAACAATGAGTGCAAACAAGCTAGGAAGGCAAGGAAAAAGGCAGAACATTATTTCCGTCGCCATCCTATGGTGCATAATTTAAATAAATTTAAAATTTTAAATACTAAAGCACGGCGTACTTTTAAACAAAACAAACGCCAATCTTGGCAAAATTATGTGTCCAAATAAATTCTCGGACACCCATGTCCAAGGTATGGAACATGGTCCAGAAAATCAAAGGTAAAGGTACTAAATCTACTGTCCATCATCTTAAACAAGGAGATCAATTGCTTACTGATAAATCAGTATTGCTAATAAACTAGGTGAAACCCTTGCTAAACGGATCCGTCCAATTATCGACCTATTTCACTAACTAGCTGTGTTTGCAAGGCCATGGAACGCATGGTATATAATCAACTTGTTTGGTACTTGGAAACAAATAATCTTATCACAGATATACAGTGTGGTTTCCGTAAAAACAGAAGTACTGTCGATCACTTGTGCGACTGGAATCATTTGTTTAAAACGCACTAATTAATAAACAACATGCTGTGTCTATCTTTTTTGATCTTGAAAAAGCATATGACACAACCTGGAAACATGGTATTTTGAGGGATTTACATGACTTTGGTTTGCGAGGTCGTTTGCCTCAGTTTATAGCCAACTTTTTAAATGACAGACAATTCCAGGTCCGTGTGGGTTCTACCCTGTCTGATCATTACAATCAGCATCAGGGTGTTCCACAAGGCAGTACTTTATCGGTCACTTTGTTTAGTATTAAGATCAACAGTTTATCTAAAGTTTTAAACGATTCAATTGATGGATCGTTATTTGTGGACGATTTTAATATTTCTTGTCGTTGTAAAAATATGCATACCATTGAACGGCAATTGCAGTTGTGTTTAAACAAAATAGATAAATGGTGTCTTGAAAACAGCTTTAAATTTTCCAAATCGAAAACTAACTGCATACATTTTTGTCGTAAATACAAACCCCATAAAGACCCTGAACTGTCTCTAGATGGGACGCCCATTAAAGTTGTGAAGCAAGTCAAATTTTTGGGTCTAATCTTTGATTCACATTTTACTTTTTTACCACATATTAAATCACTTAAAACTAAATGCCTGAAAGCATTTGACTTGTTGAAAGTGGTTTCAAATTCAAAATGGGCAGGGGATCAAGCTACCCTTCTCCATCTATATCGATCACTCGTTCGTTCTAAACTTGATTATGGCTCCATCGTCTATGGTGGAGCCTGCAAAAGCAACTTAAAACTATTAGATTCAGTTCATCATCAAGGTCTAAGACTTTGTCTTGGTTACTTTAGAACTTCGCCTGTATACAGCCTGTATGTCGAGGCTGATGAACCATCTCTTGAGCAGCGACGTATAAAATTAGCTTTACAGTATGTAACAAAACTATATTCAAATGAGTCAAACCCTGCATATAACTGTGTTTTCAATGCTCGGTATGAGGATTTATACAATAAGAAATCTTCTCTTGTTCCGCCTCTTGGTTTAAGAATAAAACCACTTATTTCTGCTGCAAGCATTGAGCTGGAAAACATAGCTCCTTCCCGTCTTCTTTCTTCTCCTCCTTGGCAGTTGGTTAGGCCACAAGTTGACCTAACATTAACGACTTTTAAAAAATCAGAAACGAATGAATTACAATATAAACAAGAATATAATCAACTGAAACATAAATGCAGCAATTATAAATCCTTATTTACAGATGGGTCCAAGGACGGTGGCGCTGTGGCTTCTTCCACTGTCATTGGATCCAGAACAATATCGTCTAGATTACCGGATAACAGTTCTATTTTTACAGCAGAAGCTAACGCCATACTAACAGCTCTTAAATATATTCAAAGACACCCTAAACATAAACAGTATATAATCTATTCCGACTCTCTTTCTTGCCTTCAGGCTGTTAAAAATATTTCTTGTAAACATCCACTTTTAATAGAAATTATTGAATTGTATCATAATCTTACCACTGGCCAATACGACATCGTCTTTTGTTGGTTACCCAGTCACGTAGGCATTCCCGGTAACGCAATGGCCGATCTTGCTGCCAAGGCAGCACTCAACAAATCTGTGACACTACTTCTTATTCCATACAGTGATTATAAAGCTAACATTAGAACTTACATCCGTGATCTGATGCAGAAGAAGTGGGACACCCAGGTAGGTATAAATAAATTACATGAAATAAAACCGTATACTGGTTATTCCTACTTGGGTTGTCAGTCCAGATTTGAAGAGGTAATCATGCGGCGATGTCGTATTGGCCATACACGATATACTCATTCATACCTATTGAAAGGTGAGGATCCTCCGTTGTGCATCCCCTGTGATGAGAGAACCACGGTCAAGCATATTTTGCTCGACTGTGTTGAATTCTCCATCACAAGGGATAAATATTTTAATGTAAGAACAGTTAAGGATCTTTTTAACACCGTAAGTTCTCATTTATCATTATTTGAATTTTGATTATTATGTTCTGTAGATAGCTGCATTTTAATTAATGGTAGTTTAGATTAGTAACTTGAAATGTTAGTGGCTGTACCCTCAAAGGGGGTTGAAGCACCGTAAAATTATTGTCCTCCTGAGAGGGTACGTAAGTCCAAAAACATTTCCTGTAAGTTTAGACTTCCACTGTTTTTAGTCGTAGTATATGTGTATTTTTAATTTTTGGCTAGATGTGACTAAATTGCTAACAGCTGAGGGGATGATGTAAATCCAACTAGGGTCCATGCAGGTAGCAAAGGTACTGTAAGTCCCCATTGTCCCTAGTATGGTGATCTACCTTCGGTTGTTGGCAATCTGTAGCCTGATTTTATGCTGTATTGTCCGAATAGTGATATTATTTTTAACTTTCCACACTAGTTTTAATCATATTTGTGATATTCTAGTTGTTTTACTGTCCCTCGTTGACAGGTTTTTATAGTATCCATATATTTCACGTCAGTATTTAACGTTCTCGTCAGGATATGGCTGAGATATTGCCGATGTGACGTTAACTTTTAACTCACTCACTCACTCACCCTAAACCTGGACCTGATCATACCGATCCTTCAAACTATAGACCTATTTCGCCTACCAACTGCATTTGCAAAACCATGGATCAGACGATCAATAATCAACTCGTTTGGTACCTGGGAACAAGTAACCTAATTACAGATATTCAATGTGGTTTCCGTAAAACAGAAGTACCGTTGATAACTTAGTGTGTCTGGAATCATTTGTTAAAAATGCTCTAATTAATAAACAACATGCAGTGTCTATCTTTTTTTATCAAGAAAAAGCATATGACACAACCTGGAAATATGGTATTGTAAAATATTTACATCACTTTGGTTTACGAGGTCGTTTACCTCAATTTATAGCTAACTTTTTAAATGACAGACAATTTCAAGTCTGATCATTACAAACAGGATCAGGATGTTCCACAAGGCAGTATTTTGTCAGTGACTTTGTTTAGTATCAATATTAACAGTGATATATACTTTGTGATTAATATATTTTAAGCCTGTGACGTTTACATTATCGTACAGGTAAATGGATGGGACATCAATAGGTGTGTTTTCATCAACAATATGAACCCCTTCGAGGATTATTGATGGTTGATAGCCTTGCCTAATAACAATTCAGCAACGTTTATTCTCATGGCTTTTAAACCACAATATTCTAAGACCATCTAAAAGTATTCTTGGCTCAGAAATCTCTGCGAGATATACGTCTATAATTAGTGTTGTGTGTGGTTTCATACCATATGAATCCGAAAAAAAATGTCAAGTTGGTAATCCTATATACTATGAATGACTAAACTGACATTCGAGTTGACTGGCAGTAGCATGTCCTCGATGTCATATGGTTCATCATCCGAGCCCCCCACCCACCACGGAGTATCAGTGCTAAAAACAAGTGGGTCTCCAACTTGCGGCACCTAGGATACTCGGATGATATACTCCAGTAGAAGAATTATGAATAATTAATCCACCAGATTGGCCCATGAGCCATCGCCTTCTGAGCTTAAGACTCTACGCAAAGTTCAAAACAGCATAATTATATTTATAATCCATGCACAGGGCTTGGCATGACCAGCCGATTAGTTAAACCGGGCCCATTCAAACACCTATCTAGGTGATGTCAGGGCTGAAGTAGTGTATTAAGCAACAGAAACACAGTTGCAGGCCCCCGTTGCCCTCAACCACCAGGATCCCTTCCTCCACCAACACAGGGCCACAACCCACAGCAAATGGGTTGGTGGACCAAATATCCCCCCGAGTCCACAACAGGGGTGAAGGACTCTTAGTGTTACCCAGCACCCACCACGAGGAGGTGGCCATTCACGGGTGCCAGAACCAAAACAACATATGCTGCAATGCTCAGGTTACTGAGTGTTAATGTCGAATGCAATTATCCCTCTGTGATATGACGTTTTCCCTCTTTGAACGGAAGTGCTCTTCCGAAATACATATAACACGTATCAGGCGAACTGACATCTTCAATATGTCTATACATTTACCTCTTACTTTAGCAGCTGGAAGTTTTTATTCTGAAACTGTTGGATGGGATGGGTAAACATATTAATTTCTGTAATTATCTTACTTACACAATTGGCAAACCCGCAAAATATCTCCAATTTTGATACTTCAACGCAAAGACCATTTATTGAATTTTCGCATTACCTATACCTTCCCCTGAAAGAATTCTTTCATTTACAATATGTTTGTCATGTGTTGGCTCTTATCAATACCGTGCACACAGACAAGTATGGCAACATCTAAGAAGTCATCTAAAAGTTATGAATAACAGATATTTCAAACATGTAACATTGTTTAACCATAATCTTTTCTTGATTTGTACCTGCACTAAATCCAGTATAATTTGTTCCAGTTCACAAGTGCAAACCCTTACCTCCTCCAAACAATGGGGCCATGGTCTGTGACAAGTGGACAGCAGGTAGTCAATGTCAACTTCAGTGTAATGAAGATTATGACATTCCAGACTCCGTCTCCTTACAGAAACTGTTCTTCTGTGGATTGGATTCAGGGAAGTGGCCCATTGATACTGTACCCAATTGTACATGTAAGTGTTACACTTCTTAAAATAGTATTTTTGCTTTCAGTGGCATTCATTCAAGTGACACAAGATCCCTTTGAATCCAACAAATATGCTATATGCTAGAGGCAACATGATGTTGTCTGTTGCTCTGTAGATCTTTAGTTTGTCAAAGTCCATGAACACAGAAATTGTACTGTAAGTCTCCAAAATCTCTAGCAGCGTGATTCAAGATTCAGGAGCCAGGATATTCACCATGTCAAGCCGGTAAGCATGAACATTAAGTTGTTACTGCATTAATGAGCATTACCAGTGGTATTGTTAATCCTTTTCATCTTTTCTAGTTTAGATGTAGTCCTGTTCTGTGTTTCAGTATCTCATTCTTGCTTATATCCTGAGATCGCACAATCCTATATCTGTTACATCATCTTCCGTTTAGTGCAAAGCATGTTGGGTATTGATAGTCATTTAGAAAATTGTTTCACAGTTAGTATAAACAATCTTTGTAACTTTGTAAAGTTTAGAAAGCATCAGATGAACGTGGAATCACTTACTACCCATGATGGACCAGTAATAAGATGTCTGTCAGTAGATCCTGACACATAATAACCGATTGATACTGCAGTGTGTGTTCTCTCAACAATGAAATTTTCAAGCGCTTAGGAGACGAACTCAAAATAAACGACTCAAACTGAACGGTAGTGTTGATTAACAGTGAAAACAGATAATGTTCAAGGTGAATGTCCTTCCATGCTGCTGAGGGCTCTTCTGGTAAAACGGAAAAATACAACGACAGATGCAAGTCGTTTTCATTGCGACAGTACAAATCCTCTAGATATAGCATATAGCATCGTATCGCTACACATACAATAATGACTAGCATTGAAGGGCCAAGTATGTCAGCAAAAAATGCTTTAATTTAGGGTTATGAGACCTAGGTGATACTAGGGGGTTTGATGAACCAGGAATAGATGGTAAAATATACGCTTTACAACTTAAACACAGTACTCACACACGCTTTGAAGTTCCTGCCGTCGGTTGATCTAGTAGTAACCAGGATACGATATAGTCTGCAACGATGAGGTGGAATGGAGGATATACCTATCGTTCAGTGGAAAATTGTACGATCTAGAAGACTTTGACAGAACACTAGGTTCCCCACACAAATGCCGGTCATCCAAGTCAGCCTGGGTTACCCACTGGACAGTGGTGTCAGCATCAAGATAGTGGGCTACACCAGAATCGCTTTTGCTCTGTTTATGTGCATGTGGAAGGTGATTCACACACCAGTCTGCAGGGATTTTATGGGATTGAAGTGCACACCTGAACAATTATCAGAAAAACAATTGGAAACTATTACATATACTTTTCATGGCAATTTCATATGTTACTTTTGCGTTTCAAATTGATGTAAACAACGATGGGTTTATTATGTACTTGGGGCGATATTCCATCCCTGATACCAAAAGGTGCAATACAATTAAGTTGGAATTTCTTTAAGCATAAAATTATTTGGAACTGTAATTACGATGGAAAATAATGAAGATTTCATGTTCAACAATATCTTTCAAGATGAAGAAAATCTCAGAGCGCCTATACCAACTGATTCAAACGATGAAGAATTATTTAAGTGATATGAGCAGTATTACAAGATAGAATGGTAAATTTAAATAGGAGATGAAAAGTAGTCGTGTTATGGTTTTACAAATTAATATGATGAGATGAAAAGTAGTTGTGTTATGGTTTTACAAATTAATAGGATACCTATTGATTCCATACATTGCATGGGGTGATCCCGTACCCCAAAATAATTAACTTTATATGAGCTAGGAGATGAAAAGTAGTCGTTTTATGGGTTTAAAAAATTAATAGGATTGAGGAATAGGATACCTATTGATTCTATGCCTTCGATGGAGGTGGCCCAGAACCCCCATTGTTTATACAATAAAGATGGGATCTCACCTGAGTGTCTTTTGATATCAAATATATCACCACGAGTTGATAACCTTACAAGTGCTGGATGCCTACCGAGGATATTTTGACTCTTATCAACGATTGTTGATAGATTTGTTATCAGAAGACACGAGGTTCAGATTCTGTTTGTCAAGGAAATATCACTAGTTTTAAATGAAAACTGTACATCTCTGAACACGGTACCACCCCCTATTAAGACTTGCAGCGCAGCGATGTCATAGCAATGTGACGTCACAGCATTGCCAGGGCATTGTACAAAATCTACTGTCAAAATATGTCCTAGAAGATACCACACAAGCAATATCTCCTGTAGGACAGTTTTTGTTGATAAGAATCTCTATTGTAAATGTAGTAAAGAAGCCATCCTTTCTTATTGACTTTGTTTGGCACATTTTATATTTCTTACATGAACGACATTGCATTTCTACAGTGTCTCATCATTTCACCAGGACACTGTAGTCTTCTTAATTCGAAGTGAACAGTTTACAGTATGAACACTGTATTCAATGGGTTAACAGCTTCAAATGCAAAGAGAGTGAGTCTAATTTTACACCACAGTCAGCAATATACCAGCTATATGGAGGAGGTGTATGAATAACTGAATGTGGATCAGACAATTCAGAGATCAAAGGCATTAGCATTCATCTACGCAATTGGGGTGCGATTACATGTGTGAACTAGGTCAGCAACTCTGTCCACGCGTTCCCGTTAGTAAAAATAACGGGTCTTCAATTGCAAAGGCATTTGTATTGGGTGTAATCGTGCTTCAGAGGTTCAAAATCAACAATAATCCACCAACTGTCATAAAAAATGAACTGAAAAGTTATCTATAATTGGTGGAAACTAGCATCCAGAGGTTAAAGTTAAATAAGTCAATATTAACACAACCTTTCTCCATTGTATTTGACTGGTTTGTTGCAAAAAATCAACAATATTGTTTTACCTTTTGACTAGATGTTATCACCTTTTCAAATTTTTCTTGTGATATTTACGGAAGTAAACTGTAGAAAGTTTACATTGCTGTTTATTGCATTTGAAGCCAGTCTTACAAAATACCTCACTTTCTACAACTCACCAGTTAATACTCCCTGATTCACTCTCTCACATGCCTCCGATTACTTTCATATACATGCCTTCACTCACAAAAATGTGCCATTAACGTGAAGTCACCCACAAAGCAGTAAGTTCAATATTTTCAGTTATATACCATGTTGTAAATACCAGTTATGTTGTGTGTATTTCAGACCGTGAACATAGTGAGGGATTTCGTATGGATGAAATATATTACTTCACTGGAAGATGCAATCAGATGAAGGAAGAAATTAAGAACAACTTCCTGAAGGCAATGAAAAGCGTCAATGCTTGTTTACAGAAATATTGCAGCATTGAAAATGTCGGTATCCAGTGTGGTGAAGAAGTTGATGATGACATTCTGGATTTTCGTCGAAAACGGTCAACTCGCAGAGGTCGTAGACGTCATAGAAGAAAATCGTCTCACTACATTCATTTCAATATTCAACTACGATCCAACTTGAAATCGCAATCTTTTTCCAAAATCAAGAAAAATTATGTCTCACAACTGAAGTACATTGCAAAACAAATAGCAAGAACACCATTTCACGCTGGTGGCCAGCTTATTAAAGCCATAAAAGTCAGAGTGAGAGATGCAGTTCCAGTTTGCAAAGCAGGATATAAAATTGGCTTCTTCCACAAGGACTCATGTGGTGAGTACTTACAAAATGGTTTGTAATAATATCATGATTAATGAAGCAAAGGTTAATGAACCCTTCAGGGGTCCTTTGGGACACCTAGCTTCTGACTGACCCCTTATGTCCCCTTGGGAATAACATGTTTTATATTGTGTGATTGCAGAGAGTATGAGTGGTGACATTCTTTCACAAATGCACTGGTTTCACTTTTGATTGATTCACACCCAATGTGTCAACAGCCAAGACCTCTGCCCTGATTTCGTCCTTGCTTCCAACCTCAGCTTTAATTCTATCCGTGGTCCTGGTGTTTTCTTTCAAAACCGTAACATAACGCCTGATCTACTCGGAAATGGTACATATACTTTCTCATTTAGTGCCTTTGGGCTTTGGCTACATTTGATTTGTTGTCAGATCGAAGATCAGTGTTTACTCCCAACTTGGTTCTGGTCTTGACTGACATATCATTTTCATTCTTTCTAACTTACAGTATTTGATCTTCACAACTATTCCGAATAAATAAAGCAACAAAGCCCGACATGCCATTTCACCCAATAGATTTGATTGTTTCCAATGGTTTCAGGCAATTCAGTTCAGTTTTATCGTACAATGAAACTAAATGGACATACTCTTGTCTGCTTTTGAATACTGAAACCTTGCAGGAACCTACATTACCCATTATCTGTATGTTTCAACAAGAACAGAAACAAAGAAAATTATTTTTGCTCTCTTAAATAAAGAACAAATACTCTTGATACTGAAGTAGTGTAAATACCTGCTGAAACAATTTAACTCTGTTTAACATAACATATGTCTTTAACAAAATTTGTTTGCATTTTTGTGTAAAGCCTTGGTACTGTTCACGGAAATGCCGGATTATATTTTGATTTAAAGCATGAATTGGACTCCATGGCGACTGGCAAGCATAGACAAAGCTAAGGGGTTTTCTCGTACGGGCATTCAAAACATCCACGTCCAAATCATTTATTAGTAATAGGGAACCTCTCTGATCATATGGATGCCCATCAGCCAGTGGAATTAAAGGGATCAAGCCCTAACAAATTAAAACAATACTTCTAGGTGAAAATGGTTATGTAACTCAATATGCAAGACAGAAGATTCATTCAAGCCATCTATTGATTCTCATTGCATCATCGTGTGCCTTCAGACGTTTTAAAATCGATCATGGAGTACGTTTACATGACAGCTTGGGTATCTTTCACACCAAGTTCAAGGGAGACTCCGGCACCCGTGAACGGCCACCCCTCTCGTGGTGGGTGATGGGTAACGCTAAGAGCTGTTCAAAGCCCCATGTGGACCCGGGTCAGCTAGGTCCATAGCACCCCATTGCTGGTCGCAAGGAGCGACCGAATTGGGTAACCTGTTTGCCGTGGGTTGCGTCCCGTGTCGGTGGAGGACAGGACGCTGGTGGTTGAAGGCACTGGGAACCTAGAACGTTGGCCCTTACTTCGCCAAGACGGGTGGTAGAATCGGCCGGTCATGCTGTGCACTCAGCATGGACACATTCATTCTGAAATTGCGTAGTATCAAAATTATGAGATGATTTGAATGAATGTCATAAATAACCTGTTACCTTTAATATTGCCTAGAGTCCTATGATTTAACCAATGATAACATTTATGAAAGGCCCGCCAAAGACGTCAATAAACTGTACAAAAAATACGAATCTCGACATGGAGCCAAAAAAACGAAAACGATGGGGTCAGCTAAGATTCAGCTCCTTTCATTCCACCAAAATGTTGACCATACGTGTCTTATCTTGAGCGGATCGTGTCTTGAGCACTATTAGTTGTGACCTTTAGCTATGTACATTTAAAGGAACGCTGAGAACGAGCACAGCTGGTCTAAGGTCATGCTCTTCACGTGCCACACTTGCATTGTTTCACTGTTCCAACTACTGCGTTTATCCCCATGTAATACACACCAGTAATAGCGATTTGAAACATGATCGTTTGTTGAACAACTTTTAACCTAAGTTAGTGAGTGAATGAGTGAGTAAATATTTAACGTCACATTGGCAATATTGCAGTCATATCGTGGCGAGAGCGATTAGTTACAAAACTACATATTAATTCATGGCACGTTATTAAAATCTGTCAACGAAGGACAGTTAAACAATTAGAATATCACAGAGAATGTAAAACTAGTAATTAGATCTAAAACAGAGGACAATACAATATAAAAATGGACTATAGATTGCCAACAACTGAAGGTAGATCACCACACTACTGACAATGGGGACTTATATTACTTTTGCTAAATACATGGAGACTAGCTGGATTTTTTACCATCACCTCAGCCAATGACTTTTATGTGGAGAATTAGCCATACATTAAAATGACAAATATGCTACGATTAAAAACCTGGAAACCTTAAATTTACATCAAATGTTTCGGGACTTACATACCCTCTCAGGAGGACAATGATTTTACAGTACTTTAACCCCCTTTGAGGGTACAGCCACTAACAAACCGAGTTACTAATTTAAGCTTCCAATTATAAAATATTTATCTATTTACTAATCGGTTAACAGATCTAAATCTTTTTCAAATGTTATGATTACATGAGAACTAGTATTGTTAAAAAGATGATTCATTGTTCTTGAACCATGAAGCATATAGATATGCTTGACTATAATTCTTTCATCATAAGGGACACAAAACGGTGGATCCTCACCTTTTAGTATATATTCGTGTGTGCATCTTGTGTGGCCAATACGGCATCGTCTCATGATGACCTCTTCAAATCTCGACTGACAACCCAAGTACAACCAATATAGGGTTTTATCGCATGTAATTTTTTGGGAGTCCCACTTCTTCTGCATCAGATCACGGATATAAGATCTAATGGTGGCTTTAGGCTCCCGTGGCGAGCCACCTCCTCGTGGTGGGTGCTGGGTAACACCAAGAGCTCGCCAACACCCCCGTAGTGGATCCGGGGGCATATTTGGTCCACCAACCTGTTGGCCGTGGGTTGCGGCCCTGTGTCGGTGGAGGAGGGGATCCTGGTGGTTGAGGGCAATAGGAACCCTGCAACCGTGTTCCTGTTGCTCAACACACCACTTTGGCCCTGATTTCACCTAGACGGGAGGTAGAATTCGCCCGATTCTATCAATCGGCTGGTCACGTCATGCCCTGTGCATGGACAACGTTTATTTGGAATCATCACAGCATGGAAATGTTGATTACAGATTGTGACAACTTTATTAAATTGAACTTATATTTTGCCTAGAGTCTTGTGCCAGAAGGCGGTGGCTCATGGGCCAATCTGGTGATATAGACCTCTGAATTCTAAGTTTCTTAGGAAGATGGTAATGGGCCGGACCAGCCTGATATTTCTTCTTTTGGATTTCTTAGCTATTTATGTCTGCATTTCTGGAGTATAGCATCTCTGTAGCTCTGATCTTGCAGTTTGGTTTCCACTGCATGATCGTCCTTGTTGACACTCGATGACGGGTAGTGATCAGGGTTGCTGAACATCCTTATAGTGCCATGGCTAAACACATTCCCCCTGGTTCAAAAACGAATAAACGGAGACATCTTTCAACATCTTCTGATGATGAAGTCTCTTCAGCAGTAGTGGATTCTTGGCCAAGATTCTTGGTCATTGAAACAGCAGATGGAGGTCCATTGAAATTAAATCCCTTTGCTATATCTATGGGTATCAAAGGCATATGCGGAGAGGTAGCCAACGTTACACGCCTTCGTTCTGGCTCCCTTCTTGTTGAATGTGCCCGGAGGCAGCAATCTGTAAACTTGCTAGGATTACAAAATTTCGTTGATACACGGGTTGTTGTCTCTGTGCACAGGACATTGAACTCTTGCAGAGGTATTGTTCGTGACCGATCTCATTGTCTGGCGTACATGACAGAAGAAGAAATTGTTGATGCATTAAAACACCAAGGAGTAACTGCTGTTGAACGGTTTACCAGGAAGCAGAATGTAGATATCATTAAAACTAATACTTACATGTTTACGTTTGGACTGTCTTCTCCACCAAAAGCCATTAAAGTTGGCTACTTTAACATCCCATGTATACATCCCAAATCCGCTGCGATGTTTTAAGTGCCAAAAATATGGACACGGTGCCAAGTCATGCACTCGTAAAACAGTATGCTCCCGTTGCAGTGGGTCTCATGACAACACTGACTGCACAAGAGACATCAGACAGATGTGCTAATTGTTACGGTGAGCACATGGCATCGTCTAAAACATGTCCTAATTTTGAACTCGAATCAAGGATTCTTAAAGTCAAAATCACTAACAACCTCTCCTACCAAGACGCCAAAAAGTTGATACCCGCAGTCTCAAATTACTCCACTCCGAACATATTCAGCCACTGTTTCTTCCCTCGTTCATCCTCCTGTAACCAAGGTTTCAACTTCACGCCAGACAGACATATCTTGGGTAAACGACAAACAAATTACAGTCAATGAATTCACTCAGTCCTCTCAAAATGAGCAAAGGTCGTCGACATCTGCCTCACAGACTGAAGAACCAGAGACACAATCTAACCCAGGAAAGGTTAGTCAGTTGTCAAATAAAGAAAGGAAACAGCTGCGAAGGGCAAAGGCTCTTCAGCATTTAGAGGTACCATCAACATCAACAACATCAGTGACGGTTCATAATCCGTTTGGACCTCTTGATATGGAGGTCACTCCTTTGCAGCCAGAACGAGGAAGTAGACGTTCCTCACGTTCAAGATCCCCGGTTGAACCGCCATGAACAGCACTATTAATTTAATTCAATGGAATTGTAGAGGCCTTCGGAATAATTTTAATGATATACAATTATTAGCTCAAGATTTTAATCCATCGGTTTTTAGTTGTGAGGCAGGATGTTATCCACAGCCCGGTTCCTCTCAAAAGCAATCTGCAGGCTATTGCTGCCCGTCTCACTTTACAGATCACCTTTACGCTTTGCTCTTCGTATATTTCTCCTTCTACAGCTCTTTGACAGTCCGATCTTCAGGATCTCTTTGACCAACTTCCTCGACCATGTATAATCATGGGTGATCTTAATGGACATAATCCCTAGTGGGGAAGTACCGACACCAACAATAAAGGAAAACTCCTGGAGGATTTCATTTCAAACAATAACTTATGCATCTATAATGATGGATCTGTCACATATTTACATCCTGGTTCTGGAACTTATTCTGCACTCGATCTGTCCCTCGCAGACCCAACTGTTTATAACAAATTTGAATGGTCAGTTCACGATGACCTGTGTGGAAGTGACCATTTTCCAACAATACTTTCCGCTATAAATCAGAGTGATGACTCATCTGCCACACGGTGGAATTTTAATATGGAATATGGAATGGCTAACTGGCCATTATTTCAGACAATGTGTGCTGACAACTTGAACTCTGCCGTTTTTATTAATGTTCCAGATTCGATTCAGTTGTTCTCTGACGAACTGAAAAGTATTGCCGATGAAACTATTCCTAAGGCCTCTGCCAAACCACATGTTCGTAGACCATGGTTTACGGACAGTTGCAAACAAGCTAGGAAGTGTAGAAAGAAGGCAGAAAATTTTTTTCGCCACCACCCTACAGTTCATAATTTAAATACTTTTAAAATAAACAATGCCAAGGCTCGACGTACTTTTAAACACAGTAAACGCCAGTCTTGGAAGACCTTTGTATCAAATATTAATTCACGTACACCAATGACAAAGGTGTGGAACATGGTACAGAGAATCAATGGTAAAGGTAGAAATTCTAGTGTTCATCATCTAAAAGATGGACCCGAGGTTTTAACTGATAAAATTGACATTGCAAACAAGTTGGGTGAAACTTTAGCTAGGCATTCTTCTTCCTCAAACTATAATACAAAGTTTCAGAAATATAAAGAACAACAAGAAAAACGCAAAATTAACTTTCATTCTGATAATGGTGAAGATTATAATGAACTCTTTTCACTACATGAGCTGAATACTGCCCTAGCGCAAGCTCACGATACGGCAACAGGTGCTGATAATATCCACTATCACCTCCTGAAACATTTACCTAATACATGTCTTGAAACTCTTCTGAACATTTTTGATCATATTTGGACAACATGCCATTTTCCTCCGTCGTGGCGTCAAGCCATTGTTGTACCTATACCCAATCCTGGTCGGGATCATACAGATCCATCAAACTACAGACCTATTTCACTAACAAGCTGCGTTTGCAAGACCATGGAACGCATGGTCAATAATAGATTAGTGTGGTTTTTAGAATCCAATAATCTTATTACTAACATCCAATGTGGTTTTCGCAAAAATAGAAGCACTATTGACCATTTGGTTCGACTAGAATCATTTGTTAAAAATTCCATTGTCCATAACCAGCAATCTGTATCAATCTTTTTCGACCTTGAAAAAGCTTATGATACAACATGGAAATATGGTATCTTAAGAGATTTACATGACTTTGGTTTGAGAGGCCGTTTGCCTCAATTATATCATTTTATAATTTTTAGCAGACAGTTCGTGTCGGATCATCCCTGTCTGACCATTATAATCAGGATCGGGGGTTCCACAAGGCAGTATTTTGTCTGTTACTTTGTTTAGCATAAAAATCAATAGTCTCTCGAAAGTATTACATGACTCAATAGATGGGTCATTGTTTGTGGATGATTTTAATGTTTCATGTCGTGGTAAAAATATGCATACCATTGAGAGACAATTACAGATGTGTTTAAATAAAATTCATAAATGGTCACTTGAGAATGACCACAGATAAAAACCAAATGTATACATTTCTGTCGGAAATATAAGCCTCATAAAGATCATGAACTGTTTTTAGATGGCTCTCCAATTACCGTTGTAAAGGAAACCAAGTTTCTGGGACTGATTTTCGACAAACATTTGACCTTTTTACCACATATTAAGTATTTGAAGACCAAATGCCTGAAAGCATTAGATCTAAAAGTGGTGTCCAATTTAAAGTGGGGAGGGGATCAAACATTTGTACAGATCACTCATCCGATCAAAGCTTGATTATGGTTCCATCGTGTATGGCGGGGCCTGTCAAAGCAACTTGAAACTTCTTGATTCTATCCATCACCAACGTTTGAGACTTGGACTTGTCTTGGATCTTTCCGCTCTTCTCCTATTGACAGCATTTATGTTGAAGCTGATGAGCCTTCTTTAACCCAAAGACGTATTAAATTATCTTTGCAGTACACTACTAAACTATATTCGAATCAGACGAAACCTGCATATAACTGTGTATTCCATCCCCTCAATGAGGATCTGTACAACAAAAAATCTTCTCTTGTTCCACCTCTAGGGATAAGGATTAAACCTTTCCTTTCTGCTGCTGGCATTGATTTAGAGGATATTTCTCCTTCTTGTCTGATGTCTTCTCCTCCTTGGCAATTGGTTAGGCCACAAGTCGACCTAACCTTGACTATATTTAAGAAATCAGAAACGAATGAATTACAATATAAACAAGAATATAATCAATTACAAAGTAAATATAATACATATAAATCCATATTTACAGATGGATCCAAGTATGGTGGGGCAATGGCTTGTGCCACTGTCATTGGATCCAAAACAGTATCTTCTCGACTGCCAGATCATACCTCAATTTTCACAGCTGAAGGAAACGCTATATTAACAGCCTTAAAATATATCAATAAACATTCCAAATATAAGCAGTATATAATCTTTTCAGACTCTCTTTCGTGCCTTCAAGCTATTAAGGGTCTTTCTACCAAACATCCACTTTAAGTAGAGATTATTGAATTGTACAATGATCTTGCTACTGGCCAATATGACGTCGTCTTTTGTTGGTTACCCAGCGACGTTGGCATTTCTGGGAACACACTTGCCGATCTTGCTGCCAAAGCAGCACTCACCAAATCTATGACACCACTTCTTATTTCATACTCTGATTACAAAGATGTCATCCGATCTTACATCCGGGATCTTATGCAGAAGAAGTGGGACACCCAGGTAGGTATCAATAAATTACATGAAATTAAACCCCACATTGGTTACACCTACTTAGGTTGTCAGTCTAGATTTGATGAGGTCATCATAAGGCGATGTCGTATTGGCCACACTAGATATACTCATGAATATCTATTGAACGATGAGGATCCTCCGTTCTGTATCCCTTGTGATGAAAGAATCACAGTCAAGCATGTCTTGCTTGACTGTGTTGAATATTCCATCACAAGGGATAAGTATTTTAAAACACGAACCATGAAGGATCTTTTTAGTAATGTTAATCATCATTTAATTATCGCATATTTAAAAGAATTAGATTTGTTATCCGATTTGTGAATAGATAAATATTTTATAAGTGGTCATTTGGATTAGTAACTGGGATTGTTAGTGGCTGTACCTTCAAGGGGGGTTAAAGTAGAGTAAAATTATTGTCCTCCTGAGAAGGTGCGTAAGTCCCAAGGCATTCAAAGGTAATATAAATTGACCGTCTATTTTAATTGTAGTATCCCTGTCATTTTAATTTTGGCTAAAATTCACTTCATCGCCTGCAGCTGAAGGGGTGATATAAATTCAGCTAGGGTCCATGCAGGTAGCAAAAGTCCCCATGGTCCCTAGTATGGTGACCTGCCTTCAGTTGTTGGCGACCTATGGCCTGTTTTTATTCTCTGTACCGTCCTCTCTAGTTTAAATGTTTTAGATTTCATAACTAGTTTTAACATCAATATATCTGTGATAATCTAGTTATTTTTACTGTCCTTTGTCGACGGATATTTTAGATTGATTACCTTGTTTTCATCGCTATATGGCTGTAATATTGCCGATGCGATGTAAAAATTTAACTCACTCACTAATGGTGGCTTTATAATCACTGTATAGGAATAATAAGTGGTGTCACAGATTTGTTGAGTACTGCTTTAGCAGCAAGGTCAGCCAGTGTGTTACCGGAGATTCCTACATGCCTGGGTAACCAACAGAAGACGATTTTTCAAGATCAAAGAAGATCGATACAGCATGTTGTTTATTGACTATAGCAGTTTTAACAAGGGATTCAAAACGTACCAAATGATCAATGGTACTTCGATTTTTCCTGAAACCACATTGAATATTTGTGATCAGGTTATTGGTTTCAAGATAACTAATTTATTATTCACCATACTTTCATGGTTCGCACTTATTCCGAAATTCTGCAGTGTGCCGTCGCTGTGGAGATCACCATGACAGCACAGACTGTGAAAATGATTTCAAATGTGTGAACTGCAAGGGGACACATCTTGCATCATCTAGGTAATGCCCTATATACCACAGGAAATCAAATATAATGAAAATCAACGGTGAAAAAAACATTTCCTATCTTGAAGCCAAAAAACTTTACTCAAATCAGTCTTCTGCCCCATCAAATATCACATATTCAGCTGCCGTCAACCGCTCAGTAGCAATGACCTTAGCTGCATGCCAGGCTGATTTGACATGGGTGAAGTCAGATAAGTCTCTTTTTTCATCCCAAAAGGGTACTACTTCCCCTTCCCCAAAACCTACTGCCCCAATCTCCCTATCGATGATTGGGTCTCAGGCGGAAATTCAGCCTTCACAATCGACAGTTTTACAAACCACTTCACAGTCAGCAAACGAACAGCCCAAAAAGAAAAAGGGAAAAAATCAAATAGAAACTTGCAATCTAATGACTCTTCATCTTCAGAAGTTCCTCTCCAAAATTCATTTGGACCTCTGGATATGGAGGTCACTCTGTCCTCACAGGAGAGGCATAGGACTAGTTCCTCCTCCCATTCAAAGGAAAGATCAACGATTGAGCCACCATGAGTACTTTGATTTACGACAGTACAGTTATTATCACTCCTTCTCTCCTCCAGGTGATAAAGCAACTGGAGGTGCTTCTATTTTGGTTCGGCATGGCATAATACATAGCCCTGTTTCACTTAACACAAATCTTCAGACTGTAGCTGTTCGTCTAACTCTGCACATTGCCTTGACTCAGTGCAGCTTGTACATTCCTAGTTCGTCTATCATTCGACAGGCACCCGTGGGCGAGCCACATCCTGGTGGTGGGTGCTGGGTAACGAGCTCGCCAACACCCCCGTTGTGCACCCGGGGGGATATTTGGTCCACCAACCCGTTTGCCGTGGGTTGCGGCCCTCTGTCGGTGGAGGAAGGGATGCTGGTGGTTGAGGGCAATAGGGGCCTGCAACCGTGCTCCTGTTGCTCAACACACCACTTTGGCCCTGACTTCACCTAGACGGGTGGTTGAATGGGCCTGGTTCAACCAGTCGGCTGGTCATGCCATGCCCTGTGCATGGACAACATTCTGGAAAGTATGTACTTTAATTACTGTGAATCTTTGATAACGCATATTCACATTCTAAAGTCATGTCATATATGTTTGCCTAGAGTCTTATGCCAGAAGGTGGTGGCTCATGGGCCAATCTGGGGATACTGACCTCTTAATTCTGAGCTACTTAAAGGGAATGGCATGGGCCAAACCAGTCTGACATTTGTTCTTTTACACATCTTAGCTATTTATGTCTATATCTCTGAAGTATAACATCCCTGTAGCTCTGATCGTGCAGTTTGGTTTCCACTGTAGCATCGTCCTTGTTGACACTCGATGGCAGGTGGAGAGCAGAGATGTGGAATATTATTAATCTACCATGTCTCTAAATCTACTCTCTGGTTCAAAGAAAAATAAACGTCGACATCTTTCAACATCATCTGATGATGAAGTGTCTTCATCAGAAGTGGATTGTTGGCCAACATTCTTGGTTATTGAAGCAACAGATGGAAGTCCATTGAAACTGAATTCCTTCGCCAATTGTAAGGGCATCAAAGATGTCTGTGGTGAGGTGACAAATGTAACAAGGCTTCGCTTCGGTTCACTCCTTATTGAATGCGCCCAAAGGCAACAATCTGTCAACGTGTTAGGATTAAAACAGTTCGTTAACACTGCGGTTGTTGTCTCTGCACACAGATCATTGAGTACTTGCAAAGGCATTGTCCGAGACAGATCTAGTTGTGTGGCCTATATGTCGGAGGAAGACATTGTTACAGAACTGAAACATCAAGGAGTGACGGCTGTAAAGCGATTTACGAGAAAGCAAGATGATAATATCATTAACACAAATACCTACCTGTTTACGTTTGGACTATCGGCTATACCAAAAGCCATTAAAGTTGGTTATTTTAACATCCCAGTGGATATATACATACCTAATCCACTGAGATGTTTCAAATGCCAGAAATTTGGTCATGGTGCCAAGTCATGTACACGAAAGACAGTGTGCTCCCCTTGCAGTGGGGCTCATGATAACACGGGATGCACAGAGGACATCAGATGTGCCAGCTGTACCGGTGAGCACATGGCATCGTCCAAATCCTGTCCAAATTTCGATTATGAATCAAAACTTCTAAAACTAAAAATCACAAACAACCTCTCCTACCAAGAGGCAAAAAAATTATTATCTTTGCAGTCTCAGAGTTGGACATATTCATCCACTGTTTCCGCCCCTGATCATGGTCTTGTTGAAAAGGTTTCCAGTTCGTGTCAGACAACTATATCTTGGGTGCAGGACAAACAAATCACTGTCAATGACCAAAATAGAATTCCTCAAAATGAACCAAGTTTAATAACAGACAGATTCAATGAAACAAACAGTCTGAACAAGGAAGAGCCACTTTGCCGAATAAAGAAAAAAAAAACAGCAGCGAAGAGCAAAAGCTCTACATCATTTACAGGTACCGTCTACCTCATCTACGTCTGTAACGGATCATAATCCATTTGGACCTCTCGATGTGGAGGTCACTCCTTCACAGCCAGTACATGGGAGGAGTCGTTCCTCTCGTTCACGATCCCCTGTTCAACCGCCAGGAATAGAACTACCAACTTAATACAATGGAATTGCAGGGGACTTAGGAACAATTTTACTGATCTACAGTTATTATCTCAAGATTTTACACAATCAGCTTTTAGTCTGCAAGAGATATACCTGAAAAGTACTGACAGATTTGCACTGCGTCAGTTCAATGCATATCATTCATTCTCACCTCCTGGGGATAAAGTCACTGGTGGTGCTTCTGTTCTGGTGAGGCAGGGTGTTATCTATAGCCCTGTTATTACTGCTGCCAGCATTGAGCTGGATAATATAGCTCCTTCCCGTCTTCTTTCTTCTCCTCCTTGGCAGTTGGTTAGGCCACACGTTGACCAAACATTAGCTGCATTTAAAAAATAAGAAACTAATGATTTACAGTATAAACAAGAATATCGTCAATTAAGAAACAAATACATGTATAACAATTACAAATCCTTATTCACAGACGGGTCCATGGACGGTGGTGCAGTAGTTTGCGCCACTGTCACTGGATCGAGAACAATATCTTCTAGAATACCAGATAACAGCTCTATCTTTACAGCTGAAGCAAACACCATATTAACAGCTCTTAAATATATTCAAAGACACCCTAAGTGTAAACAATATATAATCTATTCAGATTCTCTTTCGTGCCTTCAGACAATTAAAAATTCATCATGTAAACATCAACTTTAAATAGAAAATTAAATTCATTGAACTTTATAATGACCTTGTGACTGGCCAATACAACATCGACTTCTACTGGTT
The DNA here is from genome assembly GCF_037392515.1 of Haliotis asinina. Classification (NCBI taxonomy): domain Eukaryota; kingdom Metazoa; phylum Mollusca; class Gastropoda; order Lepetellida; family Haliotidae; genus Haliotis; species Haliotis asinina. Next base: position 19,460,447 of record NC_090289.1, read on the forward strand.
ACCCTGCCATGTTGGAATCTCTGGTAACACTTTGGCTGACCTTGCTGCTAAGGCAGCACTCAACAAATCTGTGACACTTCCCTATACTGATTACAAAGCTACCATTAGATCATACATCCGTGATATGATGCAGAAGAAGTGGGACACTCAAGTAGGTATCAACAAATTGCATGAAATAAAACCCTACATTGGTTACACCTACTTGGGTTGTCAGTCCAGGTTTGAAGAGAATATTTGCTTAAAGGTGAAGATCCTCCGTTTTGTATCCCTTGTGATGAAAGAATCACAGTCAAGCATGTTTTGCTTGGCTGTGTTGAATATTGTATCACAAGGGACTATGTTAATTCATGAACTATGAAGGATCTTTTGGAATAACACGAGTTCTCATTAGTCATTGCATTTATAAGAATTAGATTTATTAACTGAATTGTAAATAGATAAATATTTTATTATTGGAAGTTTAAATTCGTAACTGTTCTGTTAGTGGCTGTATCCTCAAGGGGGGTTGAAGTACTGTAAAACTATTGTCCTCCTGAGAGGGTACGTAAGTCCACAAACATTCAAAGTATATTCATCGTTTTTATTCGTAGAATAAGTGTCATTTTACTGTACATGTATAGCTAGATTTCTCAAACTGGTGACGGTTGAGGGGATGATGTAAATCCAACTAGGGTCCATGCAGGTAGCACTCCCGTGTGGACCCGGGACAGAATGTGTCCACAGCACCCCATTGCTTGTCGTAAGAGGCGACTAAATTGGGCAACCTGTTTGCCGTGGGTTGCGTCCCGTGTCGGTGGAGGAAGGGATCCTGGTGGTTGAGGGCAATAGGGGCCTGGAACCGTGTTCCTGTTGCCTAACACACCACTTTGGCCCTGACTTCACCTAGACGGGTGGTAGAACTGGCCCGGTTCTATCAATCGGCTGGTCACGCTATGCCCTGGGCATGGACATGTTCATGTTGACAATATATATTCCTTACATTATATTTTGACACTGAATATTGAGGGTATTCTATTGTAAATAACAATTGCCTAGAGTCCTATGCCAGAAGGCGGTGGCTCATGGGCCAATCTGGTGATATTGACCCCTGAATTCTATGTTTCTTGAGAAATGTGTCATGGGCCGAACCAGCCTGGCATATGTTCTTTTAGATATCATGGCTATTCATGTCTTTATTCACTGGAGTATAACACCTCTGTAGCCCTGGTGTTACAGGCTGGTTTCCACTGTAATGTCGTCCTTGTTGACACTCGATGGCGGGTGGGGAGCAGAGTTGTCGAATGTATTTATCCCATCATGTCACTCCACATTCACTCTGGTTCTGCAAAAGCTAACAAACGTCGACATGTTGATTCTGATGATGAAATATCGACTGAAAAATCTGATTCTTGGCCTAGGTTTATCGTTGTTGCTTCTGCTGACGGTACCCCACTGAAACTCAACCCATTTGCTATCTCCAAGGGTATTGAAGGTGCCTGCGGAGAAGTGAAAAATGTCACCTGCCTTCGAAATGGTTCATTGTTAGTTGAATGTGCTCGGAGGCAACAATCTGTCAATCTGCTCGGTCTTAAGCAGTTTGTTAATACACAGGTTGTCGTCTCAGTGCACAGAACATTGAACTCAAGTAGAGGAAACGTTCGAGATCGGGCGAAATGTCTTTCGTTTATGAGTGAGGAGGAAATTGTAGCTGAACTCAGAACCCAAGGTGTTACAGCTGTGAAGCGTTTTACCAAAAAGCAAGACAACAATATAATACAAACAAATACCTACCTGTTTACATTTATTTGTCCGACCATTCCAAAGTCTATTAAAGCTGGTTACTTCAACATTGCAGTGGACGTATACGTGCCTAATCCACTCAGATGTTACAAATGTCAAAGGTTTGGGCATGGTGCGAAGTCTTGTCAGGCAAAGAGTTCTGTTTGCTACCGTTGCTGTGGCACTCATGAAAGTTCTGAATGCACAAATGAATCATACAGTTGTGTCAACTGTGGCGGGGAGCATGCAGCCTCATCTAAATCTTGCCTTGTCTTTGAACGAGAATCCAAAATACTGAAAATTAAACATACAAACAATGTTTCTTATCACGAAGCAAAACGGTTAGTTTCTGTTTCATCTCAGACTTCGTCTATTACTTACTGAGCTGTAGTTTCCTCTCCTCCTCTACCTGTTGTCAAACCTTTCAGAGTTTCTACTCAATGCCAAACGTCGATCAGTTGGGTGAATGATGATCAGATCATTCTGGAACAAGTTTCTTCTGAAGCAGACACATCAGTAACCGAAACACAAACAGATGTCCAACTGACACAACACTCAGAATCAGACAATGTTACAAGAGAAACTCCCTTACAATTGTCGAAGACAGAAAAGAAACAAATGAGAAGAAAGGCTAGGGCCATACAAAACTTGGAAGTGCATTCTTCTCCCTCAGGCCCTGCTTCGGTTCAAAACCGATTTGAACCTTTGGACATGGAGGTCAGCCCTCCAGTCTCTACTCATGGGACGTAAGCGATCATCTCGTTCACCAGTTAAACCACCATGAACGGTTATCAACCAGTAATCCAGTGGAACTGCAGAGGACTTTGGAACAATTGCAATGATTTGCAATTGTTATCACAAGATCTGAAACCATCGGCATTTTGTTTACAGGAAACATATTTAAAAAGTGCAGATCAGTTGAAAATCAGACAATATGATTCGTATCATTTCCTTTCACCTACGAAGGCTAAGGCCACCGGGGGTAGTTCAATATTGGTCAAACAAGGCATAATTCACAGTCCTGTTTCTCTCAAAACACATCTTCAAGCTGTGGCTGTTCGTATCACTATGCACATTGTTATCACATTATGCTCTCTTTACATTCCTCCATCTTATTCTCTTCAGCAAAATGAACTTCAAACACTCTATGACCAGCTCCCAAAGCCTTGTATTATAATGGGCGATCTCAACGCACATAATCCCCTTTGGGGAAGTACGCATACCAGCAGTAGGGGAAAGATTTTGGAAGACTTTTTGTCCGCCAATGATTTGTGTATTTTGAATGATACTTCTAAAACACATTTACATCCTGGTACTGGCACATACTCTTCACTTGATTTGTCACTTACAGACCCCACTCTGCTTAATGAATTTGAATGGTCAGTTCATGATGACCTCTGTGGTAGTGATCATTTCCCTACCATTCTACAACCTGTAAACCCTACTGATGTTCCTCCATCATCACGATGGAATTTTACAAAAGCAAACTGGTCTTTATACGAAACGCTATGTAGAGAAAAACTTCTACCTGAACTTGTTAATGGTGTTCCTGATCCTATCAAGTGCTTTTCCGACGCACTAACCACTATAGCCGATGAGTGTATTCCGAAGTCCTCTGTGGTTCCCCACATCCGTAAACCATGGTTCAACAACGACTGCAAACCAGCTAGGAAGGCAAGGAAAAGGGCGGAGAATTATTTTCGTCGCCATCCTATGGTCCATAATTTCAACAAATTTAAAATCTTAAATGCTAAAGCGCGACGTACCTTTAAACAACATAAACGCCAGTCTTGGCAAAATTATGTATCTAGAATCAATTCACGTACGCCAATGAATAAGGTATGGAACATGATCCAGAAAATCAAAGGTAAGGGTTCTAAATCTAGCATTCACCATCTTAAAGACGATGACAAATTATTGACTGATAAATCAGACATTGCTAACAAACTTGGTGAAACTTTGGCTAAACATTCCTCTTCTTCAAATTATGTACCCCAATTTCAAAAATATCAAAGACAACAGGAAAAGAAACCTATTAATTTCAATTCGGATAATGGAGAAGATTACTACGAATTATTTTCTGTTCATGAGCTCCATGCTGCCCTGGGGCAAGCTCATGATACTGCTACAGGTTCTGATAACATCCATTATCAGCTCCTGAAACACTTACCCCAGCCATGTTTGGAAACTCTTCTATTCATATTTGATGAAATCTGGACATCTGGACACTTTCCACCATCATGGCGTGAAGCAATTGTTGTTCCCATACCAAAACCGGGTCGGGATCATACTAACCCTTCGAATTACAGACCTATATCCTTAACAAGCTGCGTTTGCAAAACCATGGAACGCATGGTCAATAACAGACTAACATGGTACTTGGAATCTAATAATTTAATATCTAACATTCAATGTGGATTTCGGAAAAATCGCAGTACCGTTGACCATTGACCATTTAGTTCGATTAGAGTCATTTGTGAAAAATGCAATTATCAATAATCAACATGCAGTGTCCATCTTTTTTGACCTTGAAAAGGCATACGACACTACATGGAAATATGGCATTTTAAAAGATTTGCATGATTTTGGATTACGAGGCCATTTGCCTAAGTTCATATCCGAGTTTTTAACTGACAGGCAATTTCAAGTCCGAGTGGGATCTACCCTGTCTGATCATTATTATCAGGATCAGGGTGTCCCGCAAGGCAGTATTTTTTCTGTCACATTGTTCAGCATTAAAATTGATAGTCTCTCTAAGGTTTTGAATGATTCTATTGATGGATCTCTTTTTGTGGATGATTTTAACATTTCATGTCGTGGTAAAAATATGAATACTATTGAAAGGCAGTTACAATTATGTCTAAATAGAATTCATAAATGGTCGTTAGAAAATGGATTTAAATTTTCAAAGTTAAAAACAAACTGTATCCACTTCTGTAGGAAATACAAACCTCACAGAGAACCAGACTTAGTTTTAGATGGCACACCTTTAAAGGTTGTAAAGGAAGCTAAATTCCTAGGAGTAATATTTGATCACCACTTGACCTTTTTACCTCACATAAAGTATTTGAAAAATAAATGCCTGAAGGCCCTAGACTTGTTGAAAGTTGTTGTGAACACTAAGTGGGGAGGAGATCAGAAAACTCTCCTTCAATTATACAGGGCACTAATCCGTTCCAAACTTGATTATGGCTCCATCGTATATGGTGGAGCCTGCAAAAACAACCTGGAAATACTTGACTCAATTCACCATCAAGGTCTGAGACTGTGTCTTGGATCTTTCCGTACGTCTCCTGTTGCCAGTCTTTATGTAGAGGCTGATGAACCATCATTAAACCAGCGCCGCATAAAATTATCGTTACAATATGTCACAAAACTCTATTCTAGTCAGTCTAACCCTGCATAAAACTGCGTTTTTGGTCCTCTTTATGAGGATTTGTACAACAAGAAATCTTCTCTTGTCCCTCCCCTGGGGCACAGAATTAAACCATTTATTTCTTCTGCCGGCATCGAGCTGGAAAGTATATCTCCTTCCCGTCTTCTTTCTTCTCCTCCTTGGCGGTTGGTTAGGCCACAAGTTGACCTAACATTAACATCATTAAAAAGATCCGAAACTAATGAATTAAAATATAAACAAGAATATAATCAAGTAAAACAGAAATATGACAATTTTAAATCCTTATTTACAGATGGGTCCAAGGATGGTGGCGTAGTAGCTTGTGCCACTGTCATCGGATCCAGAACAATATCTTCTAGATTACCGGATAACAGTTCTATTTTCACAGCGGAAGCTAACGCCATATTAACAGCTCTTAAATACATTCAAAGACATCCCAAACGGAAACAATACATAATCTTCTCAGACTCTCTTTCTTGTCTTCAGGCTATTAAAAACTTATCATGTAAACATCCACTTTTAATAGAAATTATTGAATTGTATAATGATCTTGCTACTGGCCAATGCGATATCGTCTTTTGTTGGTTACCCGGTCAGATCTTTTATCCGTGATCTGATGCAAAAGAAGTGGGACACCCAAGTGGGTATAAATAAACTACATGAAATAAAACCCTACATTGGTTATACCTACTTGGGTTGTCAGTCCAGATTTGAGGAGGTAATCATGCGACGATGTCGTATTGGCCATACAAAATATACACATGCATACCTGTTGACAGGTGAGGATCCTCCGTTTTGTATCCCTTGTGATGAGAGAGTCACAGTCAAGCACATCTTGCTTGACTGTGTTGAATTCTCCATCACAAGGGGTAAATACTTCAATGTCAAAACCGTTAAGGATCTTTTTACCACTGTTAGTGTCCATTTAATTATTGGCTTTTTAAAAGAAATTGATTTCATGATTGAATTTTGATTACTGTGTTGTAGATAGATGTATTTTAATTATCGGTAGTATAAATTAGCAACTGGTATTGTTAGTGGCTGTATCCTCGAAGGGGGTTAAAGTATCGTAAAATTATTGTCCTCCTGAGAGGGTACGTAAGTCCCAAAACTTTTTCTCAGTTTAATTTTTGCTTACCCGATTTTAAACGTAGTATATTTGTTCTTTTAAAAATTTGGCTAAACTTTCGCACAATCGCCAACGGCTGAAAGGATGGTATAAATCCAGCTAGGGTCCATGCAGGTAGCAAAGGTACTGTAAGTCCCCATGGACCCTGGTATGGTGATCTTCCTTCAGTTGTTGTTGGTCTATAGCCTGGTTTTATATTGTGTCGTCCTCTAGAGTTAACTTTTTTAGATTAATTACTAGTTTTACATGTCTGTCTGTGATAGTCTAGTTTATTTACTGTCCTTCGTTGACAGGTTTTTTACCATTCTCTATTAGGTATATTATTATTGGTTCTCGTCACGATATGGCTGCAATATTGCCGATGTGACGTTAAACATTAACTCACTCACTCACCATGCAGGTAGCAAAGGTACTTACGTCCCCATGGCCCCTAGTATGGTGATCTACCTTCAGTGGTTAGCAATCTATCGCCCAATTTTATATTGTATTGTCCTGTATAGATAAACTGTTTTAGGTATAATTACTTGTTTTACATTCTTTTCTGTGAAGTGGGACACCCAGGTAGGTATCAATAAATTACATGCAATAAAACCATATGTCGGGTACACCTACTTGCATTGTTTGTGCAGATACGAAGAGGTCATTATACGACGATGTCGTATTGGCCACACCAGATATACCCATCACAAGGGACAATTATTTCCAATCAAGAACTATGAACTTTCTTTTTAGTAATGTAAGTTTTCATATAATTATTGCATTTTAAAAAGAATTAGGTTTGTTGTCTGACTTGTAAATAGATAAGTATACTGAGATTGTTAGGGGCTGTATCCTCGAAGGCGGTTAAAGCACTGTAAAATTTTTGTCCTCCTGAGAGGGTACGTAAGTCCCAAAACATTTGAAGTCAAATTTGAACTTCCTGTTTTTTAGTCGTAGTATTTCTGTCATTTTTAATTTGTGGCTAATCTTGCATACAATCACCAGCAGCTGAGGGGATGGTGTAAATCCAGCTAGGGACTATGCAGGTAGCAGAAATACTGTAAGTCCCATAGCCTCTAGTATGGTGATCTACCTTTAGCTGCTGGTGATCTATAGCCTGTTTTTATATTGTTGTGTCTGAATAGTGATATTAGTTTTAACTTTTCACGCTAGTTTTATTTCTTATTGTGATATTCTAGTTGTTTTACTGTCCTTTGTCGACAGGTTTCTACCATATACATAAATACCTTTTTTCAAGAATGTTCTCGTCACGATATGGATGCAATACTGCCGCTGTAATGTTAAATATTAACTCACTCACTTTCATTCGACAGTCGGATCTTCAAAATCTCTATGATCAACTTCCAAAGTCATGTGTTATCATGGGCGATCTAAACGGACACAACCCGCTTTCGGGAAGCATCAATGCTAATAATAAAGGTAAACTCATTGAGGAATTTATTTCCATTAATAAATTGTGCATTTTCAATGATGATTCAGCCACTTATCTTCATCCAGCTACGGGAACTTATTCTTCCCTGGATCTATCACTCACTGATTCAACCTTATATAACGAATTTGAATGGATGGTCTATGATGACCTCTGCGGGAGTGATCACTTCCCCACCATTCTCAAAAACAGTCAATCCAGGTGATGACCCCCTGTATCAAGAAGGAACTTTGCAATGGCTGGTTGGTCATTATATGAGACTCTCTGTGTTGAACACTTGAAACATGACCTTTTTAAAAATTGTGAAGATCCTATACAGTCCTTTACGGATATACTAAATGGCATTGCTGACAAAACAATTCCTAAGTCCTCTGCAGTTCTACATATTCGTAAACCATGGTTTAATCATGAATGTAAACAGGCCAGAAAATGTAGGAAGAAAGCTGAAAAACATTTTCGCCGACATCCTACTGTCCATAATTGAGACAAAGTCAAAATTACTAATGCCTCGGCTAGACGTGCTTTTAAACACAATAAGCGTCAATCTTGGAGAAATTATGTTTCCAAAATCAATTCACGAACGCCTATGTCAAAGGTTTGGAACATGATACAAAGAATAAAGGGCAAAGGTTCCAAGTGTACCGTTCATCATCTGAAAGACGGTGTAATTTTTTAACTAATACAGTTGATATTGCCAATAAACTCAGCGAAACTCTCGCAAAACATTCATCTTCATCCAATTATCTCTCTGAGTTTCAAAACTATCAGAAACAACAGGGGAAGAAAAGTATAAATTTTACTTCGGAAAATGGTGGAGACTGTAACGAATTATTTTCGTTACATAAGCTCCATACTGCCCTTGAGCAAGCTCATGATACAGCAACAGGGGCTGATGATATCCACTACCGGCTACTGAAGCATTTGCCCGAATCATGTTTGGAAACGCTGTTAAACATATTTGATATGATATGGACTACCGGGAGTTTCCCACCTTCGTGGCGTAATGCCATTGTAGTCCCTATCCCAAAGCCTGGCCGGGATCATGCAGATCCGTCTAACTACAGACCAATTTATTTAACGAGTTGTGTCTGTAAAACCATGGAACGAATGGTAAACAAATGATTAACATGGTATCTTGAAACCAACAACCTTCTAACAAATATTCAATGTGGTTTCAGGAAAAATTGTAGTGCCATTGATCATTTGGTACATTTAGAATCCTTCGTTAAAAATACTATAGTAAATAAATAACATGCTGTATCAATTTTCTTTGATCTCGAGAAGCTTATGACACGACCTGGAAGCATGGTGTTTTGAAGGATTTACATGACTTCGGTTTAAGAGCTCGATTACCTCTTTTTATATCACAGGCATTAAAGGACAGGCAATTTCAAGTCCGAGTAGGTTCAACCCTGTTTGATCATTACAGTCAGGATCAGGGTGTCCCTCAAGGCAGTACTTTATCGGTCACTTTGTTTAGTATTAAGATCAACAGTTTATCCAAGGTTTTAAATGATTCAATTGATGAATCACTTTTTTGTGGATGATTTTAATATTTCCTGTCGCGGTAAAAATATGAATACTATTGAACGCAAACTGCAGTTGTGTTTAAATAAAATAAATGATTGGTGTCTTGAGAATGGTTTTAAATTCTGCGTATGACTGTGTCTTCAATCCTCTCTCTGAGGATTTGTACAGTAGGAAATCTTCTCTTGTTCCGCCTCTTGCTTTCAGAATAAAACCACTTATTTCTGCTGCCAGCATTGAGCTAGATAATATAACCCCTTCCAGTCTTCTTTCTTCTCCACCTTGGCAGTTAGTTAGGCCACAAGTCGATTTAAGTTTAACTACGTTTAAGAAATCAGAAACGAATGAACTACAATATAAACAAGAATATAATGAATTAAAAAATATATATAGCAATTACAAATCCTTATTTACAGACGGGTCCAAGGACGGTGGCGCAGTTGCTTGTGCCACTGTCATTGGATCCAGAACAATATCTTATAGATTACCAGATAGCAGCTCTATTTTTACTGTAGAAAGCAAACGCCATATTGACGGCTCTTCAATATATTCAAAGACACCCTAACAAAAACAATATGTAATCTATTCCGACTCTCTTTCTTTTCTTTCAGTCCTTGAATCCATCTGTGAATAAGGATATTTAATTGCAATATTTAGTTTTTAATTGATAATATTCTTGTTTATATTGTAATTCATTTGTTTCTGACTTTTTAAATGTGGTTAGCGTTAGGTCGACCTGTGGTCTAACTAATTGCCAAGGAGGAGAAGAAAGAAGACGGGAAGAAGATATAATGTCTAGCTCAGTCTTCTACCAGCAGCAGATATGAAAGGTGTAATTCTGATCCCAAGAGCGGGAATAAGAGAAGGTTTCATATTGTACAGATCCTCATAAAGGGGATCAAAGACACAATTAAATGCAGGGTTAGATTTGTTAGAGTATAGCTTTGTAGCATATTGTAGAGATAATCTTATACGTCGCGGAGTGAGAGATAGCTCATCTGCCTCGACGTAGAGACTGTCAACGGGAGAAGTTCGAAAAGATCCAGGACATAATCTTAGACCTTGGCTGCTTTTACAGGCTCCGCCATATACAATGGAACCGTAGTCAAGTTTGGAGCGAATGAGTGATCTGTCAAAGTCAAATCAAAGATGTTTATTGAACTTAAGGCCTCAGTCCCATATACAAGTAATACATGTATTTTATCAGCACAAGTTACAGACATTTCGCGCTAGAAATTACAGTTCAGATAAGATATTGCTTCTAAGGATAACAGCATGTTTTACATAGAGGGCAAGATTACGTATTACATTTTCATTTTTGGAGCATAGAATTGAACCAAGGCAGTTGAGGGATATTTTAATAGGTGGTTATCTGGGATATATATTTTTTTCTTAAATCAACATAATATGGGCATACAAAAACGAAGTGAATTTCATCTTCTGTGGCCGAGCTACATAGTGGACATAACCTTAACCGTCTCTCTGTTGAAAGTCGTCTGCCCTTGTGTACTGATACGTCTAATAAGCCCAATCAAAAATTGACAAATATGCGTCTGATATTTCTAGATGTCAATATAGATAGATACAGTTCAGGCTGAATTAAGCTCTTATGCGATCTGTACAGCTGATATCTTGAACTATTGTCTAAACAGGAATGCCATTCTTGGTGATACATGCCAACAGATTGTTCTCGAAATTGGTTAAGAAATTAATCAATATTATCAACTGTTTGATTTAACCACACAAATCCAAACCCATGAGAAAACAGTTTCTGATATGGGACGCCCACGTTGTCTTACCCCTATCATCTAAAAATACAACCATGTTATAAGCTAGTTGTTCGTGCATTCCAAGGATCTTTAGCGAATATTTTAGACATCTGATTTGTGAATTTATATATATCTGATACCTACCGCATGCTCCATACACCATACAAGTTGGTGTTACTTTCGCTACATTTAAAAATCTTTTACACGTGAAAAGATGTAATTTTTCCAAAGATTCAAAGCGCTGGAATCCCCAAATTTCAGAGCCATAGAGCATAATCGGTTATATTTGTGCATCAAACAATTTAAAGAATAATTTTGGGGTTAAAATTCCAAAGTTCCGGGAAACTGACATAACATTAATAAGAGCCTTCTTAGCACGAGACTTTAGATCTATAACACTTTTTGTAAACTTCATGGTATGGGAAAACACAAGTCCAAGATAGGTATATTGATTAACAATTGACACATTTTTTTACACGTTGATTAACAATTGACACATTTTCTTTACAGGCAACAGGCCCACCTCTTCTAAAGATAACTATGTTTGTTTTGTCAAAATTAACAAATAATTTCCATTCATTTGTATAACGTTCCAAGATATTCAGTTGGTTTTGTGGGCAATAGTATCTGACACTAACATTAATATTACATCATCGGCAAAAAGGAGGATAAAGATTTCAGTCATATCTGGGAACATTTGGACCCGGTGTTTACCTGAAAACTCGGTGACATCATCACCACAACGAACACATGATTTGATATTCAAATATATAGATTTTAAAACAGAATGCATGTTCCCTTGCAAACCAGACTTTCATAAGCAGTGCCATAAATTCCAGCGATCCACAGAGTCAAAAGCTTTCTGAAAGCCAACAAATGCAACATAAAGTTTATGTTTATTACGCAACAAACATTTTTGTATTATCGCATATAGTGTAAAGATATGGTCAGTAGCTGAATAATCTTTTCTAAAATCCGCCTGGCATTAAGGAATTAAATTTCTTAGGTTTGACCAGCTTGTGATTCTGTTTTTAAAACAGTTGTAAATATGTCCCCAATAACGCTCATTAGAGATATGCCTCTATAATTATCACATGAGTTGTCCATAATCGGAGTCAATTCTAATGGTAAATGATCAGAGTCTACTCTGTCTCTAGTATTTAACGACTTAATAAACTGAAAGAAGTCTGGTGAACCAATAAAATAGTCATTGACACTTGATCCCTGCTGCCCATGAAACGTATATTCGCCTTATGAGTCTCCATACACTACCGTTCGCTATGAACAGGTTGAAGGAATAGCATAAATCTAGTAACAGATTACCAAAATTATTAATAACACTGTCGTGAGAATTACGATCATCAATAGGATAGTTGTCATCATCAGCACTCGCTTGGAATATATGATTCATATTATCATCAAGACTCGAGGACACATTGTTTTGATTTCCTTTACAGGCATTCAGATCACCACAGATAACAGTGTGGCATTCAGCAAAGTCATGGAGGTTCGCTAGGAGATATTGCTCCAGATGTTCAGTATTTCATTTGTGATTCGTATGTTTATAGTAAGAACATTATCAGTATTAGATGTTAGTTGTCTATACATGCCTCTAACAGAATGGTGGATACAAACGCACACACCACCTGAGAGTCTACCGTGATCTCACAATTTGACAGAAGGACTATAAAACACGTCATAGCCATCCAAGCAACTGTAGGAGATGTTGATTACAAATGTCTCAATCAAATATATATTCTGTGAAATTTGCAAATATAATCAATAAAACTGATATCATCAATCTTTCCAATCAACCCATTTATGTTCCAGCACAAAAAGTTGGTTTTCTCACTGTCACTAGCAACTCGAGTAAGCGAGTGACAATTATCACCGGTGTCATTGCTAAAAGTACCCTGTGGTATAATGTCCAGGCCGCCGTCCTATTCAGATACAGTGCTTGCAAGTGGTTGAGGGTTGTCACGATCAGTACGTGGCTGGCGTCTACGTTGTGTAGTCCTCATATGGGGACGATGCTGAGTGTGCACGCGTTCATTTGGTACCACTACAAGCTCACCATTCTTAAAGTAACCGAACTGACCAGTTTCTTTCAGATCGTGAAGTTTTTGACGTTGGCATGTGGTCAGATCGCTGGAGATACCGAATCCATTTTCCTTCAGCACAGCCCTAGCTTTCAGTGTCCTAACTTTGTTGTCTGACATTAGTATCTTGACAATTATCATGCGTGGCTTTGTTGAATCGGCCCACTTACGCCCAAGGCGATGGGCTCTGATAAGGTAACGTGTGTGCCACGTTTTGAACGTTAGGAACTTTGTGAATAGGTTGAGAATGGTTTCCTTGCACGCTATTGATTTCCCCCCTTCGGCTTCCGGTACACCATGTATGACGGCTGAACGATTCCAACTTTTCTAGCTCAGCGTTTATCATGGCCAAGCGTTCATCAAATCCATTAACCCTTTGATCCATGGCATCAAGGTCAGCGTACATGATGCCGTACTCGTGTCTGGAAGCGGCGATATATGGTCTGATATCTGTCACTGCCTTTTTTACCTGATCACATCTTGATCCGATTGATATCATGTCAGTTTTTAAGATGACAATCTGTGATGATAGGTCTGATTTGACATCATGTATTTCAGCAATTAAACAATCTCTCACTTCTTCCAAAGTGAGAAGACAGGGGTTGGTTTCAATATCATTTGCACACATGAGGATGTGTTTGACAACACCCACGGGCGGCACGTTACCACCAAGAAAGCATATCCCAGGTGCAAATGCAGTATGATACATAGCCAGAACTGGGTCACAATTGACAGTAGTAGTATAAACAATGGTGGTTCTGGTTCAACCTATATAATCCATAATATAATAACCTATCCTTCCCTCACCCATCTTAATTTATAAGCTGCATAACAGGACCATTTGTTGTATCCCTAGTTTTATAGATTTATTTTTCTCGTCCTCTTTTATTGCAGAACTTTTTTTAATCTTTGACCTAATATCTTCTTTCATTTTATTGTATTTTTCTAGTTCACTTAGGATTAAATGAAACTCTTCTGAGATTTTATTATCATTGAGTGCAGTAGAAATATGAACGTCTATCGTGTTTAACTTTGCCTCAGCAAGGATTCTAATTTCAGCGTGTTTCTTTGCTTTACGATTCAATTTGCGGGATACAAATTTAAACACCGTCCCAGCTGTTCCTGTAAACATAACTGCTAATTCAAGACCTAATACCACTGGTGCGGCTACGATGTTTGTCAACAACCCAACTCCCACTGCTCCTAATCCCATGCTAATTGTCATTAGTGTGGTATCAGCTCCATCTATGTAGTTTAAAGCTCTTTTGTATTTTTTATGTAGTGATGCTTGAATATCACGCTCTTGTTCTAGCTGTCATTTTGTTTCACATATCTGTTTCATTCGAAACCCCTCTACACTCCCCTTTACGTTTCCTTCTTCATCTAGGGCTGGATACAATCCCAGTCTGTGTGTTTATAAGATATTTTATGTATTATTTTTAATTATCTATTATTTCATTTTTGATTAATGTATTTAAGGCTTATGAGGTTTAGATTATTGTACAGGTAAATGGGTGAAATATTAATATGTATGTTTTTATCTACAATACGAACCCCATCAGGGCTTATTAATGGCTCATAGCCTTGCCTTATGATGATTCGGCAACATTTATTCTCATGTTGTTTAAACCAAATTATTCTCAGTCCATCTAAAAGTATTCTTGGCTCGGAAATCTGTGTGAGATATACGTCTATAAATAATGTGGTGTTTGGTTGCATACCATAATTTGAATACGGAAAAAAATCACGTTGGTAATTGTAAATACTGCTAATTACTAAACTGGTATTCAAGTTGACCGGAGCTAACATGTTACCAGTGTGACCTGGTATTCGTAATACTTGTATAGTATTATCTTTTAAGGGATTAAAGAAAGTGAGAAGTATCCCGTTGTTAGTAATTTTGGAGACGAAATCATTTTGATTAAAAAAGATGTAAGGGTTTGTTAGTGTTATTCAAGCTCTGTAAAATCTGCTAGTGACATTCGTTCGTATACGTCGTCTTTAAAGCATAGGAGATATGGGGTACCTTCTTCACCAGGTGAATTTAATTGCTTTGTGTCACCTAGATCACCGAGTATTACATTAGAGTGATTGCTTACCATTGTTTATATAACTGTTAGAAAATAGTTTCCAATTGTTTTTCTGAAAATGTCTCAGGCGTGAACTTCAAACTAATAAAATTTGTGTGATCAGATAGAAAAATCTTGGTTAGAGATATAGTGTCTTCTAAGGCAACGCAAACACCTTGCAGGCTTATTGGTGATTCATGCATCACCCGAATATAGATAGAGCAAACCTGATTCTCGTGTTTCTTTACCCCAAGTGAGAGTGATTTCATTCATGAGTACAACAGGTTCAAATCTTAGTACACCTAAGTAGACTTGGATGGCCAGCGTTGAATTCTCCAGTAGTTTTTCCATTAGGGAATACATACCGTTAAATTCAGTAGCCAACTGCAATACTTCGTTTTCCCCAGGTTTACTCGATAGCATGTGAGCTGCCATATTCGAGACTGGTTTAATTAATACACTGTGAGTCTGAACTGGGGCGTATGCTACGAGCATGATTCCATTATTTACGACTTTGTTTAGATAGTGGTCTTTGTTTTCCGTGAAAACATATGGTGAACGTAGTGTTATGTTGAGAAGCCAATCGATTCGAGATGGTAGCAACACAAACTTGTTATCGTCAGTGAGCATTAGATAGTATGGTTTGTTTTGTTCAACGTTCATTCTTTCAAAGTCTTCTAAATCGAGTAATTTACCACCAAACGATGGGTATGTTCTCCATTCATCATCATCGTTGCGAACTATATCATATCGTGTGTTGCTGATAGATCTTGATGTATCTAGTTTAAAAGTACCACCAGAATTACCACCGACGGCTGGAATTTCACCTCGTTTGTAAATGTTGTTCATAAGCTTAAAAGCGTATATTTTATCATCTATTCCTGAGTCATCAAACCCTCTAGTATCTCCTAGGTCTGATAAACCAATTAACCAAACCGTTAATGCATTTTTTATTCATATTCACATTCCTGGGCCTTGATTACTAGCCATTATTGTATGTGTAGCGTTACGCTTAAGTATCCTATATCTATAGTATTATTTTTTGTATCTGAAATTGAAATTTTTAATTCAGAAATATTACGATTTATTAATTTTGTATACTGTCTCGATGAAAATGACTCATTTCGTCGATCATTGTGTTTTTCTGTTTTAACTGGGACAGCCCTCAACAATGTGGAAGAGTTTTCACGTTTTATGTTACCCGTTGTGCTAAGCTGATCAAGATGAACATACAGCTCTCGGTATGGAAGTATCTCTGGTAACTTCCTATCGGTGACGGTATTATTAGGCTTTATTTCTTCTGTATATTCGCCAACGGTCGGCATAGTTTCAGTTTGTTTACACTGTTGTTAATCAACATCACAAAGGGTTTAAAAATTTCATCGTTGAGAGAACATACGCTGTAGTATCCATCGGTTATTAAGTGTCTGTCTCCATTAATAAACATCTTATTATTATTTTTATTAATGTTTGTCCATCGTGGGTAGTAGGCTATATCATATAGTGCTATTTCTAGTTGTCCAGATGTGTTATCAATAGCGTGTGTAAGTTGAACGGCCTCACCACTCTTTATATCCGGAAGAGTAATGTACATATTATTATATTTTTATATTATATAATAACAATATGTATAAACCCGAAGTACGTTACGCCCAAAACGATAACATAAATGCCTCTGACTTCACACACATGAAAATTTTAGTTGATGTAGATTTGTATTTTAATACCCAGTTTGTAGATGTGTTTGGAAAGTATAAACTATTAGTTACTGATGAGAAATCTGTCCACACATGGTTCAATAACCCGATGCAGTTTTGGCAGAACCAACTCAATTTCGCGATATGGTGCGCTACGACTGTGTGTGGTCTGACATCGACAGACACTAGGCCTAATGCCTTGAGTAAATCAGTTTTCACATTTCATGTGTACTACCAGATTAGTCGTATCCTCAAAGTGATCAACGCTCCACGTCCACAGGATAAGTGGAATGTAACGAACAACCCGTATGATAGACGATAGATTTGTAATGAATTCGGAATTGACCCTAAGACCGATTGGCGTTTACCAGGTATAAACCATGGTTTAGGAATTCCTTACAGCGATGGGCTCAGTAAAAGCATTTAAACAACATTTACTAACAAACTTTATGAAACGAAAAATGTTTAGTACAGGAAATTTTGTCCGTGCCTTAAATGATATCGTTCCTAAACCTACCAAACATGGACCAAAACCAGTTAAAGATGACAGTGATAATTCAAACGAGGTATACTTAGACAGGACTTTGCTGTGTCGAGCAATGAATGGAGAGATCATTGTATGAATTTTAAAGGCGATGTTGCTTTCACTATTCAAAAAGTGGAGCAGCCTCCCGGGTCAGAAGATGATTGGAAAATATTTATGCTGGATACATTGAAAGGATACACTCGCGCTGGTATTATCCGTTTAAACGATTCGATTAGAACATACGTATGGACTACTCTCGGGACACAATCACAGACTCACTCCAGTGTCATAGGTAATGGAGCCACTTATGACGCACAGAAACAATTCGTGGCTAATATTGAGGATGTTATAGCATCACCGGTAGATCTACCTAGTGCAATAAAACGATGTTGCAATATGCCAGGTCAAGAGTTGACTACATGCTCGGTGTGGGATTATACATGGCTCCGAGTGGTATGTGTCTGAGAATCAATAAAATAACGGGATACAACAATGTAATAATTATCACCACGGCCGACCAAAAATTGGGTGTTAACACCGACATCAACGTCCCACACGTACAACCATCAACGCATACTGGTGAAACGGGTATAGTGACTTCTGACTAAGCCACGTGCCGGTTTTACCGGTGTGGTGAGCAGCTATGAAACAATTCTTCCTAGTCTACCAAGCGGAGCTTCTGCGACCTTACCAGCAAGTTTATCCAGGGTTTCCCCAAGCGATTTGAGATGGTTTTTATATCCAGTCTCTGACATCACCACCACTCAGTGTTGGGTGTGGGGTAGTCCCACTGGGGAAACCCCCACAAGTAACAGAGTGAGTGAGTGAGTGAGTGAGTGAGTTGATATTTAACGTCACATCGGCACTATTTCAGCCATATCGTGACGGGAACAAACCACTGAAAAGGAATATGTGTGTGTTATAAAACCTGTCGACAAAGGACAGTAAAACAACTACAGTATCACAATTTGAATTAAAACTAGCTTGGAAAGTTAAAACTAATATCAATATTCAGACAATACAATATAAAATCAGGCTATAGATCGCCAACAACTGAAGGTAGATCACCATACTAGGACCATGGGGACTTACAGTACCTTTGCTACCTACATGGACCCTAGTTGGATTTACACCATCCCTTCAACCGCTGGCGAGTGTACAATATGCTAGCCACAATTAAAACAACAGGAATACTACGATTAAAAACAGTGGTAGACTTAAATTTACTATGAATGTTTTTGGACTTACGTACCCTCTCAGGAGGACAATAATTTTACAATACTTCAACCCCCTTTGAGGGTACAGCCACTAACAATTCTAGTTACTAATCCAAACTACCAATTATTAAAATACATCTTTTTACAGAAACATATTGCTCAAAGTTCAGTCAAAAAATCAATTTCTTTTAAAAAACCAAGAATTAAATGAAAACTAACGCTGCTAAAAAGATCCTTCATTGTTGTAACTGAAAAATACATATCCCTTGTGATGGAGAATTCAACACAGTCAAGCAGAATATGCTTGACTGTAACTCTCTCATCACAAGGGATACAGAAAGGAGGATCCTCACCTTTTAACAGGTACGCATGAGTATATCGAGTGTGTCCAATACGACATCGTCGTAGAATAACCTCTTCAAATCTGGACTGACAACCCAAGTGGGTATAACCAATGAGTAGTATAGGGAATGACAGTTCTAAAACACTTTCAAGAAAAGTCTCTACAAAGCCTTATTTAGTAAATAAGGCTTTGGTTGGGCCCTTAGCTCTTGCTACTATTACCCCTACTACTTAACGTGTGTTGGAGGTAACACTGTGCCGTACGGTACGATCAATAATTCTTCTCTTACAAACCCCCTACCCGGCCCATCCCTCAAGTAGTATAAGTTAGGTTCGTCGGCTTTCATATCCACTTTATCTATGTTGTAAGTTTTGACTGACCATATAGGATCGGTGGCCCGCTTACGGCTATCACCCTCGTGTTCCCCCAGCTGGTATAGATACATTACCCCTACTACTTAACGTGTGTTGGAGGTAGCACTGTGCCGTACGGTACGATCAATACACGTTTATATCGATGAAACAGTTTAACGTGAACCGCCTACGATCACTTTGGTGTTCGTAATAAAGGCTTGCTGGGCTTTTTGTATCCCCTGTTCTATGTACTTTTTTTTCTCGTCCTCGCTGATAGCAGACTTACGAGACTTGGACCGAATATCTTGTTTCATTCCGTTATATTTTGTGAGTTCAGAGAGGATTGAACGAAACTCCTCTTCTGAGATCTTACTATCAGAGAGTGCCGTGGAAATACGCTCACTCACTGTGTTCAGCTTTGCTTCGGCCAGAACCCTGATCTCGTCGTGTTTCAATGCCTTACGATGAAGTCTGCGTGATACTAACTTAAGCGCCAACCCTGCCAACCCTGCCACCCCAGCTGTTATTTCAATACCTAGCACTATAGGTGCAGCCACGATGGTAGCCAACAACCCAACACCTGCCGCCCCTAGTCCCATGCTGGTTGCCATAAGGGTAGTGTCAGCCCCGTCCACGATATTGAAAGCTCTATTATACTTTTTACATAGTGCTTTCCGCGTGTCACGGTCTTGTTCTAGTTGACGTTTCACATCACATAACTGCCTCAAGCGGAACCCATCTACGGTTTCCAGCGTCTTCGCTACTTCCTCTACGACTGGGTACAGACCCATCCTATAATGTATATTTTGAAAGATATTTTAATTGGGTTTCAGTTAAAAATCTATCAATGAATTTGAAGTCTACAAGTTCTAGACTACTAGTCAGGGCAATAGGTGAGAGGCTAATAGAATTTCCTGTTGTAATAGAAACCCCACGGAGGCTTATTAAGTGGTTTATAGGACCCGTGGTATCCTGTTGTATAACAATACGACAATATTGGTCTATGTAAGACCAGCGTATTGACACCCCGGGTAAAATATGGTGTACTATTGGGGAGGTTCCATGGAATAAAGACGTAAAGAAGACTTCTATGATGAGGGTGAAAGGGGAGGATATTCTATCAAGATTACTGCTAAAGGTTAATTTATTGTTTGGATAAGCACTTAACCCCTTTTTTCGTAACCAGTAGATGCTATGTGTACTAATGTATTCTCCAGAATGAAATCCCCGGCCCAGATACCGTTGTTCTTAATCTTAGAGACAACCCCATTATTTAATGTGATATAAGGTGAGGTGAATGTTAAGTTGATCAGCCATTTGGGCTCTGTACACGTTGTCTTTGAAGTGCAGGATGTATAATTCATCTTCCTCACCAGGCTGATCGAATCCCTCCGTATCTCCTAGGTCGTTAAGCGTAGTGTTGGGACGATGACTGGTCATTATTATACTATTACGATATAATTTCCAACTGGTTTTTTGATAATAATTCAGGAGTTATCTTCATACCCATGAAGTGTATGTTGTCAGGCAGGAAGATCTTGGTTAGTGATATCTTGTTTTCCACGATCACGTTGACCCCCTCCATACTGGTGTCGGCTCCAACACCCACCCGCACGTAAACGTTGCAAACTTGATACTGGTGTTGTTTCACCCACCCGAGTTTGATCCCCTTCACGATCTCGACATCATTCCCCGATGGTTCCCCTAGGTAGACTTTGATGATCAGTGTTGAGTTTGCCGGTAGACTCTCTAGTATCTTAACCACGCCTTCGAATTCAGACACCAACTGCAATGTCACGTTTTGTATGGTCAGTTTACTCGATAGCATGTGGGCTGCCATAGTGTTGACTGGGCTGACGACTACGCTACGTCTCTGAGTTGGGACGTAAGCCACGAGCAGGGTTCCATTGTTCACGACTTTGTTTAGGTGGTTGTCTTTGTTATCAGTAAACACGTAAGGGGAGACGAGTCTAATATTGAGAAACCAGTCGTTATCGGGTAACAACACCCACTTGTCATCTTCGGTGAAGACGAGCATATATGGCTTGTTTCGGGCGACGGTAGTGCTCTCAACATCGTCTAAGTCGAACAGTTTACCCCCGAACGATGGGTATATTATCCAATTATTATTACCGGTGTTGACAAGGGCGTACTTAGTGTTGACTGTTGCTCTTGTGGTATCTACTATATCACTTAGGGTTCCACCGGAGGGGACTTCAACGCGTTTGTAAATGTTGTTTTTCAGTTGCAAGGCGTACGATTTACCATCTACTCCGGGAGCGTCGAAACCGCGCGTGTCTCCGAGGTCGGAGATCCCGATATTGACGCATTTTTTCACTCCGGGACCTTGGGCGCTGGTCATTTTACATGAAGCGTTAAGCTGAGGTATCCTATATTTACAGGATTATGATTTATATCTAACACCGATATTGTCAGCTCAGGTATGTTGCCGTGGGTTAATCTCTTATACTGCCGTGGTGAAAACGACTCGGTTCTACCGTCGTTGTATTTCGCAGTTTTCACCGGCACTGCTCTCAGTATAGTGGAAGGGTGACCTCCTTGAATGTTGTACGTTGTGCTCACCTGACCGAGATGAATGTACAGCTCTCGGTACGGTACTAGGTCGGGTAACTTCGTGCCTGTGACGGTTGTTGTTGGTTTTATCTCGTCAGGAGACATACCGAGTATCCTCGCTAATGGTCGGCCGAGCCTCAAGGAGGTTCTTCCGTTGTTGATTAACACCACTGTGCCGTTTGAGTCGTTCATCTTGAGTTCGGCTCCCAGGGGTTTGAAGACCTCGTCGTTTAGAGAGCACACGCTGTAGTAGCCGTCAGTTATCTGGCTGCGAGCCCCACTGACGAACAGCTTATTGTTGCTGGCGTTGATGTTAGTCCATTGCGGTAGGTAGGTGATATCGCAGAGTGCAACTTCGAGTTGACCTGACGTGTTATCGATCGCGTGCGTCAGCTGAACAGCCTCACCGCTCGTTATTCCTGGAAGTGTTATGTACATGTTAGAGTATATATGCTCATTATATAATAGTTTTAAAATGTATTCCCCTGGTGTGTTTTACCCTAAATTGGACGTAGATTTCTCCCCCATGAAGATCGTGGTTGCTCCTGGGTTGTATTTCAATGCCCAGCTTTTAGATGTGTTCGATAAGTATAAGTTTTCGGTGACTAATGTCAAGGCAGTCCACGCTTGGTTCAACAACCCTATGCAGTTCTGGCAGAATCAATTCAACTTTGCCGTGTGGTGCGCTACAACGGGGTGTGGTGTGACATTGACCGACACTCGGCGTGGACCGCTGAGTCAGTCTGTGTTCAAGTTCCACGTGTACTACCAGGTCAGACGTATCCTTAAAGAGATCAGCGCCCCCCTCCCACAGGACAAAGCGTGGGACGCAACAAACAACCCGTACGATAGACGGGTCTACGAACGTATTTGCAATGAATTCGAAATAAACCCGAAGACGGATTGGCGTTTGCCGGGGCCGAACCACGGGTTGGGTATTCCTTATGATGGCGCGCGACCATTGAAAGAAGTCAGTGATGATTTACTGAAACGAGATATACTACGCCAGGACTTTGCTTTGTCGAGTAATGAATGGAGGGATGATCGTATGAACTTTAAAGGTGGTGTTGCTTTCACAGTCCAGAAAGTGGAGCAGTCAACCGCAGACGGGTGGAAAATGTTCATGCTGGACACGTCGAAAGGATTCACTCGTGCCGGGGTAGTCAGGTTGAACGACTCGATTCGAACGTACGTGTGGGCGCTGTTGGGTGCGCAGTCGCAAACGCGTTCCAACATCATCGGTAAGGGAACAGCTTACGACGCTCAGAAACAGTTCGTTTCCAACGTTGAGGATGCTATCAATTCTCCAGTTGATCTCCCGCGGGCCATCGAACGCTACCAAAACGTGTTAGAATACGCCAGATCGAAAGTCAACTACGTGTTCGGCGTGGGGCTGTACATGGCTCCGAGTGATATGCAACTGAGAGTAAAAAAAGTGGTGGGTTATAACAACAAAATAGTCATAGCCACGGCGGATCAAAAGTTGGGTATCAACCCCGATATTAACACCCCCTATATCCCACACATCCCACCACGTGAAACGGGTATAGTGGCGCCACCCCCGGAGCCTAAAGTTCATGTGCCCCCCACACACCCCCATATTCAGGCCTCCTATCAGCAGCATATTGATAGTTAAACGGCCCTGGTGGTTGGTGGGGTAGCTTTAGGACTTATTTGGTTAAAAATTTCTTAGCCGCTACGTACACCAGACCCGCCACGGCGACGATGGCTGCCCACATGTTTTGACTGAGCCACATGGTAGTTTTAGCCAGAGCGCCCAACAACCACGAGACGATGCTACCCAGGATGCCGGGAAGGGCTTCGGCGGCTTTACCAGCTAGTTTAGCTAGGCGTTCCCCGAGTTTTTTTATCCAGTCTTTAACACCCCCGCCTGTGGGAGTTCCCCCGCCGCCGGCAGGCCCAACAGGGGTACCCCCTGTCAGTGACACCACCAAGGTTGATATGATGAAACCCAATGCAGTCAGAATCAGTTCGTGCGCACTGAGCGCGCTGTAGGCAACTATTTGAGAGGTTGGCGCATGCACGTTGATAGAAACATAGACATTACAGATATCAAGCCTCTGATAGCTGATAAGGTCAACCAGGAACTAAATAACCTAGGAAGTATCAAGTTTCAGATCACAGTGAAAATGTCGCTCGATAAGCAGGTTGGGAGTACCACTGAATATGTTCAGCCTTACTTCCGAGGTCAACAAGAGGTCGTCACACATACAGAGACCATTGACACATCAATCGATACCAGTTTTCAGCAGATACGAGAATACCTAGAACGCTACACACACTTGGGGTCCGGGTGGGCTGTAGATAAAATCGATAATGTCTATCTAGACATAGCTAACTACGTGCCGTTCAGAGGCGGGTCATACCTAGCCTTGCCCCCCTACTATAGGAACAAACATGCCATAGTAAACGTTAAGAATAGAGGAAACGATTGCCTGAGGTTAGCTATCAGGTCAGCCTTATTTCCAGCTGACACTAATCCGAACAGGCCTTCTAATTATCCTCAGGATGATGGGCTCAACTGGGATGGTATAGATGAACCCACCCCCATATCCCAGATCACTAAAGTAGAAAAACAGAATAATCTGGCTATAAATGTCTTTGGACACGAAGGTAACAAAACAATAGTACACAGGGTCAGCGAAGTGAAGGATCGCCAAGTTATCAATATATTCATGATCCAACGAGGTGAAAAGTATCACTACACGTGGATAAAACATCTCAGCCGGTTGTTGCACGACCAGTCGAAACACGATGGGGAAAAACACTTTTGTGTACGATGCCTACACGGTTTCAGTCGAGCTGATTTATTAGAATCCCACCGGGAGGATTGCCAAGGTGTGGGGCAGACGGCCATACGAGTCGACATGCCTAAGGAAGGTGATAATATCCTAAAATTCAGTAACCACAAGAACCAAATGTCTGTGCCTTATATCATATACGCCGACTTCGAAGCCTTAGTTGTGGGTGGGGATTCCACCAGTGATGCCGCCGTCGAGGCTCCCTTCACCCACAAAACACAAGAGCATAAAGCCTGTTCGTTTGGATACATTGTCGTCCGTTGTGACGGGGAAACGAAAGCTCCGGTAGTATATAGGGGCCCTGACGCGGCTGAAAGGTTTCTAAAGTGTTTGCAGGAGGAAGAAAAAATTATTAGGAATGCATTGTATAAAATCGCTCCCATGCGTATGACCCGAGTCGACAGGCTAGCTCACGCTAGTAGCACTAACTGTCACGTGTGTGACTCACCACTTAACGGTGATTCGGTGAGAGATCACTGCCACATAACTGGTAAGTATAGAGGCGCCGCTCACAGCGCGTGCAACCTCAAGCTTAAAATCAACCCTAAGACAATAAACATCCCCGTTGTCTTTCACAACTTGAGAGGGTACGACTCACACTTGATCATGCAGGCCATCGCGAAAATCGATGGTAATATAACGTGCATCCCCAACAACATGGAGAGATACATCTCCTTCAGCTTAAACGGACTTAGGTTCATTGACTCGTTTCAGTTCCTCCTGTCGTCACTCGACAGTCTGGTCAAGGCCAACAATACCTTCCCTATCACCGATCGATACACAGACGCCGAGACTAGACCCCTGCTTATGAGGAAGGGTGTGTACCCCTATGAGTACATGGATAGTTGGGTCAAGTTCACCGAGAGCAGACTACCCCCTATTGACTGCTTTTATAGCAAGCTGAATGAGGCGTCCGTCTCACGAGATGATTACTCGCATGCGACTAACGTATGGAATAAACTGGGTTGTAAGAACCTGGGTGATTATCACGACCTGTACTTGAGGACAGATGTACTGCTGTTAGCCGACGTGTTTGAGACGTTTAGGCGGATGTGTTTCAAGCAGTATAAACTCGACCCCGCATGGTATTACACCAGCCCAGGTCTGTCGTGGGACACCTTGCTTAAAAAGACCGGAGTTAATTTGGAATTGCTCACAGATTACGACATGCACCTATTCATTGAGAAAGGCTTGCGAGGTGGGATTTCCATGGCATCCAAACGATACGCGAAAGCAAATAATCAATACGTGAAAGGTTACGATCCTAACAAGCCAACCAATCACATTCTCTACCTCGACGCAAACAACCTGTACGGCTGGGCCATGAGCCAGTATCTACCTACAGGAGGATTCGAATGGGTACCCCACGTTGATGTTATGGGGGTTGCACCAGATTCGAACAAAGGGTATATCCTCGAGGTTGACTTAGAGTATACCAAGGAATTACACACATCACACAACAGCTACCCCCTGGCCCCCGAACGTATGAGGGTTAACCCAGACTGGATGTCTGAGTACCAACATAACTTGTTAGGTGGGCGTGTGACAGACGTTGAAAAACTCGTTCCTAACTTAATGAATAAGACCAAGTACATCGTTCACTATCGCAACCTACAGCTGTACCTGTCGTTGGGTATGAGGCTGACCAAAATACACAGGGTGCTCATGTTCGACCAGAGCCCATGGATGGAGCCCTACATCAGAATGAACACAGACCTACGAAAAAAAGCCACCAGTGATTTTGAGAAAAATCTCTACAAGCTCATGAACAACTCGGTGTTTGGTAAGACTATGGAGAACCTGAGGAAACGCGTGACCGTGAAGCTGGTTCGGTCGAGTGAGGAAGACAAGCTCAGGAGATTGATAGCCAGTCCGGCATTCAACCGTAGTAAGATATTCACAGACAACCTGGTTGCCCTACACATGAAGAAAAGCCACATAAAATTCAACCGGCCTGTTTACGTGGGGATGAGCATCCTCGATTTATCCAAACACCTGATGTACGACTTTTACTACAACGAGCTCAAGAAACAGTACGGTGACAGGTGTGAAGTGCTGTACACTGACACGGATTCCCTGCTGATGGAGATTCGAACCGAGGACGTGTACGAGGACATGAAAAAACACCTCGATTTATACGACACCAGCGACTACCCTAAGACCCATGCCATACACAGTACGGTAAATAAAAAGGTCCTAGGTAAGATGAAGGACGAGTGTGCTGGCACGCCCATAGCCGCCGAGTACATAGGTTTGAGACCTAAGATGTACTCCATACTGAAAGCCGACAATAGTGAGATCCGGAAGGCTAAGGGGGTTAAGAAGTATGTGGTGAAACAACACATCAAACACGCCAGATTCAAGGAAGCCCTGTTCAAGACCCGTACCTTTAGGCATAAAATGAACACACTTAGAAGTGATGGACATAAGATATACGGACTGACTATAAACAAGACGTCCCTGTCGCCTATGGACACGAAACGTTGGATAGCTATTGATGGGATAAACACATACGCGTATGGACATGAAAAAATTTGAGGCTATTTACTACAGCCCGCGTGGGTACTGGAAAGGAGCTAGCGCAGTAGATAAGCTAGCTAAAATAGCGCGAGTACCCCCGGAGGAAGCCAAAGCGTGGCTTGAAAAACAAGCCCTGTGGCAGATCTATTTGCCGGCACCACGCTACGTGCCTAGAAGGAGGTTCGGTATTAACATACCTAATAGCGTTCACCAGGCAGACCTACTGTTCCTACCCCACGACAAGAGGTACAAGTATGCCTTAACCGTAGTGGACGTAGCCAGTCGTTACAAGGAAGCCGAACCCTTGACCACGAAAGATTCGGC
This sequence comes from Haliotis asinina, assembly GCF_037392515.1. Lineage (NCBI taxonomy): Eukaryota > Metazoa > Mollusca > Gastropoda > Lepetellida > Haliotidae > Haliotis > Haliotis asinina. The sequence continues at coordinate 19,488,000 of NC_090289.1, forward strand.
CCAGGTAGCCAGAGGATTCGAACGCATATACAAACGCAGCCCGCTGACGTGGCCAACAGAGCTGCAAGTTGACCCCGGACGGGAGTTCATGGGTGCCGTGTCACAACTGCTAGCCAAACACGATACAAAGGTCAGGTGTGGCACGGCCGGAGCCCATCGCAGCCAAGCCATAGTTGAGAGATTTAATAGGACTTTGGCTGAGCGCTTGTTCGGCTATCAGTATGCTAGGGAGATGGCCACCCCTGGATGGGTCACGAGGTTACCCAAGGTGGTGTCGGCAATCAACCATGAAGTCACCCGTCTCACCGGTAAGAAACCGGCAGACGCTATCAAACTAAAATCAATAGTTGCAGAGTCGGCCGCTCCATTGCGTGGGAAGGAGAAACAGATACCAGATAGGGCCCTAGTGAGGTATCTATACCAGCCGGGGGAACACGAGGGTGATAGCCATAAGCGGGCCACCGATCCTATATGGTCAGTCAAAACTTACAACATAGATAAAGTGGATATGAAAGCCGACGAACCTAACTTATACTACTTGAGGGATGGGCCGGGTAGGGGTTTTGTAAGAGAAGAATTATTGATCGTACCGTACGGCACAGTGTTACCTCCAACACACGTTAAGTAGTAGGGGTAATAGTAGCAAGAGCTAAGGGTCCAACCAAAGCCTTATTTAGTAAATAAGGCTTTGTAGAGACTTTTCTTGAAAGTGTTTTAGAACTGTCATTCCCTATACTACTCAATGTAAGGTTTTATATCATGTAATTTATTCATACCCACTTGGGTGTCCCACTTCTTCTGCATCAGATCACGGATATAACATCTAATCGTGGCTTTGTAATCACTGTAAGGAATAAGCAGTGATGTCACAGATTTGTTGAGTGCTGCTTTAGCAGCAAGGTCAGCCAATGTGTTACCAGAGATCCCTACATGGCTTGGTAACCAACAAAAGACGATGTCGTATTGGCCAGTAGCAAGATCATTATACAATTCAATAATTTCTATTAAAAGTGGATGTTTACAAGAAATATTTTTAATAGCCTGAAGGCAAGAAAGAGAGTCGGAATAAATTATATATTGTTTGCGTTTAGGGTGTCTTTGAATATATTTAAGGGCTGTTAATATGGCGTTAGCTTCTGCTGTAAAAATAGAACTATTATCGGGTAATCTAGAAGATATTGTTCTGGATCCAATGACAGTGGCACAAGCCACTGCGCCACCGTCCTTGGATCCATCTGTAAATAAGGATTTATAACTGCTATATTTATGTTTCAATTGATGATATTCTTGTTTATACTGTAATTCATTAGTTTCTGATTTTTTAAACCTCGTCAATGTTAGGTCCACTGCGGGCCTAACCAACTGCCAAGGAGGAGAAGAAAGAAGACGGGAAGGAGCTATATTTTCCAGCTCAATGCCGGCAGCAGCAAGAAATGGTTTAATTCTTAAACCAAGAGGCGGTACAAGCGAAGATTTCGTATTGTATAAGTCCTCACACAGAGGGTCTGAAAACACAGTTATATGCAGGGTTTGACTCACTGGAATATAATTTTGTTACATACTGTAAAGCTAATTTGATACGTCGCTGCTCAAGAGATGGTTCATCGGCCTCAACGTACATGCTGTCAACAGGTGAAGTTCGAAAGGAGCCAAGACAAAGTCTTAGACCTTGATGGTGAACAGAATCTAAAAGTTTCAGGTTGCTTTTACAGGCTCCACCGTATACAATGGAGCCATAATCAAGTTTTGACCGGATCAGTGATCGATAAAGTTGCAGGAGGGTAGCTTGGTCCCCTCCCCATTTAGAATTTGAAACGAAGTGCCTTCAGGCATTTAGTTTTGAGGGATTTGATATGTGGTAGAAACGTTAAATGCGAGTCAAAAATTAATCCCAAGAACTTGGCCTCCTTTACAACTTTGATGGGAGTGCCATCTAGAGATAGTTCAGGGTCCTTATGTGGCTTGTATGTTCTGCAAAAATGTATACAATTAGTTTTGGACTTCGAAAATTTGAAGCCGTTTTCAAGACACCATTTATTTATTTTGTTTAAACACAACTGCAGTTGCCGTTCAATAGCATGCATATTTTTACCTCGGCAAGAAATATTAAAATCATCCACGAAAAGCGATCCATCAATTGAATCGTTTAAAACTTTTGATAAACTGTTGATCTTAATGCTAAAAAGAGTGACAGACAAAATACTGCCTTGTGGAACACCCTGATCCTGATTGTAATGATCAGACAGGGTAGAACCCACACGGACCTGGAATTGTCTGTCGTTTAAAAAGTTGGCAATAAATTGAGGCAAACGACCTCTCAAACCAAAGTCATGTAAATCCTTCAAAATACCATGTTTCCAGGTTGTGTCATATGCTTTTTCAAGATCAGAAAAGATAGACACAGCATGTTGTTTATTAATTAGTGCGTTTTTAACAAATGACTCCAGTCGCACTAAGTGATCGACAGTACTTCTGTTTTTACGGAAACCACACTGTATATCTGTGATAAGATTATTTGTTTCCAAGTACCAAACAAGCCGATTATTTTTCATGCGTTCCATGGTCTTGCAAACACAGCTAGTTAGTGAAATAGGTCGATAATTGGACGGATCCGTATGATCACGTCCAGGTTTAGGTATTGGTACTACTATGGCGTCACGCCATGACGGAGGAAAGCTACCCGATGTCCAAATATCATCAAAAATATTGAGAAGCGTTTCTAGGCAGGATTCTGGTAAGTGCTTCAGGAGTTGATAATGTATGTTATCAGCTCCTGTAGCAGTGTCATGAGCTTGATCAAGAGCAGTATGGAGTTCATGAATAGAAAACGTTTCATTATAATCTTCCCCATTATCAGAATTGAAATTAATAGTTTTCTTTTCTTGTTGTTTTTGATACTGCTGGAATTTAGGTAAATAATTAGAGGAGGAAGAGTGTTTAGCAAGGGTTTCGCCCAGTTTATTAGCAATATCTGATTTATCAGTAAGTAATTGATCTCCATGTTTAAGATGATGGACAGTAGATTTAGTACCTTTACCTTTAATTTTCTGGACCATGTTCCATACCTTGGACATTGGTGTCCGAGAATTTATTTTGGATACATAATTTTGCCAAGATTGGCGTTTGTTCTGTTTAAAAGTACGCCGTGCTTTAGCATTTAAAATCTTAAATTTATTGAAATTATGCACCATAGGATGGCGACGGAAATAATGTTCTGCTTTTTTCCTTGCCTTCCTAGCTTGTTTGCACTCATCGTTGAACCATGGTTTTCTTATGTGTGGAACTGTAGAGGACTTTGGTATACACTCATCAGCTATGGAATTCAGTTCATCAGAAAAAGATTTGATAGCATCAGGAACGTCAATAAAACGTTCGGGTTTAAGTGTTTCAGCACACAGTGTTTCATATAAAGCCCAGTTAGCCTTTTTAAAATTCCGCCTTGATGATGGAGGAACATCAGATGGAGTTACAGCTTTTAATATAGTAGGAAAATGGTCACTTCCACAGAGGTCATCGTGGACTGACCATTCGAATTCATTTAATAGTTCGGAATTTGTCAATGACAAGTCAAGAGCAGAATACGTCCCTGTACCAGGGTGTAAATATGTGTTGGAACCATCATTATAAATACATAAGTCATTGTCAGAACAAAAGTCCTCCAACAACTTACCTTTAGTGTTTGTATTTACACTACCCCAGAGAGGGTTGTGTCCATTTAAATCTCCCATTATAATACAGGGCTTCGGGAGTTGGTCATAGAGAGCTTGCAGATCAGTTTTGGCAAGCGTCGAAGACGGCGAAATATACAGCGAGCATAGCGTAAACGCTACATGTAAAGTAATTCTCACAGCAACAGCCTGCATATTAGTATTAAGTGATACAGGGCTTTGAATAACGTTTTGTCTGACTAGAACGGATGACCCGCCAGTGGCTCTATCACCCGGAGGTGAAAAAGAATGGTATGCATTAAAATGACGAAGGTCAAATGTATCTGTTTGTTTTAAATATGTCTCTTGGAGACATATCGCTGAAGGTGTAAACTCTTGGACTAATAGCTGTAATTCATGTAAATTAGTCCTCAATCCTCTGCAGTTCCACTGTACAATATTACTGGAATAAACTATCTTTTGGGGGGATTTATTGGGGATCTACCCCGCACTCTTTTGGAGGGCGACAAGCTATGTGCCCTAGAATGGACGTTTTCAGAAACGTCCATGTCTTCAAGAGACCCATATTTATTAAGCAATTGAATTTTGTTTTGTGACCCTTTAGGAGCTCTGCCACTTTGTTGTTTTGAAGCATCAGGCTTAGGCTTAGATTTACCTTTAGCAGTTTGTTGTCTATCGGCTGAAGATTGAGACTCAGTGCGTGACTGCGAAGATGATTTATGATCAGAAGAAGACTTTGAAGTTCCAGGAAGTGATTCCTCAGTCTGGGATGACATAGCTGGGTATAGAAGTTGTGGAGAGTCGCTGTTGACCCAAGTCAAGGTAGTTTGGCAGCTTGTAGATGATTTTGTTATTTTAGGGCTACGCACAGATGCGTTTGCTACTGTAGCATAACTTTCTGTAAGGTCAGATCTCTTTACCAGTTTTTTTGCTTCAGAAAAAGAGATATTTTGTGTATACTTTATTCTGTTTATTTCCATTTGCTCTCTCCAGATTGGACACTGTTTCGATGAAGATGAATGGTCGCCTGAGCAGTTGGTGCATTTTTTGTAGTCACTGTCACAATCTTCTGTTGTGTGTGTCTTCTCACCACAGTGAGCACACACAACAGACAATGTACAGGTAGATACACCGTGTCCATATTTCTGGCATTTAAAACACCTTAGAGGGTTGGGGATGTATGTCTCAACTTGGATGTTACAGTAACCTGCCTTCACTGACTTGGGAGCATTTGGAGAAGAAAAGGAAAACAGATAGGTATTTGTTTGGATTGTTTCATTACTTTTCCGTGTTGAAAAACGCTTTACATAAAGCACACCCTGATCTTTCATTTCGGATGCTATGTCAAGTTCTGACATATCAGCAAGCAACCGATCACGATCTCTGACAATACCTTTACTTGTGTTCAGGGTCTTGTGAGCAGAGACCGTGACCGGAATGCCCACAAAAGAATCAATACCCATCAGATTGGTTGCTTGCTGCTTTTTCCCACACTCAACGAGCAGGGCACCCGAACGTAAGCGTCTAAGATTCTTCACATCTCCAGCGATACCTTGAATACCCTTAGATACTGCAAAAGGGTTCAATTTTAATGGTGTCTTGTCAGGAGTTTCAATTACAAGGAAACGTGGCCAGTACTCAATCGATAAAGACGGTCTATGGTCAGTATCAACAGGATCAATTTCAAGTTGACGTTTTGATTTCTTGGGGGGATTTCATAAGCCATGGGTAATGTAAATTGGTTCATCATCCGAGCTCCCCACCCACCACGGAGTATCACAAAGGACAATGCTAAAGCAAGCGGGCCTCCAGGTTGCAACACCAAGGATACTCGGATGATATACTCAAGTAGAATAATCATAAAGTAATTACTCTACCAGATTGGCCCATGAGCCACCGCCTTCTCGGCATACGACTCTAGGCATATTACAAAACAACATAATTCAAAATCAAAGATGTTTCAGAAGCCAATAAATCCAAGACCAAAATTTCAATTTCAAATCATATTTGTGCAATGATATATTTATAATCTATGCACAGGGCTTGGCATGACCAGCCGATTGGTTGAACCGGGCCCATTCAACCACCCATCTAGGTGAAGTAAGGATCGAAGGGGTGTGTTGAGCAAAGGGAACGCAGTCACAGGTCCCCAGTGCCCTCAACCCCCAGACTCCCGTCCTCCACCGACACAGGGCCGCAACCCACGGCAAACGGGTTGGTGGACCAAATATCCCCCCGGGTCCACTACGGGGGTGTCGGCGAGCTCTTGGCGTTACCCAGCACCCACCACGAGGAGGTGGCTCGCCACGGGTGCCTCTCAACCCCCAGACCCCCGTCCTCCACCGACACAGGGCCGCAACCCACGGCTAACGGGTTGGTGGACCAAATATCCCCCCGGGTCCACAACGGGGGTGTTGGCGAGCTCTTGGCGTTACCCAGCACCCACCACGAGGAGGTGGCTCGCCACGGGTGCCAAGTAACAGATACTACAATAGTTGATATAATGAAACCTAATGCTGTCAGAACGCTGACAATAGTGATGCCTTGCTCACGGAACAAAATTTTAATCCTGTCGTCTAACGTTCAGTATTCTATCGATGGTTTCCTGAAAGCAACTGATCTGAGTTTGAAGCTGTTCACAATTCGAGGAAGCGGATTCTAATCGGGTACGTCTCTCGTCTTCTAAAGTACTAATTCGTTCTGTGATACGGTGCTTCATATCATTGTCTTCCGTTTCCCTGAGTTTAACTCTTTCACTAGCTGTGTGCTCGTCGAGTTCGTTCAGTTTCCCCATCTTGTTCACGAGTTCTCCACGTACGTGTTTCAAGGCTTCGTCTAGGCCATAGAGTTCCCTCATTGGAACTTCCCGGTAATGGTTTATCCCAGTGTTTACTTAACAGTTTTTCAATACTGTCCGATGCTTCTGTAGCACGTATGTCAGTGGGGGTATCCCACACACCCCCAATGAGGGTATCACCCACAATTTCGGATCGTATGGTTTGCAGATGTTGCACAACCTTGGGGGGTATGGGGGAAACCCCCAATTTAGGTTTTGCACCACCGCAATCCTGTATGTTAAGTTTATCGTAGATAAAATTGGTACCATGGCGACAACCTAGAGTTGATTAGGTAGGTAGTTTTCTAGTTCGTCTGTTAATGATATTAATCTCCGGGTGTTCCTTAAGACGTAGAATGCACCTATGATCTATTGTAAAATTAGAATAGTCTCGACCGTGAGGCTCGACATAGTTTTTATCGTTTTTTAATCCATTGTAATAATCATCTACTGTTGTTTTTAACATTGGATTATACAATGACAAACTAGTAAACGAAGTATCTTCATCGTAGTCAATATCAGGAAGAGCAGTAGCTCCAAATCATCCATCTCAAAATCGTCCATATTTTGAAATTATAATATATTAATATAAATATATAATAATGTTATACGGTAGAAAGCTAAATCCTTTCCGAAGATTAAGAGAACCACTAGGTATCAAAGCCGTGCGTCAGTCGGTTACTATTACAAATAATCCCAGCAAGATAGACCAGAGCCAATTACTTGTGGTTAGATTCCCAAACTTGGGTGAGATCGATGTCATAGTACCGGGGACGGCAGGATTAGCGTTTAATATCACGTTGACTTCAGAAAATAACAAACGTGAGCACGTGAATAATGTGGGTCTTACTATAGTTAAGAAGACCACCATAAAAATTAGCGGTAACGAGGTGCTTAGGATAGCGATCCGTATTACTGTTACACAGACCTATGGAAAAGTAAGAGTGAACGCGATAATGGTGCGTGTCAGAGACTCGGTAACAAAACAACGAATCGGGTACATTTTCACGGCAGAAGAGTTAAATAAAATATCTGTTAGTGAACAGGCAATTTATGAAGCGTATGATAACAGATTTTGTATCCCACTAGACTTTGAGTTGTTAACTGGGCATGCCCCGTTTCACCAAGCCACATTGGGTGACAGGTTGGAACACAAACTCATGTTCAATGATTACAGCACCGATCCACACTGTAATATGTGGGCAGACGGGTTGTGGTAAGACGGAGAGGTACTATTATTTCACTGCAAGAACAGGGATTCGTTCGAGAGAATGATGTGATGAGTAAAACAGAACGGGGACGGGTGAAGAAACAGTTCGCTATAACTAAACATGCCAAACTCGTGTTGAAAACCGACCAACCAGTGGATTACCAAGTAATAGTTTAGTGCCAGCCTTTGTTTTTCAATAACATTTTAGTAAATATTAGTAATGGCCTGTTCTAGTTCTAATCGTATGTAACCTAACCTTTATCTCTATGTATTTAGTGCATGTTGGTTATTATTTTTTAAAAATTAAAAACTAGATTACTATATTATAAAATGGAGTGTGATGAATTACTAGAACATATGTTAGTTTCAGATGAACAAAAGGACAACAAGCAGAGAGACAGACTGGTAACACTAGTCGTGGGTGGTAAGGGAAAACAATATATAGGAGAAAACATCACCGTTGACAAAATTCAGAAAATGTCAGATGAGGAAATCAATAAATTATACGCTAGCTATGAGGCACAACTCGGGGCTGAGATGACAAATGTTATAGGTTCTACTATTACCCAGATTTATACCAGCATAGCGTCGCACTTTTTACCAATACCACCAGAAGGTCGACTATATTTGTGGAAGGACTTAGAGAAGGACCCGTTTATCGATAATGCCTATATCAGCTATATCAGTTGTGCTTTGTATCAGCAATACGGTATGTATCTAGCCCCAATGACGGCAGCGATTATCACGGCAAAGCATTGTAAATTTGATAAAATACAAGATGGATGCTGCCCAACAGATAACCAAACAGGAAACACCAAAGCCGAGTCCTGTCAAGCTGACTGCAGGTCCCACCATTGACCCTCATATTATGTTATAATTAAAATTATATATTTTCCTTAATATATATTATGTCTGAGGGTTTCTGGTGTAACAGTAGGATGCGCTCGGTTGAATAAAATGATTATAAAACAACTATAAAACTCGACTTCGATATGCAAGATATTTTTATACTTACTATGAATATTGGTATGGAGATGGCCACTAAGGACGTTTTGGTAAAGCAAGGTATTATACCTGAAAATATTTTAAAGTAATGTATATAACATGGCTTCGGTAGCAATGATAGCTGGTGGGGCTCTTGTGAATGCACTAGCATTTTCTGGGAGGAATTTTCTATTTTCACAATTTGGAGGGTAAAACACGGCTGAACGCGGCGGAACAAAAACGACATGATATATCCGTAGAAAAACTACAGGCCGCAGGCTGCTTTGAGATGACTGAAGAGACTAGATTTTATCAATACTCAACTCCTTCGCGAAAATCATTCCGTTAGAACTTTCAAGGATGTCAGTGAAGCTATGAAAGAATACTATGTGTTAACTGGTAAACAACTAAAACTATTAGGTAATGAACCAATGATTTCTCAGCATTACACTCCTTCAGAGCGGCAGAAAGATTGTGAGTTGGTATTCGTGGTACTGTGGGTAGGAGCAACAGTGTTAATCGATAAACAATTAGAGTAATTACACAAAATATTATATATAAGAAATGAGGACAGCACCATATACTTGTCAGTGGGTACTTATGGTGAAAACTGATATTTGTGGGAAGTGAAGCAAAGTTGAGGGTTATTGTTTTTTTCACCGTAAATGTTATACTAACTATACGTGTTCTGTGTGTGGTATAGGAGTTAAAGGTCATTACCGATTATATAAAGCCCATGGCGTGAATAAAAAACGATTTCAGCTTATTTATGAGAAGAAAAAAGACTACATCAGCCCTGTTAAACGTTTGTTAAAGATAAATGTATAAAAAAAATTATCCCTGTGGTATAATTTGTAATTCCTCGCAAACAAATCCCCTACGCGGTCCATTTACTAGGAAGTACAGGTTAGGTTCACCGTCTTTAATATCCACTCTATCAATATTATACGTTTTCATAGACCATAGGATCAGTAGCATGTTTACGAGTGTCTCCCTCATATTCACCTGGTTGATATAAATATCTAACAAGCGTGCGATGTGGAAAAGTTTTTTCTTTTTTTTTTGACGGGGTGCTGCTGCCTCTGATACAACAGATTTTGACTGCTCACTTATCGTGTAGTCTTGTTACTTCATGATTCATAAAGTCTACTACCCATGGAAGTCATACTACCCATTCGGTGTTTCTGTGTGGGGGTCCCAATTCTAATCACGTGAATACTGGTGTGCAAAGGTTCGGCTATAGTGCAATTGAATCTCTCGACTATGGCTTGACTTTGGTGTTCTCCGGCTGCACCCCTCCTTATCTTAGTATTGTATTTGGCTGACAGTTGTGACACGGCACCCATAAATTCCTGACCTGGATCGACTTGCAACTCTGAGGGCCACATCATGCGTTTCTATATACATTCGAAACCGCGGGCTACTTGAGTTGCATCCTTCTCGGTCAATGGTTCTGCTTCCTTATAGCGGCTGGCTACATCTACAACTGTCAGGGCGTACTTATAGGTTTTACCTCTGACCATGTCATGTGGAAGAAACAACAAGTCAGCCTGATGAACTTGATTAGGTATATCCTCACAAGACACCACTGAAGTTGAACCCTTTCGCAGTGTCGAAGGGTATTCAAGGTATTGCTGGGGATGTTAAGAGCATTAGACGCTTACGTTCGGGTGCGCTACTAGTTGAGTGAGGCAAGAAACAACAAGCAACCAATATTTCTTGCAAACATCCACTTTTAATAGAAATTATTGAATTGTATAATGATCTTGCCACTGGCCAATATGACATCGTCTTCTTTTTTTTACCAAGCCATGTAGGAATCTCTAGTAACACATTGGCTGACCTTGCTGCTAAAGCAGCACTCAACAAATCTGTGACACCACTTCTTATTCCCTACACTGATTACAAAGCCACGATTAGATGTTATATCCGTGATCTGATGCAAAAGAAGTGGGGCACCCAAGTGGGTGTCAATAAACTACATGAGATAAAACCTTACACTGGTTATACCACTTGGGTTGTCAGTCCAGATTTGAAGTGAGTGAGTGAGTGAGTTAATACTTAACGTCACATTGGCAATATTTCAGCCATATCGTGACGAGAACATTTTGATACTGAAATGAAATATGTATACATTATAAAATCCTGTCGTCAAAGGACAGTAAAACCACTAGAGCATCACATTTACAATTAAAACTAGTGTGGAGAGTTAAAACAATTACCACTATTCGGACAATACAACATAAAATACGGGCTGTAGATCGCCAACAACTGAAGGTAGATCACCATACTAGGGACCATGGGGACATACAGTACTTCTGCTACCTGCATGGACCCCAGATGGATTTACACCATCCCCTCAGCCGTTGGCGATTATACTGAAAGTTAGCCATTATTAAAAACAACAAATATACTACGATTAAAAGTTTGGTCGTACTAAATTTACATAGAATGTTTTGGACTTACGTACCCTCTCAGGAGGACAATAATTTTACAATACTTCAACCCCCCTCGAGGGCACAGCCACTAACAATCTCAGTTATTAATCTAGACTACCAATAAAAAAATATTTATCTACTTACAATTCTGATAACAAATCTAATTCTTTTAAGAAGGCAATAATTAAATGAGAGCTGGTATGAGTAAAAAGATCAATCATAGTTCGTGAATTAAAATACTGAACCCTTGTGATGGAATACTCTACACAGTCAAGCAGGATATGCTTGACTGTGATTCTTTCATCACAAGGGATGCAGAACGGAGGATCCTCACCGTTCAAAAGGTATTCATGAGTATATCGTGTATGGCCAATACGACATCGCCGCAAAATGACCTCTTCAAATCTGGACTGACAATCCAAGTGGGTATACCCAATATATGGTTTAATTCCATGTAATTTATTTACACCCACTTGGGTGTCCCACTTCTTCTTCATCAGATCACGGGTATAAGATCTAATGGTAGCTTTGTAATCAGTGTAGGGAATAAGAAGTGGTGTCACAGATTTGTTGAGTGCTGCCTTAGCAGCAAGATCGGCCATTGCGTTACCAGAAATGCCTACGTGACTGGGTAACCAACAAAAGACGATGTCGCATTGGCCAGTAGCAAGATTATTATACAATTCAATAATATCAATTAAAAGTGGATGTTTACAAGATAGGTTTTTAATAGCCTGAAGGCAAGAAAGAGAATCTGAATAAATTATATATTGTTTATGTTTAGTTAGTCTTTGAATATATTTGAGAGCCGATAATATGGCGTTTGCTTCTGCTGTAAAAATAGAACTATTATCTGGTAATCTAGAAGATATTGTTCTGGATCCAATGACAGTGGCACAAGCCACTGCGCCACCATCCTTGGACCCATCTGTAAATAAGGATTTATAATTGCTATATCTATGCTTCAATTGATTAAATTCTTGTTTATATTGTAATTCATTAGTTTCTGATTTTTTAAATGTGGCTAGTGTTAGGTCGACTTGTGGCCTAACCAACTGCCAAGGAGGAGAAGAAAGAAGACGGGAAGGTGCTATATTGTCCAGCTCAATGCCGGCAGCAGAAATAAACGATTTAATTCTGTGGCCTAAAGGCGGAACAAGAGAAGTTTTTCTGTTGTACCGTTCCTCAAAAAGGGGATTAAAGATGCAGTTATAGGCAGGGTTTGACTGATTGGAATGTAGTTTTGTCACGTACTGTAAGGCTAATTTTATACGGCGTTGGTCAAGGGATGGCTCATCAGCCTCGACGAAGAGGCTCTCAATGGGTGACGTTCGAAAGGAGCCAAGACAAAGTCTTAGACCTTGATGATGGACTGAATCTAAAAGTTTAAGGTTACTTTTGCAGGCTCCACCATATACAATTGAGCCATAGTCAAGTTTAGAGCGGACAAGTGATCTATATAAGTGAAGGAGAGTAGTCTGATCCCCTCCCCACTTTGAATTGGATACAACTTTTAACAAATCGAGCGCCTTGAGGCATTTAGCTTTAAGAGATTTAATATGTGGCAGAAATGTTAAATGGGAATCAAAAATTAAGCCCAAGAACTTGGCCTCCTTTACCACCTTGATGGGAGAGCCATTTAAGGTTAGCTCTGGGTCCTTATGAGGTTTATATTTTCTACAGAAGTGTATACAATTAGTTTTGGATTTAGAAAATTTAAATCCGTTTTCAAGACACCAGTTATTTATTTTATTTAAACACAACTGTAATTGCCGTTCAATGGTGCGCATATTTTTACCACGACAAGAGATATTAAAATCATCCACGAATAATGATCCATCAATTGAATCATTTAAAACCTTTGATAAACTGTTGATCTTAATACTAAATAATGTGACAGACAAAATACTGCCTTGAGGGACACCCTGATCCTGATTGTAATGATCAGACAGGGTAGAACCTACTCGGACTTGAAATTGCCTGTCTTGTAAAAACTGTGATATAAAAAGAGGTAAACGACCTCTCAAACCAAAATCATGTAAATCCTTTAAAATGCCATGCTTCCACGTGGTATCATAAGCTTTCTCGAGATCAAAGAAAATTGATACAGCATGTTGTTTATTTACTATAGCATTTTTCACAAAGGATTCTAAACGTACCAAATGATCAATGGTACTGCGATTTTTCCTGAAACCACATTGAATATTTGTAATAAGGTTGTTGGTTTCAAGATACCATGTTAATCTATTATTTACCATTCGCTCCATGGTTTTACATACACAACTCGTTAAGGAGATTGGTCTGTAATTAGATGGATCAGTATGATCTCGACCAGGCTTTGGTATTGGGACTACAATGGCATTACGCCAGGAAGTTGGAAAATTGCCTGTAGTCCAGATATTATCAAATATATTAAGCAGCGTTTCCAAACATGTTTTGGGCAAATGCTTCAGGAGCTGATAATGGATACCATCAGCCCCTGTAGCTGTATCATGAGCCTGTTCAAGGGCGGTATAGAGCTCATGCAGTGAAAATAATTCATTATAATCTTCACCATTGTCCGAGTTAAAATTGATTGTTTTCTTCTCCTGTTGTTTCTGGTGCTTTTGAAATTCAGGGACATAATTGGATGAAGATGAGTGCCTGGCGAGAGTTTCACCAAGCTTATTGGCAATGTCAGCCTTATCCGTTAATAAATTATCACCATCCTTTAAATGTTGAACGGTAGATTTGGAACCTTTGCCCTTTATTCTTTGTATCATATTCCACACCTTTGAAATAGGTGTGCGTGAATTGATCTTGGAAACATATTTTCTCCAAGACTGACGTTTATTCTGCTTAAATGTGCGTCGAGCCTTGGCATTTAAAATTTTAACTTTATCTAAATTGTGAACAGTAGGGTGTCGGCGAAAATAGTCTTCTGCTTTCTTCCTACTTTTCCTGGCCTGTTTACATTCGTTATCAAACCATGGCTTACGAATGTGTGGATTTACAGAGGACTTAGGAATAGTATCATCAGCAATTTGTTTCAGTGTCTCCGAAAATGACTGGATTGCATCATGAGCGTCCATGAAAAATTCTGGTTTTAAGTATTTAGTACAACTAGTCTGAAATAAAGGCCAATTAGCTTTAGAAAAATTCCATCTTGACGTCGACAGATCATCAGTTGGATTTATAGCAGTGATTACTGTCGGAAAATGGTCACTACCACACAGGTCACCGTGGACTGACCATGAAAATTCATTAAGTATGGTTGGATCTGTGATTGACAAATCTAGTACTGAATATGTACCCGTTGCTGGATGTAGATATGTGTCCGAACCGTCGTTAAATATGCACAAGTCATTATTAGAAACAAAATCTTCAAGAATTTTACATTTATTGTTCGTATCGTTGCTTCCCCACAGAGGATTATGACCGTTGAGATCTCCCGTTATAACACAGGGTCCAGGCAATTGGGAATATAAATCCTGAAGTTCTGATAGCTGAAGAGTCGAGGATGGTGGTATGTACAACGAACAGAGTGTGATCGTGACGTGTAAGGTTAGTCGGACAGCAACAGCCTGAAGTTTAGTTGTAAGAGGAACAGGGCTCTGAATGATACCCTGTCTCACCAAAATGGAAGCACCCCCGGTTGCTTTATCCCCCGGAGGTGAAAAACAGTGATACGAGTTGTACTGACGCATTTCAAACTTATCATCACGTTTAAGAAATGTTTCCTGTAGACTAAATGCTGATGGGTTTAAATCTTGAGCTAATAATTGGACTTCGTGAAAATTATTCCTAAGCCCTCTGCAATTCCACTGTACTACATTTGTAGCGTTACTCATGGCGGTTCTATTGGAGACCTCTCACGTGTACGAGAGGAGGGTGTACCGTTATTTCGGTTTTGTGAAGATGGCGTATCATCCATCTCCAAAGGCTCAAACAAATTGTGAACCTCTACAGGAGTATCAGCAGGAGATTTCTTTGATCTACGATTTAGACGCTTTCTTTGCGATTTTGACATTTCACCTTTTGACGTTTCAACATCTATAGCTGTTTGAACAACTTCACCTGATACATGACTAATAGTCTGAGAGGCAGACGTTGTAAAAAAGCCCTGACTGCCAGAAGTACTATTCACATGAACAGGTTTCTCAGAAGCCATCCAGGTCAAATCCGTTTGACACGAAGTAGAGATTGTTTCTGGTCGTCTTGAGACTGCAGCAGAGTATGTCACAGTGGGAGAGGGATTATGTTGATTCTGGCTAAGGACTTTGTTTTTAGCCTCCATGAAGGAAATACTTGTTTCATACTTTAATTTAAGTATCTTAGATTGCATTTGCCATTCAGGACAACATTTAGAAGAGGAAAGATGACTGCTTCCACAATTGGCACATTTAATATCATTGCTGCAGTCAGAGTCCTGATGATGTTCACTACAACGATGACAACGAGGAGTGTTTCGACAGGACTTACACCCGTGTCCAAACTTCTGACAGGAATAGCAGCGGAGTGGAGTGGGGATATACACCTCCACTCCGATATTGAAATATCGACTTTGACTTTGATTGACTTTGGCAGAGTGCACGATGAAAAGGTAAACATGTAAGTGTGGCCAGGTACAATGCTACCATGCTGCTTCTTAATAGGAAAACGTTTGACGGAAGTTACATTCTGATCCTTAAGTTCAGCCACTATTTCATCCTCGGACATGTCCGCCAGACAATGGGCTCTATCCCTAACAATGCCTCTACTTGAGTTCAGAGTTCTATGAGCTGAGACAGCAACATTGACGTTGGCAAATTGATGTTGTTGCAATAAATTTATGGATTGCTGTCGTCGCGCACACTCAACAAGAAGTGTACCTCCTCTGAGACGTGAAACGTTCTTAACCTCTCCACAAATAGATTGTATTGTCTTTGATACTAGAAATGGATTGACCTTGAGTGGTTCACCATTGGTAGATTCAATAACTATGAATCTTGGCCAAGGTTCTTGGTGTGTTGGACCTGAAACATCTTCATTGCAAGAAAGATGATCAGCCTCTAAACGTCCTTTTTTGTCGTTTCTCGTGGAACCAGAAAGGGTGATTGACATGGTGATGATAATAGATTCAGCACTCCCGCTCCCTACCCGCCACCGAGTGTCAACGAGGACAGTGTTGTACTGCAGTGGAACTCCAGCCTGCAAACACTAAGGATACAGGAGTGGTATACTCCAGTAAATACGACATGAGTAGCTACATTTGTCTACCAATTCAAATGCTAGGCTGGTTCGGCTATTAGCAAGAAATTGGAGACATATAGAACACAGAGGTCGACATCACCAGATTGGCCCATGAGCCACCGCCTTCTGGCATAGGACTCTAGGCAAGTAGATATAGCAAAAAAGTATTACACACTAGACGTCAAAAATGACCAATGCCCAATAAATCAAATGTGCGAAAATACTTTCTATGCACAGGGCATGGCGTGACCAGCCGATTGATAGAATCGGGCCGATTCTACCACCCGTCTAGGTGAAGTAAGGGCCGAAGTGGTGTGTTGAGCAATAGGAGCAAAATGGTTCAGTCCCCTACTGCCCTCAACCACCAGGATCCCGTCCTCCACAGACACGGGACGCAACCCACGGCAAACAGGTTGCCCAATTTAGTCGCCTCTTACGACAAGCAATGGGGTGCTGTGGACACATTCTGTCCCGGGTATCGTATTGGCCACACTAGATATACTCATGCATACTTGTTAAAAGGTGTGGATCCTCCATTTTGTATCCCGTGTGATGAGAGAGTTACAGTCAAGCATATTCTGCTTGACTGTGTTGAATTCTCCATCACAAGGGATAAGTATTTTACAGTTAAAACAATTAAGGATCTTTGTACCAGCGTTAATTCTCATTTAATTATTGGTTTTTTAAAGGAAATTGATTTTTTGATTGAATTTTGAATAGTATGTTCTGTAAATAGATGCATTTTAATGATTGGTAGTTTGAATTAGTAACTTGAATTGTTGGTAGCTGTACCCTCAAAGGGGTTGAAGTATTGTAAAATTATGGTCCTCCTGAGAGGGTACGTAAGTCCACAGACATTTACAGTAAATTTAAGTCTACCAGGATTTTAATCGTAGCATTCATGTTCTTTTAATTTTGGCTAACTTTTCGTACAATCGCCAGCAGCTGAAGGGATGGTGTAAATCCAACTAGGGTCCATACAGGTAGCAAAGGTACTGTAAGTCCCCATGGTCCTTAGTGTGGTGATCTACCTTCTGTTGTCGGCGATCTAGAGTCTGTTTTTTATATTGTACTGTGTGATAATAGTGATATTAGTTTTAACTTTCCAAGCTAGTTTTAATTGAAATTGTGATATTCTAGTTGTTTTACTGTCCTTCGTTGACAGATTTTACCACATGCATATATTTCATTTAAAGGTTCTCGTCACGATATGGCTGAGATATTGCCGATGTGACGTTAAATATTAACTCACTCACTCACTGATTAGGTATATGTACACCGAATTTTCTCCTAGGTGTATATCTCCGTGCAGGTAAGTACACTTTGCCATATAGCTTGTTTCTGTAACCAAGCTTTAGCTTTTTTATTTTTTCTTTGTTTCTCCCCAGGGATTAATGAGTTACCGTAAGTGTAGGTATTAATACCATCTAAAGCTATCCATCGTTTTGTATCCATTGGTGATACAGACGTCTTTTTTAAAGTTAATCCGTATATCTTATGCCCATCACTACGAAGTGTATTCATATGGTGTTTAAACGTTTTCTTCTCAAATAGTCTGTTTGTATAAGATATGCTTAATATGTTATTTTAGCACATTCTTTTTCACACCTTTAGCCTTCCTTATTTCAGCATTGTCTGCTTTTTTATAGAAATCCCACGTATTCATCGATTGGTGTGCCTGCACATTCGTCCTTCATCTTACCTAAGACCTTTTTGTTAACTTGACTGTACATAGGATGGTCTCATGGGGAGTCACTGGTATCATACAGGTTTATATTGGTATTCATATCCTCATACACATCCTCTGTTTGAATCTCCATTAATAATGAATCCATATCCGTATAGAACACTTCACATCTGTCTCCATACTGCTTCTTTAGCATGTTATAGTAAAAGTCGTACATCAGGTGTTTGGATAAGTCTAGAATACTCACACCTACGTAAACAGGGCGATAAAGTTTTATGTGGCTCTTTTTCATACGTATAGCTGCCAAGTCATCATCAAAAATAGTACTTCTATTGTATGGAGGGCTGACTATCAGTTTTCTGAGCTTGTCTTCCTCGCTTGACCGGACTAGCTTGACATTAACTCGTTTTCTTAAATTCTCCATCATTTTTCCTAATACAGAGTTGTTCATGAGTTTATACAACTTTTTCTGAAATTCGTTAGTAGCTATCCTTTTCAGATCTGTGTTCATTCTAATATAGGGTTCCATCCAGGGGCTGTGATTCAACTTCAGTGTTCTATGTACTTTAGTAAGCTTCATGCCCAGAGATAAATACAGCCGTAAATTACGGTAGTGAACGATATACTTTGTTTATTTCATCAAATTAGGTGCACGTTTTTCTACATTTGCTAGTGGACCATTCATCGTGTTATGTTGGCACTCAGACATCCAGTCTTGGATAACTCTCAACCTTTCAGGAGCTAGGGGGTAGCTGTTGTGAGATCTATGTAATTCCTTAGGCTATTCTAAGTCAACCTAAAAATTATAACCTTTGGGGTAATCAGATGTGATACATAACATCTCCGTGGGGTAAAGCTCCACACCATTCAAATCCACCAGTAGGTAGATATTGACTCATAGCCCAGCCATACAGGTTGTTAGCATCGAGGTATAGTAGTGAGTGATTGAGTGAGTTACGATTTAACGTCACATCGGCACTATTTCAGCCATATCGTGACGAGAACATTCATCAATGAAAACGACTATTGTGTCCATTATAAAACCTGTCAACGAAGGACAGTAAAACAACTAGGATATCACAATTAGCATTAAAACTAGTGTGGAAAGGTAAAACTGATATCGTTATATGGACAATACAATATAAAAACAGGCTATAGATCGCCAACAACAGAAGGTAGAACACCATACTAGGGACCATGGGGACTTACAGTACCTTTGCTTCCTGCATGGTCCCTAGTTTGGATTTACACCATCCCCTCAGCCGCTGGCAATTGTAAGAAATTTTAGCCAAAATTAAAATAACACAAAGACTACACTTAAAAGTCCTGGAAAGTATAAATTGACTTTGAAAATTGTGGGACTTACGTACCCTCTCAGGAGGACAATTATTTTACAATACTTCAACCCCCGTTGAGGGTACAGCCACTAATGATCAATGTTCCTTATATATACTACCAACCATTAAAATACAACTATCTACAGAACATATCAATTATAATTCAACAAGGAAATCAATTTCCCTTAAAAATCCAATAATTAAATGAGTATTGACTGTGTTAAAAAGATCCGAAAGTGTTTTTACATTGAAATATTTATCCCTTATGATGGAGAATTCAACACAGTCAAGCAGGATATGCTTGACCGTGGTTCTCTCATCACAAGGGATGCAAAATGGTGGATCTTCACCCTTCAACAGGTATGCATGGGTAAACCTTGTATGACCAATACGACATCGTCGCAAAATGACCTCTTCAAATCTGGACTGACACCCCAAGTGGGTATAACCAATGTAAGGTTTTATTTCATGTAATTTATTGATACCCACTTGGGTGTCCCACTTCTTCTGCATCAGATCACGGACATAAGATCTAATTGCACTTTTATAATCACTGTATGGAATAAGAAGTGGAGTCACAGATTTGTTGAGTGCTGCCTTCGCAGCAATGTCAGCCAGTGTATTCCCTGAAATACCTACGTGGCTAGGTAACCAACAAAAGACGATGTCGTATTGGCCAGTTGCAAGATCATTATACATTTCAATAATTTCAATTAAAAGTGGATGTTTGCACGACAAATTTTTAATAGCCTGAAGGCAAGAAAGAGAGTCGGAATAGATTATATATTGTTTACGTTTAGGGTGTCTTTGAATATATTTAAGAGCCGTTAGTATGGCGTTTGCTTCAGCTGTAAAAATAGAGCTGTTATCTGGTAGTCTAGAAGATATTGTTCTGGATCCAATGACAGTGGCACAAGCCACTGCACCACCGTCCATGGAACCATCTGTATATATGGGTTTGTAATTGCTATATTTAGTTTTTAATTGATTATATTCTTGTTTATATTGTAGTTCATTAGTTTTTGATTTTTTAAATGAAGTCAATGTTAGGTCAACTTGTGGCCTAACCAATTGCCAAGGAGGAGAAGAAAGAAGACGGGAGGGAGCTATGTTTTCCAGCCCAATGCCGGCCGAAGAAAGAAAGGGTTTAATTCTGTGCCCTAGAGGTGGTACAAGAGAAGACTTCTTGTCGTACAAATCCTCATAAAGTGGATTGAACACACAGGTATATGCAGGGTTAGATTCATTAGAATATAATTTAGTCATGTATTGTAAGGATAATTTTATACGACGTTGTGCAAGAGATGGTTCATCGGCCTCAACGTAAAGACTGTCAATAGGTGAAGTTCGGAAAGACCCAAGGCAAAGTCTTAGACCTTGATGGTGGACAGAATCTAATAGTTGCAGGTTGCTTTTGCAGGCTCCACCATATACGATGGAGCCATAATCAAGTTTTGAACGGACCAGTGATCGATATAGTTGTAGGAGGGTAGCTTGATCCCCTCCCCACTTTGAGTTGGAAACAACTTTCAACAGATCGAGTGCTTTCAGGCATTTGGCTTTTAGGGATTTAATATGAGGCAAAAAGGTTAAATGGGAATCGAAAACTAGGCCCAAGAACTTGGCCTCCTTTACAACTTTAATGGGAGTGCCACTTAAATATAGTTCAGGGTCTTTATGCGGTTTATATTTCCTACAAAAGTGTAGACAGTTAGTTTTCGACTTTGAGAATTTGAAACCGTTTTCAAGACACCATTTATTTATTTTATTTAAACACAACTGTAATTGCCGTTCAATAGTATGCATATTTTACCACAGCAGGAAATGTTAAAATCATCCACAAAAAGCGATCCATCAATTGAATCATTTAAAACCTTGGATAAACTATTGATCTTAATGCTAAATAAGGTCACCGACAAAATACTGCCCTGGGGAACACCCTGATCCTGATTATAATGATCAGACAGTGTTGAACCCACACGGACTTGAAATTGCCTGTCTTTTAAAAATTGTGATATAAAAAGAGGCAAACGGCCTCTCAAACCAAAATCATGCAGATCCTTCAAAATGCCATGCTTCCAGGTGGTATCATAAGCCTTTTCAAGATCAAAGAAAATTGATACAGCATGTTGTTTGTTGACTATAGCATTTTTAACGAAGGATTCTAAACGTACCAGATGATCAATGGTACTATGATTTTTTCCGAAACCACATTGAATATTTGTGATAAGGTTATTGGTTTCAAGATACCAAACAAGTCTATTATTCACCATACGTTCCATGGTTTTGCAAACACAGCTAGTTAACGATATTGGTCTATAATTCGACGGATCTGTATGATCCTTACCAGGTTTTGGTATTGGAACTACAATGGCATTTCTCCATGAAGGAGGAAATTTTCCAGACGTCCATATTTGGTCAAATAGATCCAAAAGTGTCATCAAACATGATTCAGGTAAGTGTTTTAGTAGCTGGTAATGTATGTTATCATCACCTGTTGCAGTGTCATGAGCTTGCTCAAGAGCCGTATGGAGCTCATGTAAAGAAAACACTTCATTGTAATCTTCGCCGTTATGTGAATCGAAATTAAGCTTTATCTTTTCCTGTTGTTTCTGATATCTCTGAAACTCAGGGACATAATTCGCCGACGATGAATTCTTGGCAAGAGTTTCGCCAATTTTATTTGCAATTTCAGATGTGCCAGTAATTAAATTATCCCCATCTTTAAGATGGTGAACAGCAGCTTTTGAACCTTTACCTTTAATTCTTTGGACCATGTTCCATACCTTTGATATTGGTGTACGTGAATTAAGTTTGGACACATAGTTCCTCCAAGATTGCCTTTTATTTTGTTTGAAGGTGCGACGTGCCTTCGCATTGAGTATTTTAAATTTATTCAAGTTGTGGACAGTTGGGTGACGACGGAAATAATTTTCTGCCTTTTTTCTCGCTTTTCTAGCTTGTCTACAATCTGTATTAAACCATGGCTTTCGTACATGTGGAGTCGTAGAGGACTTAGGTATACACTCATCAGCTATTTCATATAAAATGTCAGCAAAGGTTTGAATGGGATCGGTTATATCACTGAAACAGCCAGGTCGCAGTTTCGATTTACAAATAGTTTGGAATAAAGGCCAGTCAGCCTTCGAAAAGTTCCATCTTGTATGTGATGGAGAAGCAGATGGAGTTAGTTCTGAGAGAATAGTCGGGAAGTGATCACTTCCACAAAGGTCATTATGAACAGACCAATCAAATTCATTCAGTAAAATAGAATCTGCAAGAGACAGATCCAGAGAAGAATAAGTGCCACTTGCAGGATGCAGATATGTACTTGAGTCATTATTAAATATGCACAGATCATTACTGGAAATAAAATCTTCAAGTATTTTGCCTTTAGTGCTAGTGTTAGTGCTGCCCCAAAGTGGGTTGTGACCATTGAGATCACCCATAATAACGCATGGCTTCGGGAGTTGATCATAGAGTGATTGAAGATCAGTCTGTTGAAGTGCAGATGAAGGTGGAATATAGAGAGAGCATAATGTAAATGCAACACCGAGAGTAAGTCGTACTGCCACAGCTTGGAGCGAAGTTGTTAGTATAACGGGACTGTGAATAACATCCCTCCGTACAAGTATAGAAGATCCTCCAGTGGCCCTGTCACCTAGAGGGGAAAAACAATGATAGGCTGTAAACTGGCGCAAAGTAAAAATGTCCGTCTGTTTCAGATACGTTTCTTGTAGACAAAAAACCGATGGTGTTAGATCCTGGACTAATAGCTGTAATTCATTCAAATTAGTCCTAAGACCTCTATAATTCCACTGTACGATAGTAGCAGGTTGACTTATCTTTTAGGTGGAATGATGGGGGATCTGCCCCTCACTTTCTTCGAGGGCGACAAGCTATGTGTCCTGGGACAGGAGTTTTCGGACACTTCCATGTCCTCTAGTGAACCGTATTTGTTATATATCTTGATTGGATTTTCTGAACCCTTTTGAGTTCTGCCACTTTTTTTCAATGATTCTGTTCTTGGTTTATGAATACTTTGAACAGTGTTTTTAGAATTGACTTTAGTTCGAGTTTGTTGGTTGGACTGAGATAATGAATGTTCCCCGGATGAAGAATCTTGATTAGAAGACTGTGATGGAATGTCTGGCTGGATAACCACGTTATTGCCAGAGTTCTCAGTCTGAGTAGACTGTTCAGGTGTGAGTGGCTGAGGTGTGTTGGTTTTAACCCATGTCAAGTCGGTCTGACAATGTATTGAAGAGGTGGGTACTGATAAGGTGTTTTCCTGTGGGTTTGTGTCCGAAGATGTCCTGGCAACTGATGCATATGAACCACTTGGTGCTGTTGATTCAACGATCTTTTTGGCATCTACAAAGCTAATATTTTGGGTAAATTTGATTTTAGTAATTTCCATTTGTTTTTTCCAAATTGGGCAGTCTTTTGAAAAGGAAGAATGATTTCCTGTACAGTTTGTGCACTTCTTTATGTTACTAGTACAGTCTTCTGTAACATGGCTAGTTTCACTGCAGTGGCCACATGTTATTGGTTTTGTACAGTTGTTAACACCGTGTCCATATTTTTGACATCTAAAACATCTCAAAGGATTTGGGATATAGATGTCAACGGACATATTGCTGTAACCAACCTTGACTGACTTTGGAGGATTCGGTGAAGAGAAAGCAAAGAGGTAGGTATTTGTCTGAATGGTTTCATTGTTTCTGCGGGTAGTAAAACGCTTGACAAATATTACTCCCTGATCTTTCATTTCAGAAGCAATGTCTAACTCAGACATAGCAGCCAACAGTCGATCCCTGTCTCTGATTATACCCTTGCTGGTATTTAGTGTTCTATGGGCAGAGACTATAACAGGAACTCCAACGAACATATCCGTAGATAAAAGGTTGATAGCCTGCTGTTTTCTGCTACATTCAATTAGAATGGATCCTGAACGCAAGTGTTTGATGTTTTGTACCTCTCCAGCTATTCCGTTGATACCTTTAGAAACCGCAAAAGGATTAAGTTTTAAGGGAGTCTTATCCGGAGTTTCCATTATCAAAAATCGTGGCCAATGATCAGTAGAAGCACCTTGTCGCTGTTCTCCAACATCATCGAGTGGACGTTTTGTTTTTTTGGGGGGTGTTTGGTATTCCATGTTTAAGACATATTTGTTCATCACCCGAGCTCCCCACCCTCCACGGAGTATCACAAGGACAATGCTAAAAACAAGCGGATCTCCAGCTTGCAGCACCAAGGATACCCAGGTGATATACTCCAGCAGAAAAATTAAGAGATTAATGATTCTACCAGATTGGCCCATGAGCCATCGCCTTCTGGCATAGGACTCTAGGCAAAGTTCACGATAAACATATCAAAGTCAAGTCAAATATTGTTCCAAGAATAAGGGTGCCAAGACCATAAGTTCAACAATTCCAAATAAAACTTCTGTGCTTTTGTGTATAATCCATGCACAGGGCTTGGCATGACCAGCCGATTGGTTGAATCGGGCCCATTCAACCACCCGTCTAGGTGAAGTAAGGGCCGAAGTGGTGTGTTGGGCAAATGAAACGCAGTTAAAAGCCCATCTGCCCTCAACCACCAGGATCCCGTCCTCCACCGACACGGGACGCAACCCACGGCAAACAGGTTGCCCAATTTAGTCGCCTCTTACG
This sequence comes from Haliotis asinina, assembly GCF_037392515.1. NCBI lineage: Eukaryota > Metazoa > Mollusca > Gastropoda > Lepetellida > Haliotidae > Haliotis > Haliotis asinina. Next base: position 19,513,046 of record NC_090289.1, read on the forward strand.
ACAAGCAATGGGGTGCTGTGGACACATTCTGTCCCGGGTCCACACGGGAGAAGAGCACTTAGCGTTACCCAGCACCCACCACGAGGAGGTGGCTCTTCATGGGTGCCAGGTATAGTAGGTGGTTCGAAGGTTTAGTAGGGTTGTAACCTGTTACATACTTATTATTAGCCTTAGCATAACGTTTTGATACCATGGAAATAACACCACGTAATCCTTTCTCAATAAACAGATGCATGTCATAATCAGTAAATAATTCTAATTCAATACCGGTTTTCTTCAGTAAAGCATCCCACGAGAGTCCAGGACTTGAATGATACCATGCTGGATCCAACTCATATTGCTTTAACCACATTTTTCTAAATATCTCTAAAGTGAGTGAGTGAGTGAGTGAGTTAATATTTAACGTCACATCGGCACTATTTCAGCCATATCGTGACGAGAACATTTTGATACTAAAATGAAACATGCATACATTATAAACACCTGTTGTCAACGGACAGTAAAACAACTAGAATATCACCGTTATAATTAAAAGTAGTGTGGAGAATTAAAACAAATACCACTATTTGGACAATACAATATAAAATACGGCCCATAGATCGCCAACAACTGAAAGTAGATCACCATACTAGGGACCATGGGGACTTACAGTACCTTTGCTACCTATATGGACCCTAGTTGGATTTACACCATCCCTTCAGCTGCTGGCGAGTGTAAGAAATTTTAGCCAAAACTAAAAGAACACAAATACTATGCTTAAAAATCCTAGAAAGTATAAATTTACTTTGAAATTTTTTTGGACTTACGTACTCTCTCAGGAGGACCATAATTTTACAATACTTCAACCCCCTTTGAGGGTACAGCCACCAATGATCAATGTTCCTAATCTATGCTACCATCCCTTAAAATACAACTACCTACAGAACATATCAATTATAATTTAACAAGGAAATCAATTTCCTTTAAAAATCCAATAATTAAATGAGCATTTACCGTGTTAAACAGATCTGTAAGTGTTTTGACATTAAAATATTTATCCCTTATGATGGGAATTCAACACAGTCAAGCAGGACATGCTTGACCGTGGTTCTCTCATCACATGATGCAAAACGGAGGATCTTCACCTTCCAACAGGTATGCATGTGTATACCTTGTATGACCAATACGACATCGTCGTAGTATGACCTCTTCAAATCTGGACTGACAACCCATGTGGGTTTAACCAGTGTAGGGTTTTATCTCATGTAATGTATTGGTACCCACTTGGGTGTCCCACTTCGTTTGCATCAGATCACGGATATAAGATCTAATGGTGGCTTTGTAATCACTTTAAGGAATAAGAAGTGATGTCACAGATTTGTTGGGCACCCGTGAACGGCCACCTCCTCGTGGTGGGTGCTGGGTAACGCCAAGGGCCGTTCAAACCCCTGTGTGGACCCGTGTCGACTAGGTCCATAGCACCCCATTGCTGGTCGCAAGGAGTGACCGAATTGGGCAACCTGTTTGCCGTGGGTTGCGTCCCGTGTCGGTGGAGGACGGTCGTCTGGTGGTTGAGGGTAGTAGGAGCCTGAACCTGCTGCTCAAACACACCACTTTGGCCCTTACTTCACCTAGACGGGTGGTAGAATCGGCCCGATTCTACCAATCGGCTGGTCACGCCAAGCCCTGTGTATGGACTTGTATTTCATTACACAAATTTAACTTGAAAATGTTTTACTTTTGGACTTGGTACATTTGTTTATATCAAATGTTCACGAATTTTCACGAACTGATGTTTTGAACTTTGCCCAGTCTTTGCCGAGTCTTATGCCCAGAAGGCGGTGGTTCATGGGCCAATCTGGTGGATTTGTTATTTATAATTCTTCTGCTGGAGTATATCATCCGAGTATCCTTGGTGGTGCAAATTGGAGACCCACTTGTTATTAGCATTGTCCTTGTGATACTCCGTGGTGGGTGGGGAGCTCGGATGATGAACCTTAAAGCACTAGCCATGGCTTACGAAACCCCTGTCACCAAGAAAAAACGTCCTCTTGACACAGAACCTGATATTAATGAGACCCTCCACATCTATTGACCATTGGCTACGTTTCATAGTACTTGAGACCGTTGACAAGACACCCTTGAAGCTGAACCCTTTTGCCATTTCAAAAGGCATACAAGGCATAGCAGGAGATGTTAAAAACGTTAGACGTTTGCGTTCAGGGTCTGTTCTTATTGAATGCAGTAAGAGACAACAAGCAACTAATCTCCTGTCAACTAAATCTTTTGTCGGCATTCCCGTATCAGTTTCTCCCCACTGAACACTTAACACCATCAAAGGCATAGTGAGAGACCGAGACTGCCTTTTTGCTGATATGCTGGAGATTGATATTGCCTCAGAAATGAAGGAACAAGGTGTGCTATATGTAAAACGTTTCACTACCCGGAAAAACAATGAGATCCAACAACCAAACACCTATTTGTTCTCTTTTTCTACTCCGACTGCTCCTACACCAATAAAGGCTGGTTACTGTCAACTCAAAGTGGAAACGTACATTCCAAATCCATTGAGATGCTTCAAGTGCCAAAAGTATGGGCATGGCGTAAATACTTGCACATTGTCTGTTGTGTGTGCTCACTGTGGTGAGAAAACACACACAACAGAAGATTGTGACAGCGATTTTAAAAAATGCACTAACTGCTCAGGTGACCATTCATCTTCATCGAAACAGTGTCCAATCTGGAGAGAGCAAATGGAAATAAACAGAATAAAGTATACCCAAAATATCTCTTTTTCTGAAGCAAAGAAACTGGTGAAGAGATCTGACCTTACAGAAAGTTATGCTACAGTAGCAAACGCATCATCTGTGCGCAGCTCTAAAATAACAAAGTCATCTACAAGCTGCCAAACTACCTTGACTTGACTCAGTGACTCTCCACAACTTCTATACCCAGCTATGTCATCACAGACTGAAGAATCACTTCCTGGAACATCAAAGTCTTCTTCTGATCATAAATCATCTTCGCAGTCACGCTTTGAGTCTCAATCTACAGTTGATAGACAACAAACTGCTAAAGGTAAATCTAAGCCTAAGCCTGATGTTTCAAAACAAGAAAGTGGCAGAGCTCCTAAAGGGTCACAAAATAAAATTCAATTGCTCAATAAATATGGGTCTCTTCAAGACATGGACGTTTCTGAAAACATCCATTCTAGGGCACATAGCTTGTCGCCCTCCAAAAGAGTGCGGGGTAGATCCCCAATAAATCCCCCCAAAAGATAGTTTATTCCAATAATATTGTACAGTGGAACTGCAGTGGACTGAGGACTAATTTACATGAATTACAGCTATTAGTCCAAGATTTTACACCTTCAGCGATATGTCTCCAAGAGACATATTTAAAGCAAACAGATACATTTGACCTTCGTCATGTTAATGCATATCATTCTTTTTCACCTCCGGGTGATAGAGCTACTGGGGGTCATCCGTTTTAGTCAGACAAAACGTTATTCAAAGCCCTGTTTCACTTAATACTAATATGCAGGCTGTTGCTGTGAGAATTACTTTACATGTAGCGTTTACGCTATGCTCTCTTTATATTTCACCGTCTTCGACGTTTGCCAAAACTGATCTTCAAGCCCTGTATGACCAACTCCCGAAGCCCTGTATTATAATGGGAGATTTAAATGGGCACAACCCACTTTGAGGTAGTGTAACTACAAGCACTAAAGGAAAATTGTTGGAGGCCTTTTGTTCTGACAATGATTTATGTATTTATAATGATGGTTCAACACATATTTACACCCTGGGTCATGGACCTATTCTGCGCTTGACATGTCACTCTCATGTCAAATTCAGAACTACTAAATGAATTCGAATGGTCAGTCCACGATGACATCTGTGGAAGTGACCATTTTCCTACTGTTCTCAAATCTGTAACTCCAACTCCATCCTCCATCATCAAGGCGGAATTTTAAAAAGGCTAACTGGGATCTATATGAAACACTGTGTGCGGAGAAACTTAATCCTGAACGTTTTATTGACGTTCCTGATGCTATTAAATGTTTTTCTGAGGAACTGAATTCCATAGCTGATGAGTGTATACCAAAGTCCTCTGCAGTTCCACACATAAGAAAACCATGGTTCAACGATGAATGCGAACAAGCTAGGAAGGCAAGGAAAAAAGCAGAACATTATTTCCGTCGCCATCCTATGGTGCATAATTTCAATAAATTTACGATTTTAAATGCTAAAGCGCGACGTACTTTTAAACAGAGCAAACGCCAATATTGGCAAAATTATGTATCCAAAAGACATTCTGGGACACCCATGTCCAATTTATGGAACATGGTCCAGAAAATCAAAGGTAAAGGTACTAAATCTACTGTCCATCATCTTAAACATGGAGATCAATTGCTTACTGATAAATCAGATATTGCTAATAAACTGGGTGAAACCCTTGCTTAACACTCCTCCTCTTCAAATTATGTACCAAAATTTCAGCAATATCAAACACAACAAGAAAAGAAAACTATTAATTTCAATTCTGATAATGGGGAAGATTATAATGAAACGTTTTATTCATGAACTCCATACTGCTCTTGATCAAGCTCATGACACTGCTACAGGAGCTGATAACATCCATTATCAACTCTTGAAGCATTTACCACAATCCTGTCTGGAAACTCTCCTAAATATTTTTTATGATATTTGGACATCGGGTACCTTTCCTCCTTCATGGCGTGACGCCATAGTAGTACCAATACCTAAACCTGGACGTGATCATATGGCTCCATCTAATTATCGTCCGATTTCATTAACTAGCTGTGTTTCGAAAACCATGGAACGCATGATAAATAATCGACTTGTTTGGTACTTGGAAACAAATAACCTTATCACAGATATACAATGTGGTTTCCGTAAAAACAGAAGTACTGTTGATCACTTAGTGCGTTTAGAATCATTTGTGAAAAACGCGCTGATTAATAAACAACACGCTGTCTCTATCTTTTTTGACCTTGAGAAGGCATATGACACTACCTGGAAATATGGCATTCTGAGAGATTTACATGATTTCGGTTTGCAAGGTCGTTTGCCTGAATTTATAGCCAACTTTTTAAATAACAGACAATTCCAGGTCCGTGTGGGTTCTACCCTGTCTGATCATTACAATCAGGATCAGGGTGTTCCACAAGGCAGTAGTTTGTCTGTCACTCTTTTTAGCATCAAGATCAACAGTTTATCCAAAGTTTTAAACGATTCAATTGATGGATCGTTATTTGTGGATGATTTTAATATTTCTTGTCGTGGGAAAAATATGCATATCATTGAACGACAATTGCAGTTGTGTTACAAACCACATAAAGACCCTGAACTGTCTCTAGATGGGACGCCCATTAAAGTTGTGAAGCAAGCCAAATTTTTGGGTCTAATCTTTGATTCACATTTAACTTTTTTACCACATATTAAATCTCTTAAGACTAAATGCCTGAAAGCACTTGTTGAAAGTGGTTTCAAATTCAAAATGGGCAGGGGATCAAGCTACCCTTCTCCATCTATATCGATCACTCGTTCGTTCTAAACTTGATTATGGCTCCATCGTATATGGTGGAGCCTGCAAAAGCAACCTGAAACTTCTTGATTCTGTCCACCATCAAGGTCTGAGACTTTGTCTTGGGTCCTTCAGAACTTCACCTATTGACAGTCTTTACGTTGAGGCCGATAAAGCATCTCTTGCACAACGAATCAAATTATCTTTACAATATATCACAAAACCATACTATACTATACTATACGAAACTAACCCTGCCTATAACTGTGTCTTCAATCTTCTTTATGAGGATTTATATAGCAAAAAGTCTTCTCTTGTTCCACCTCTTGGGCTCAGAATAAAGTCGTTTATTGCTGCTGCTGGTATTGAACTGGACAGTATAGCTCCCTTCCGTCTTCTTTCCTCTCCCCCTTGGCAGTTGGTTAGACCACAGGTTGACCAAGAATATAATCAATTGAAGCATAAATATAACAATTATAAAACCTTATTCACAGATGGGACCAAGGACGGTGGTGCAGTTGCTTGTGCTACTGTCATTGGATCCAGAACAATATCTTCTAGATTACCAGATAATAGTTCTATTTTTACAGCAGGAGCTAACGCCATATTAACAGCTCTTAAATATATTCAAAGACACCCGAAACGTAAACAATATATAATCTACTCAGACTCTCTTTCTTGTCTTCAGGCGATTAAAAATTTATCATGTAAACATCCACTTTTAATTGACATTATTGAATTGTATAACAGTCTTGCCACTGGCCAATACGACATCGTCTTTTGTTGGTTACCCAGTCACGTAGGCATTCCCGGTAACGCAATGGCCGATCTTGCTGCCAAGGCAGCACTCAACAAATCTGTGACACCACTTCTTATTCCATACTCTGATTACAAAGCGAACATAAGAACTTATATACGTGATCTGATGCAAAAGAAGTGGGACACCCAAGTAGGTATAAATAAATTACATGAAATAAAACCGTATATTGGTTACACCTACTTGGGCTGTCAGTCCAGATTTGAAGAGGTCATTATGCGACGATGTCGTATTGGTCACACCAGATATACGCATCCTCCATTTTGTATCCCTTGTGATGAAAGAATCACGGTCAAACATGTCTTGCTTGACTGCGTGGAATATTCCATCACAAGGGATACCTATTTTAAAACACGTAGTATGAAGGACCTTTTTACTAATATCAGTTCTCATTTAATTATTGGATTTCTAAAAGAATTAGATTTATTAAATGAAGTGTAAATAGATAATTTTTTATTATCGGAAGTTTAAATTGGTAACTGTGCTTGTTAGTGGCTTTATCCTCGAAGGGGGTTGAAGTACTGTAAAACTATTGTCCTCCTGAGAGGGTACGTAAGTCCACAAGCATTCAAAGTCAATTCAAACTTTCCATGTTTTTAATCGTAGAATAAGTGTCTTTTTACTGAATGGCTAGATTTCCCGAATTGCTGACGCCTGAGGGGATGGTGTAAATCCAGCTAGGGTCCGTGCAGGTAGCAAAGGTACTGTAAGTCCCCATGGTCCCTAGGACGGTGATCTACCTTCAGTTGTTAGCAATCTATAGCCTATTTTTATAATGTATTGTCCTCTATAGATAATTTGTTTTAGGTATAGTTACTAGTTTTATATTCTACTCTGTGATATTCTAGTTGTTTTACTGTCCTTCGTTGACAGGTTTTATAATAGCATGTATTTCATTTCAGAATGAAATGTTCTCGTCACGATATGGCTGAGATACTGCAGATGTGACGTTAAATGTTAACTCACTCACTCACTCACAGATTTGTTGAGTGCTGCTTTAGCAACAAGGTCAGCCAATGTGTTACCAGAGATTCCTACATGGCTTGGTAAAAAGAAGAAGACGACGTCTTATTGGCCAGTGGCAAGATTATTATACAATTCAATAATTTCTATTAAAAGTGGATGTTTTCAAGAAATATTTTTAATAGCCTGAAGGCAAGAAAGAGAATCGGAATAGATTATACACTGTTTATGTTTAGGTTGTCTTTGAATATATTTAAGAGCAGTTAGTGTTGCGTTAGCTTCAGCTGTAAAAATAGACTGTTGTCTGGTAACCTAGAAGATATTGTTCTGGATCCAATGACAGTGGCACGAGCCACTGCGCCACCATCCTTGGACCCATCTATAAATAAAGATATATAATTGCAATATTTATGTTTTAATTGATTATATTCTTGTTTATATTGTAATTCATTTGTTTCTGATTTCTTAAATATGGTTAATGTTAAGTCCACTTGTGGCTTAACCAACTGCCAAGGGGGAGAAGAAAGAAGACGGGAGGGAGCTATGTTTTCCAGCTCAATGCCAGCCGAAGAAAGAAATGGTTTCATTCTATGTCCTAGAGGCGGAACAAGAGAAGATTTTTTATTGTATAAATCCTCGTAATGGGGATTAAAAACACAGTTATAGGCAGGGTTAGATTCATTAGAGTATAATTTAGTAATGTACTGTAAAGCTAACTTAATACGGCGCTGCTCAAGAGATGCTCAAGAGATCAGCCTCAACATAGAGACTGTCAATAGGTGAAGCTCTAAAAGAACCAAGACAAAGTCTTAGACCTTGTTGATGGACAGAAGCTAATAGTTGTAGGTTGCTTTTGCAGGCTTCGCCATATACGATGGAGCCATAATCAAGTTTTGAGCGGATGACTGATCTATACAAGTGAAGGAGTGTAGTCTGATCCCCTCCCCACTTTGAATTAGAAACAACCTTTAATGAATCGAGTGCCTTCAAGCATTTGGCTTTAAGGGATTTAATATGGGGCAAAAAGGTCAAATGTGAATCGAAAATAAGTCCCAAGAACTTAGCCTCCTTGACAACTTTGATAGGGGTGCCACTTAGAAATAGTTCAGGGTCTTTATGAAGTTTATATTTACGGCAGAAATGTATACGTTAGGTTTTTGATTTCGAAAATTTGAAGCCATTTTCAAGACACCATTTATTTATTTTGTTCAAACACAGCTGCAGTTGCTGTTCAATAGTATGCATATTTTTACCACGACAAGAAATATTAAAATCATTCACAAATAACGATCCATCAATTGAATCGTTTAAAACTTTGGATAAACTGTTGATCTTGATGCTAAAAAGAGTGACTGACAAAATACTGCCTTGTGGAACACCCTGATCCTGATTGTAATGATCAGACAGGGTAGAACCCTCTTGGATCCGAAACTGTCTATCATTTAAAAAGTTGGCTATAAATTCAGGCAAACGACCTTGCAAGCCGAAGTCATATAAGTCTCTTAAAATACCATATTTCCAGGTTGTGTCATAGATCAAAAAAGATAGAGACAGCGTATTGTTTATTGACTTTAGCGTTTTTCACAAATGATTCTAAACGCACTAAGTGATCAACAGTACTTCTGTTTTTACGGAAACCACATTGTATATCTATTATAAGGTTATTTGTTTCCAAGTACCAAACAAGTCGATTATTTATCATGCGTTCCATGGTCTTCGAAACACAGCTAGTTAATGAAATCGGACGATAATTGGATGGATCCGTATGACCACGTCCGGGTTTGGGTATTGATACTACTGTAGCGTCACGCCATGAATACGGAAACTTACCTGAAGTCCAAATATCATCAAAAATATATCAAGGGCGTCTCTAAATAGGACTCAGGTAAGTGCTTCAGGAGTTGATAATGGATGTTATCAGCTCCTGTAGCAGTGTCATGAGCCTGATCAAGAGCAGTATGGAGTTCATGAATAGAAAATGTTTCATTATAATCTTCCCCATTATCTGAGTTGAAATTAATAGTTCTTTTTTCTTGTTGTCTTTGATACTGCTGGAATTGAGGTACATAATTAGAAAAGGAAGAGTGTTTAGCGAGAGTTTCATCCAGTCTATTTGCAATTTTTGATTTATCGGTTAGTAAATGATCTCCATGTTCAAGATGATGGATACTAGATTTAGTACCTTTACCTTTAATTTTCTGGACCATGTTCCATAAATTGGACATGGGTTTCCCAGAATGTCTTTTGGACATAATTTTTCCAAGTTTGGCGTTTATTCTATTTAAAGGTACGCCGCATTTATAATTTTAAATGTATTTAAATTATGCACCATAGTATGGCGACGGAAATTATGTTCTGCTTTTTTCCTTGCCTTCCTAGCTTGTTTGCATTCATCGTTGAACCATGGTTTTCGAATATGTTGAACTGCAGAGGAGATTCGTATACACTCACCAGCTATGGAATTCAGTTCATCAAAAAAACATTTAATAGTATCAGGAACGCCAATAAATCGGTCAGGTTTACGTTTTGCAGCACACAGTGTTTCATATAGATCCCAGTTAGCCTTTTTAAAATTCCGCCTTGATGATGGAGGAACATGAGATGGAGTTACAGATTTTAGTATAGTAGGGAAATGGTCACTTCCACAGAGGTGATCATGGAGTAACCATTCAAATTCATTTACTAGTTCTGAATTTGTGAGTGACAAGTCAAGAGCAGAATAGGTCCTGTACCAGGGTGTAAATATGTGTTGGAACCATCATCATAAATACATAAATCATAAGTCCTCCAACACTTTACCTTTAGTGTTTGTAGTTACACTACCCCAAAGTGGGTTGTGCCCATTTAAATCTCCCATTATAATACAGGGAGTTGGTCATATAGAGTTTGAAGGTCAGTTTTGGCAAACCTCGAAGACGGCGAAATATAGAGAGAGCATAGTGTAAACGCTACATGTAAAGTAGTTCTCACTGCAACAGCCTGCATATAAGTAATAAGTGAAACAGGGCTATGAATAACATTTTGTCTGACGAGAATGGATGATCCGCCAGTGGCCCTATCACCCTGAGGTGAAAAACAATGATATGTATTAGAATGACGAAGGTCAAACGTATCTGTTTGTTTTAAATACAGTGGAAGCTGTCTAATCCGGTACACATTGGGACCGGGGAAATAATTCATTTTAGACAATGTGCCGGATTGCAGAGCTGATGATAGATGTACAAGCCACGGAAGGGACTTCGATTTTATGCCGATGTTGACAACTTGCTGGATTAGAGAGATACCGGTTATGACAGCTTCTACTGTATTCCATGTCTTCAATAGACCCATATTTATTGAACAATTGAATTTTATTTTGTGACCCCTTAGGAGCTCTGTCACTTTGTTGTTTTGAAGCATCAAGCTTAGGCTTAAATTTACTTTGAGCAGTTTGTTGGCTATCAGCTGTCAGTTGAGACTTTGAGTGTGACTGAGATGATGATTTGTGATCAGAAGAAGACTTTGATGTACTAGGAAGTGATTCCTCTGTCTGAGATGATATAGCAGGGTACACAATCTGTGGAGAGTCGCAATTTATCCAAGTCAAGGTAGTTTGGCAGCCTGTGGATGATTTTGTTATTTTAGAGCTAGACTCAGATGATGTTTTTGCTACTGTAGCATAACTTTCTGGAGGATCAGATCCCTTTACCAGTTTTTTTGCCTCAGAAAAAGAGATATTTTGAGTAAATTTGATTTTGCTTATCTCCATTTGTTCTTTCCAAATAGGACACTGTTTAGAAAATGAAGAATGCTCGCGTGAGCAGTTGGTGCATTTTTTTCACTAGTACAATCTTCTGTTGTGTATGTTTTCTCACCACAGTGAGCACACACAACAGACAATGTGCAAGTAGTTACACCGTGTGCATATTCTGGCATTTAAAACACCCGAGCGGGTTGGGGATGTAGGTGTCAACTTGAATGTTACAGTAGCCTGCCTTCACTGATTTGGGTGCATTTGGAGTTGAAAAAAAGTAAACAGATACGTATTTGTTTTGATGGTTTCGTTGTTTCTCCGAGTTGCAAAGCGCTTGACATAAAGCACACCTTGATCCTTCATTTCTGATTCTATATCAAGGTCCGACATGTCATCAAGCAATCCATCACGATCTCTCAAGATACCTTTACTTGTATTCAAGGTTTTGTGAGCAGAGACCGTGACCAGAATGTCCACGAAAGATTTAATTTTCATCAGATTGGCTGCTTGCTGCTTTTTCCCGCATTCAACTAGCAGGGCACCCGAACGTAAGCGTCTGATGTTTATTACATCCCCAGCAATAAATTGAATACCCTTAGATACAACAAAGAGGTTCAGCTTTAAGGGTGTCTTGTCAGGAGTCTCAATCACAACGAAACGCGGCCAATACTCAATCGATGCAGGGGTCTGTGGTCAGTACCAACAGGGTCAATTTCAAGTGGACGTTTTGGGTTTTTTGGGTGGGATTTCATAAGCCATGGTTAGTGTAATATGGTTCATCATCCGAGCTCCCCACCCACCACGGAGTATCACAAGGACAATGCTAAAGCAAGCGGGCCTCCAGCTTACAGCACCAAGGATACCCGGTTGACATTCTCCAGCAGAAGAATTAAAACGTTAATAATTCCACCAGATTGGCCCATGAGTCACCGCCTTCTGGGCAGAAGACTCTAGGCAAAAACATGAATTAGTAAAATTGAAATTCAGAGGATCCAAATATCGGCCATTACCTAATAATATACTGTAACGGTGTAGCTACATTTGCTTTGAAAATGGCGGCCGCTGTTACCAGTGATTAGTGCGCTCGGCAAATTGTGTTACGACCTCAGTATTTATTGCTCGTGCCCACCCTTTTGTTATGTTAATTTGAAGCCCACTTCTCATAGTATCTTTACATTAGTGTTAGTGTTAAGCAAGTTTTGGATACACCGAGAGTTTAACGTTTTCTCAGTCCGTTACTATGGGTGTAGTGGAAAAGAACTACTTACTTAAATATCTCTTTTGTCTCATGAAGTTAGATAGGTTAGTTTCAGATCTTTCCATACATATATGATGAAAGATGCTATTATTGTTGCGTACAGGCAGTAGAACGCAGTTAGAGTATTTTAGAAGCACAGAGTTACTAAGAAAGTGAATCTTGACTAGCAATGAGAGGTTGTTTTCTCTGACGTCCGCTTCGGTCATATTTAAGCGGAAGGACCAAAATAGTACGGGGTCAGTAGGTCATAAGCATGTAAACAAAAACACACGTCAGCCAGGCACACACGTCAGTCAAATTGGATACCTAGTGGAATATATATTGGACACTTGAAAATTTACACTCTGGAAATGGAACAGTCGTTTTAAAACTGAGTGAGTAGCATCTCTAGTGTTGCTATGTCGGGGGAAGTGTGACTACCAAATGTCAATCTGAGCATATTGAATTTTCACATTACTGACCTTTACATTTGAAAACGTAGAACGTGCCTGCATGTTAGTTAGGCTTCCGTATGTAGTAAGAGCCTAATAGTTGCCTTGTTAAACTGCATTTATTCCTGACTAGTCAAGATGTTGAAGTTTCCATAGTCTGCCAGTGAGTTGTCAATGTTTCCGGCAGAGTGTTGTTTTCACCCTTGTTAGTGAGTAACTACCTCATTGTTGTAGGTAGGGCAGGGTGAAGTATCTCTTGTAGTTGCTTTTAGGCAGGTTCATGTTGTGACACTGTCGTATGACTACCTGTTGATCGTCAGGAAATTGTTGGACACATCTGCATAATATTCCACAGTGACGAAACGATGTCAAACCACATGTAATCTTGCGTTGGTTCTAATACAATTTCTGAAATTTATCAACCTTGTTGCGTGTTGTTTTCCACGTTTAAGCTATCTACAGGGTCTAGGCCTGCTAGTTAGAGTGTTGAGTGACTAATAGTGCATTCCACCGTAACATATACACATTACAATTCTCAAAATATTGTGCAACATTACATATAGTAATGCTCAGGGCTTGGCGTGATCAGCTGATTGATTGAACCGGGCCCATTCAACCACCCGTCTAGGTGAAGTCAGGGCCGAAGTGGTGTGTTGTGCAATAGGAACACTGGTCCTGCTCCCTTGCCCTCAACCACCAGGATCCCCTCCTCCACCGACACAGGGCCGCAACCAACGGCAAACGGGTTGGTGGACCAAATATGCCCCCGGGTCCAGGACGGGGCTGAAAGGCTCTTGGCGTTACCCAGCACCCACCACGAGGAGGTGGCCGTTGACGGGTGCCTCCAGGATGGAACATAGAGTTCAAGTTTCATCGATTTTATAAAATCAAGACTGCCCACTACACATTGATCACAAAAGGATTTTGCATTAATATAAAGCTTTCTTCCTCGGAAGCGAGGTTATGGTCGAAGTGACAATATTATCGTAAGTAATACTATATAGATCCCCGCCTCGCTTCCAAAAGTGAAATTGTTATGTTATAAGCAATGTCATGTTAAATCCTAATGTCCACCAATAAAATACATATTTTACTACCAGTGAAAAGTAATTTTGATTTTGTAAATCGGTGATAACAAACTTAAATAGCATTTATCCTCAGACAGGGCGCCGCCATTTTTTAAACCGTGAAGTCACGGACTAAAATCTATTAGAATCATTGAGATTATGGTTTGTTTTCATCAAGTTAGAAAATCAAAACTACTTTTGACTGGCAGTTAAATATGTATTTGAATCATTGCCAAAAGTATTTTGCGGGACACAACCTGTAACATAACGACTTCTTCCACGGAAGCAAGGTCGGGATTGACGTGACATTAATATTGCAAGTAATATTATGGAAAATCGTAATGTCCATCAATAAAATACATATTTTACTAACAGTAGAAAATAATTTTGATTTTGTAAGTCGGTGATAACAAACTTAAATAGCATTCATCCTCAGACAGGGCGCCGCCATTTTTTAAAATCGTGAATTCACGGGCTTCTTGAAGAATTATTGAGATTATGGTTTGTTTTCATCAAGTTAGAAAATCAAAACTACTTTCTACTAGTAGTTAAATATGTATTTGAATCACGACCAAAAGGAGTTTGCATGACACAACCTGTAACATAACATAAGCGAGGTCGGGGTCGAAGTGAAAATACTGCGCGATAAATTTCTTCACTTGCTAAATTTACATGGTTTGGTTCACTCACCAGTAATGTAGACACTTGTCAATAGATGTCTTTATAATTGTCTCCTAATCCTAATTACTTTATAATCATACTTGTATGCATTTTAATAAAAAGAAGCGATCTGCGAATGTATAACAGGAATGTAGTATCTGGACATTTTATAGTGTCAACGCGTTCCTATTCTTTCATCGGCTCGTGGCGAATTAGCTCGTGATTTTGATGAACTTTACGTTGACGAAGACAAATGAATACCTTGATGAACACGAAGGCATAGTTTAGTTGTTCAAAACTCTTTAGTTGGTTTCACAAGACATGACAAACAAGTATACATGAAACAGGTGAGCGGACTTCCAGCTCAACTCCAGGACCTTTCCTGCGAGCGTCATAATCCTGCTCACAGTCGTCCATACAGTCCATACAGACAGTCGAATGCCGGTCTCCACACTCACATCTCACGTACAGTATAGATGTGGGCATACATATATATAGTCTTTAACAACAAAAGACAGGCAAAGATTCAACAATGGACCGATAGAGAAACAATAGCAATTCCTTCTACAGTTGATGTGATGACAGACACAGCCAAGGGGGATCACAATAAAGGCAATAAATGTCAGATACAGTAATTAAAGGAAGTGACAAAGAAGGTAGCTGACAAAACAATGTACTCGGCGGTAGTGATAAAGATCAAGATTGCAAATTGAAAAATAATAATAACAAAACATCATATAGTCTGGCTACATAGGTTTTGGTCTGTAGATATATTTGGACATAGCTGTCCTGAAGTAGACACTATAACAATAGTTTGCCTATATGAATCATAATTCATTACACTTCACGACGAAAACAATGATTCTGTTGAAAGCTACAACTTAATAAAAACAAAATGCAAATATTAAAATTAAAACACATTAAAGTTATAGGAGCATCTACTGAACGATGACAGATAATGTGTAGGTTTATACCACCTAACACGGATTACAACCTAGCGACACCAAGTGATTTGGACAGAATCGTCAAAACAAGGGTTGTAACTCGGAAACTAGGAAAAGCAGGAGACAAAACTAAATGATAGTAGATTGTCAGAACATATAGCTTTCCTTTTTCACAACAGCTGTCGTGATTTCAGGTTTGTACAAACCTGTAAACGAAATGGTGTACCCCTGAAATGTAGACCCTCATATCTATACCTACTATTACGTCACGGAGACGCGCCGCTCTGACAGCTTGAAAATTCGTCTGCGCCTGAGAATTGTGCACTGTTGTCAGAAAGGTCGATTTAGGGTAATTAAGCTCGAAATGAGCAGTTTTAATGACGGGGTTTCATTTATAAGAGTATGTGTGATTTCTGATAACTGCTCTCCGTCTTTGAGATGGTGAATGGTAGATCTAGAGCCCTTACCTTTGATTTACTTCATCATATTTCATACTTTGGAATTCGGCATACGTGAACTGATTTCAGATACATAGTTTTGCCCAGACTGACGTTTATTTTGTTTAAAAGTACGCCGTGCTTTAGCGTTTAAGATTTTGTATTTGTCCAAGTTATGAACCGTAGGATGACGACGGAAATAATGTTCAGCCTTTCCCCGTACCGTTCGAGCCTGTTTCCATTCAACATTAAACCATGGTTTTTCGTATGTGCGAAATGACTGAGGACTTCGGGATACACCGATCAGCTGTGTCGTTCAGTTTATCAGAAAAAACATTTAATAGCATCAGGAACATTAATGCAAAGTTCAGGTTTAAGTTTGTCAATGCAGAGAGTTTCATATAAACTCCAGTTGGCCTTTTTAAAATTCCATCTGGAGGGACATCGGATGGGTTCAGGGGTTTTAAGATTGTTGGGAAATGGTCACTTCCACAAAGGTCGTTGACCATTCAAACTCACTCAATAGGCCAGAATCAGCTGAATAAGTTCCTGTGCCAGGGTGTAAATATGTATTTGAACAATCATTATATATGCATATATCACTGTTTGTAATAAACACCCCCAGTACTTTCCCTGTAGCATTAATAGTTGTACCACCCCAGACAGAATGGGTTGTGCCCATTAAAATCACTCATAATAATACAGGGTTTCGGGAGTTGATTGTAAAGGGTTAGGATATCAGCCTGCTGAAGAGTTGAAGATGGTGGAATATACAGCGAGAAGAGAGTGAAAGTAACATGGGCTTTGGAGTGCATTATGCCTCACAAGGATGGAAAATCCTCCCGTGGCCCAATCACCCAGAGGAGAAAAAGAATGATATGCATTGAACTGACGCAAACTGAAATTATCTGTCTGCTTTAGATATGTTTCTTGGAGATATGCTTACGGATTAATCTCCTGGACCAATAGTATTTCGCTAAAGTCTTCGGCATTTCTTCAGTCCTCGGCAATTCTACTGTATGATATTGTTTTCAGCCACATCCATTCTTTCAAGAGATCCAAACCTATTAAATAGGTGGATCGGGTTATCTGTTCCCTTTGAAATCCTATCACTTTGATGTCCTTTCGAAAATTCAGTTCTTGATTTGTTTTGTTTCACATTCCTTGAGATATTTGTGTGTTTTGTGCTTGAGATTTCTTCTGTGTGAGAGATGATAATTTGTCTTTAGAAAGAGTCTGTATGTCAGAGAGTGAATCAGATGTTTGTGTTGATTGTTCATTTGAATATATTTGAGGCGCTTCAGAGTTCAACCATGTCAAGTCTGTCTGGCAGTCAGTAGATAATGTTGTGAATTTGGTGGTTATTTCATGGATTGTCCAGAGGACAGACGCATGGGTTTCTGTGCCTTCATCAGACTGAAGAAGTTTCTTTGCTTCAGAAAAACTGATGTTTCTGGAAAATGTAATTCTATTTATTTTCATATGGTGTTTCCAGACAGGACAGTCTTTAGAGTTTGATGGGTGACTCCCTGAACAGTTGGTGCATTCATGTTTAGCATCATTGTCACAGTCTTCCATTATATGAGTTTGTTCACCGCATTGACCACATGTGACAGGTCTTGTACACGTATTGACGCCATGGCCAAATCTTTGACATTTGAAACACCTTAATGAGTTTTGAATAAAGGTGTCAACTTTGATATTGCTGTAACCTGTTTTGATTTATGTCGGGGCAGTCGGCGTTGACAATGAAAAAAGGATATGTATCAGTTGGTTGTGTTTGTGAGTGAGTTCATATTTAACGTCACATCGGCAATATTTCAGCCATATCGTGACGAGAACATTTAACACTGAAATGGAACATACGTACACCATTAAAACCTGTAGACGATGGACAGTAAAAATACTAGAATATCACAGATATAAATATAAAACTGGCAAGAAAAGCTAAAACATTGTAATTAAAGAAGATACATTATAAAACACGTGCTACATTATATAACACGTGCTATAGATCGCCAACAACTGAAGGTAGATCACCATACAAGGGACCATGGGGACTTACAGTACATTAACTACTTGCATGGACCCTAGCTGGATTTACATCATCCTTCAAGTGGTAAGTGTACGAAATACTAGCCAAAATTAAAACAACAAGTATACTACGGCTGAAAACTTGGTACACTTAAATTTACAACTAATGTTTTGGTTCTTACGTACCCTCTGAGGAGGACAATAATTTTACAATACTTCAACCAACCTTTGAGGGTACAGCCACTAACAATCTCTGTTATTAATCTAGACTACCAATAATAAAAAATATCTATTTACAATTCATTCAACAAATCCAATTCTTTTCCAATGCAATAATTAAATGAGGACTGATATTAGTGAAAAGATACTTAATGGTACGTGATTTAAATTAGGTATCCCTTGTGATGGAATATTCAACACAGTCAAGCAAAACATGCTTGACCGTGATTCTTTCATCACAAGGGATACAAAATGGAGGATCCTCACCTTTCAGTAGGTATTCATACGAGGGGATGTCAATAAGTTTTGAGACTTGCATAGAAAAACACAAAATATTGGTATGAACCACATTTATTTTTCAACATAGTCCCCTTGTGAGTCAAGACACTTGTTCCATCTTTTCTGCCAGTCCCTGATGCCAACTCTGTAGAAGGCGCTATTTTGGTCCTTAAATCAAGCCTCAGTAGCAGCAATAAGCTCATTATCATCCTGAAATCTACGACAACTCAAGTGTTTCTTGAGGTTTGGGAACAGATGGTAATCACTTGGTGCCAGGTCTGGAGAGTAGGGGGGATGCGGCAAGATTTCGTACCCGCATTCCTGGACAGCAGCGGCTGTAAAGCGAGAGGTGTGTACTGGACCATTGTCTTGATGTAGAAGAATACCACTTGATCTTGCCCCGGCGCTTCTCCTTGACTGACTGTCGCACGAGCCTCAACAAGTTAGCGTAATATTCCCCATTCCTTGTTCTTCCTTTTGGTAAGTAATCTATGTGGATGACGCCTTTGCTATCCCAGAAGACTGTCGCCATTACCTTCTGCACTGATCTGGAGGCTTTGAACTTTTTGGTCTTGGGAGAAGTGACATGTGTCTATTCCATGAATTCTTGTTTGCTCTCAGGATCATAGTGGTGGATCCAGAGTTCATCACAGGTTACTAGCCTAAAGTGAAAATCTTCTGGATTCTTGTTGTATCTGGATTCTTGCTGTATCATGGAGTTGCTTATGGTGACCCTTGTTTGCTTCATTTCATCTGTAAGCATTCTTGGCACCCATCTTGCGCACACCTTAGACATGACGAGATGTTCATGAAGAATTGTCTCGATGAATCCGTGTGAAATGCCTGTGGTCTCCTCTAATTCGTTGAGTGTGATTCGACGATTTTCCAGCACAAGTCTATGCACTCTGTCAATGTTTTCCTGACTAGTGCTTGTTGTTGGGCGACCTGGACGGGGTCATCTTCAGGACTGTCTCTACCATGCTTAAATTCATTGACCCATCGTTTGATGGTAGCAGATGAAGGGGAAGACTTCCCATAAACTGCTGAAAGCCTTTCTTCAATGTTCTTCGCCGATTTCCTTCAAGAACTAAAAACTTAATTACTGCTCCATATTCAATTTTATTCATTTTCACTGCCGTGAGGGGGGTCTCTTTCTGTCAATGTGAGCTGTTCAATAGCTTCTGAGAGTTGGATACCAAAACTTATATATCACATCAGCTACACCCCTAAGGTTCAATGTCGTACCATAGGCTGTGACACCTGGGTATGAAAAATGCTCAAGGCTCAAAACGCATTGACATCCCCTCGTATGTATATCTCGTGTGACCAATACAACATCGTCTCATAATGGCCTCTTCAAATCTGGACTGACAACTCAAGTAGGTATAACCGATTTAGGGTTTTATTGCATGTAATTTATTGATGCCTAGCTGGTGTCCCACTTCTTCTGCCAGTAGCAAGATCATTATATAATTCCATGCTGTCTATTAAAAGTGGATGTTTACAAGAAAGATTCTTAATAGCAAGAAAAGGGAAGAGAGGGAATCTGAAAATATGATAAATATTAATCGCCTGAAGACAAGAAAGAGAGTCTGAGTAGATTATATATTGTTTACGTTTGGGGTGTCTTTGAATATATTTAAGAGCTGTTAATATGGCGTTTGCGTCTTCAGCAAATATAGAGCTGTTATCTGGTACTCTAGTAGACATTGTCCTGGATCCAATGATAGTGACACAAGCCACTGCTCCACCGTCCTTGGACCCATCTGTAAATAAGGATTTGTAATTGCTATATTTAGTTTGTAATTGATTATATTCGTGTTTATATTGTAAATCATTTGTTTCTGATTTTTTAAATGTTGTCAGTGTTAGGTCAACATTTGGTCAAAGTGCCAAGGAGGAGAAGAATGAAGACGGGAGGGAGATATATTTTCCAGCTCAATTCCAGCAGCAGAGAGGAAAAGTTTCACTCTTATACCAAAAGGCGGAAGAAGAGAAGACGATTTATTGCATAGAGCCTCATAAAAAGGACTAAATACATAGTTAAATGCAGGGACTTATTGCAATATAGTTTAGTGAGATACTGTAAACATAATTTGATACGTCGTTGGTTAAGAGATAGCTCATCAGCCTCGACGTAGAGACTGTCAATAGGGGAAGTTCTGAAAGTTCCAATGCAAAGTCTTAGACCTTGGTGGTGGATAACATCTAATAGTTTGAGATTGCTGTTACATGCTCCACCATATACAATACAGCCACAATCAAGTCTAGATATCTGTATAAGTGTAGGAGGGTAGTTTGGTCTCCTCCCCACTTTGAATTCGAAACTACTTTCAGTTCAGTGCCTTCAGGCATATATTTTTAAGTATTTAATGTGTGGTAGGAAAGTCAGATGACAATCAAAAATAAGTCTCAAGAACTTGGCTTCCTTTACAACTTTGATGGACGTGCCATTTAAACATAATTCTGGGTCCCTATGCGGTTTATATTTTCTGCAAATAAAAGCACACGGTTTGTTTTGGATTTAGAGAATTTAAAACCGTTTTCAAGACACCATTTATGGATTGTATTTAGGCATAATTTTAACTGCCTCTCTATGGTATGCATATTTTTACCACAAAAAGAAACATTAAAATCATCCACGAAAAGTGATCCATCAATTGAATCATTTAAAATTTTAGACAGACTATTTATTTTAATACTAAATAAAGTAACAGACAAAATACTCCCTTGTGGGACATCCTGATCCTGATCGTAATGGTCGGACAGGGTTGAACCCACTCGGACTTGAAATTGCTTAACCGAAATCATATAAATCCTTCAAAATGCCATACTTCCAAGTAGTATCATATGCTTTCTCCAGATTGACGAAAATTGATACAACGTGTTGTTTATTTACAATAGCATTCTTAATGTAGGATTCTAATCGTACTACATGATCAATAGTACTTCGGTTGTTCCGGAAACCACACTGAATATCTGTGATAAGAATATTCGTTTACAAATACCAGACTAATCTATTGCTTTTACAAACAGAACTGCTTAACGATACAGGACGGCAATTTGAGGGATCTGTATGATCCTGGCCAGGCTTTGGTATGGGCATTACAATGGCATTGTGCCACGATTGAGGAAAATTTCCTGAAATCCAAATATGGTCAAATATTTCCAAAAGTGTCAAAAGACATGTCTCAGGCAAATGTTTCAGTAATTGGTAATGAATGTTGTCATCAACAGCGGCAGTGTTATGAGCGTGCTCGAGAGCAGTATGTGGCTCATGTAATGAAAATACTTCATTATAATCTTCACCGTTATTAGAGTCAAAATTAATTCTTTGTTTTTCGTGTCGATTTTTATATTTCTGAACTTCAGGGGCACCCGTGGCGAGCCACCTCCTCGTGGTGGGTGCTGGATAACGCTAAGTGCTCGCCAACACCCCTGTTGTGGATCCGGGGGCATATTTGGTCCACCAACCCGTTAGCCGTGGGTTGCGGCCCTGTGTCGGTGGAGGACGGGATCCTGGTGGTTGAGGGCACTGAGAGCCTGCAACCGTGTTCCTGTTGCTCAACACACCACTTTGGCCCTGACTTCACCTAGACGGGTGGTAGAACTGGCCCGATTCTATCAATCGGCTGGTCACACCATGCCCTGAGCATGTGACTTCTGTATTTGTAATTGTTCCATCCATACCTGTTTTTTATGGAAATAATAGACAACAGTTTAAAAAGAAAACACCTTTGCTTAGAGACTATATGCCAGAAGGCGGTGGCTCATGGGCCAATCTGGCATTTTTGACCTCCAGATTCTATCTGTCTTCGGGTATCTGTGTTGGGCTGAACCACCCTGACCTTTATTCTGTTTGGCAGAAATAGCTATCTGAGTCATTTTTGCTTGAGTATAACATCCCTCTAACCCTGGTGTTTGTAGGCGGCTTCCACTTCAATATCGTCCTTGTTGACACTCGATGGCGGGTGGGGAGCAGGGGTGCCGAATAACCTCTGTTCCATTATGGACACCACACATTCGACTGGTTCTCGTTCTAAAACGAAAAGACGTCACATTGACGCTGATATAGCTACATCTTCTGATGAAGAATCTGTTCAAAAGGTTGATTCTTGGCCACGTTTTCTTGTCGTTGAAGGAGTTAATGGTGAACCCCTTAAAATCAATCCCTTTGTGGTTTCGAAATCTATTGAAGGAATCTGTGGTACAGTTAGGAATGTCACTCGTCTCCGCTCCGGTTCCCTGCTTGTGGAGTGTACAAGAAGACAGCAGTCTCAAAATCTCTTAAAGGCACATCGTTTTGCAAACACTGAGATTGTTGTGTCGGTGCATAAAACTCTCAACTCATGTCGAGGCATTGTCCGCGATCGTGCTAAGTGTCTCTCAGACATATCCGAAGAGGAAATTGTCACAGAACTGAAGCCCCAAGGTGTATCATCAGTGAAACGATTTACAAGGAAAGATGGTGTTAATACCAACACGTACTTGTTTACCTTTGCCCTCACGAAGACTCCTTCATCGATTAAAGCTGGGTATTTCAACATTGGAGTTGATGCATATATTCCTAACCCCCTTCGATGCTTTAAATGTCAGTGGTTCGGACATGGAGCTAAATCTTGTCGTAATAACCAAGTTTGCTCCCGTTGCAGTAAACAGCACGACAGCACTGACTGCACAGGCTCCCGTTGCAGTAAACAGCACGACAGCACTGACTGCACAGATGAAATCAAGTGTGCAAATTGCAGTGGTCCTCACATGTCCTCATCCAAATCTTGTCCCTCTTTCGTCACACAAACACAAATATTGAAATTAAAATACACCAATGACATTTCATTCGCTGAGGCAAAAAAGTTGGTAACAAGCGCATCAACAAATTCCTCTCCTTCACGATCGTATTCCGACGCAGTTTCCTCTACACCTATCACATCTGATACTGGCTGTCAAACTGCTATTAGCTGGGTGTCTACCGACCAAAACGTACTGTACCCAATCGATACTGCAGCTACCAATACTTCATCAGCTTCGCAGACAGACTCTGTTCCTGACCCTGTGATTGCGTCCGGCAGTATTACTGAAGGGAAAACAAATAGAATTCTAACAGCAAAAGAACGAAAATTACAACGGAAAAAAGAAGCAAGGTCCCTTAAACATATTCAGGACCTGTCTACCTCAACATCCCCTCTGGAGGTTCATAATGTCTTTGAACCTCTAGCCATGGAAGTCAATCCATCGCTGCCCATGCAGCATAGGGGAAAATCTAACTGCTCACGATCTCCAGTTAAGCCGCCATGAGTGGCTTTTCCAGTATAATACAATGGAATTGTAGAGGACTTTGGAACAATTTCAATGATCTTCAACTTTTAACACAGGATTTTAAACCATCAGCACTTTGTTTGCAGGAAACGTTCCGCAAAAGCACACACAACTTTGACCTGAGACATTATAGTTCATATCATAGCTTTTCCCCTCCAGGGAACAAAGCTACTGGAGGTTCTTCTCTTTTAGTGAGGCAGGTCATCATCCATAGTCCCGTTTCTCTCAATACCCCTCTCCAGGCTGTTGCTATTCGAATGACATTAAATGTTGTTTTCACATTATGTTCTTTATATATTCCACCGTCGCCTTATCTTCAACAGGCTGATCTTCAAGCGCTATATGATCAACTCCCTAAACCCTGTGTCATAATGGGAGATTTAAATGGTCATAGCCCATTTTGGGGTAGTAGTGACAGCAATGTAAAAGGTAAGGTACTGGAGGATTTTTTCTTGAACAATGATTTATGCATGTTTAATGATGGTGCTTCTACTTATCTACATCCAGGAACTGGAACTTACTCCTGTCTGGATTTATCCATTATGGACTCTACTTTACTGAGTGAATTTGAATGGTCAGTTCATGATGACCTTTGTGGGAGTGATCATTTTCCCACCATATTAAAATCTGTGACACCTTCTGATGTCCCTCCATCGATGGAACTTTGCTAAACCTGACTGGGATTTGTATGAAATTCGCTGCTCTGCTAAACTAACACCTGATGCTTTTGTTGATGTTTCTGATCCGATAAAAATCTTCTCTAACGAACTTCTTCAAATAGCTGATGAACGTATCCCGAAGTCCTCTTCAAATCCACACATACGTAAACCATGGTTTACTGCTGACTGCAACCAAGCTAGGAAGGCTCGGAAGAAAGCTGAACAGTATTTCCGTCGTCATCCTATGGTCCATAATTTAAACAAATTTAAAATTTTAAATGCTAAAGCAAGGCGTACTTTTAAACAATATAAACGCCAGTCATGGCAAAATTACGTTTCAAAAATAAATTCACGTACGCCAGTTTCAAAGGCAAGGACTCTAAATCTAGTATTCACCATCTTAAAGATGGGAATCAGTTATTGACTAATCAATCAGATATTGCTAATAAACTTGGTGAGACTTTGGCGAAACATTCTTCCTCGTCAAATTATGTACCTGAATTCCAAAAATATCAAAAACAGCAGGAAAAGAAATATATTAATTTTACTTCAGAGAATGGGGAAGATTACAACGAAACCTTTTCAATACATGAACTTCATACTGCTCTTGATCAAGCTCACGATACTGCTTCTGGAGCTGATGGTATACATTATCAACTTCTGAAGCACTTGCCAGAATCCTGTTTAGAGACACTTTTACATATATTTGATGACATTTGGACAACTGCAAAATTTCCTCCCTCGTGGCGAGATGCCATAATTGTACCCATCCCTAAACCTGGACGTGATCATACTGATCCATCGAATTATAGACCAATTTCACTAACAAGCTGCGTTTGCAAGACCATGGAACGCATGATAAATAATCGACTTGTTTGGTACTTGGAGACTAATAACCTAATAACAGATATACAATGTGGTTTCCGTAAAAACAGAAGTACCATGGACCATTTAGTGCGTTTAGAATCTTTTGTTAAGAATGCCATAATTAATAAACAACATGCTGTGTCAATCTTTTTCGATCTAGAAAAAGCATACGACACGACATGGAAACATGGGATTTTAAACGATTTACATGACTTTGGATTACGAGGCCGCTTGCCTCAATTTATATCCAACTGTTTAAATGACAGGCAATTTCAAGTCCGAGTCTGACCATTATACTCAGGATCAGGGTGTCCCACAAGGCAGTATTTTGTCGGTCACTCTGTTTAGTATTAAGATCAACAGTCTATCAAAGGTTTTAACTGATTCAATTAATGGATCATTATTTGTGGATGATTTTAATATTTCCTGTCGCGGTAAGAATATGCATACTATTGAACGGCAACTGCAATTATGTTTAAACAAAATAAATAAATGGTGTCTTGAGAATGGTTTTAAATTTTCTAAGACAAAAACTAATTGCATCCATTTCTGCCGTAAGTATAAATCACATAAGGACCCAGAATTATTTTTAAATGGCACTCCTATCAAAGTCGTTAAGGAGGCCAAGTTCTTAGGTTTGATTTTCGACTCTCATTTAACTTTTCTTCCGCATATCAAATCCCTGAAAACTAAATGCCTGAAGGCACTTGATCTATTGAAAGTTGTGTCAAACTCAAAATGGGGAGGGGATCAAGCTACTCTCCTGCACCTATACCGTTCACTTGTCCGTTCGAAGCTTGATTATGGCTCCATCATTTATGGTGGAGCCTGTAAAAGCAATCTAAAACTCCTTGATTCTATCCACCACCAAGGTCTGAGACTTTGTCTTGGGTCGTTCCGAACTTCTCCTATTGACAGTCTCTATGTCGAAGCCGATGAACCATCTCTTACACAGCGCCGTATCAAATTAGCTTTACAATATATTACAAAACTACACTCTAACGAATCCAACCCTGCTTTTAACTGTGTTTTCGATCCTCTTTATGAGCATTTATACAACAAAAAGCCTTCTCTTGTTCCGCCTCTTGGGCGCAGAATTAAACCATTCATTTCTCCTGCCGGCATTGAGCTGAAAAGTATAGCGCCTTCTCGTCTTCTTTCTTCTCCTCCTTGGCAATTAGTGAGGCCATAAGTTGACCTCACATTAACAAAGTTTAAAAAATCAGACACAAACGAATTACAATATAAACAAAAGTTTATGCAATTGAAAAATAATTATAGTAGATACAAATCGTTATTTACAGATGGGTCCAAGGACGGTGGCACAATTGCCTGTGCCACTGTCATTGGATCCAGAACAATATCTTCTCGATTACCTGATAACAGCTCCATTTTCACTGCAGAAGCAAACGCAATATTAACGGCTCTTCAATATATTCAAAGACATCCTAATCATGTACAGTATATATTTTTTTCTGACTCTATTTCTTGCCTTCAGGCTATTAAAAATTTGTCTTGTAAACATCCACTTTTAATTGACATAACTGAATTGTATAATGATCTTGCAACTGGCCAGTGCGACATCGTCTTTTGTTGGTTACCCAGCCATGTAGGTATTTCTGGGAATGCAATGACCGATCTTGCTGCTAAGGCTGCCCCCATAAATCTGTGACACCACTTCTTATTCCATACAGTGACTATAAAGCTAGCATTAGAACTTACATTCGTGATCTGATGCAAAAGAAGTGGGACACCCAAGTGGGAATAAATAAATTACATGCCATAAAACCTTATATTGGTTACACTCACTTGGGCTGTCAGTCCAGATTTGAAGAGGTCATTATGCGACGATGTCGCATTGGCCATACGCGTTCCACCCACAGTTATTTACTAAAAGGCGATGATCCTCCGTTTTGTATCCCTTGTGATGAGACAACCACGGTCAAGCATATCCTGCTTGACTGTGTTGAATTCTCCATCATAAGGGATAACTATTTCAATGTCAAAACAATGAAGGATCTTTTTAGCACAGTTAGTACTCATTTAATTCTTGGATCTTTAAAAGAAATTGATTTTCTTATTGAATTGTAATTGATATGTTCTGTAGATAGTTGTATTTTAATGATTGGTAGTTTAAATTAGTAACTTAGATTGTTAGTGGCTGTACCCTCAAAGGGGGTTGAAGTATTGTAAAATTATTGTCCTCCTGAGAGGGTACGTAAGCCCAATACTCTCATAGTCAATTTAAATCTACTACTAGTTTTTAATCGTAGAATATTTGTTGTTTTATGTAATGGCTAAATTTCAGGATAATCGCCAATAGCTGAGGGGATGGTGTAAATCCAGCTAGAGTTCATGCAGGTAGCAGAAGTAATGTATGTCCCCATGGACCTTAGTATGGTGATCTACCTTCAGTTGTTGGCGATCTATAGCCCCGATTTTATGTTGTATTGTCTTCTTTAGTTCCAATGTTTTAACTTTCAATGCTAGTTTTATGTTCTGTGATAATCTAGTGTTTTTACTGTCCTTCGCTGACAGGTTTTACTTTTTCTCTTTTCTCATCTTAACATTACTATAACTTATATTGTTGTCGTCACGATATGGCTGCAATATTGCCGATGTGACGTTAAATATTAACTCACTCACTCACTCACTCATTTATACAGATCATTGGTACGATCCAAACTTGATTATGGTTCCATTGTATATGGTGAAGCCTGCAAAAGCAACCTGAAACTATTAGATTCTGTCCATCACCAAGGTCTAAGACTAGGTCTTGGGTCCTTCAGAACCTCACCTATTGACAGTCTCTACGTTGAGGCTGATGAACCATCTCTTACACAACGCCGTATGAAATTGTCTTTACAATACATTACTAAATTATACTCCAATGAATCTAACCCTGCATATAACTGTGTGTTCAATCCCCTTTATGAGGATTTATACACTAAAATGTCTTCTCTTGTCTCGCCTCTAGGACATAGAATTAAACCATTTCTTTCTTCGGCCGGCATTGAGCTGGAAAGCATAGCTCCCTCCCGTCTACTTTCTTGTCCTCCTTGGCAGTTGGTAAGGCCCCAAGTGGACCTCACATTAACCACATTTAAAAAATCAGAAACTAATGAATTACAATATAAACAAGAATATCATCAAGTAAAACATAAATATTGCAATTATAAATCCTTATTTACAGATGGGCCCAAGGATGGTGGCGCAGTGGCTTGTGCCACTGTCATTGGATCCAGAACAATATCTTCTAGATTACCAGATAATAGCTCTATTTTTACAGCAGAAGCTAACGCCATACTAACGGCTCTTAAATACATACAAAGACACCCTAAACATGAACAGTATATAATCTATTCCGACTCTCTTTCTTGCCTTCAGGCTATTAAAAATATTTCTTGTAAATATCCACTTTAAATTGAAATTATTGAATTGTACAATAATCTTGCTACTGGCCAGTGCGACATCATCCTTTGTTGGTTACCTAGTCACGTTGGCATTTCTGGTAACACAATGGCCGACCTTGCTGTTAAGGCAGCACTCAACAAATCTGTGACACCACTTCTTATTCCATACTCAGATTATAAAGCTACAATAAGATCTTATATCCGTGATCTAATGCAGAGGAAGTGGGACACCCAGGTAGGTATAAATAAATTACATGAAATAAAACCTAATATCGGTTATACTTACTTGGGTTGTCAGTCCAGATTTGAGGAGGTCATTCTGCGACGATGTCGCATTGGCCATACGAGGTATACTCACGATTATCTATTAAAGGGTGAAGATCCTCCGTTTTGTATCCCTTGTGATGAAAGAATCACGGTCAAGCATGTCCTGCTTGACTGTGTTGAATATTCCATCACAAGTGATAAATATTTTAATTCACGAACTTTGAAGGATGTTTTTAATTATGTTAGCTCTCATTTAATTATTGCATTTTAAAAAGAATTAGATTTGCTAAATGAATTGTAAATAGATAAATATTTTATGCTTGGAAGTTTGAATTAGTAACTTAGAGTGTTAGTGGCTGTATCCTTGAGGGGGGTTAAAGCACTGTAAAATTATTGTCCCCCTGAGAGGGTACGTAAGTCCCAAAACATTTGAAGTCAAATTTGATCTTAGCCGTAGTATTTCTGTCATTTTAATTTGTGGCTAATCTTGCATACAATCACCAGCAGCTGAGGGGATGATGCAAATCCAGTTAGGGACCATGCAGGTAGCAGAAGCACTGTAAGTCCCCATGGCCCCTAGTATGGTGATCTACCTTCAGTTGTTGGTGATCTATATAGCCTGTTTTTATATTGTAGTGTCTGAATAGGGACATTTATTTTAACTTCTCACGCTAGTTTTATTTCTTATAGTGATATTCTAGTTGTTTTACTGTCCGTCGGTTCAGGTTTTTATCATATACATAGATTGCTTTTTAAGACTGCTCTCGTCACGATATGGCTGCAATACTGCCGATGTGACGTTAAATATTAACTCACTCACTCACTCTGAACTTCAGGTATATAATTTGATGATGAAGAATTTCTGGAAAGAGTTTCACCTATTTTATTAGCATTATCACCCTTACCAGTTATCAATTTATCACCTTTAAGATGTTTAACACAATATTTGGAACCTTTGCCTTTTATTCTTTGGACCATATTCCACACCTTAGACATGGATGTGCGCGAATTAATGTTGGAAACATATTTCCCCCAAGACGGGCCTTGCCAGTCGTAATTTTAACATTATTTAAGTTATGAACGGTAGGATGTCTGTGAAAGTATTTTTCTGCTCTCTTCCTACTTTCTCGCTTGCTTAGATTCATTGTTGAACCATGGTTTATGAAGGTTAGGAATTGCAGAGGACTTAGGAATTGATTGGTCAGCGATTTCATTTAACATAGCTGAAAACAACTCTATCGGATCTGATACATTCATAAAGCTTTCCGGGATTAATTTTTCCATACTCAACATTTCATATAAATACCAATTGGCCTTATTAAAATTCCAGTGTGATAAAGGTGGATCATCATCAGGTTTGATAGCTTTTAGAACAGTTGGGAAGTGGTCACTTCTGGAACGGTCATCATGAACAGACCAGTCAGTTGTAGACATTCGAATCAGCTATATAAGATATAAAAATATATGAAATCCTCAATAAAATCCTCAATAATCTGGCGTTTATGGTTTGTGCTTGTACTTCCCCATAGAGGGTTGTGCCCGTTCAGATCGCCCATGATGATACAGGGCTTTGGTAACTGATCATAGAGATGTTGGGGATCAGTTTGTCGGAGAACAGATGAAGGTGGAATGTACAAAGAGCACAGAGTAACTGCAATGTGCAAGCTGAGGCGAATAGCTACAGCTTGGAGATTTGTGAACATCACAATGAATGATGTTATGTCGAACTAATATAGTTGAACCTCCAGTTGCTTTATCCCCTGGAGGAGAAAATGAATGATGAGAACAATTCAGCCTTAAATCAAATATATCAGTATGTTTGAGATACGTCTCTTGGAGACATAGTCTGACAGATAAAGTACTAACAACTGTACTTCATGAAAGGTATGTTTAAGTCCTCTGCAGCTGCAATTCCACTGTACTAGATTAGCAGAATGGCTCATGGAGGGTTAAGATAAGCAGTAACGAGAGATAGTGCTCTACCTTTCTTTTGGGGTGAGTGACTATTTGAATGGCCACCATCGCTCACACGGGTGGATACTTCAGTATCCATATCTTCGAGCAATCCATATTTATTATGAAATTGCACTGTACCTTTTAATGCTTTTGGCAATCTGTCAGAATGAATCTGTTTTTCCTTTGTATCCACTTTGGTAGATTTGGATTTGATTTGAGTCTGTCTGTGTAGAAGATGTTCCTTTTTGTTTTGGTGATGGATCTGTGACCAGTTTGAAACGGTATTTTGTAATTGATCTGAAAGGGATTTGGGATGGTCGGAATGTACCCAGGAAAGATCCGTCTGATAGAGTATAGACACCGTGACCTTTTAGCTACCGAAGCACATGATGAACTGAATCAGGTGCAATAAGTCTGGCTTGTGTTCTGGCATCTGAGTAACTGAGTCGTTTTTCACTTCTTAACCTCTGCACAGTGGCCTCATATTTCCATAGAGGACGGTCTTTAGAAGATGCCATATGGTCACCTTTGCAATTTAAACACTTGATGGTGTTGGTACATGTTTTCCCATCATGGTCTGGTTCTCCACATCTAAAGCAAGCTAACGTATTCCTACAAGAATTTTGCCCATGGCCGAACTTCTGACGGTTAAAACAACGAGTAGGGCGTGGGATAAAGAGATCTATAGTCATGGAGAAACATCCACCTTAATAGAGGGTGGAAGAACTGGGATGTCAAAAGTCAAAAGATGTGTATTTGATGGGAAAACACGGTCATCTTCACGGTATTTGAATCTTTTTGCCTCGATGACACCTTGGCTTCTGAGCTGAGAGACAATGTCTTCAACAGATGTGTCAGTGAGATTTCGGTCTCTGTCACGGATTAGTCCTTTGGAAAAGTTAAGTGTCTTGTATGATGAACACGTAACTAGGATGTCAGCTAGTTTGGTTGACGCTATGAGGTTAATGGCCTGTGACTTCCTGATATATTCAACCAGAATACCCCCAGACCGTAATTTAAAAACATTTTTCAACTCACCAGCTTTACCTGGTAGGCCTTTTTCTAACAGAAATGGGGAATAGGGGGTTCATTCACCCTTTGCTTCCAAAAAAAAAAAGAAAGCGTGGCCAAGTATCCCTTTCAGAATGTAACAATTTCGTCACAACATCATCTTCATCAGAGTCAAGCTCAGAATCACATTCTGAAAGTTGCCGTTTTGGTTTCTTTCGTATTTTGCTTACTCATAATGAATGGTATAATAGTTCATCAAATCTGTTCCCTGCTCACCATGGAGCGCCAACAGGGCGATGTCATACGTAAGCGGAGTTCCAGCAAACTGACACCAAAGGGTTACAGAAATGATGGTTTCATTGTTTTTCCAAGTTGAAAAGCGCTTGACATAAAGCACACCTAGATTCTTCACTTCTGATACTATATCCGACAAGTCCGACATATCATCAAACAATCGATCACGATCTCTAGCGATACCTTTAGTTGTGTTCAAAGTTTTGTGAGCAGAGACCGTGACCGGAATGCCCACAAAAGATTTAATGTTCATCAGTTTGATTGATTGTTGCTTTTTTCCCGCATTCAACTTGCAGCGCACCCGAACGTAAGCGTCTGATGTTTATTGCATCCCCAGCAATACCTCGAATACCCTTAGATACAGCAAAGAATTCTCAATTGATGCGGGGGGTCTGTGGTCAGTATCAACAGGATCATTTTCAAGTGGACGTTTTGTTTTTGTTTTTTTTTTGTTTTTCGGGGGGGGGGGGGGTTGGAATTTCATAAGCCATGTTTGTGTAATATGGTTCATCAGCAGAAGAATTATAAATAATCAATCCACCAGAATGACCCATGAGTTACCGCCTATAGGCCAAGTCCAAATAAAATTTGTGCAATGACATTATGCTATGCACAGGACTTGGCATGATCAGCTGATTGGTTGAACTGGGCCCATTCAACCACCCTTCTAGGCGAAGTCAGGGCCAAAGTGGTGTATTGATCAACAGGAACACGGTTACAGGCCCCTATTGCCCTCAACCACAAGGATCCCTTTCTCCGCTGACACAGAACCGCAACCCCACGGCAAACGGTTTGGTGGACCAAATGAACGGCTCTCAGTGTTACCCAGCACCCACCAAGAGGAGGTGGCAGTTCACGGGTGCCAGTCAGTACCGGAAGCGCATGTAACTGAGTCTTGACTGACATGGACGAAGTTGCCCCCTCGCGCTCCGCCAGTGTATCAGTTTATAGTAACCTGATCAAATCCAAAATAATGATTATTACCATTATGCCCTAGTGGGCTGTAAGAATTTAGGAGAGAAACAACGCGCTCAAAACAATACGGACTAAACCCAGCATGGTATTACTCCAGCCTGGGTCTCTCTTGGCCCAAAATGATAAGAAGTATTAGTGTTGGTATGAAACTGTTGGCGTATTATGACATGCACCTGTTTATCGAAGAAGGCCTGCTTGACGGAGTGAGTGAGTGAGATATAATTTTAACGTCACATCGGCAATATTTCAGCCATATCGTGACGAGAACAAATATGATTATAAAGAATAATATTATGCATATATTATGAAACCCGTCGTCAAAGTACGGTAAAAGTAACTGGACTATCACAATTCGAATTTAAAACCATGAAGTTAAAACTAACAGCGTAATTTGGACAATACATAATCTAAAAATAGGCTATAGATCACCAGCAACTGAAGGTAGATCACCATACTACGGACCAAGAGGACTTACATTACTTTTGCTGTCTGCATGGACCCTATCTGGATTTACACCATCCCCTTAGCCGCTGGCGATTGTAGGAACATGTAGCCAAATTTAAAATGACAAAAATACTACGTTTAAAATACTGGTAAGGTTAAATTTCACTTTGAACGTTTTGGGACTTAGGTACCCTCTCAGGGGGACAATAATTGTACCCCACTTTAAGCCCCTTTGAGGGTACAGCCACTAACAATCGCACTTGACAATTCATACCACCATGTGTAAAATATCAACTTTCTATTTACAAAACATATTATTCAAAATTTAATTTCCTTTAAATATTCAACGATTAAATGATAATTAACATTAAAAAGATCCTTCATTGTTTTCACATGGGAAAATCAATACAGTCAAGCCAGACATGCCTGACCATGATTTTTTCATCACAAAGGATACAAAACGGAGGATCCTCACCTTTAAATATATTATTCGTGAGTAGATCTAGTATGGCCAATGCGACATCATTGCATAACGACCTCCTCAAATCTGGACTGTCAACCCAAGTAGGTGTAACCAATACAGGGTTTTATAGCATGTAATTTATTGATACCTACCTGAGTGTCCCACTTCGTTTGCATCACATCACGGACCTAAGATCTGACTGTACCTTTATAATCTGAATATGGAATCAGAAGTGGTGTCACAGATTTGTTGAGTGCTGCCTTAGCAGCAAGATCGGCCATTTTGTTCCCAGAGATTCACATTGGCCAGAGATTCACAAAAGACGATGTCACATTGGCCAGAAGCAAGATTATTATATAACTCAATAATTTCAATTAAAAGAGGATGTTTACAAGATAAGTTTTTAATAGCTTGACGACATGAAAGAGAGTCAGAAAAGATTATATATTGTTTATGTGTAGGATGTCTTTGAATGTATTTGAGAGCTGTTAGTATGGCGTTTGATTGTGTTGTAAAAAGAGAGATGTTTTACAACAGTCTAGAAGATATTGTTTTGGATCCAATAACAAAGCCTGCTTGATGGAATTTCGATGGCTACCAAGCGATACGATAAATCCAACAATAAGTATGGGGAACCCGCGAGTAAACTAGCCTTGCATACACGGTATTTGGATGCTAATAATGTATATGGCTGGGCTATGAGTTAGGTTTTACCAACTGGGGATTTGAATGTGTTAGCCATGTAGAACAAAGGCCACATATTGGAAGTTGACTTGGAATACCCCAGGGAATAACACAAATCACACAACAGTTGTCTGCTTGCACCCGAACGGTTTATGACTGGGTGTCTGAAAATCATCAAACATTATTGGGAAATAATAAACTGGCTAACGTGGGAAAATTCGAACGAAACGTGATGGATATAACTTAATTCACCTTGCACTATCATAACATCCAGCTATAGTTGCGGATGTAGCTGAAGAAGACCCTGGATTCGAGCTTGGATGGAACCTTGTACTAAACTACACACGGACTTACCAAAACGGATTTTGAAAAGAAGCTACATAAGCTGATGAAAAACTCGGTATTTGGGAAAATCTAACGAACTGATAGTGAGCATGGCAAATAATAAAATGTACTCGGTAAAATGAAGGACAAATGTGCTGGGAACCAAGTGCAGCAAAGACCTATAGTGTATTCTATTTAAAAAGCTGACCACAGTGGGATAGGAACGGCTGAGGGTGTGAAAAATAAGCCAAATAAGACATGAAAAATTCAAACTCAAACACGAGAATGAACAAGGCATTGTTGTCAGCGATGGATACTAAAGGGTTGAAATAGTAACAATGGTGTAGTGGATAAGTAAGTTATGGATAAAATTCTAATACACAGGCCACAGGGATATTGGAAAGCATACGCTCTATCTGTAAGCTTGCCGAAGCCATGAACGTCCCCGAAGAGATCGCTAAGGGCTGGTTGGAGAAACAAGCTCTGTGGCAAATCAACTAGCCAACTCCACTGATATTTCGACCCCAAATCGAGTCCATCAAGCCGATCTTTTGTTTCTCCCACACCATATAAAGCATAAATATGCTCTGACCATTGTAGATGTCACCAGTTGATACAAAGAGGATGGACCGATAACAGTGAAAGCGTAGAGGAGGCACTAGAGCATATTTGCAAATGGGGCCCTTCGGCCTGTAGAATTGCATGCCGACCCTGGACACGAGTTTATGGGCTCCATGGTGCAATGTGGTGGAAAAGCACAAGGCCAATGTGAGGTGCCGTACAGTGGGTGCACATCGTAACCAAGCCATCATCGAGCGATTTATTCGCACCTTAGCTGAACGCTTATTTTGATATCAGCACCCGCGGTAAACGACGACCCCCGATAAATATTCAACTGAATGGATCACAACTTGTGTTGCAAAGAAACCTCGTCAACAAAAAGCCCTCTAATGCCATTAAAATGAAATCCGTGACTTCTGAATCGTCTGCGCCGCACGGAGGTAAAGAAACTATAGGGTCAGGTCACCATGAGGTCTTTATACTAGCGTGGGAGGGAGAAGTCAACAACCCCACGTGGCCAATAAAAATGTACTACATCGATAAGATGAATATTAAAGATGACAAACCCTGTGTGTATCATCTGAAGGATAGAGCTGGCAGGTGATTCCTGCGAGAGGAACACATTAATCACTCTCTCACTATTAGATATGAAAAAGTAAATGCAATAGGGACATCATGTGGAGATCGGTTGAGAAACGATTGTTCAGTCGCATCGGGGTTGTGGATGTCAAAGTGCTCAATATTTATTCAGCCCTACGCCGTTTAATTATTCAAGGTCAATTCGAGGCCACGTTTAGGCTTGGTAGGAAATGAAGGGTTAAAACTCCTTATGGATGCTTTAGTCGATTATAGCCCTGCTTGTGAGACCCCCAGGTTGGAATCTCTTACTTCATAATTTGTTGCCATCATTTGTAAAAAATACTTACATTGTCAGGACGATGTAGTATTCACCGAAAGTTGGTTTGCGGCAGAAATGATTCATATAACGTGCCTTCTAAGTGATGAAAGTCTCAACATGTGAAGACCTATGTTAGAATTTGTCTTCAGCAACCAGTGCTTGTTGTAAAATTCTTGGTGTGTTGCTTGTTTCTAAATTTGGGTTTAAAGCCCATGATATGAATTGCTTTTACTATTTGTATGGTGTTTTTTTTCAACATTTCTGTGCTTTCCGACGTAATATGACCTCACAAATTCTAATGCGACTATGTTTTTTTACAAGATCCCAATTCCACATCCATTATCTGCCTTTGAATTTTGTTCTTCCCTACCCGGGACATACTCTGTGTGCATAAATATTTTGATGTTTTAAAAAAGGAGAGGATTTAACACAGTTTCTATTATGCTATATGCATCCATCTTTTGACCAACGGTTAGTGCCAGATTTATTTCATGTGCCCTAATCTGTTCATTTACTGCATCTATGTTATCTCATATGAATGTTTACAGTCATATATTTTCTGAAGAGCGAGTGAGTTAATATGGAACGTCACATGGGCGCATTGTTTTCTGGAGAATCTACCCTGAGTGATATAATTTAATACACCCACTCTCTCTCCTTCAGTACCTTGTCCAAAAGGATCCTACTACAACTTTACCAGAAACGAATGCATGGCGTGCACCTATGGCCAATATCAGGAGCATAAAGGGCAGCTCAACTGTTCAGTGTGTCCAGAGAAACAGACCACTTTAACTCTGGCCAATACAGACAAGTCATCTTGCAAAGGTAGGTGTGATAGGCATTATATGAAGTGGGCGTCTTCCCTCCGATATACTTCTGTTGAAAGTGTGGAGCCAAAGCAAATAGTTGGATGTATGGAATTATTGTTCAGGAATTCTCCAGTGACTGGCATGACCCAGTCGCATAACATCAATGAACTTGTGACGAAAGAAAGTATGAATCTTGACTTTGCAACAACATCTGAGACTCGCGTGAATTTATGAACTGCGATGTGAACATCAGGCTTGAAATATTGGCTTTTTATTGTTCTAATCACAATATTACTGAAGCGTAGTAGGGCCACGGTGAAAAATGTTTTTGGTGTCACTATCTCCTATCTACGTCGGACATACTATAGGACTTAGTATCTCCTACGTAGGACTTAGTATCTGCGACGTAGTACTCAACACATCCGTTTAACGGTTCGGATTATGACGTGTGGTTATTAAATTGAGAAATGTTTAGTTATGCAGGACGTACATAGTAGAAATACACGGCAATGCATATTTACGACACTAACGCAGTGTTAGTGCACAGTATTAGTGTGTGTGTGTGTGTGTGTGTGTGTGTGTGTGTGTGTGTGTGTGTGTGTTACGTTTAGGTGACGTGGACCTTGATCTAATTGCAGTTATGGGTATTCTCCTCTCTCACGCTCTCTCACACACAGATACACACATGCACTCACGCACGCACACACACAGCCATAGGAGGGGGAAAAGTTTCTGATATGAAATTCTCGTTATGACACGTCCTCCGAAAGTTTTGCTCTGCATATGAGGCTGGGTTGGATCAGATATAACGTTCGTTTGCGGTTTGTTTTTTTTCGCAATTGTTTACAAGCTGACTTGACTCGGGTGGAAAAAGTGTTGAATACGGCGTAAAGCAATACGGAATTTTAAAAGGCAAAAGATTGTCATTATAGTTGTTTGTATAAGTATAAGGATATAAGTACGCATAGATTGCCGCCGATAAACACGTCTGTGCACGCAGATTATGATTAATGTGCAACGGCCTCTGAAATATTCAGCGCATACTTAAAAAAATGTAACGAAGTGCAGCATGTAACAGTGAACTAACTGCAACGCGTAACAATAGGGCAAACTGAACGCGAGGCAATAAATTACAACAGTCGGTCCGACACATGAAAGTAATATGCAACAATTATACTACCCATCAAAAGTCTAGACTCACTTAAACACCCACTATATATGTGTTGTATATGTGTACATGGTTCTCCGCCCTCTTGGGGGAAACAACCTTATCTGATGATTCATCAGATTGCTGAAAAGCATGTGCAAATATCGTGCATGTGAACTGCTGCGTTTGGGTGTAAAGTTTTGATATGAATTTGTTATTTTTCACCGAGTTTCATCATTTGTTGAACGCATGACAATATTCTTGTCAACGTTATGAATTTGTTTTATTATACATCTGTTCATGTGTAAACAGTACCTTTAAACAGTGTGGAATATTTTGCAAAGTCCACTTTAGAACTGAAGTATGCAGCTACATTTACATTAGTGAGTCTAAACTTTTGATGGGTAGTGTAGTTGAACACACGAGTGTTATGGTAAAACAGTAGACCCTTAGAGTAACTGAAACACATGATAGCAAATTCTAATGGTAAATATAACACATAACTATCTCCTACGTAGAACTTAGTATCTCCTATACGGGAGATAGTAAGTCCTACGTAGGAGATAATGGCCTTAATACTCTTCCGTACAAATGATTTTGAGAATTACATATGAACGCAATAAATAAAATCCCCACCCCCCACCCCCAACACTTGTTTGTCTAAATAACACACAAAACAGAATGTTTGAGCCAGGTGGCTTGTGCATAAATAAATAACCTTTCTTAAACTATTTTTTCAGATGTGTGTGTGCCTGGCACCTTCTCCAAGACTGGTGTAGTTCCGTGTATTCCATGCCCACGTGGTACATATCAAAATAGCCATAACAAGGTTGAATGTGTTATGTGTCCCAGTGGCGAAACAACACTGGATGAAGGTGCTTCTTCAGCATCACTCTGCACTGGTAAGAAACACTTAACAATATAATATCGGGAGATACACAGCAGCAACTATTACGCACAACCATTAGTAATATGGCAATTATAAAAACCAAGTACTTCACAACGAGTCTCAAATCTGCGAGTGTTTCGAAGCTGCCAAGGTCTTTGGGATCAAGTGCTTCCTTCAAAACGGGCATCGATGATATATCAGCAAAACTATGGCCGCTCACCACATCCGGGTACTTTGTATATGTTTTCGACGGTGAGCCCTACTTTTTCCTCCAATAGAGTGTTGGATCACGTGACTTCCTATTTTATTTATAACCTGTCACTAGCTGATGGCTGATCTTGCTGAATATTGCTCGTCATTTTTCGTTACGCAGGTAAATGAGTGAGTGAGTTAACGTCACATCGGCAATATTGCAGCCATATCGTGACGAGAACAATTAATTTGTATCAAGATTAAAGTGAATATATTTGGAACATAAAAACCTGCCACCGAAGCACAGTAAAAATACTAGATTATCACAGATCTGGACGTGTAATTAAGAGGACAGTACAACATAAAACACGGGCTATAGATCACCAACAACTGAAGGTAGATCACCATGCGACGGACCATGGGGACTTACTGTGCCTTTGCTACTTACGTAGGTAATGGTATTAATCTGAAATCTGAAGTGGTATTAGTGATCTCGGTTAAATAATGTTAATTAATAATATTAACAATGTTTATTTGCTTCATATATAACTTCCGGATTTCAATCGTCAGCAAAACTTCTCATGGCAGGAAGTGGAAATCCACCCAACGAATTATACAGCGCTAGCAATGCAGTTGTCGAAATCACCACAACGTCCAGTTCAGTTCGATGTGGGGATACATGGCAAAACATACTATCATACACACACTCATTCCACACAAACATTGACATACAATTCACACGCTGTTACCCAAACTTTCCCTTACTCATCCAAATATACTATATCCCATTCCACGTTGCACACTGCCGTTGTTACCTTTTGTCACAGCAAATGATCAGCTGTATCAGTAATCCCCTTAGAAACAGAAAAATATCACACAGACAAGTCTAAAATATTCAATTTTATGTATTGAGCAGACATGAGCAAGGTAGAAATATTCACAATAGAGGTTTCTAGTACAATGCAACTGAGTCAAACGTAAAATAAACGGCCGCAAATTTATCAACTCACCAACGTCTTGGTTTTCAGTGAGAAACAGTTTACTAAATCTTTCACAGCAAGCTTTCTTGAATTTAGGTCAATGTTGCCGAAAAGGCAGACAGATGTAGATACATATTCGTAACTACTCATGTCATTCCGGCAAGCCGGTTGGCGTCTCATGCCCCTCTCGTGTCCATGTTTAAGATTGGGTCCCGTCTAAGCGCAAACGGACATGGAGATGAAAACAGTCTAGTACTATTATCAAATAAAGATAATTCTGAATTTCCAAACATGGCTCTAAGAATATCCTATATCCCGTGGGCAAAACAGCGACACGGTCCTTCCCTTTGCAAATATGTTTGAGCGTTGAAAGTTGTTCATCCAAAAGTTTATGTTTAAATTATGCTTTGTATAGTTTAGCGAAGTTTCAATGTTCAACGGTTCCACCATTTTCATGTTTTGAAATGCGTTTTACTACTACGATTTGATTGATTTGCCACGATTCTTGGCAATGATGGAGTACGAGAGAGGTACGAGTCTTCTTGTAGGTCATGGAAAGCGACGAGTAGTTACGAATAATGTACATAGGCCGAATGATGACACAACTCTTGTATTACTCTGAGTATAAGTCCGTGTGTGTGTGTGTGTGTGCGTGCGTGCGTGCGTGCGCGCGACTGTGTGTGGTGTCAACACAGCAAAAATGCAACCTTCATACACACAGTCACTGATTCTTGAGCATTCTAGCGAAGTATCACGAGCGACATCGTGTTGATCAACATTCAAAAAGCGCTACCTCAAAGGCATGGTGCTAAAACGCTATTACCGATGATATGAAATGTGACCCATAATAACTATCACTTAACCAATAACAATACAAATCACAGAAAATACACTCTCGTGACATCCTCCATCACTAATCAGAACACAACACCTTCACATCGGCACAGTCACACCCGATAACTAATAACGGGCGGTATCTATAGTGATATAACTGTAGGTTACTATGGGAACAAGGTAGCAAGTAATTGGTGGATAATATGGCAACAGAATCGCAGTGTCCGTGTTTGGCATGAATCCCTGACCACTGCCAGTATGAAACCACAGTTCACATACACCATCTCAGGTCATTGGTGTTGTTGGCTGTCCTCCGTAGTTCCATTCTCTGACGTCAGCATATTCATTGTTTATTGAATTCATTATTGATTATTTTACACTTTTGAGTTTAAATGGAACTCCCAAACCTTTTATCATGACAATTTCTAAACCGTAACACAGATACAGGTTTCACGGTTAGCCTTCACATGTCCATTTGGGAATGAGTATGTGATGCTATGGCATGCATTTATCCCACCCCGATGACGTATGCTGCAGGCATGGCATTTGTTTCTAATTTTAGGCCTATACAGCTAAATAACCTCAAGTATGGAACGTGGCCTTGTAGCCGTAGGGTTATAATTTTCTTATGTAATGTCACCTAGTTATTATCACTGTCGGGAAATATGATTATTCCATTTACAAATATTAGCCGAATTCTTTTTTCAATGCCAACTCCAACATTTATTGTAGTGTTTTCCGCGTACGGTTTGAAAATATTTTTATTCACAGAGAATTTAGCGATTGGGTGAATTCTAAATTATCAGGCAATGAATTCCAAATTTGAATTGTCTCCGGTAGGAATGATTTTTCATACATTTTACACCTACAATTTACTGTCTTTACCTTTAAATGTTTTTCGAAGATTATAATGACTGTTTTCAGAGACAGAGTTAGGGAGAAGGTCACAGAGGTAGGTAGTCAGGTGCGAAATCATTATTCATCTTGTGTCATCTGCAGATAAACGTATGTGGCTTTTTATGCCATCTACTAAAACATTTATGCATACAATGAAAAGTAATGGTCCCTTGTGGGACACTAGCAAGTATATGTTTATCATCCATTAACTGTATCCATTGATGACGACTGTTGATGATCTGTTTTGTATATAACTTTCAAACCACTTCAAAAGTGATCCACCATTACCATTGTGTGTAAGTTTAGAAATGATGTCCTTGTGGTAGTACTTTATCAAATGCCTTACAAAAGCAGCTCTGACCCCTTTTCCTTCATCAAGTAGTTTCGCTGTAAGGTCATTCAAATAAGTTAAGTGGTTTAGAGGTGAAGTCATCTGGCATAAAGCCCGGTTGTATATTGGTTAAGATATAATTGTCTCTAAAGTAATTTGATACACGTTTAAACCATATTTTTTCTAAAACGTGAGACAAACATCACGTGAGTGCGACTGGTCTGTAGTTGGAACATTCATTTATACTATATTTGTTTTATGGAAAAGCATGATGGCGCTTCCTTCCAGACGGCTGGAAACGGAAATTCCTGAAAAGACAAGTTAAACAACTTTGTTAATAGAGGAACTAAACATTTCGCCATGACTTTCAGATATCTGTTTCCTATTCCATCTTGCCCTGGAGCTTTTTGAATTCGATGACCTTTAACTTCGTCAGTTGTAAGACTGATCCTGTAATAAGTTTAAAATGACATTGGTGGTGGTGGGGGGAGGGGGCGTAAGTCTGGATTTCGCATTGTAGACAAAGAAACCATTTAAAACATTTGCAAATTCTTCCGGGTTGTCAACATATGGCTTTTTCATGAAGACGGTTTCGCTTCCGCATTCCAAAACGGATTTCGCTATTCATCCATAAGGGATCTTTAGCGCTAACATTGATCAGTCTATTTGGCGTACTGATGTTTGATGTGTGCTTTACTTTTTTCCGTTAGGATTTCTACTGCAGTGTCAATA
The DNA here is from genome assembly GCF_037392515.1 of Haliotis asinina. NCBI lineage: Eukaryota > Metazoa > Mollusca > Gastropoda > Lepetellida > Haliotidae > Haliotis > Haliotis asinina. The sequence goes on from NC_090289.1 coordinate 19,556,360, forward strand.
TTACCAGAGGAAAATATTTCTTTTTCATCAGTTTCGTTTTGATGTCTTGGAACAAACTTTTTATCCATAGATTCATAGTACTCGTACACGAGTCTTTTAATTACAGCATCAGTCTTGGTATATTATATCTTTTATCGTTAAGAAAATGGGATCGATTACGCCTGAGCTAAGCACGCAATTTTCACGAGTAACAAAACTCAAATCAATTAAAGTTCTTGAGCGGTGAGTTATTCGTGTTGCTCCATGATCTGGTTTAACCCATACACACGCTTTAGCGATTCAGTTTTAATGTTACTTTAATTTTTAATATCTGTATTAATAAAGTCACCGACAGCAACAGTAAACATGTTCAAATCCATCGTTATATCAACTGATTGATATATTGTTCACCTTTGTCCGCGCGGTAAAACGTGCCGATGAAATGACTTCTAAATTTGCCTTTCATATTTCCCATAACGCTTCAAAACAACACACGGCTAAAGATTCCATTCTCTACACATAAGTATTGGCCACACCGCCGCATCTTTGTACGCCGTTTTTGTGCAAATGGAATGTGAAAACCTGGAATTAGTATATCATTACTATTAATATTATCATTTAGCCAGGCTTCTGTTAATCATATCACATCGAAATCTAAACATTCTGCATGACTGATGTCAACTGTGTAACCGGGAATGTAACTGGAGGTTAATGAATCCAAGACACTGGTTACGGGTGTGAGAATATTTATTCACTTCTGATAACGTCACCCTGAAACAATGCATGATTCAATAATTACATAAGTCATAATATATACAGGAGATGTAAAATCAGCTATCATAACATTTAGATGAAATACTATTACTACATATAGACTACAAGGGGCGATCACTCCTTGCGTAATTGCCATGAATATTCAGTTAGTGAGGCATATGAACAGAGTAAACATGCCCAGATAAAGTATATAAAGTACACAATGCAACATAAATATTACACAATCACGCTACATGCAATTCCTACCCGCTGTATGGCACTAGGGCACAGAGTACAACCCTGTCAAGCCGAAACTAACTTGTACACATACACACAAGTTATAGTTTATATTTACACATAAGTTACAGTTTATATTAACACATGGGCCTAAAGGTATCGACAACATCAGCCATTACTCAAGTAGTGCCTCTGAGGAGATCTGATCAAGTCCCTGTTCGAAATTCGCGCCGAGCTTATAGATATATATTCCTCACATGTCATGTGACTAGATATTAGCCAATTAAAATCGACGTAGATGACTGGCTTGTTTACACTGGAAATAAACAAATCAAATTTACGACAATACAAATGTACACGAGGTTGTCCTTTCAATGTCCGTTTTGCCCGAATTTTACAAGGAAAACTGTGGTATGATTTGTTTTATGATAGACAGTTACATTACAAAACGTACAAGCAAAAAGTTTACTGAGCCGATGAAGTGACATGACGGTAATGATGACCTCACATAGGTAAGGTAAATACATGAAAATATATTTAATCAGATGATCTTAAGTTGTCCGTATTAATTTATATAAGTCCGTTTTATCGCAAAAAATAATTATGGAGTTAAATATTTCATAAGACAAACATTAAGAAAACGGACAAGAATTTTTGGTGTCAAAGTTATGATTTAAGAAGTACAGTTCGTTCTACCACCATGTATAGTGTTATAAAGCACACTTTCGCCCTGAACTATTATGGTCAAAGCACGAGGATGCTTTTCTAAAATGCCGTATTTAATGATTTCTAAGCCTAATTTCGATTAGTCTATAGCAGAAAACAAACGACGGTGTCTGTGACCTAAACGAAGAATCCTCGCACGGGGCTAACTGACGCGCTTTTCTTTTGACGTGTCAGCCCCCTACGTTAAGACGGACGTTACTAGAAAAACAAGCCTACCTTTAGAATACAGCACCACAAACTTTAAAGACACGTAATAATACTATTTTACGTATTTGCAGGTGATTTTGTTGAAAAGCATGTTCTTGAAACAATGCCCTATGATGCTGGCATAGCAAAACAAGGTCGTCAAGTTCAGCGAGTGCATATGTTTCATCTCTACCAGCCATGCCATTACAGAAACCCAACGATGTTGCGAGTTTCCAGTAGTAGTTCCCGGCGGATGCGCATTTTTTATCGCAAGCACCAGTTTTAAATATATTCTTTTTTGACTAATATGCTCATATTTCTTTGTCTAAAATTGGTGCTGAGGTGTTATACTTTGTGTATTTAAATATTTTGTATTTTTAAATTTGGTAAGAATGCCTTACACTGGTCACATCTGGCTACATTCTATTATTCCTGTGATTTTTATACACGCACGTCATTCATCCATGCACCGTGAAATCAATGTCTGACGCCTGACGTCAACAACCGTTTTCATTTCGAACCATATTCGCTCATTCCATACAACATGGTATCTTGTAGATTACGGAATAAGACGATCGTGCCAAATGATATCGGGACCATTCGGCAACCGTCAGTAGATTGAAAGCACGAGGCACCATCAAGTCTACCCGTAACCTTCGTCTCTTTCCGTCCATTTCCGTGACGTCACAGGAATGACTAGCTAAATTTGCACAGTGTCGAACAGTGTGGACGTAGCTCAGCTGGTTAGCTGTTGGCCTAACAATCCGAAGGTCGCTGGTTCGCGTCCGACGGGTTCTCACAAACTGGTTGCCTGTCTCACTGACATGTGACCTACGGCTGGGAACGTCCTCACGAGGAATTGTGGTGCTGAATTCTAAAGGTGCTCCCATCTGTGATTCTTCTAAACCATACAAGGCAAAATGACCGTCTCATTTCTACTACCAACGAAAGTTTAGATCAGTACCTTCAGCTAAAGCTGACTAGTCATGCGACATTCCACGACTGCATTGTGGGGATGTAAACACTGCAAACATTACCGTGTCTCTGTAAAGTTTTGAGTTGAGACATTTTATCTTTCGGAATGTTTCCACCGGTGATGTTAGCTGTGTGATGCAACTGCAAACCAAGAAACGGGATGCGACGAAGCAGTTTACTGTGGGCGGCTGTACGAGGCCATGGCAACTGACATAAAACGTGACGTCGCTTACATTGTGACGTAATGCAAAAAGGTTCGATTACGAGGGGGCAGACGGGAATGGCGCAGCGACGTCAACACATTGTGACGTAATGCAAAAAGTTCACCGAATGTAAATACAAAGGAAACGGACGAGACACTTATGTCAAAGCGACCTACGCCATTACGCTAGTGACAGGTCATGTCAAAACGTCACTCGATCGAGTGATCAGATCGTATAATAAGATGCATTAACAATATCAGGAAACACTCTTACTGTGTCCTGTTGCAATAAAATGTTTGTAAGGATAATTTATACCAATATAAGCCAAAATATTAAGTTTGAAAATATTTGGTTTGATTTTAACAAACTTACCGTAATTACAACAGAATTGCAATGGACAAGGAGCAAGAAACTAGTTCCATTGTGGTAGCATAGCAATTAAGCTAAATAACAATTATTCATGCATATGAATAACAAAGTTATGCTTGTCATATGGAAAAGACATATTTCTGAACACGTTTCCCCCCAAAAGTGATTAAATATAGAAGGTAAACATGAGTAGCAATCAAATACGTGCGCATCACGATGGAGCGACAACACCGCGAACTCTTGAATTTGCAATGGACAGTTTGGGACAATTCCCGGAGAACATGGGACTTAAAAGGTAAAACACATCCATAATAATGATCCTTTCAACTTCCACAACATTATACAAGCTGAGGGAAAACATATCAATTTGTAATCTAATGTGCCGAAGCAAAATAGAAATTACATGTCACGAAAATAGGTGACGAAATTACCACATCACGACCGAGCATACAATTTGTTGGTAATCATCACGGTAAAAGTCATGAAAAGTTATGGCAATGGTACAGTGATACTTTTAAGTGATTGTGAATACTTGTCTAGCGTTTAGGAGTGAAATAATTACGTCCAACTTCTATAATTTCCAAGATGTAGCATTGACAATGGCAGATTCTTAGGATGGGCAGTACATAACCAGTCATTTTTTATTCATGGGAATTTTTCAACAAAATTTGGTGTGTTACTAGAATGAAGTTTCAATAACAACAAAACACTTTGATTTTCATATTATTAGAATGTTATTGAAAAGTTCTTAGAGTTACAGGACACCCACCCTGAAGAAAAAAAACAACTTTTTTTCAGCCATTTTTTTGGTTAGGAACATTTAAAAAATATTTTTGCACTTTAGAAAAATATGTATTAGTATTCTAGTTTTGTAATGGTATCCTGAATATCCATTTTGGTGATGGCAGTCACATATTTACAAGATACAGTATGGAAATCTGGCCTTGTAAGATTAGCCCCATATTAATAATTTTAAAGCTTTTTGCTTTTTTATACAAAGTTTTCATGATAAGTGTGTAAAGGTGAGTAAAACATCATCAAAATAAGCATACATATTCATTGTCATGGTACAACAGGCCTTTCTATCCCAAAAGGGTGACAGTAAAAGTTTAAAAAAAGAATATTTTACATCTTTTATAAAAATATACGTTCCACCTCAAAATTTGAAGGTCTTGTAATACAAACATATGTAAATGTATTTAGAAGAATATCTAGTGTTCTACCTGTAAAATGTTACATGAAATTTTACGTGGAGCTAGAGCAAGGGATAATTTGTCAAAATACACTTTGTTTTCGACAAAAAAAATTATTTAAAAAATCATTAGCATTCAAAACACCTGTTCCATCAAAAAGTTACCTCATTTCTTTCCATCCATATACTTGCTAGGTAAGTTTTAAAAATATTTCTACACTTCTGAAAAATATTGGTATGCATTGTACTTGTTTGTTGGCACAAGTCTGTATTTTTGCAACAGAAGTAATATATCTAACACATACAACTGCGAAATTTGTAACTGACGGAGTAGTACCCAACTCGGCTGTTTCAACACCATCACAAACATATGACGTGTAATGGATGTTAACAAAGGTTTGTCAAAATAAGTAACAACCAAGTAAAACATAAGGACTTCTTGCTCCTTTCTTAAGACAGGTGCAACCAGATAAACTTTCTACAGACAACATAGATGCCACTACAAATTGAATAATTAAAGTTTTTATTCTACAACATAATCCATATATCACTGGGTTGAAAACTAAATTTGGCCCCAGTAACAAACAAATCTCAGCTAAGCCCTTTTATATCATTTACAATATCTCATACGTGATGGATTGTCACCATATCTGATATTTAGAGGTCAGGGATGAGGTCTGTTTTGTATGTGATCATAAATACTTAGGCAAATACATTCTAGCAAATACAGTTTCAGTTGCAATGACTCTGGGGGCTAATGTATCCATTTTGGCAAAGTTTAATGTACAACATACGAAGAAATATTGTTATTCCTTGAAAGAGTACCTAGTCTTGTTCTTTCAACTCTTTCACAAATTATCAATGCATAGCAGGTATAAATGCCTCAAAGAAATCCTAACGACAGCATACAGGTCAAGTTGCATGTTAATCTTGCGAATCTGATATAACACTAGCCACCAATCTGTGTCATTCTGCGAAACGTAAGTAGCCTGGCATTTTCTCTTTCTTCTGTTCATTTGGTCAGCCCATGCAACTGAAAATGGAGATGATAAATTTACAACATGAAATGTCGTCATGCCCGACTGTCAAATACTACTAACTTGTGTATACAAACAGTCAATCACATTTTAATTCAATCACTGTCAGTAGTATTTCATTTTTGATAACCATGTCAATTTCATAAAAAAGTATGTCTACTCAATCAGTGTGCACACTATTTACTTATACCAAATATGTGTTAAAATTGGATTGATTGGCGGTAATATATGGCTTATAGTTCAATAGTTCAAGATGTATCATATCTCAAGTATGAAATATGTTGTCACTCACCTATTTTGCACCAAAGATGATATATCCACACTTGTTGACAAATACAATCTCAGCTGACAGGCTGTGTATGCATCCTTGTTCAGGGGTCTCTTAACATTAATGGTTGGCCTGTGAACCAGGATGGTTGCTTCACTGCAAGCGAAAGTTACTTCTGGTATCGACGGTGGGGTCGTTTCCATTTTTATTTCAACATCAACATGTCGTTAAAAAAATACAATTACTAGTGGAATTTGAAGCTGGATGATTCTTCTAACTATGAGAATTTTTACAAACGTACACTTTGCATAAATATGTTTTTTACACTTCGGAATTTTTTACCTTCACAATGTCAACATTTGACGTCACATTTCTCAAATTATGAAAAAAGGTGTGTCTAGCTTTGTTATCCTTCTTTCCATTGGTTCATTTGTATTCTTTGTACAATCAAAAACAATGTTACAAATGCGCGTAGACGCACCCCTCTGTTTTCACCTCATTTTCTGACCGTGTTTTTGTGTTTACAAGAAGAGCTGTTTTGGTTATCTCCCCTGGCTGGATATCGCTACTTAGGAAAATCAGTGATGAATCTTACTATACAAATATTAAACTGACCTTAGGTGTTGTTATAAGGTGTCCAGCACAGGATAAATGCCTTGTCAGTGCAAGCAATGAGAGTGGAGTGAAGACTTGAGTTAGTAAAAGAGGACAAGGGTTTGAATGATCAAATCAGATTGGATCAATTAAGGGCACATAATAAGGAGCACCTTTAGAATTCAGCACCACAATTTCTCGTGAGGACGTTCTCACCTGTAGGTCACATGTCAGTGAGACAGGCAACCAGTTTGTGAGAACCAAACCCGCGACCTTCGGATTGTTAGCCCAACAGCTAACCAACTGAGCTACATCCATATTGTTGCACATTGTGCAAATTTAGCTAGTCATTCCTGTGAATGAACAGAAAGAGTCGAATTGATTGCGGGCAATTACGAAGGTTACGGGTAGACTTGGTGCCTCGTGCTTTCAATCTACTGACGGTTGCCGAATGGTTCCGATATCATTTGGCACAATTGTCCTATTCCGTAATCTACAAGATACCATGTTGTGTTGAATGAACCAATATGGTTCGAAAACGATTGTTGGCATCAGACTTTGATTTCACGGTGCATGCATGAATGACGTGCTTGTATAAAAATGATTGTGTGTTTTCATGAAAAAGTGTTGTAGGGAACACAGTAAGGATAATGTAGATCGCGCTAAGGAATGAGTGAGACATGGGCATGTTTGGTGACAGCACGAGGGTGAGTTTGACTTCGAATCATTATTGAAAATATGTAGATCTAGAGGTGAAAGTTGCTGAGGCTGATTTCCATCAACCCCAAATTTCTACATTAAACCATTTCATCGTTTCTTTAACTTTTGAAGTTTTTGGTCTCCTGTTTTTCTTTGTGAACAAAGTATTAAAAATGGAAAAGGAAAACAATTGTTCCTGATGCATTTACCTACTATATTGGATTAGGTCCCTTACCCTAATCCTAAACCCTAACCCTAACCCTAAACCTAACCCTAACCCTAACCTTGGAGTAATTCTAATAAATAGAATACGCTCACCGAACCGGTACGAAAATGGCTGACGTATCCGGTGTAATGAATTCTTACTTCGAAAAATAAATATTTCCTTGTAATTACTGAATGACAAAGATGTATATGTATATTAGTTTACAGTTGTAATTCATTTGATCCAAATAGCTACGTTTGAAACTGAAATATAGAATATATTTAGATTATTTTAATTGACCAAAACTGTGAATAATAAAACATGGCACAATGTGACCAATGTAAGTCATTCTTACTAAATTTGAAAATACAAAATATATAAATACACAAAATATAACACCTCAGCACCTCTTAATACAAAGAAATATAAGCATATTAGTCAAAACAGAAAAAAACATTTATAACTGGTGCTTGCAAAAAATTGCGCATCCACTGGGAACTACTACTGGAAACTCGCAACATCGTTGGGTATCTGTAATGACATGGCTGGTAGAGATGAAACATAAATGAGTGGAGCTTATACGCACTCGCTGAGATTGACGACCTTGTTGCTATGCCAGCATCATAGGGCATTGTTTCAAGAACTTGCTTCTGAACAAAATCACCTGCAATTACATAAAATAGTATTATGAGGTGTCTTTAAAGTTTGTGGTGCTGTATTCTAAAGGTAGGCCCATAATAATGTAATGACCCTACCTAACCACCCTTAATGAAACTAGAATAACACTTACCTCATGGCTATTAATAGATATGTTTCTGACTGACAATTCTGAGCATAGTCAGTTTCAAAATGACCAGACCTGTTGATAGAAAAGCATTCATTACTATAAATGAGAAATGTTATACCTGTAATGCAAAGTGATTGGGATATTTTTGCATAATTGTATAACAATGTGAAGTGATATCTCTGCAACTGCAATAAACTGTTAATATACAAACATTCATAAAACTGTTAAATGACTTAGAACTAATATGTACATAATTGTAAAAATACAATATCAAATATCTGCCACAATTGCATCTTTGAGACTTCTGACATTGAGAAGTGATATCTTTAGGTTTCTATCATTATTTAGTCCCAGGTTCGGGTGAATATCTCTGCAACAGAGTGAAAATATCAGTGTTCATGAATAGTGTCTTACCCTCTGATAAATCCGGCAGATTTGCCAACGGTCAGACAGAAGTTCCCAACCTGCTGGCCCCAGTGTCTCGACTGAATATGTCACAATAACTTTGTCTGAAGTTGTTACATGTGGCATGCCACACTTGTTCACTGTTTATAAATTTATGTTTATAATGTTTGTCATTATATAATTTCAATGCCAATAGTGAGAAATGTTAAATCTGAAAAATGTGTGTTTAATTTTATTCTGTGGGTCCTGTGAATTTTCAGTGGGTCAGACAGACATCTGAAGCTTACAGGACCTGCTTACCAATGTCCTGTTACTATGAAACACCATTTGTTAACACTGAAATATGGTAATACATATGGACATTGACGTAGATATATAAGCATCTATAGTTAAAATGAAATACATAGACCTGAAGATTATATGCACATCTTCCGTGAAGTGTAGCTGCCAAGCTTCCCACTGCCAGCCTGGACTGCATTATATCAACTGACATGTAACATATTCATAATAACATATTTTAAAAAGGTGACAGTGGCAATCACCTTACGAAATGAAGAGGTCATGAAGCTCACATGAACAGCATAATTGTGACTTTTTGGTGGAAAAGTGGTCATATTTCTCAAGCTTACAATTAACGCTCCTCTTCACTTTCTTTCACATCATGTCAGAATTGGTGTCATCTACAAAGTCAAAGCTGTTGGGGCAACAATCACCTGCCATACAAAAAGACATGTCTCTGTGCACAATAAATCAGTTTATCTGCACTGACATGGATCTCTCTGCTGTCATGTTGACCTTTTACATTTACACGACGTCAATTCACCCAATCCATGGGGAGCAGGGTCTCTCGACATCAGAAAAGGGATAAGCTGACCATCACAAATGCTCCAACCATGGTCAACTGGTGAAGGAATCTTCATGATTGGTTGTATTCACGCTGGGACAAATTAGCTGTCCTCTCTTGTCTAGGTTAGTCTTGTCGCACATACGAACGAACGATGGCGTTCTGTTGGTCCTGCCATGTTACCTAAGGATGTGTAAGGATTATATAAATTACGATGCTTGTTCGATCATAAACAGTTGTCAGTATGTCTACCTCATCTGTGCCCCATCCCCCGACAGTTGGTATTACGTATTGACTGGGAAGAAATGCGCCTTTACCCCATATGAACAACATTTACAAGCAGTTCAAACCGGTTCTTAGTCAGTGTATATCCGTTCTGAATTAGACCTACCACGTTCTAAATGTGCACTACCCCTTTCTAACTCTTTCTGAACTCAACCAGCTCGGATTTAGACACTTCCTCCTGTTCGCACTACATTCTCACTCTGATTATAGTGTGTGCAGTGGTAATAGCAGACATGTCCAGCTTTGATTACCAGCCCATTCTTATTTCCGTTACCAGTTTCAAGATGGAAACATCGACATCACCATGCCTCCACAGGAAAACGAGGGTGAACCAAGCAAGATATCTTATTTAATGAAGGGGTGATGCTTTCAAGAATTTCATCAAACATGGGTGGGGTGATTCTCAAGAAATTGTAGAAGGACTCATGATCATCAAGGCGGAGATCCTCTATCAGTTGATGAAATGTTCCACAGGTATTGACCTCTCAGGTTAAAGCCAGTTTTTCAAGTTCTTGTTCGTTTCATCCTTTCTTGCTCTACCAACCCATTGTACTCTTGTTCTGCTTCCAACAAAAATTGCATGAAATAAGGATCCAGCATGCTGAGAGCTGCAAATTTGTTCATGTAATACAGGCAGAAATCTTTATCCCAAATGGAGAACATGTTAAAAACGCATGTCTGTATACCCTACCATGTCATATGGTAATGCACACAGTGTTGACATAATAGGACCTGTATGATACCTACATAAACGCACTAACAAGTAGAATTTGACAAGAAAGCATTGTGCTCTTTTAAAACTGAGTAGAAATGTACTACAAACTTCTTAAGAACAATTCATTTGGTTTTGAGAATGTTTGCATAAAATACCAAGCTAAGAACATAATGCGGTTGAGTTTCGTCCGTCTGCAAATGGAGTTGACCTGGTGGAAAATGTGTACAAACGTATTGCAACTGATGCCCAACTATAATATGTCTGCACACATCCCCATTAAGATTGAAGTACGGCGATTCCTTTCATTATATGGCAATCTTGTTTAAGGTGTGTCATCACTCCGTCCCAATTTATAACATGTAAAACATTGGACATTGGGAATTGTCTTACTAAAGTCCTCTGATCATGAAACTCACCAACTACATTCACACAATTAGGTGACAATCAGGATTTTGTCTGTCATTATATCTTGTGGACAGTTTGTAAGTTCAATGTATGTACCAAACAATCCAGTGATGTCTGTAGATGGTACACTGAATGAAAAACAAACATCTCACAGTCTAAAATATCACATTGAGCAAGTAAACTACCAAGTGCATGTTTGGAAACAGTATCTGCAGCCAATCATATTCCTTCACCAGTTGACCATGGTTCGAGCATTTGTGATGGTCAGCTTATCCCTTTTCTGATGTCGAGAGATTCTAGTCTCCCCATGGATTGGTTGAACTGACATTGAGTAAATGCAATGAAGTCAGTATGCCAGCACAGACATCTATGTCAATGCAGATGAACTGATTTATTGTGCACAGAGACGTGTCTTTTTGTATGGCAGGTGATTGTTGCCCCAACAGCTTTGACTTGTAGATGACACCAATTCTGACATGATGTAACATGATGTGAAAGAAAGTGAAGAGGAACGTTAATTGTAAGCTTCTGAATGTATCAAAAGTGATTAAGACTTATCTGACAGACCACTCTTAATAGCTACAACAGTGCCTTTCTTAATTAAGGGGCACTATCAACATTAAAAGTGTGTTATATCAATACGTTTATGCATAAAAATAACCTGTTAAAAAAGTATAGGGGGGGCAGACCTGTTAAAAAAGTATAGGGGGGCAGCTGTACCCCTGCTTCCCCGGTCCTGTACAACCAGAGCTTAGAAGCAGTTATCGGCCTTGAAGCATACTTTTCTAACACTTTGGGTGATGTTATTTCATCAACTATTTTAGGCAAGTGAAGCTTTCATAAACCATACCATTGAAATTTAGCTCTTTTTCTATACTGTATAAAACATTTGACATCAAAGACCCGTGAAGGTCACGGGGTAGAATAGGCCTTCAGCAACCTATGCTTGCCATAAAAGGTGACTATACTTGTCGTAAGAGGCGACTAATGGGATCGGGTGGTCAGACTAGCTGACTTGGTTGACACATGTCATCGGTTCCCCTTTAAGCTTTGCGCAGATCGATGCTCATGTTGTTGATCACTGGATTGTCTGGTCCAGACTCGATTATTTACAGACCGTCGCCATATAGCTGGAATATTGCTAAGTGCGACGTAAAACTAAACGTACTAACTCACCCCATTTGACATCAAATGAACTGTTTGTTTACATATCAGTGCAAATTTAGTCCTCTGCTATATATAAGTGGTAAAATTACAATGTTGGCCATGTTGAAAGCCATTTTGAATTCTGTGTAATATGGAATAATTCCATATAACATGCTGTCACTCTAGAACAAAACAGGAGACAAAAACAACTGGTTCTAGGTGAAAAATAATGTAAACATTCAATACATAAATCACCACCACACATTTCCATGAAAAGTCGGAGAATCACTTAAATCCCATGCCTCAAAGAATAAGCTGTAAAATATTGTATTCCCACGACATGACCGTACAAAATTACTTGTTTTGTGCCCAAGCCACCACTCTAGAAGTGACAAGTGTCAAAAACCATCAAAAGTATCAACTTTGGTTGTAAATGGAAACATTCAGTGTTAATTTTTATGCAAATGTAAGTGCCGAGAAGGCACCACATGACAATTCAAGATGGCGGCCAAAATGGCAGCCATTTTTATTTTTTTTCAAAACAAAAATATGTCAAATAATTTCTACATCCTTTAGCAATACAGAAAAGTCAAAATGAAAGTGATCAGTTTGATAGTAGTGAAACTATCCATGATTAACTTTGACCTGTTGTCGGGCAGCAAACCAAATGTCATGAAAATGTTCACTGACCCCCACCACATAAAGTGGCCTGTGAAAAAAAGCTGATACCACAATCTGAGAATATTACAGGCCTTTTCATGAGCCCAAGACATCATACTAACTGAAAATAGTGTCAAACCAAATCAGTACTGGGGAGGCTACGAAATCCTATTTCTAGGCCCCTTTTTGAGATTCTCCTCCTGGACTAATACTGTTGCGCGCATTCCAAGGAACTCCTGTCATTCCTGGATCATTCTGGACATTTTAAAGATGATCCCACACTTGACCCCAGTGATAGGCAAACCTCTACTATGTGCAAACCTCTTCATAATGAGAGGATAGAAAGGATCCATTAACCTCATCATCGTCTGGTTTGCTGGATACTGGATAAAGATGCAGAATGTCAACAGTGATGTGCGGGTTGGGGACATAATAGCACGTTGAGAAGACTGGAACTCCCCTCAGGTGCCTCAGATAGGAACAAACTTGTTTTTTGCCCGACAAGTACTTATTGGCACTTGTCCTTGAATCAGAGTATGGATATGAGATTCAAGAACCACCTTTCACTGAAGTTTCAGGCATTGCAGCGCTGACAATGGGAATTCCATATTGTGAATCCACCATGGACTGTTTCAGAGATCAAATCAGGGCCGAAATTTCATCTTCATTCGTTTCTTTCCAAACACATTCTTGTTTGCCCCTTTCTATCACAACTCTCTTCACTGTCACTGGTGGGGTAGACTACTTGTTAAAGCATTCACTCGTCACCCGGGTTCGATTCCCTATGATGGGTACAATGTGTGAATCCCAACACTGGTGTCCCCCCCCCCCCCAACGCAGTATTGCTGAAATATAAACGACGTAAAACCATACTGTCTCACCCACTCACTCACAATCTATGTTCGTAAAAGAAACAATCTTTTTAACCATGTGATCATAACATGCTCAGGGATCATATTATCTGCACAGGCCACCCTTTGCAGTGGACCTCATAGGATATTTCGGGTAGGTGGTTTGGTTGGTGCCAATGAAGTGGTTGACCTTCTACTGCCATAATTTCCAACCATAAATCTTTGTCCAGGTTCAGTGTTATCAGCAGTTCAGCACTTCACTGGAAAAGGGCGGCACAAAATCGGTATCTGATCCACTGTCATACATGAAAGTGGTTCTGCTTCATCATTGGCCTCATAGTTGCTTAAAATGTCCAAAATCTAATTCACACCTTCGCAGCTCTTCCTTTGTTTGGCACCCGTGGCGAACCACCTCCTCGTGGTGGGTGCTGGGTAATGCTAAGAGCTCGCCGACACCCCCGTAGTGGACCCGGGGGGATATTTGGCGTGGGTTGCGTCCCGTGTCGGTGGAGGACGGGATCCTGGTGGTTGAGGGCACTGGGGCTTTTAACTGTGTTCCATTGCCCAACACACCACTTTGGCCCTTACTTCACCTAGACGGGTGGTAGAATCGGCCCGTTTCTATCAATCGGCTGGTCACGCCAAGCCCTGTGCTATAACTCTGTAGTGTTGCACAAAAAATTGAGAATTGTATGTTTATATTTTCTAGCCTTGGCGAATTTCGAAACAGAATTTGAAAACGTTACTGTTTATTATTGCCTAGAGTCGTATCCCAGAAGGCGGTGGCTCATGGGCCAATCTGGTGGAATCATTAATCTTTTAATTTTTCTGCTGGAGTATATCATCCGAGTATCCTTGGTGCTGCAAGCCGGAGACCCGCTTGTTTTTAGCATTGTCCTTGTGATACTCCGTGGTGGGTTGGGAGCTCGGATGATGAACTATTCAACCATAACCATGGCTTCTCAAATCCCCATTACAAAGAAAAAACGTCCACTTGACAATGATCCAGATGATAACGACCAAAGACTGTCCACTTCCATTGATTACTGGCCACGTTTTGTCGTGATTGAGACTCAAGATAACAGCAGACTGAAGTTGAACCCTTTTGCGATACAGAAAGGCATACAAGGAATTGCTGGTGACGTCAAAAATATCAGACGTTTGCGTTCAGGTGCGTTGCTCGTTGAATGCAACAGAAGACAACAAACTACTAACCTGATGTCTACCACCACATTCGTCGGCATTCCAGTATCAGTATCTCCACATAGGACACTTAACACAAGCAAAGGAATCATCAGGGATAGAGATGGATTATTTGCCGACATGTCTGAATTTGATATTGTTTCAGAAATGAAAGATCAAGGGGTCACGTACGTTAAGCGTTTTACAACACGTAAAAACCAGGAGACCATTCAGACTAATACCTACCTCTTTTCATTTTCCTCTCCAACAGCTCCCAGATCTGTAAAAGCAGGCTATTGTCACATCAATGTAGACACCTATATACCCAATCCATTAAGGTGTTTTAAATGCCAGAAGTTTGGTCATGGTGTTAGTACTTGCACATTGTCTGTTGTGTGTGCTCACTGTGGTGAGAAGACACACACAACAGAAGATAGTGACAGTGACTTTAAAAAATGCACCAACTGCTCAGGTGACCATTCTTCATTTTCTAAACAGTGTCCAATTTGGAAAGAACAAATGGAGATAAATAAAATCAAATTTACACAAAATATATCTTTCTCTGAGGCCAAAAAACTGGTAAAAAGATCTGATCTTCCAGAAAGTTATGCTACAATAGCAAAAACATCATCGGGTTCTAGCTCTAAAACAACATCAACCACAGGCTGCCAAACTACCTTGACTTGGGTCAATTGTGATTCTCCACAGCCTTTGTGCACTGCTATATCATCACAGACTGAGGAATCACTTCCTAGTACCTCAAAGTCGTCTTCTGATCACAAATCATCAGCATCTCAGTCACATTCAAAGTCTCAATCAACAGCTGATAGTCGACAAACGGTGAAAAGTAAACCGAAGCCAAAGTCTGATGCTTCAAAACAACAAAGTGGCAGAGCTCCCAAGGGGTCACAAAATAAAGTTCAATTGTTTAATAAATACGGGTCTCTTGAAGACATGGACGTTTCTGAAAACGTCCATTCTAGGGCACATAGCTTGTCGCCCTCCAAAAGAGTGCGGGGTAGATCCCCAATAAATCCACCCAAAAGATAGTTTATTCCAATAATATTGTACAGTGGAACTGCAGAGGATTGAGGACAAATTTACATGAATTACAGCTATTAGTCCAAGATTTTACACCTTCAGTGATATGTCTCCAAGAGACATATTTAAAACAAACAGATATATTTGACCTTCGTCATTTTAATGCGTATCATTGTTTTTCACCTCCGGGTGATAGAGCCACTGGCGGATCATCCATTCTTGTCAGACAAAATGTTATTCAAAGCCCTGTTTCGCTTGTTACTAATATGCAGGCTGTTGCAGTAAGAATTACTTTACATGTAGCGTTTACGCTATGCTCTCTTTATATTTCGCCGTCTTCGGCGTTTGCCAAAACCAATCTTCAAGGTCTATATGATCAACTCCCGAAGCCCTGTATTATAATGGGAGATTTAAATAGGCACAACCCACTCTGGGGTAGTGTAAATACAAACACTAAAGGTAAATTGTTGGAGGCCTTTTGTTCTGACAATGATTTATGTATTTATAATGATGGTTCCAACACATATTTACACCCTGGTACAGGGACTTATTCTGCTCTCGACTTGTCACTCACAAATTCAGAACTACTTAATGAATTCGAATGGTCAGTCCACGATGACCTCTGTGGAAGTGACCATTTTCCTACTATATTAAAAGCTGTTACTCCATCTGATGTTCCTCCATCATCAAGGCGGAATTTTAAAAAGGCTAACTGGGCTTTATATGAAACACTGTGTTCTGAAAAACTTAAACCCGAACGTTTTATTGACGTTCCCGATGCTATTAAATGTTTTTCTGATGAATTGAACTCCATAGCTGATGAGTGTATACCAAAGTCCTCTGCAGTTCCACATATTCGAAAACCATGGTTCAACGATGACTGCAAACAAGCTAGGAAGGCAAGGAAAAAAGCAGAACATTATTTTCGTCGCCATCCAATGGTGCATAATTTAAATAAATTTAAAATTTTAAATGCTAAAGCGCGGCGTACGTTTAAACAGAACAAACGCCAATCTTGGCAAAATTATGTATCTAAAATAAATTCTCGGACACCCATGTCCAAGGTATGGAACATGGTCCCAAAAATTAAAGGTAAAGGTACTAAATCTACTGTCCATCATCTTAAACATGGAGATCAGTTACTTACGGATAAATCAGATATTGCAAATAGACTGGGCGAAACCCTCGCTAAACATTCTTCCTCTTCTAATTATTTACCTAAATTCCAGCAGTATCAAAAACAACAAGAAAAGAAAACTATTAATTTCAATTCTGATAACGGGGAAGATTATAATGAAACGTTTTCTATTCATGAACTCCATACTGCTCTTGATCAAGCTCATGACACTGCTACAGGAGCTGATAACATACATTATCAACTCCTGAAGCACTTACCAGAATCCTGTTTAGAGACGCTGTTATCAATATTTGATGATATTTGGACTTCCGGGAAATTTCCTTCTTCATGGCGTGATGCCATAGTAGTACCCATACCTAAACCTGGATGTGATCATACGGATCCATCTAATTATCGTCCGATTTCATTAACTAGCTGTGTTTGCAAGACCATGGAACGCATGATAAATAATCGACTTGTTTGGTACTTGGAAACAAATAACCTTATCACAGGTATACAATGTGGTTTCCGTAAAAACAGAAGTACTGTCGATCACTTAGTGCGTTTAGAATCATTTGTGAAAAATGCACTAATCAATAAACAACATGCTGTGTCTATCTTTTTTGATCTTGAGAAGGCATATGACACAACCTGGAAGTATGGCATTCTGAGAGATTTACATGATTTCGGTTTGCAAGGTCGTTTGCCTGAATTTATAGCCAACTTTTTAAATAACAGACAATTCCAGGTCCGTGTGGGTTCTACCCTGTCTGATCATTACAATCAGGATCAGGGTGTTCCACAAGGCAGTATTTTGTCAGTCACACTTTTTAGTATAAAGATAAACAGTTTATCAAAAGTTTTAAACGATTCAATTGATGGATTGTTATTTGTGGATATTTTTAATATTCCTTGTCGTGGTAAAAATATGCATACCATTGAACGACAACTACAGTTGTGTTTAAACAAAATTAATAAATGGTGTCTTGAAAACGGCTTCAAATTTTCTAAATCAAAAACTAACTGTATACATTTTTGTCGTAAATATAAACCACATAAAGACCCTGAACTATCTCTAGATGGCACACCAATTAAAGTTGTGAAGGAAGCTAAGTTCTTGGGTCTCATTTTTGACTCACACTTAACGTTTTTACCGCATATTAAATCACTTAAGACTAAATGCCTGAAAGCACTTGACTTGTTGAAAGTGGTTTCAAATTCAAAATGGGGAGGGGATCAAGCTACCCTTCTCCATCTATATCGATCTCTCGTACGTTCGAAACTCGATTATGGCTCCATTGTCTATGGTGGAGCCTGCAAAAGCAACTTAAAACTATTAGATTCAGTCCATCATCAAGGTCTAAGACTTTGTCTTGGCTCCTTTAGAACTTCACCTGTTGACAGCCTGTATGTCGAGGCTGACGAACCATCTCTTGAGCAGCGACGTATAAAATTAGCTTTACAGTATGTAACAAAACTATATTCAAATGAGTCCCACCCCGCATATAACTGTGTTTTCAATCCCCTGTATGAGGATTTACACAAAAAGAAATCTTCTCTTGTTCCGCCTCTTGGTTTAAGAATAAAACCACTTATTTCTGCTGCCAGCATTGAGCTGGAAAACATAGCTCCTTCCTGTCTTCTTTCTTCTCCTCCTTGGCAGTTGGTTAGGCCACAAGTTGACCTAACATTGACGACTTTTAAAAAATCAGAAACGAATGAATTACAGTATAAACAAGAATATAATCAACTGATACATAAATATAGCAATTATAAATCCTTATTTACAGATGGGTCCAAGGGCGGTGGCGCAGTTGCTTGTGCCACTGTCATTGGATCCAGAACAATATCTTCTCCATTACCCGATAATAGTTCTATTTTTACAGCAGAAGCTAACGCCATATTAACAGCTCTCAAATATATTCAAAGACACCCTAAACGTAAACAATATATAATCTATTCCGACTCTCTTTCTTGCCTTCAGGCTATTAAAAATATCTCTTGTGAACATCCACTTTTAATAGAAATTATTGAATTGTATAATAATCTTGCCACTGGCCAATACGACATCGTCTTTTGTTGGTTACCTAGCCACGTAGGTATTTCCGGTAACGCAATGGCCGATCTTGCTGCCAAGGCAGCACTCAACAAATCTGTGACACCACTTCTTATTCTATACTCTGATTATAAAGCCAGCATTAGAACTTATATACGTGATCTGATGCAGAAGAAGTGGGACACCCAAGTGGGCATAAATAAATTACATGCAATAAAACCCTATATTGGTTACACCTACTTGGGTTGTCAGTCCAGATTTGAAGAGGTCATCATGCGGCGATGTCGTATTGGCCACACCAGATATACACATGAATACCTTTTGAAAGGTGAGGATCCTCCGTTCTGCATCCCTTGTGATGAAAGAATCACAGTCAAGCACATCTTGCTTGACTGTGTTGAGTATTCCATCACAAGGGATGAGTATTTTAATTCACATACTATGAAGGATCTTTTTAACAGTGTTAGTCCTCATTTAATTATTGCATTTTTAAAGGAATTAAATTTGTTAACCGAACTGTAAATAGATAAATATTTTAAAATTGGAAGATTAAATTAGTAACTCAAATCGTTAGTGGCTGTACCCTCAAAGGGGGTTGAAGTACCGTAAAATAATTGTCCTCCTGAGAGGGTACGTAAGTCCAAAAACATTTGACGTAAATTTCAGTTTTCCAGCTTTTTAATCGTAGAATAAGTGTGTTTTTACTTTATGGCTAGATGTGTCTAAATTGCTAAGAGCTGAAGGGATGATGTAAATCCAGCTAGGGTCCATGCAGGAAGCAAATGTACTGTAAGTCCCCATGGTCCTTAGTATGGTGATCTTCCTTCAGTTGTTGGCAAGCTATAGCTCATTTTTATATTGTACTGTCCTCTATAGATACATTGTTTTAGGTCTATTGACTAGTTTTATATTCTATTCTGTGATATTCTAGTCAGTTTTACTGTCCTTCGTTGACAGGGTTTTACAATGTCCGTGTTAGTAATTCATTTGTATTTTTATAATTAATCGTTCTCGTCACGATATGGCTGCAATACTGCCGATGTGACGTTAAATACTAACTCACTCACTCACTCTTCCTTTGTTTGCTCATTTTGACATTATTGAAAACCTACTGTCAACTCGTTACCTAGACTTTTTGGATGCAGAACACAAGACAGCAATGTGTCCGGGTCTGTCAGGCGAAAGAATGCATTTAACGGTTTAACATGGCTAAACATTAATAATGACCATAAAATGTTATTAGAAAGTAAGTGTTCATGAAAAGTTTTTGAGACATGTATTCACACAACATAGGCATACATAAAGTCTCAGCTAAAAGTTCTACTTCGTTTCATGATATAGAAGCGGAAACAGGCACCCGGGCCTCTCAGGCCCCAGGATACAAGCTAAGGGTTAATACAGATGACCCAAACTTGACTTAAGATTATAATCTGTATATGAAAGTAGCCTATAGGTGTGTAAGATACTGCTTACTTTAACACAAACTGGTATTCTAGTCATTATATGATTAAAACTGTTAAGAGTGTATTTTCTGTATATTTTGTTATTAATTCAGTAATAATTATTGTTTGGTCACAACATTTAGTGCTTTGAATAATAATTATGATGGGTCACATTTCGTTTAATAGATGGTCAGCAGTTTTAGGATTCTGGATTTCCGGAATTTATCTGCTCTTAGTTTTCTATGTGTTTACTTCCGGGAGACTGTTTCGAGGGCATTCTACACTGTTGGTGATGGCAGTAAGTGCTCGTACTTTCGAGAAATGACTGATAGTGTATATAAAGGCTAGTTACCATGTTGTGATACACAGACGGACACAGATACACACATTCATATCCATTCGCTCTAGTTAATCATTCTGCCCCTGCCTATCATTCTGCATCTACTGCTGTCACACTACTCGCCATGTTACATTCTGCATGACTGTTTCTCTCTCACACCAAGACTTTGGTGAGTTTGCTATACTATATATTTTGTGACCCATTGCCTTAGATTTTGTCTCACTTTTATTGTATTTGAAATCGATATTGTTATATTGACTTGTGACTTTGTATGCCTTGCTCTCGTTGCATAATAATACAGAATTTGAACGTTTACGACTTGTCTTTGTTCTGTTTTGCTGGTTCACAGGGCATTTCGTACATAGTTTGTCACGGTACATTCTTAACTGTAACAAAACCGAATTGTAGCAATATCACAGGTGCCTCCAGGCTGTTCATCTTTGAATGTACCAAAAGCATTTTGCAGCAAGTCAGTTTCAAGGACAATATTATACATTTTTCAGCATATGACATCCTGTTTCAAGGACCTGTTACAATTCCAGTGGAAGGGAGCGTTCAGTCGTCCATTTGTGACTTTACCATTGCTCTCTGGGTCAAGGTTGAAGATGTAGACTATGGTGACATAAAATTCCAAATCTACAGTCCCATAATAAAAACTGGCATTGAAGTGTCCATCTCGTCAGACGTCAAGGTGATTCTTCGAAACAGGTAATTGTACTCAGCTTCTGCAGTTTTATCATGTTTAGCCTTTGTGTCATCAGCAAAGGCTAATTGACTAGTTTCATTTTTTTTTTCACCTGCTCTGTCATAAACCTTTTTTTGTATGTGTGATGCTGCTTTATTTCCCAGAGCGAGTTGTAAGCTTTAAGTTTCATCTTTGAAACCCTTTGTAGATATGCTTTTATTGTTCATGTCAGTGAGTGATTTCGACTTCAAACTTGGGTTTATCCTTTATACATATGCTTCTAGAAAACACATTAAAGTGTTACCACCCATTTTATCATTTCAGGGCTTACCATGTCCAGAGATACAGAGATTTTACAATTATATTTTGGAACAAAACTGTTAAAAGTAAAATCATGATTGAACTTGCAGCAGACAGATCGGTAACCATTGTGGAGGGGCGTTATGTATGTGGCAAAGTTGAAGGCACTGACAGGGGTGGAAAACTGGCAGGGGTGGAAAACTTCCACCTCTTGAAAAAATTAAACCAATTTCATTTATTATTACTGAAAAGCTCAATATTTGAACCATTACATGTCCAACTCTCCGACATTGCCTGCCAACCTCTTTTGCAAAAAATAAGAATCATTTTTTTTTTCAGCATTAATAGTCAGTCCCCATTTAATAGGTGCAATAAATATACATCACATGCTAACCATCTTGTAAGTCTTTAATGTCATTACTGAAGAGGGCCGCGTCGACGGCAAATAACAAGAGGAGCAAGCAAACACGTATAAAGAAATAACAATACCAATAAAACAGATAATTCCTTTATATCATTAATAGATTCTCTATCATTAATCCTCTCAATGCTACTGTCGAACCCATTCAACCAGAGTGCAGGATAATGACATCTCCAAATAAAACTTGCAATAATTATTCAACGAGTCGGATTTACGTGTCATATGAATTATGGATGGAATGCACTAATTCGCTAGAAGAGATCAGACAGTCGTTGATTCGCCATTACCTAGATTGCTCCCTCATGTAATCTACGATTGTAGTAACGGAAGTGATGTGATTTCCCCACTTGCGCAATCGAGAACAATCCAAAAATCATTTTTAATTCTTGTGTTCGTCTGTTCGGACATGTTTTTGGTTCGCATAGTTACCTACTTTTTTTGTTCAATAAAGTTGTTTCCTGACGGGTAGGTATGGTTTGTATCCCTTAGGTGTGCTTGTCAAGTTAAAGAATTATTTAACTGCACTTACCTTGCTACCTCGTGTTGTCTTTTCTCTCACTTGGGTTCGGGTTCGCCCGTGTCGTGTGTGAGTGTGGCATGGTGTCTCGTGGGGGTGTTATGTCTTGCTGCTTATTCTTCCTTCATGTGGGTTTCCATGTCGATGGGTATCTTTGGCCTTGTTTCACTGCATTTATATGTTTTTTGTGCCACGTTGTGGTGTAATGCAGACAGCCATTTTGGTTGTTTGCCCTTCGCTGTCACAAGCTTACTGGCGTGCCTACTTTATAGTGGGGGTGCGTTGTTGGTGCATTTCTGGTATAGGGGTGGTTTTCCCTCCTAGCGCTTTTTTTCAACGCATTATTATGTGGATGTTTTGTGTGTTGCAGTTAACTGTGTATGACTCACCAGTTTTTGCACTCTTTGGAGGAGGACTCGCGTACCAGGGTTAGACGTTGCTTGCGTTCCCGGTCTAGATCACCCTGGCGCTCCTCTAGGACTCGGCGCTCGCGGTCGCCTGAGCCTCCTCGGGTCTCATCTAAGGAGTCTACGGCTTCCTCTGACACTCAGCGGCTTGAGTCAACTTCCAAGTTCTGGGAAGACCTGGAAGAGCAGTTCTTTTGCCCGGATTATGAAGAGGAGGCAGGAGGTGTCAGTGATGGTGGTGGTACTTACTTACCATTATCAGCAGTCTTTGAGTGGATCGCTGACAGGTTACCAGACTGCCATTCGTCTTCGGCGGATTCCAGCAACCCGGCGAACATTCATTTATCTCCGGAACTGCTTATCCCACCTCATCCTATGGTGGCGGATGCCGTGGCCCTTTTAGGTGAGGATTTTGCGAAGTTATCATTAAATCCGACTATGAAGGCATCTAAGTCCAGGAGGTCAGATTAAAAGATTCACAGCCTGGATTTCGCTGACAGTGGGGCTGTCCAGGATGAATCCCTCAAGCGACTATCGGGCTCCTCGCAGTCCTGTTACAAAGTACAGGATTCCAAGTTGGCGGCCATCACTACGGAACTCAAGCGCATGCTTGAGCCGATATCCAAGCTGGCTTCTGCTACCTCGGCGGTGGCGATGCATTTGTCCGAGGACAACGCCTCCAGGATTGATCACCTTACCACGATCTTTGCCTGGCAGGGTAAGGTGCTACACGATCTTCTTGGACATCTGCAAGCGACATTGGCCATGACAACGTCGGTACGCTGGTCTGGCTTCTTGGACGCTTGTAACTGGCAGGTAGAGTTCAAGTGGCAGTTACTTCGTGCGCCCTTCACCTCCAAATTCCTCTTTGATGAAAGAATTCCTGCGGCATATAAGCAGCACGCTGAGTTAACCAACACAGAGGTGGCCTTATCAACCTTTGAGGCACAGGGATCGGCCTTTTGTGGCAGAACCAGAGGCAGTGGTAAGAAGAGATATATCCCAAGGAGGGAGTCTATCCGTTCCTTGTTCGGAAGAGGTCAGGGCCGTGTCAAGGACGCCAATGGTCAACACAAGCCCCAGGAACGCGGCCGAGATGCTTCGTCAGCATCCGGACGAGGTAGGGGCAAACGCCCCTACTCTGGGCGTTGAAGCCAGGGACTTTTACGACTGGGACCTCCCACCCCCAGTCGTACCAATCCACCCAAATCCAGTTGGCGGGAGACTAGGGGTCTTCTGGGCCAACTGGGCATTCCTGGGGGACCCGTTTGTGAGCAAGATTCTTAAGTCTGGCTACAAACTGCCATTGGTTGGGACTCCACCACTGACTTCCACACCCCAGTCACAGGTGTATTCTCAAGATCAACAAGCTCTCCTAACATCGAACATCGACATTTTGTTAACAAAGAGAGCCATAGAGACAGTGCTAGAGCCTCATCTTTCCCCGGGGTTCTACTCCCCGATCTTCATGGTGCCCAAGAAAGATTGCAACAAAATGCGTATGATCCACAATATGGTGGCTTTCAACAGTCTATATCTGGCTGAACCTCCACACTTCCGGATGATGTCATTGGAGCAGATCCGAGCCAAATTGTCACCCGGAGCTTGTCTAGCCAAAAAGAATCTACAGGATGCGTATCTGCACATGCCCATATTCCCACACCACAGGAAGTACCTGAGGTTCATGTTCAACGGGGTGCACTACCAGTGGCGGGTGCTTCTGTTTGGAATTTCTACGGCCCCATGTCTTTTCACTCGGATCACGCTGCCTGTTACCCGCTTTCTTCATCTAAGGGGAGTAGATTTCGATCTGTACATAGACGACTGTCTTCTCAACCACTGCAATCCTCAGTTGCTACGCAAACAATTGGACTTCTCCACCCACCTGTTACATCAATTGGGGTGGATTGTCAACACCGAGAAGTCACATCTGGAGCCAACGCAGGAGTTGACGTTCATCGGGGGGCTGTTTCTGACCTGGGTCAATCCTGTCAGGGTTCCTCCCAATCTGTGGCGGAAGATTCTCGTCTCTGACCTTCAGAGAGTGGCAGTCTCTGTTGGGTCTCTTGACGTTGGCGCAAGATCTCACTCTCAGAAGACGTCTCATGTTATGGCTATTGCAGAGGTTCCAGGAGAACAACCTCAAGTCATTGTTCCTTCTGCCTCAACACCTGCATCGGTACCTCTGGTGGTGGATGGTAGAGTCGAACGTTTGCGCACGTGTTTGTTTGAGACTTCAGCCACGATCACGAACTGTTTTGGGACACATCCCTGCTGGGGTGGGGCGCTCACCTGAGCGACCAGACAATTTCAGGGCTGTGGTCAGGCGCCAAAAACCAGTGGCACATCAACAACTTGGAACTGCAAGCTGTCATCTTGGCAGTGCGTCACTGGTTACCAGCTCCAGCAAACAGACAACTCCACAGTCGTTTGGGTAATTTGGAACCAGGGAACGACCAGATCCAAACAACTTTTGGACCAGATGTTCCAGTTAGCAGATCTTCTGGACAGCAACGTAATTGTAGTCGTGGTTCGGCACATCCCCGGCTGCAAGAATATTCTAGCAGACGTCCAGTCACGTTCCTGCAGGCCATCCCCGACAGAGTGGATGCTCCAGCCGGACGTGTTTCGCCAGCTCTGTCTTCATCACCGGAGACCCCTGGTGGACCTCTTCGCTACCAGCTTCAACCACCAGTTGCTGATGTATGTGTCTCCTGTACCGGACCCGCAGGCGCGGTCTTGGGACATCATGACTTGGAGGAGGAGCTGTTGTGTCCCGTTAGAGCTCTTAAATGCTACATCAGGAAGTCGGCTTCTAAGAGATGTTCCCGTAAAAGACTTCATACCGTTTTCATCTACCTGCAAAGGGGAAGTGAACAGGAACACAGTTGCCTTTTGGCTTCGGTCCACAATCCTGGCGACTTATGATGCCAAGCGTCTACCTCACCCGGTGGCGAACAACCCGCACGAGATTAGAGCGTTGGCATCTACCATGGCCCTCCATAGGAATTGTACAGGGCCACAGATTATGGAGGGCTGCTTTTGGAAATCATTGACTGTCTTTGATTCCCACTACCTGAGGGACTTGGCGGTTGAGGACATGGAGGGGTTACAGTTTTGGTGGTTACCCAGCAACTTACCCGGCCGTCCACCCATTAGGTAACAATGCTTTTGCTTACCGTTGGTCCTAGGATTAACCTCACCCTCAGGGTGCGTCGGTTTTTCTTTTGAGTTCCCTTGGGTCACTCTTTGTCCTGTTTCCAGGTTTGTCTTGCGACTGTTTGCATGGGTCTCCCAGGTCACCTGATGCATGTGCACTGTCTGCTGAGGGATGGTCCTCCGGAGTCCACACCACCATGCATCTGTCGAAACCATATGCACAAGACCTATGCTAAGGTAAGTTAGAAATTTATTACAATCTAAATATTTTAGATATTTAAATACTTACCTTACCATAGGGTGGTGACTCCCTCCCAACGCTGGATACTCCTCCCCACTATTGACTTGAAGTGATTTTTGGATTGTTCACGATTGCGCGAGTGGGGAGATAATGTCACTTCCGTTACTACATTCGTAGATTACATGAGGTAGCCATCTAGGGAATGGCGAATCAATGTCTGATCTCTTCTAGCGAATTAGTGCATTCCATCCATAATTCATATGACACGCAAATCCGACTCGTTGAATAATTATTGCAAGTTTTGGGTAAACTGCACTTTACGGGTCCCTGGAAGTGTACGTGACAGGCATGCGCAGAAGCCATATTTACATTGAAGCGAGCACTAACGCTGACGCCATTTTTTGTTTACTCTGGCGATTAACTGCTGCTGTTCTATGGCCTTGTTTGACCTATTAAATTACCTTTGGGTTATAATCGAGAATCAGCTCAAGACCTTCATTCCTCAACATTATTTTAGGGTCAGTATTATGTCATGGTATTGTCAATTGCAGTGTTTATTCATTTTTAAGATCACGATATACAATTTCCCAGTGCTAACCGAATGTATGATTTTTTTGCAATTTCATATTTCAACAGAATGGGGGGTTTTAGGGGGGCAGGTGCCCCCCTACATTATTTTTACATATTTCTTATCATTTCTTTTCTATTCCTAATAAACAAAAAGAGGTAAGTTCATTTGATGTCTAATATCAAAACGCTTCACTTACATTACAAGAAACAAACCTCCGCTTGCATTAAATTCATCCGAATCCTGAAGACCATTTTCTTTATTTTCAATTTCAATCATTTTAAAGTATGCATTGGTTTTGGGGGGTCAAACACATGGCGGATAAACGCAAGAAATATTACAAAAGGATCATCAAAACAACGTAAATATTTTTACCTCACCATGAACTATCATACAATCCTTTCGCAGTTCCATACCTGGGCAGGGATGCTTTCACAACTCTCCACGTACTATCAATTTTATTTGTGCACGCACCATTCTCTGCATTCACAAATTCCTTACTGTGATTTACTGTCACATGCACATATCCCATCTCATTCAAGTTGTGGCATTCCTAGTAACCCACTACCTTATTTGGAACATTCGACACGTGTGTCCACATTTGACCAATCAGAGAAAAGGAACATCATGAGGATTTCCCTTTGATTACTAACGATTGGATTAATGTTTTGGAGCATTGCTAAAATTCGTGTTTAAAACTCTCATCTTTCAGACGAAGTTTGAAACTTTTGCCAGTAAACACGAAAATGACCTCTAAATTCGTCTAAAATGCCTCCTAACAGAGATCAGCCCGCTCTCGTGTGCTTTTCTTTTATATATGACGCGCTGTGCGCGTCGCTTACTGCTAAAGGCAGTAAGCTCGCGCCGAAGGCGCGTACACGTTACTATAGAATACATTTCTACTTCCGGGTGACTGCCGAAGGCAGGGACCCGTAGACTGCAGGTGTCAGGAGCATTTGGAGATGTCATTATCCTGCACTCTGGTTGAATGGGTTCGACAGTAGCATTGAGAGGATTAATGATAGAGAATCTATTGATATAAATGACCTATGGTAAGGTAAGTATTTAAATATCTAAAATATTTAGATTTTAATAACTTTATAAATATATAATCTTCAATATGTATATGTACCTTAAAATGAAATGCCTGCGAATTAAAAATGTGATCGCCAAATTTCTCGGCACGGGGAGACTTATAGATTGTCAGTGTCATAACAATAACATTATATTGTTCTGTATATATTGTCACAAGAGGAACAGTTTTGATGATTGAAGATGTCATGAATAAAATCATGTTTTCGAACGAAACGAACGAAACCAGAGCTAGTGTGAGACCGTGAGAATGTAATGTACAGTAAATGTATTTCATAAAAATAGATGACTGCTTAGAAAACAACTGTCATCGTCTTTGTGAATCAGTATTTATTTTAGACATTAAAACAGCTAAACATCACATCTTTTGTTCACGAATTTGGAGCAAAATTGAAATTATTTTGTTACTCCAAACAGCAGAGCTTTCGGAGTTAATTCTACCTAGTATAATACGGGTAATGTTTCAGATCAAATTGTTTGACGTGTGAGCGTATGTTCTGAAGGTTCTTGTGTGAATGTATCTAATCAACTAAACGTGATAACACTTATTGTCTGTGAGGAACTAAATGTGATAACAATTATCTCTAATGGGCAACTGAAGAACTAAATATGATAACACCTATGCGTAAAAATCAATGTGTGAAGTACTTATTAAATGTTCAAACTTTTTGTTGATGAATTTCTAGGAATTTAACTAAATTTACTAACTCCTAATATCTAAATGCTGACTCTGCCAATGTTCAAAACCCGACTAATACCAAACTATTCTAACTTCGAAGTATCTAACTTCTGACATTCTTTACTAAGAAAACCCAACTGATTGTCTAAACTAAAATATAAACCTAACCTAACTCAAAACGTCTGTAATCTGTGATGTTGAAAAATCAACTAAAAATGTTTAACATTGAATCTGGGATCCTGTACAGTTCACTCGTATGTAAATCTCGTGCAGTCTGTGTCTATGGAATGAGCGAAAATGGATGTGTTCCTACGGATGTTTGTTTATTCCATAAACACTGACTGAAGGAGATGCGTTTCTGTGAACACTCCCGAACAGTGTATAGAAAAAATCATGTCATGTGGCTCAGTCCAAGGCTCCATACAACTTTTAGATATTGCACTAGTGCAACCTGAACGGCAAAATGTACCTCATGTTTATGGCCATACTTTTTACCTACTTGCACACTATGTTCATATTTTACTGTTAATCTGGAAAACTGACTCTTTCTTGTGATGAAATTTCATGAAGTAATATGAAATTATCATACCAGACCTAGAATAATTTTGTTGTAGTTATATTTTGAATATGGAATATCAACACTAGATAATTAATTGTTGAGCAGGAGGTGCAACCTGTGTTTGTGGCATCAAGGTAATCATGAAAGGTGACACCAGGGACAAGTAGATTTCTTTTTCCTAATACTGATTTCTGCAGGGAGTGGTTTTTGTTGTCCAGTTTGGAGCTATTTCATTAAGATTTCACTTTGGATTTTTTTCATTGCCATATGTATGTAGCAAAGACATATATATCAAGTGCTTCCAGATCTTAAACGAAAGACTGCTCAGTGGTTGGCATTTTGTTATGCAAAGAAGACTGTTCTTGATGTTTCTTCTTTTATGATGGTTTAGGCTATTGAACACTAAATAATTGGAGTATATCATCATCAGACACTTCAGCAAACAGAAACAATCCTTGAAAGTTCAATAGACTCATTTCATATTGTGACATTGCTCCTAAACCCAGGAAAAGACAATAAGGTAGAATAATTTATATTTACAGAATATGAAGCCTGTTTACTTTCACCAGAGACAATATAACTTATTACATTTGTATGGTTTCTTTTTTTATCAAATGATAACATTTTCTGATAAATATACTGTTACTGCGACAACATAAATGACATTAGTCATGTGTGATTCAAAATAATTCACCAAACAAAGAGGTACTGTTGAAAACAAAAATAGCTCATCACCCATTTGTATTTGATGTACATTTTGGCATGATATTATAAAGAAATAAAATACACAAAATAATTTATCTAGCCTCATGTAAGAATGTCGAGTTTTGATTGGTCCATGTGACATGTACATCCATCATGATCCGCCGGCGGGAGTATAAAAGTCGTATACTCCCACTGCGAAAGTGATATCACCCTGCTATGCCTTGGTGACGACGCGAAGTGAGAAAAGCGTGCATCAACAAGCTTTTAGTTAGGTCAAACGATCAGCTGGTGTCAACATGGCAGCAAGTCGATTCGATGTGGGTTGCTTCGTTTTGATTTAGTGAAAACATTCAGCTAGATAAATGCATTATCACATCGTGTCTCGGGAAATACGGGGTTTTTATCAGTCGCTCGTAAGGTTGTATTCCCTTCGTATTTCCCCGAGACACAATGTGATAACTTATAATGTAATATCTATCCATATATTTTATGGCATACATGTAGTTGTATTCAAGAATTGTGTTTCCACATTACTGAAAGACATTAATTAAATTTGGTTATTTACATGTTGCTAATGCATTGACAGATCCTGAGTGTCTTTGTCCATGTCTGTTTGGGAGAAAGAAAAAAAATAGTCATAATATAGTTGCAAGCAACGATGAGGGCTCCTTGCGTTGAATACAACTCATCTGTTTGTAACTCACATGTTGACGTTGAAAGTAGTAATGGTAAGTTAATATGAATGATATAACTAACAGTTGAATGCTCTTCAACCGGAACTACTGGAAGTTTCTAGAAGCTGTTCTCAAAACCGTTTTTCTTAGATTGAAAAAAATATCACTTAGGTATCATGAATCTGACAAAGACAGGGAATCTTTGTTCAAACAGTCACAAAACTAGAAAATTTATCAACGGAACAAGTGTCCCTAATTTGTAGATGATACAGAGTTGTCTCTCAGGTTTAGGCCAATGATATCAGCTTCAGTGACGAATGCCTTTTATTGGATGCCATTTTGTATACAGTACATAAAGCACGGTTGCTTACTACCTCCTGTGAATTATCATTGAAATCATGTGGTATGTATGCATTGCAGAAACTAAGACACTTGTCCATACTTTTGTGACATTATGGCTTGATTATTGTAATTCATTGCTATCTGGATCATTTAACTATGCCTGCGCAAACTTCAGAAGGTACAGAACTCAGCAGAACTCGGCAAGATTGATAAAAGGAACATGTAGACATGAGCATATTAAGTCCATCTTACAAGGACTCCAGAAACTGACGTTTGTGTTTGAAGCTCTTCACTGTCTAGCCCCTCTGCATCTGGAGCAGCTGCAGTCATCTTCAACATAGATGTGTTACTAAGAAAGTTTGGTTTATAACATCCGTGGCCAAATATGCATTTGTTCACTTCGAAGCAAAATTTAACGACAGTTTATCCTTCATATACAGTTTGGGATGTCAGGGGAATATTGTTATCAGAGGTAATTCTATTAGCCTGTTTGACAACTGAAGCAGCAACAGCTATTACTGGAAGAAGCAGGACTTGAGTCAGTCAGGGAGTTTAGTTTTACGCCACACACAGCAATATTCCAGCTATATGGCGGCGGTCTGTAAACAATCGAGTCTGGACCAGACAGTCCAGTGATCAACAACATAGTCATCGATCTGCACTATTTGGAACTGATGACATGTGTCAACCGGGTGAGCGAGCCTGACCACCCGATCCCGTTAGTCGCCTCTTACGACAAGCACAGTCGCCCTTTATGGCAAGCATGGGTTGCTAAAGACCTATTCTACCCCGGGACCGTCACGGGTAAAGCATTACTTGACTATGTAAATAGCTCATTTGAAAATATTATCCTGGTTGACTACACTCCAACGTGTCCAAAACAATGATGAAGCATGGATCGTGATCCAAACTAAGAAGTGTGCGCAAAAAAACACAAGTGCTAACCTTCGAGTTCTAAACAAGATTCTTACACCTTTTCATATAAATGTGTCAATCAAACTGCTCCTGTTTATTTTATAACATTGATTGATGTATGAATCTTCTCGGTTATTAATATCTGCTGATCAGTTTGTTTTCAAAGGATTCAAAAGTTACTATTATTAGCTCTTTTCCAAACATTGCATTGTTAGACTTTTGATCTGCATTGCATGCCCAAACGTACTTGACAAGTTGTGAATCACATTTAATTGTCAGTAATTACAACGTTTGTACCATTTTCAACTTTATCCAGTTAGTGATAGTACTTTCAATATTTATGATGCGTATATTTTATGTGCATAAAGTACTCAAACATATCGCCAACTTGGCGATACCACCAAACTACGAGAGGAGAAACGCATGTGCTTGCACGAGAAATACATGCAAGATTTTTATGGATATCAACTTCTTTATATGAGAACACAACGTTTCGGAGTTAATGCTTACTCCTTCATCAGGTGAACTACCCACATCAACAAGTTCACCCAGTTACAACGCCCTTCCACCTCCAACATTCCTGAAGCTAACAACAACACCAACCCCAAGACAGTCATCAAACTCAGCAGTAAACCTCTCACACCATATCAGACGTCCCTCCTTGCCAAAGGCCTGAAGTATGTCCCAGTCGCCGCCAAGATCAACACAGATGCCTTCATCACCAGCATTGAAAGTGGACTTCAACAACTGGCTCCCAATGGCAACGTAGACTACCTCCGACACCAGATTATAGACACCATCAAGCAAGCTCCCAAGCCCCGCTCCAACCTCACGCACCAAGAGAGACAGGCCATCACAGAACTCAAGAATGATGACAGCATCACCATCACCGAAGCTGACAAGGGCAAAGCAGCAGTCGTCATGGACACCCCGGAATTCCTCCAGCTCATCAACAACAGTCTCTCAGAAACCACCACCTACCTCAACATCAAAGAAAAATCCGACGGCCAGACTGGAAAGACAACACAAGAAAACCCTGAAGGACCTCCACCTGATGAAGGAGTAAGCATTAACTCCGAAACGTTGTGTTCTGATATAAACAAATTGATATCCATAAAAATCTTCATTCTTATGTATTCCACTTCTAAATGCCCTTCAAAGACTCGGATAAGAATAGACATGAACTGTACAACTACTGAGTCGGCATTTAGGCAGCTTGAGGGATGGGTCTCAGTAAAGGTTTGAAAACAATTTAAATTGCTAAAATCAGTTACAACATGACCATTATATGTTTTTCAAAATGAGGGCTAAGTAGTTTATTTCCATACTTTTCCGAGTGTATTAGCGATCACACCAGGGATACTCCACAACTCTCTATATAGACTCCCTGATTACACCAACGGCACCTCGGAAGGACCCCCCATTAAAACTGCTGGCGTATCAGCCCATTCACACATTAAATATCGGAATTGCTATTACATACACAAAGCACATATATTTATACATATATAACTCAACTTTGAACATGCAGACTATGGTAAGTGGTGGTGTGTAGTCCTCTAACTTGTCTCCACGAAACAGCCCGACAGAGTGATTGAAGAAGCGGCCATAATCGTCATATGCTTAGTGAGGGTAATCTCCTGTAACTTTTCCCACATTCCCTCTCGTATCCCTGGGGATATAAAGATGTGCCTATTTTCTTAATCTGCCGAAACTTGTGGGTTTTGAGAGCCAGTATTGCTTACCATGACTGGTACATTCTTTCAAGCCTTTATGTGTGATTCCCACTGTCAGCTGCCTTGAGCTGTGACCGACTTTGTTTCGCACTCTTTTCTTTCATTATGGGCACGTCTCAAATGTAGTTTTAATCTGTTAGTAAAAGCACGCTCTGTCAGCGGACAGAGGGTGCATTTTAGCGACTCGGTTTGTCAATATGGGCACAGAATCTGGAAAGTTTGAAAGCCGCAGCTCTTGTAGTTTGAGTGCAGCAGATTTTGGGAGTAATGCAGTGGGTATTTTGCTTGAAAAACAGCACCAAAAACTTGAATCCAAAATAGGGGCCAAACGGTGCATTTTAGCGACTCGACTCGTCCGGTGAAATTCTAGACATTTTGATAGGATGTAGGATCAGCAGTTTTGGAGATATGTGAAGTTAGAATTAAAAAAAAATATTTAATTTTGATCCATCTCCCCTTTGCTATTGGATTTCACCTTCTGTTGCTTTGGCAACCTGGAAAAACAAAAAACTTCAATCCAAGATGGCGGCCAAATGGCTAGAGATACCGAATTTTGACCTGGGAGCCAAACTGATCGCCATCACATGACCAAGACACATACCTAATATAGAAGCGATTGGATCAATGCTAATGGAGTTATATTCCGTTTATGCTGTTTTAGGCACATAATGGATTTCTGCAATTTTAAAAGCTATATGGCTGCCAAACGATGAAACTTTTGATGTACATGTAAGAACATGAAATGTTAAGCGTTCCCCGTCAATGCATAATGCCAAGTATCACGACTTTCTGTGCAGAACCTGAGCAGCTACGCTGTTTCTTAGGTAGTGTCATCAGAATTTGTCGATTTTTTATAAAAGCCATTTTACTTGAGAATAAACAACAGAAGCTAGTGTCTATATATGCGTAACTAATCAAGATATCCCAACATAGCTGGAGATTCTTGATATTGAAGGTATAGACGCTATATATGCAAAATTGCAGATTTCTACAGTAGATGCATTCCGAGTTACGGATTGCGGAAAATGCCCACCCAACAAAAACTGCTAATTTCCTTAAAAAATCTTCAATCCAATATGGCCACCGCATCACGTGACTTTTGACATATAACCAAGAACAAAATGTTCAACAACCATAGGCAAGTTCAGATCAAGCATTTCAAGTATTGTACCTGCTATTCTTCCTTTGAAAAGAAAAGAAGCCAGTGTAAGTTTTTGAAGACACATTTTGCCCAGAAGTAGTAGCCAATATGGCAGCCATCGTATCCAGATATCCAAATTTGCCGATGCCTCAGGCCAGGGAGGTGACTTGACACAAATTCTGGAAAGTTTGAAAGCTGTAGCTCTTGTAGTTTGAGTGCAGCAGATATTGGGAGGAAAACAGTCGGGATTTTGCTTGAAAAACAGCACCAAAAACTTGAATCCAAAATAGGGGCCAAACGGTGCATTTTAGTTCAGGCGAAATTCTAGACATTTTGATAGCGCATCTGCTCAAGAAATCTGGAACTCATAGGACCAGTAGTTTTGGAGATATTTGAAGTCGAAATTGAAAAAAATGAATTCATTTTGATTTATCTCCCCTTTGCCATTGGGCCGACAGCCTGGAGATTTTAATGGGGAATCCTTCAGTCTTTTGCTTTTTGGTTTGTCTCTAAATCCTTTGAGTTTTAATAATAAATAATAATAATTACTTCAGATGTACTCACAAGGGCAGGTGCAGACTTCAGAATCTATTCCAATTTGAAGGGGAATATTTCAGGGGGACTCCTTTAGTCCTTTGCTTTTTTGTCTGTCTCTAAATCCTTTGAGTTTTCTTCTCAATAGGGAGGAGGGCTACCATCCTTGACCTCCCCAGCACAGATCCCCAACACCTCTTACCCATCTCCTCTACATGGATGACATTGAGCTCCTTGCCAAAGGAGAGACCAATTTGAAAGAACAGGTTCTCCTTGTCGAGTCCTTCTCTAATGATATTGGCATGACATTTGGATTCGACTAATGTAATACTCTTCATCTGAAACGTGGCAAGGTAACTAATGATGGATCGGTCAAGTTACAAGGGGGAGGAGTTATTGAGCATCTTGTGGAAGATCAGGCCTACACCTATCTTGGAATGCAAGTTTGAGGCAAGCTCCAGAATGTTCAGATTCAAGATAAACTTGGGGCCGAGTATAAATCTCGTTTAAAGAAAATCTGGAGCTCCGAGGTAAATGCTCGAAACAAGGTCAAAGCCACCAATACTTTTGCTGTGCCAGTCCTCTCCTATTCCTTTGGAGTAGTTGATTGGACAAAACAAGGCATCCAGGGCCTTGACCGTCTGACCAGAAGGATCATGTCTGATAACAGAGCACACCACCCTCGTTCCTCTCTTAATCGTTTATACATGCCAATCACTTCTGGAGGTCGGGGTTTGATTAATGTGGAAGCTCTTCATGATAGAATTCTATTGTGCACTTTTGCACATATTTAACTATCGGATGATTCTCTGGTGATGCACGTCAAGACTCACGATGAATGCAAGGAATTCCACAGCTATTTTAAGCGTGCCAAGGTTGTTGGACACAATTTGAAATTTGAAGTTGATTTTGCTCATGGCGATGTACTGCTGGACGTTACACTGATGGGAGTAGTAGTATATACAATGGGGGTTTTAAAACACTTTCAAGAAAAGTCTCTACAAAGCCTTATTTACTAAATAAGGCTTTGGTTGGGCCCTTAGCTCTTGCTACTATTACCCCTACTACTTAACGTGTGTTGGAGGTAACACGTGCCTATGTCACGTTTATATCGATGAAACAGTTTAACGTGAACCGCCTATGATCTCTTTGGTGTTCATAATAAAGGCTTGTTGGGCTTTTTGTATCCCCTGTTCTATGTACTTTTTTTTCTCGTCCTCGCTGATAGCAGACTTACGAGATTTAGACCGAATATCTTGTTTCATTCCGTTATATTTTGTGAGTTCAGAGAGGATTGAACGAAACTCCTCTTCTGAGATCTTACTATCAGAGAGTGCCGTGGAAATACGCCCACTTACTGTGTTGAGCTTTGCTTCGGCCAGAACCCTGATCTCGTCGTGTTTCAATGCCTTACGATGTAGTCTGCGTGATACTAAGTGCCAACCCTAACACCCCTGCCACCCCAGCTGTTATTTCAATACCTAGCACTATAGGTGCAGCCACGATGGTAGCCAACAACCCAACACCTGCCGCCCCTAGTCCCATGCTGGTTACCATAAGGGTAGTGTCAGCCCCGTCCACGATATTGAAAGCTCTATGGTACTTTTTACATAGTGCTTTCCGCGTGTCACGGTCTTGTTCTAGTTGGCGTTTCACATCACATAACTGCCTCAAGCGGAACCCATCTATGGTTTCCAGCGTCTTCGCTACTTCCTCTACGACTGGGTACAGACCCATCCTATAATATATATTTTGAAAGATATTTTAATTGGGTTTCAGTTAATACTCTATTAATGTATTTGAAGTCTACAAGATCTAGACTAGTAGTCAGGGTAATAGGTGAGAGGCTAATAGACTTTCCTGTTGTAATAAAAACCCCACTGAGGTTTATTAAGCGGTTTATAGGACCCATGTAATCCTGTTGTATAACAATACGACAATATTGGTCTCGGTGTTCGTCAAACCAGTGTATTGACACCCCGGGTAAAATTTGGTGTACTGTTGGGGGGTTTTCATTGTCTAAACCAAAGAAGACTTCTATGATGAGTGTGAAAGGGGGGAATAGTCTATAAGGACTATTGCTAAATGTTAATTTATTGTTTGACCTAGCACTTAACCCCCTTTTTTCCCCGTCCCAAATAGTTATCATGCGTAATTCCCTCTCCGGAATGAAATCCCCGGGCCAGATACCGTTGTTCCTAATCTTAGTGGTATACCCCGTATCTGCGTCTATTGTGATATAAGGTGAGGTGAGTGTTAAGTTGATCAGCCATTTGGGCTCTTTTAAATCTGATAACGACACCAGTCTGTACACGTTGTCTTTGAAGTGCAGGATGTATAATTCATCTTCCTCACCAGGCTGATCGAATCCCTCCGTATCTCCTAGGTCGTTAAGCGTAGTGTTGGGATGATTGGCCATTATTATACTATTACGATATAATTTCCAACTGGTTTTCTGATAATAATTCAGGGGTGAACTTCATACCCATGAAGTGTATGTTGTCAGGCAGGAAGATCTTGGTTAGTGATATCTTGTTTTCCACGATCACGTTGACCCCCTCCAGACTGGTGTTGGAGCCGACATTCACCCGCACGTAAACGTTGCAAACTTGATACTGGTGTCGTTTCACCCACCCGAGTTTGATCCCCTTCACGATCTCGACATCATTCCCCGATGGTTCCCCTAGGTAGACTTTGATGATCAGTGTTGAGTTTGCCGGTAGACTCTCTAGTATACTGACCACGCCTTCGAATTCAGACACCAACTGCAATGTCACGTTTTGTATGGCCAGTTTACTCGATAGCATGTGGGCTGCCATAGTGTTGAGTGGGCTGACGACTACGCTACGTCTCTGAGTTGGGACGTAAGCCACGAGCAGGGTTCCATTGTTCACGACTTTGTTTAGGTGGTTGTCTTTGTTATCCGTGAATACGTAGGGGGAGCCGAGCCTAATATTGAGAAACCAGTCGTTATCAGGTAACAACACCCACTTGTCATCTTCGGTGAAGACGAGCATATATGGCTTGTTTCGGGCGACGGTAGTGCTCTCAACATCGTCTAAGTCGAACAGTTTACCCCCGAACGATGGGTATATTATCCAGTTACTACCGGTGTTGACAAGGGCGTACTTAGTGTTGATTTTTGCTCTTGTGGTATCTACTATATCACTTAGGGTTCCACCGGAGACTTCAACGCGTTTGTAAATGTTGTTTTTCAGTTGCAAGGCGTACGATTTACCATCTACTCTGGGAGCGTCGAAACCGCTCGTGTCTCCGAGGTCGGAGATCCCGATATTGACGCACTTTTTCACTCCGGGCCCTTGTGCGCTGGTCATTTTACATGAAGCGTTAAGCTGAGGTATCCTATATTTACAGGATTATGATTTATATCTAACACCGATATTATCAGCTCAGGTATGTTGCCCTGGGTTAATCTCTTATACTGCCGTGGTGAAAACGACTCGGTTCTACCGTCGTTGTATTTCTCAGTTTTCACCGGCACTGCTCTCAGTATAGTGGAAGGGTGGCCTCCTTGAATGTTGTACGTTGTGCTCACCTGACCGAGATGAATGTACAGCTCTCGGTACGGTACTAGATCGGGTAACTTCGTGCCTGTGACGGTTGTTGTTGGTTTTATCTCGTCAGGAGACATACCGAGTATCCTCACTAATGGTCGGCCGAGCCTCAAGGAGGTTCTTCTGTTGTTGATTAACACCACTGTACCGTTTGAGTCGTTCATCTTGAGTTCGGCTCCCAGGGGTTTGAATACCTCGTCGTTTAGAGAGCACACGCTGTAGTAGCCGTCAGTTATCTGACTGCGAGTTCCACTGACGAACAGCTTATTGTTGCTGGCGTTGATGTTAGTCCATTGCGGTAGGTAGGTGATATCGCAGAGTGCGACTTCGAGTTGACCTGACGTGTTATCGATCGCGTGCGTCAGCTGAACGGCTTCACCGCTCGTTATTCCTGGAAGTGTTATGTACATGTTAGAGTATATATGCTCATTATATGATAGTTTTAAAATGTATTCCCCTGGTGTGTTTTACCCTAAACTGGACGTAGATTTCTCCCCCATGAAGATCGTGGTTGCTCCTGGGTTGTATTTCAATGCCCAGCTTTTAGATGTGTTCGATAAGTATAAGCTTTCGGTGACTAACGTCAAGGCAGTCCACGCTTGGTTCAACAACCCTATGCAGTTCTGGCAGAATCAATTCAACTTTGCCGTGTGGTGCGCTACAACGGGGTGTGGTGTGACATTGACCGACACTCGGCGTGGACCGCTGAGTCAGTCTGTGTTCAAGTTCCACGTGTACTACCAGGTCAGACGTATCCTTAAAGAGATCAGCGCCCCCCTCCCACAGGACAAAGCGTGGGACGCAACAAACAACCCGTACGATAGACGGGCCTACGAACGTATTTGCAATGAATTCGAAATAAACCCGAAGACGGATTGGCGTTTGCCGGGCCCGAACCACGGGTTGGGTATTCCTTATGATGGGGGGCGATCAGTGAAAGAAGTCAGTGATGATTTACTGAAACGAGATATACTACGCCAGGACTTTGCTTTGTCGAGTAATGAATGGAGGGATGATCGTATGAACTTTAAAGGTGGTGTTGCTTTCACAGTCCAGAAAGTGGAGCAGTCAACCGCAGACGGGTGGAAAATGTTCATGCTGGACACGTCGAAAGGGTTTACTAATGCCGGGGTAGTCAGGTTGAACGACTCGATTCGAACGTACGTGTGGGCGCTGTTGGGTGCGCAGTCGATGACGCGTTCCAACATCATCGGTAAGGGAACTGCTTACGACGCTCAGAAACAGTTCGTTGTCAACGTTGAGGATGCTATCAATGCTCCAGTTGATCTCCCGCGGGCCATCGACCGTTACCAAAACGTGTTAGAATACGCCAGATCGAAAGTCAATTACGTGTTCGGCGTGGGGCTGTACATGGCTCCGAGTGATATGCAACTGAGAGTAAAAAAAGTGGTGGGTTATAACAACAAAATAGTCATAGCCACGGCGGATCAAAAGTTGGGTATCAACCCCGATATTAACACCCCCTATATCCCACACATTCCACCACGTGAAACGGGTATAGTGGCGCCACCCCCGGAGTCTAAAGTTCATGTGGAGGTACCCCCCACACACCCCCATATTCAGGCCTCCAATCACATCGATAATAAAACGGCCCTGGTGGTTGGTGGGGTAGCTTTGGGACTTATTTGGTTAAAAATTTCTTAGCCGCTACATACACCAGACCCGCCACGGCGACGATGGCTGCCCACAGGTTTTGACCGAACCACATGGCAGTTTTAGCCAGAGCGCCCAACAACCACGAGACGATGCTACCCAGGATGCCGGGAAGGGCTTCGGCGGCTTTACCAGCTAGTTTAGCTAGGCGTTCCCCGAGTTTTTTTATCCAGTCTTTAACCCCACCGCCGCCGGCAGGCCCCACAGTACCCCCTGTCAGTGACACCACCAGGGTTGATATGATGAAACCCAATGCAGTCAGAATGCTGGCGATGGTGATCCCTTGCTCCCGGAACAATATCCGAATCCTGTCTGCTAACGTGGTGTCTCGGTGGAGGACTTGATTGATGGTTTCCCGCACACGGCTGACCTGGGATCTAAGCTTTTCTTTGTAGCCGGACGCTGTCTCCAACCAGGTCTGCCTTTCATCTTCCAAATTACGTATTCGTTCCTCGATGGTGGCTTTCATAGACTCGTCCTCAGTTTCACCGAGTTTTTTCTTTTCATAGGTGATGTGGTCGTCTATCTCACTCATTTTGGCCGTGCTTTTCCAGAGCTGACCACGAATGGTTTGCATCAACAGGTCCAACCCCTTCAGTTCCCGAAAGGTAATTTCGAGACCCGGGAAGGGCTTGTTCTCGTAGTCGGCCAACACCTTTTTAATATCATAAGTCATGTTTTGATCCGATGGGGCGTCCCTGACGCCTTCCAGACTAACTTTGGAGGAATCTTAGGTCGCGCGCCAACGTAATCTCTGAAACCTAGTTCCCTTTGGACAAACTTAATTCCATGTTGACTTCTCAATGTTGATAAGGCAAGCGGTTTTCTCGTGTTTTTATGCATGAGATCGATCTCCGGGTGAGCCTTCAAACGCAGTGTGCCATTGCTATCGGTGGTAAACTTGGAATATTCCCTTCCCAACGGCTGGATGTTGTCTCTATTTTCAACTGCGTTGTAATAACCGTCGACGGCGTCATTAATGATTTTGTCACTTAGCGAGAATGAGGTCTCCTGGTCATCATTGAATGCCTGGGCACTATCGTCCCACATATCATCCATAGGTATGTCTTCATCCATTAGTATTAAAAATATATTTCCTTTATATAACAATGTACGGCAGAAAATTAGATCCTTTCAGAAGATTGAGAGAGCCACTAGGCGCCAGAGCCGTGCGCCAGTCGGTGACCATCACCAACAATCCCAGCAAGATAGACCAGAATCAAACTCTGCTGGTTAGATTTCCAAACCTTGGTGAGAATGACCTCATTGTACCAGGCACTGTTCGACTGGCGTTCAATATCACGTTGACCTCCGACAACGACAAACGCGAGCTAGTGCGGAACGTGGGTCGAGCTATCATCAAGAAAACGACCGTCAAGATCAGCGGTAACGAGGTGCTGAGCATCGACGACAGCGACATGTTTCACTGCTACGGGGATCTCTGGAAAAGCGAGGGAGAACGAGTCAATGATGTGTACCAGCATATCAGCAAATCAACCCGGTCGCGCATAGGGTATGGCTTCACGACAGACCAGCTAGACGAGCTATCGGACGGTGAAAAGGCCATCGCTCGAGCATACGGGAATCGATTCTGCGTGCCGCTCGACTTCGAGTTGCTCACGGGACACGCGCCGTTTTACCAGGCCGCGCTGGGTGATAGGCTCGAATACGAGCTCACGTTTAACGACTATAGCAAAGTAGTGCGTACGCCGAACGGTGATGAGGCCAGTTATGCCATAGACAACATCTCTCTGGAGTTCGACATGGTCACTAGCCCGGAGCTGGCCAGGCAGGTTCGAAGCCAGTACTCTGGGAAGATGGCTATCCTGTACGATCGCGTACTGAGGCATAGATCAGTCGTGCGAGATAAGAGCGACACTGTGTGGAATATCAACCTGAACGTGCCGGCGCGATCGATGAAAGGTATCCTGGTCGTCCCCGTGGAGGATTACGAGCCATTCCGGAGGGACAGCGAGAAGTTTTTCAACCCCGAGATTGAAAAGGTGGAAGTGACCATCGAGGGCGTGCCCAACCAGCTGTTCAGTCATGGTATGAGACCACACCAGCAGTGGGATGAGATAAAAAAGCTACCAGTGGGGGATTATATAACAAAGGACCTGGACCTAGGCTCCGTGCAGATCGGTGAATACCTGACCACCAAGTACGCCCTATGGTTGGACATGCGATCCACGGATGATGATAAACTACACGGTAGCGGGCGTCGTATAGATAACGGCAGCGAAGGGATAACCATCCAGATTACTAAGAAGGCTCAACCCGCTGGTAAGTTGAAATTATATCTGTACGTTATTATGGACGCGCAACTTAATATAGACAATGGGAGATTCGTGCAAGCCATCTACTAAGTGGGGGACACCCCCACACCCCCAACTACCCACTGACCCACACTGCGCCATAGTGTGCGGGCAGACTGGCTGTGGGAAGACCGTTTTCGTGTTGGATATGTTGGAGGGTTAGTACAAGGATGTGTTCGATAACATCGTTATCATGTGCCCTACTCTGAGCATGAATAAAACGTACGCGCGACCTTGGGTGATGACGGACCCGGACGTACACAAAATCGACCCTGGAACACGCCTGCAGGACTGGTTGAAAGCTCTTCACGAGAAATTTAAAGGGGAACCGACGCTGTTTATACTGGACGACTGCAGCGCTAAGCGCGAGATAACAAAAAAGAGAGACATGCTATCGTACCTGGCCTTCTCCGGCCGACATGCAAATCACAGCGTCTGGGTGCAAACGCAGAAGTTCAACTCGGTGTTGAAAGACCTCAGGGAGCAGACGCGATGGGTGGCCTTATTTCACTGCAAGGACAGGGATTCGTTCGAGGAGTGTTTGAGAGAGAATGATGTGATGAGCAAATTAGAACGGGAACGGGTGAAGAAACAGCTCGCTGAAACTAAACACGCTAAGCTAGTGCTCAAGACCGACCAACCAGTAGCATATAGGGTGTGCTAAAGCTAAGAAAAGCTAAGCAAAGCTAAGCA
This sequence comes from Haliotis asinina, assembly GCF_037392515.1. Classification (NCBI taxonomy): domain Eukaryota; kingdom Metazoa; phylum Mollusca; class Gastropoda; order Lepetellida; family Haliotidae; genus Haliotis; species Haliotis asinina. The sequence continues at coordinate 19,599,991 of NC_090289.1, forward strand.
AAGCTAAGCTAAAGCTAAGCAAATGCTAGGTATAGCTATGATATTTGAAGTGTTTGTTGTGTGCAACTTAACCTTCATTTCTCTGTGTTTTTTCTGCATCGGGTATTATATAGTTAAAACTAAATCTTACTTGTTATATTATAAGATGGAGTGTGAGGAATTGCTCGAACAATTGTTGGTGGAGGGTACCCCCACTGATGATAAGCGAGAGAAACTGGTGGCGTTGGCTGTTGGCGGCAAAGCCAAACATTACTTTGGAGACTACACTCCGGATAAAATTCACAAAATGTCAGCCGAAGAAATCGATAAGCTGTACGCTAGATACGAGTCCCGGCTCGGAGCAGAAATGACAAAGACAATAGGATCGGCTATGACCCAGATATACACCGGTATTGTGTCATACTTCCTTCCCATTCCACCAGAGCGCCGACTTTACCTGTGGGAGGACCTCGAGAAAGACCCTTTTATCGAACACGCCGTGAGCTCTATCAGCTGCGGGCTGTACCACAAATATGGCATGTTGTTGGCTCCAGTGACGGCGGCGATTATCACGGCAAAGCATTGTCAATTTGAGAGAAAAAACAATAATGGTATAGATGGATGCTGCTCCCGAGGTGAGGGAAGTGACCAGGGAACCAGTGGGGGAAGTGACCAGGGAACCAGTGGGGGAAACCCCAGTGGGGGTACCCCCCACACCCCCAACAGTGAGGGAAACTCCACTGGAGGAAACCCCCACAGTGAGGGAAGTGACCCCTTCACAGGAACCCCCAACAGTAACCAGGCAGAAGAATCCTAAGAGAGTAGCTGCCGGTAAAAAACGGTGGTGTAACCAACATAAAATTATTACAGTGACCAACCCAACCCGACTGTTGTTGGTTGTAGGCGTAACTGCTGCCTTGGCTATCTCGTGGTTATATACACGTGAGGGAAACCCTCACCGTGAGGTGGTACCCCCCACCCCAACACAATTAGAGGTCGACCCGCATATCATGTTATAATTTAAAAATATTTTTATATATACATAATGTCTGAGGGGAAAACGTTCGTCAACGACGCATACCACGCCACAGTGGTCGCCAGTCTAGCAGTAGGGTACGCTCGGTTGACTAAAATGGTGCTTAAACAACCAACTATCAAGGTAGATTTCAACCTGCAGGATATGGGTATGCTCATAATGAACCTTGGTATGGCGATGGCCACAAAAGACATCCTAGTAAAACAAGGGATAATACCTGAAAATATAATGAAATAAATATAGGATGGCCACGATAGCTATGATGGTCGGTGGGGCGTTAGTGAATGCCCTGGCATTTTCCGGGAGTAATTTCCTCTTCTCGAAAATACGAGATGATCACGCGGCTGAAATACAGGAAGAAAGGAAGCGGCACGATCTCGCTACTGAGAACTTACAAAAAGCACAGGCCGAGTACGCTAAAAAACGCCTCCAGAGGATCGATTTTATTAACGAACAACTCCAGCGTGAAAACCATGCCGTTCAAACATTCAACGATGTCGATGAAGCAATGAAAGAATACTACCTACTAACTGGTAAACGATTGGAACCGCTCAATAAACCCACACTCGCTCAGTACTACACACCATCCAAGGGACAAATGAATCGTGAACTGGGCTTCATAGTGTTGGGTATAGCAGCTACTGCGTTGGTTGCGAAGCAATTAAATTAAATACCTATATAAGTAAACATGAGACCCGCTCCATACCGATGCGAATACATACTTATGGGGAAGACTGAGGCCTGTGGTAGGAAATGCAGGAATCAGGGGTTCTGTTGTTTCCATATGGGAAGTCCTAACTACACGTGTTCTGTGTGTGGTATCGGGGTTAAAGGACACTACTGTCTATGTAAAGCTCACGGAGCGAACGTAGTCAGACATCAACTCATCTACGAGAATAAAAAGGACTACATAAAAGAACGTAGGCGACTGCTCAAGATAGACTCCAAATAAATGTTTTACTCAGCCACATATTTTTATCAAGGGTTACCTCCCTTTACTGTGACCCAATTAGACATTGGTTATGTTAGGTGTAAACACTATGACTACTGTACGCGAGCTCAAGCGGGTCGCAAAACAGAGAGGTGTGATCGGGTATTCTAGAATGCGGAAGTCAGCATTGTTGAGATTACTAGGTTTAGAAGCCCCTCCTACGGTAAAACAATTAAAAGCTCAAGCAAAACAGCTTGGATACACGGGTTATTCAAACCTGGGGAGAGCCGGGTTAGTCGAATTGTTATCACATACCCCCGTAGCACGTCCCACTGTAAAACAACTGAAAGCCGAGGCACACGATTTGGGTTTAGGCGGGTATTCCCGTATGAGAAAACCACAGCTTGTAGAATTATTACGACAGAATAGAGCTATTGACCTACAGTTCGTGCGCACTGAGCGCGCTGTAGGCAACTATTTGAGAGGTTGGCGCATGCACGTTGATAGAAACATAGACATTACAGATATCAAGCCTCTGATAGCTGATAAGGTCAACCAGGAACTAAATAACCTAGGAAGTATCAAGTTTCAGATCACAGTGAAAATGTCGCTCGATAAGCAGGTTGGGAGTACCACTGAATATGTTCAGCCTTACTTCCGAGGTAAACAAGAGGTCGTCACACATACAGAGACCATTGACGCATCAATCGATACCAGTTTTCAGCAGATACGAGAATACCTAGAACGCTACACACACTTGGGGTCCGGGTGGGCTGTAGATAAAATCGATAATGTCTATCTAGACATAGCTAACTACGTGCCGTTCAGAGGCGGATCATACCTAGCCTTGCCCCCCTACTATAGGAACAAACATGCCATAGTAAACGTTAAGAATAGAGGAAACGATTGCCTGAGGTTAGCTATCAGGTCAGCCTTATTTCCAGCTGACACTAATCCGAACAGGTCTTCTAATTATCCTCAGGAAGATGGACTCAACTGGGATGGTATAGATGAACCCACCCCCATATCCCAGATCACTAAAATAGAAAAACAGAATAATCTGGCTATAAATGTCTTTGGGCACGAAGGTAACACAACAATAGTACACAGGGTCAGCCCGGTGAAGGATCGCCAAGTTATCAATATATTCATGATCCAGCGAGGTGACAAGTATCACTACACATGGATAAAACACTTTAGCAGGCTGTTGCATGACCAATCGGCACACAGAGAAAAGACCCACTTCTGTGAACGATGCCTACATGGCTTCACACGAGCTGATTTATTAGAATCCCACCTGGAGGATTGCCAAGGTGTGGGGCAGACGGCCATACGAGTCGACATGCCTAAGGAAGGTGATAATATCCTAAAATTCAGTAACCACAAGAACCAAATGTCTGTGCCTTATATCATATACGCCGACTTCGAAGCCTTGGTGGTGGGGGATACCCTCAGTGGTGCCGCCGGCGAGGCCCCCTTCACCCACAAAACACAAGAGCATAAAGCCTGTGGGTTTGGATACATTGTCGTCCGTTGTGACGGGGAAACGAAAGCTCCGGTAGTGTATAGGGGCCCTGACGCGGCTGAAAGGTTTCTAAAGTGTTTGCAGGAGGAAGAAAAAATTATTAGGAATGCATTGTATAGAATCGCTCCCATGTCCGGGAGTCGACAGGCTAGCTCACGCTAGTAGCACTAACTGTCACGTGTGTGACTCACCACTTAACGGTGATTCGGTGAGAGATCACTGCCACATAACTGGTAAGTATAGAGGCGCCGCTCACAGCGCGTGCAACCTCAAGCTTAAAATCAACCCTAAGACAATAAACATCCCCGTTGTCTTTCACAACTTGAGAGGGTACGACTCACACTTGATCATGCAGGCCATCGCGAAAATCGATGGTAATATAACGTGAATCCCCAACAACATGGAGAGATACATCTCCTTCAGCTTAAACGGACTTAGGTTCATTGACTCGTTTCAGTTCCTCCTGTCGTCACTCGACAGTCTGGTCAAGGCCAACAATACCTTCCCTATCACCGATCGATACACAGACGCCGAGACTAGACCCCTGCTTATGAGGAAGGGTGTGTACCCCTATGAGTACATGGATAGTTGGGTCAAGTTCACCGAGACCAGACTACCCCCTATTGACTGCTTTTATAGCAAGCTGAATGAGGCGTCCGTCTCACGAGATGATTACTCGCACGCGACTAACGTATGGAATAAACTGGGTTGTAAGAACCTGGGTGATTATCACGACCTGTACTTGAGGACAGATGTACTGCTGTTAGCCGACGTGTTTGAGACGTTTAGGCGAACGTGTTTCAAGCAGTATAAACTCGACCCCGCATGGTATTACACCAGCCCAGGTCTGTCGTGGGACACCTTGCTTAAAAAGACCGGAGTTAATTTGGAATTGCTCACAGATTACGACATGCACCTATTCATTGAGAAAGGCTTGCGAGGTGGGATTTCCATGGCATCCAAACGATACGCGAAAGCAAATAATCAATACGTGAAAGGTTACGATCCTAACAAGCCAACCAATCACATTCTCTACCTCGACGCAAACAACCTGTACGGCTGGGCCATGAGCCAGTATCTACCTACAGGGGGATTCGAATGGGTACCCCACGTTGATGTTATGGGGGTTGCACCAGATTCGAACAAAGGGTATATCCTCGAGGTTGACTTAGAGTATACCAAGGAATTACACACATCACACAACAGCTACCCCCTGGCCCCCGAACGTATGAGGGTTAACCCAGACTGGATGTCTGAGTACCAACATAACTTGTTAGGTGGGCGTGTGACAGACGTTGAAAAACTCGTGCCTAACTTAATGAATAAGACCAAGTACATCGTTCACTATCGCAACCTACAGCTGTACCTGTCGTTGGGTATGAGGCTGACCAAAATACACAGGGTGCTCATGTTCGACCAGAGCCCATGGATGGAGTCCTACATCAGAATGAACACAGACCTACGAAAAAAAGCCACCAGTGATTTTGAGAAAAATCTCTACAAGCTCATGAACAACTCGGTGTTTGGTAAGACTATGGAGAACCTGAGGAAACGCGTGACCGTGAAGCTGGTTCGGTCGAGTGAGGAAGACAAGCTCAGGAGATTGATAGCCAGTCCGGCATTCAACCGTAGTAAGATATTCACAGACAACCTGGTTGCCCTACACATGAAGAAAAGCCACATAAAATTCAACCGGCCTGTTTACGTGGGGATGAGCATCCTCGATTTATCCAAACACCTGATGTACGACTTTTACTACAACGAGCTCAAGAAACAGTACGGTGACAGGTGTGAAGTGCTGTACACTGACACGGATTCCCTGCTGATGGAGATTCGAACCGAGGACGTGTACGAGGACATGAAAAAACACCTCGATTTATACGACACCAGCGACTACCCTAAGACCCATGCCATACACAGTACGGTAAATAAAAAGGTCCTAGGTAAGATGAAGGACGAGTGTGCTGGCACGCCCATAGCCGCCGAGTACATAGGTTTGAGACCTAAGATGTACTCCATACTGAAAGCCGACAATAGTGAGATCCGGAAGGCTAAGGGGGTTAAGAAGTATGTGGTGAAACAACACATCAAACACGCCAGATTCAAGGAAGCCCTGTTCAAGACCCGTACCTTTAGGCATAAAATGAACACACTTAGAAGTGATGGACATAAGATATACGGACTGACTATAAACAAGACGTCCCTGTCGCCTATGGACACGAAACGTTGGATAGCTATTGATGGGATAAACACATACGCGTATGGACATGAAAAAATTTGAGGCTATTTACTACAGCCCGCGTGGGTACTGGAAAGGAGCTAGCGCAGTAGATAAGCTAGCTAAAATAGCGCGAGTACCCCCGGAGGAAGCCAAAGCGTGGCTTGAAAAACAAGCCCTGTGGCAGATCTATTTGCCGGCACCACGCTACGTGCCTAGAAGGAGGTTCGGTATTAACATACCTAATAGCGTTCACCAGGCAGACCTACTGTTCCTACCCCACGACAAGAGGTACAAGTATGCCTTAACCGTAGTGGACGTAGCCAGTCGTTACAAGGAAGCCGAACCCTTGACCACGAAAGATTCGGCCCAGGTAGCCAGAGGATTCGAACGCATATACAAACGCAGTCCGCTGACGTGGCCAACAGAGCTGCAAGTTGACCCCGGACGGGAGTTCATGGGTGCCGCGTCACAACTGCTAGCCAAACACGATACAAAGGTCAGGCGTGGCACGGCCGGAGCCCATCGCAGCCAAGCCATAGTTGAGAGATTTAATAGGACTTTGGCTGAGCGCTTGTTCGGCCATCAGTATGCTAGGGAGATGGTCACCCCTGGAAAACGATCGACTGAATGGGTTACGAGGTTACCCAAGGTGGTGTCGGCAATCAACCATGAAGTCACCCGTCTCACCGGTAAGAAACCGGCAGACGCTATCAAACTAAAATCAATAGTTGCAGAGTCGGACGCTCCATTGCGTGGGAAGGAGAAACAGATACCAGATAGGGCCCTAGTGAGGTATCTATACCAGCCGGGGGAACACGAGGGTGATAGCCGTAAGCGGGCCACCGATCCTATATGGTCAGTCAAAACTTACAACATAGATAAAGTGGATATGAAAGCCGACGAACCTAACTTATACTACTTGAGGGATGGGCCGGGTAGGGGGTTTGTAAGAAGAATTATTGATCGTACCGTACGGCACAGTGTTACCTCCAACACACGTTAAGTAGTAGGGGTAATAGTAGCAAGAGCTAAGGGCCCAACCAAAGCCTTATTTAGTAAATAAGGCTTTGTAGAGACTTTTCTTGAAAGTGTTTTAAAACCCCCATTGTATATACTACTGGAGTAAACCAGGTGAAGTCCTTCACCAAGTCTGCCCAGAGTCGGTCCTTTGTGGAGAAGCTGTCTGAGAAGCCATTGCATCGTGTTTACATGCAGTGTATGGAACAGAACAGCAATCCAACCGACTCCTTTGCCTGGATGAAGTCAGCTGGTCTGTGAAACTGAGGGCTTCCTTTTTGCTGCTCAGGACCAGTCACTTCCCACTCGCAATCGCCAGAATGTGATTCTTAATCAAAATGTGAACATGAAATGCCGTCTTTGCAATGAATTTACAGAGACTGTCCAACACCTTGTCAGTGGATGCCCTTCCTTTGCACAAACAGCATATCTTAAAAGACATGATGGCATGGCTCGCTCGATGGCATGACCCCGAGGACCATCCATGGTACGACCCTGAACATGTCCAGGGCGTCCAGCAAAATGATGCTTTTAAGCTTCTCTGGAATAGGCCAATATACAGTCTGAGACGAATTCCAGCCAACAAACCTGATCTTGTCCTTTTTGATAAAACTACTGAAATTATTTATATCATAAAATTTTCTGTCCCTTTTGACAGCAATACAATTCAAAAGATCTAAAATACTGAATGCAAATGCGGGTTGTACATTTAAACAAAGCAAGCGACAGTCTTGAGTGAGTGAGTGAGTTAGTATTTAACGTCACATCAGCAATATCTCAGCCATATTGTGACAAGAACATTTAATACTGAAATGAAATATATGTCTACTATAAAAACCTGTCGACGAAGGACAGTAACACAACTAGAATATCAGAATGGAATTAAAACTAGTGTGGAAAGTTAAAACTAATATGACTATTCAGACAATATAAAATCAGGCTATAGATTGCCAACAACTGGAGGTAGATCACCATACTAGGGACCATGGGGACTTACAGAACCTTTGCTACCTGCATGGACCCTAGTTGGATTTACATCATCCCCTAAGCTGTTAGCAATTTGGACACATCTGGCCAAAAATTAAAAATACACATATGCTACGACTAAGAACAGTGGAAAGTTTACTGTGAATGTTTTTGGATTTACATACCCTCTCAGGAGGACAATAATTTTACAATACTTCAACCCACCTTTGAGGGTACAGCCACCAACAATTCAAGTTACTAGTCCAAAGTACCAATAATTAAAATACATCTATTTACAGAGCATATTCTTCAAAATTCAACAAAAAAAATCAATTTCATTTAAAAAAACAATAATTAAATGAGAACTAATGCTGGTAAAAAGATCCTTTATTGTTTTAACTGTAAAATACTTATCCCTTGTGATGGAGAATTCCACACAGTGAAGCAAAATCTGCTTGACCGTGACTCTCTCATCACAAGGGATACAAAACGGTGGATCCTCACCTTTTAACAGGTATACATGAGTATATCTTGTATGGCCAGTACGACATATAACCTTTTCAAATCCGGACTGAGAGCCCAAGTAGATGTAACCAATATACAGTTTTATTTCATGTAATTGATTTTTACCTACTTGGGTGTCCCTCTTCTTCTGCATCAGATCATGGATGTAGGTTCTGATGCTCACTTTGTAATGAGAGTATGGAATAAGAAGTGGTGTCACAGATTTGTTGAGTGCTGCCTTGGCAGCAAGATCTGCCATCATGTTACCAGAAATGCCTTAGTGGCTGGGTAACCAACAAAAGACGATGTCGTATTGGTCAGTAGCAAGATCATTATACAATTCAATTATTTCAATTAAAAGTGGATGTTTGCAAGAAAGATTTTTGATAGCCTCAAGGCAAGAAAGAGAATCAGAATAGATTATATATGTTTAGGGTGTCTTTGAATATGTTTAAAAGCTGTTGATATGGTGCTAGCTTTTGCTTAAAATAAAACTGTTGTCTGGTAATCTAGACGATATTGTTCTGAATCCAATGACAGTGGCACAAACCACTGCGCCACCGTCCTTCCACCCAGCTGTAAATAAGGATTTATAATTGTTATATTTATGTTTCAATTGATTATCCTCTTTTTTATATTGTAATTCATTCATTTCTGATTTTTAAAATGTAGTTAATGTTAGGTCCACTTGTGGCCTAACCAGTTGCCAAGGAGGAGAAGAAAGAAGTCGGGAAGGAGCTAAATTTTCCAGCTGAATGCCTGAAGCAGCAAGAAATGGCTTAATTCTGAGTCCAAGAGGCGGTACAAGAGAAGACTTTTTGTTATACAAATCCTCTTAGAGAGGATTAAAGACACAAGTAAATGCAGGATTAGACTCATTAGAAGTTAATTTTGTAATGTATTGTAAAGATAGTTTTATACGGTGTTGGTTGAGAGAAGGCTCATCAGCTTCGACGGAAAGAGTGTCAATAGGAGACGTTCTGAAAGAATCAAGACAAAATCTTACGCTTCGGTGGTACACAGAATCAAGTAGTTTTATGTTGCTTTGACAAGCTCCACCATATACGATGGAGCTGTAATCAAGTTTAGATCACACCAGTGATCTATATAAGTGAATAAGGGTAGTTTGATCCCTTCCCCATTTTGAATTACAAACAACCTTTAATAAATCAAGTGCCTTCAGACATTTGGCTTTAAGGGATTTAAGGTCAAATGTGAATCGAAAATAAGTCCTAAGAACTTGGCCTCCTTGACCACTTTGATTGGGGTGCCACTTAGAAATGGTTCTGGGTCTTTATGGGGTTTGTATTTATGACAGAAGTGTATGCAATTGGTTATTGATTTAGAAAATTTGAAGCCGTTTTCAAGACACCATGTATGTATTTTGTTTAAACACAACTGTAGTTGCCATTCAGTAGTATGCATATTTTTCCCACAACAAGAAATATTAAAATCATCCACAAATAACGATCCATCTATTGAATCATTTAAGACTTTAGATAAACTGTTGATCTTTATGCTAAAAAGAGTTACAGACAAAATACTGCTTGTTTGTGGGGCTGAAAAGCGCTTTACATACAGCAAACCTTGATCTTTCATTTCTGATGCCATGTCAAGATCAGACATATCAACAAACAATCGATTACGATCTCTGGCGATACCTTTACTTGTGTTCAAGGTTTTGTGAGCAGAGACCGTGACCGGAATGCCCACAAAAGATTCAATACTTATCAGATTGGTTGCTTGTTGTTTCTTGCTGCACTCAACTAGCAGCACACCTGAACGTCAGCGTCTAATGTTCTTGACACATCCCCAGCAATACCTTGAATACCCTTAGATACTGCGAAAGGGTTCAGCTTTAATGGTGTCTTGTTCATAGTCTCAATAACAAGGAAAAGTGGCCAATACTCAATTGATAGAGACGGTCTGTGGTCAGTATCAACAAGATCAATTTCAAGTGGACATATTGTTTTTTTGAGGTTTTCTTGTTTTTGCTAAAATCAAGTGGGTCTCCAACTTGCTGCACCAAGGATACCCAGATGATATACTCCAGTAGAAGAATTATAGTATTCCCAGAAATTATTGAGAATCATGTTGCGTCATGTAACTCATTACGCTTATTAACTTCTGGCGTTTTACTTACATAAACATGTTAAAACATCATCCTTTTACAGTCTCAGTCTTGTTTTAGTACTTTGTTAGACCTCCTCGCTCAACAGTGCATGCCTGAATACGCCTAGGCACACTACCCATCAAAGTTTGTAAGTAATCGTGTGACAGGGTATCCCAATATTGGACCACCTCGGCCTTCATATCTTCAATATTTCTCAGTCCCTTTTGGTTTATTCTGTCCTTCATGACTCCCCACACATTCTCAATTGGGTTTAGGTCTGGGCTGTAACTGGGCCAGACTAAAACTTGAACATTTTCGCCCGACAACCACTGTTTTGTGTAGCACGCAGTGTGTTTTGGGTCATTATCATGCTGGAAAATCCAATCATCTTCATACAGTGTTTGTGCTGTCGGAAGAAGGTGACCATTTAGAATGTCAACGTATCTTTCTTTTGTCAAGTTTCCCGTGAAAACACACAATGGCGTCACTCCGCGAGCCGATATGCCACCCCACATGTGAAACTTCGGGCTATGTTTTGGTCGCTGGTAGATAGGTTTGACAGTATCTTTGGTCCAAATTTTCACACAATTAGGGAAAAGCCAAACAGAACTTTCATCCGAAAAGAAAACATTATCCCAATCTTGATTTTCATGAGTCCGAAACCAGTTTAAACGTTTTTCCTTTTGTGCATCTTTCATCAACGGCGAGGGAATTCCCCGTTTTTTCACCCAATTAAGTCTCTGTAATTCCTGCCTAACTATTTCATTGCATACCTGAGGACTTCCTCTGCTAATCATTTCATTTCTGATGTTCTCAACACTTTTCAATTTGCCCCTACTCACAATCTGCCCAAGTCTTCGGCGATCCACAACACTGAATTTCCTAGGCCGACCTGCCCCTGCTTTGTGCTCTATCCCGGTTCCTGTTTGAATATTCTTCAAAGTTCTGTATACTGTAGACAGAGGAATACCATGTCTACAAGCTAACACTTTAGCATCAGCCTCACCCCTTTCAAAATCATCTAGAATGAGCTTTCTTTTCTCTCTTGCTGTAAATTCTGCCATGTCAACACAGGAAGCCGTCTGCTCAGACAAGGGAGATAACTCTTGACGTAATGAGCTGCCTTCTAAGCCTTCAAGAGTTGTCTCCCTCATTTAGTATGCTTAGTGCATAGTGAAAGCCCTTTTTCCAATCTTAGCATCATTAGAAAAAAAACAAAGATTTTCTCAATAATTTCTGGGAACACTGTATGAATAATTAATCCACCATATTGGCCCATGAGCCATCGCCTTCTAGGCATAAGACTCTAGGCAAAGTTCAAAACAACTTAATTCAAAATCAAACACGTTTTAGACAATAAAACCAAGACCAAAATTACATCAATTCCAAATCATACTTGTGCAGTGACGAATATATTTATAATCTATGCACAGGGCTTGGCATGACCAGTTGATTGGTTGAATTGGGCCCATTCAACCTCCCGTCTAGGTGAAGTAAGGGTCGAAGGGGTGTGCTGAGCAAAGGGAACGCGGTCATAGGCCCCAAGTGCCCTCAACCCCCAGACTTACGTCCTTCACCGACACAGGGCAGCAACCCACGGCAAATGGGTTGGTGGATGAAATATGCCCCCGGGTCCACAACGCGTGTGTTGGCGAGCTCTTGGCATTACCCACCACCCACCATGAGGAGGTGGCTCGCCACAGGTGCCCGACACTCTTGGAGGAACTATATCTCCAAAATTAATTCATGCACAACAATGTCCAAAGTATGGAACATAGCTCAGAGAATTAAAGGCAAAGGTTCAAAAGCTGCCTTTCACCATCTCAAGGATGATGATAATTTAATTACTGACAAATGTCAAATTGCAAATAAAATTGGCAAAATTCTTGCCAAAAATTCATCATTGGAAAATTACGTCCCTGAGTTTCAGAGATATCAGAAACAACAGGAGAAGACAAAGCTTAAATTTAAATAAGGTAACGGTGAAGACTATAATGAAGTGTTTTCATTACATGAGCTATATACTGCTCTCGAGCAAGCTCATGACATCAGCGGATGATGACAATATTCATTATCAGCTGCTGAAACACTTGCCTGAACCATGTCTGGTCACACTTTCTGATATATTTGACAAAATATGGACATCTGGAAACTTTCCTCCTTCATAGCATAATGCCATTGTAATCCCTATACCCAAACCTGGTAAGGATCATACAGATCCATCCAATTACAGACCGATATCTTTAACCAGCTGTGTCTGTAAAACCATGGAGCCAATGGTAAATAGCAGATTAATTTGGTATCTTGAAACCAATAACCTCATGACAAATATTCAATGTGGTTTTTGGAAGAATAGAAGCACCACTGATCATTTGGTACGTTTAGAATCCTTCATTAAAAATGCTATAGTCAATAAACAACATGCAATATCGATTTTCTTTGATCTTGAGAAAGCTTATGATACGACCTGGAAGCATGGGGTCTTTTTTAAAGGATTTACATGACTTTGGGTTGAGAGGCTGTTTGCCTCTTTTTATATCAGAGTTTTTATAAGACAGACCGAGTAGATTCAACCCTGTCTGATCATTATAATCAGGATCAGGGTGTACCTAAGGGCAGTATTTTGTCCGTCACTTTATTTAGTATTAAGATCAACAGTTTATCCAAGGTTTCTAATGATTCAATTGATGGATGACTTTGTTGTGGATGATTTTAATATTTCCTGTCATGGTGAAAATATGCGTATTATTGAACAGCAATTACAGTTGTGTTTAAATAATATAAATAATTGGTGTCTTGAATACAGCTTTAAATTTTCTAAATTTAAAACAAATTGTATACATTTTTGTAGAAAATATAAGGACCCTGAACTATCTTTAAATGGCACGCCTTGGGTTCTTGGGTTTAATTTTTGATTCTCATTTAAATTTCTTACTGCACGTTAAGTCCCTTAAAGCTAAATGCCTGAAGGCACTAGATTTGTTGAAAGTTGTGTCTAACTCAAAGTGGGGAGGGGGTCAAACTACCCTCTTACACCTATATTGATCACTGGTCCATTCAAACTTGATTATGGCTCCATCGTATGAAAGGAACCTTAAAATTCTGGATTCTATCCACCACCAAGGTCTAAGACTGTGTCTTGGGTCTTTCAGAACTTTACCTGTTGACAGTCTCTACATTGAGGCTGATAAACAATCTCTTAAACACTGTTGTATAAAATTATCCTTACAATACATTACTAAATTATACTCTAATGAATCTAACCCTGCCCATAACTGTGTTTTCAATCCCCTTTGTGAGGATTTATGCAACAAGAAATCTTCTCGTTCCGCCTCTAGGACATAGAATTAAACCATATCTTTCTTTAGCCGGCATTAAGCTGGAAAACATAGCTCCCTCCTGTCTTCTTTCTTTCACTCCTTGGCAGTTGGTCAGGCCCCAGGTGGACCTAACATTGACCACATTTAAAAAATCAGAAACTAATGAATTACAATATAAACAAGAATATAATCAATAAAAACATATATATAGCAATTGTAAATCCTTATTTCCAGATGGGTGCTAGGACGGTGGCGCAGTGGCCTGTGCCACTGTCACTGGATCCAGAACAATATCTTCTAGACTACCGGATAGCAGCTCTATTTTCACAGCGGAAAATGGCTCTTAAATATATTCAAAGACACCCTAAACATAAGCAGTATATAATCTATCCCGACTCTCTTTCTTGCCTTGAGGCTATCATGTAAACATCCACTTTTAATAGAAATAATTGAATTGTGTAATGATCTTGCTACTGGCCAATACCATATTGTCTTTTGTTGGTTACCAAGCAATGTGGGCATTTCTGGATACTTGCTGCCAAGGCAGCACTCAACAAATTTTTGACACCACTTCTTATCCCATACACTGATTGCAAAGCTAGCATTAGAACTTACATCTGTGATCTGATGCAAAAGAAGTGGGACACCCAAGTAGGTATAAATGAATTACATGAAATAAAACCGTATATTGGTTACACCTACTTGGTTATTTTATGACGATGTAGTATTGGCCATACTAGATATACTCATGCATACCAGTTAAAAGGTGAGGATCCTCCATTTTGTATCCCTTTTGATGAGAGAGTCACGGTCAAGCATATTTTGCTTTACTGTTTTGAATTCTCCATCACAAGCATATCCTGCTTGACTGTGTTCAGTATTCCATCACAAGGGATAAGTATTTTACTTCACAAACTATGAAGGATCTTTTTGATAACACAAGTTCTTATTTAATCATTGCATTTTTAAAAGAATTAGATTAATTAACTGAATTGTAAATAGATAAATATTTTATTATTGGAAATTTTAAGTTCATAACTGTGCTTGCTAGTGGCTGTATCCTCAAAGGTTTGTTGAGGTCCTGTAAAACTATTGTCCTCCTTAGAGGGTATGTAAGTCCACAAACATTCAAAGTAAATTCAAACTTTCCATGGTTTTAAGCGTAGAATAAGTGTCTTTTTATTGTATGACTGGATTTCCCAAATTGGTGATGGCTGAGGGAATGATGTAAATCCAGCTAGGGTCCATGCGTGTAGGAAAAGAACTGTAAGTTCCCTAGTATGGTGATCTACCTTCAGTTGTTACAAATCTGTAGCCCATTTTTATATCGTATTGTCCTCTATAGATAAACCGTTTTAGGTATACTTACTAGTTTTACATTCTTTTCTGTGATATTCTAGTTGTTTTACTGTCCTTTGCTGAGAGTTTTTTTACCATATACGTCAATTCCTTTTTTTCAAGAATGTTCTCATCACGATATGGCTGCAATACTTCCGATGTGACGTTAAATATTAACTCACTCCCTCACTGATGCTTTTCCCGAATGTTGCTAATCACATTGCTGTCAAAAGGGAGAGAAAATTCAATGATATAAATAATTTCTTAGGTTTCATCAAAAAGGACAAGATCAGGTTTGTTGGCTGGAATTCGTCTCAGACTGTATATTGGCCTATTCCAGAGAAGTTTAAAAGCACTATTTTGCTGGACACCCTTCACATGTTCAGGGTTGTACCATGGATGGACCTCAGGGTCCACAGGCATAGCGGAGTACAATAGTGAAAGCAGCGAGCCATGCCATCATGTCTTTTAAGATATGCTGTTTGTGCCAAGGAAGGGCATCCACTGACAAGGTGTTGGACAGTCTCTGTAAATTCATTGCAAAGACGACATTTCATGTTCACATTTTGATTAAGAATCACATTCTGGCGATTGCGAGTGGGAAGTGACTGGTCCTGAGCAGCAAAAAGGAAGCCCTCATTTTCACATTTGAGATCAGCCTACTTCATCCAGGCGAAGGAGTCGGTTGGATTGCTATTATTATTATGTTTTACAGATTAAGATAGATATGCAGCATAGAGGGTTCGGGTGATTCTGGCACAGTCAGGCCGGTAAGCCTGATGATCAGCTCCATAACTTTCTGGAGAATATGAAGGCTCCCCAACAGTGCAGCCTTCTGCATTACCCAGATTGTCAGAAGGGCTGTGCTCCCAGTGGAGAACCCGGGCACTCTCCTGATCTGCACCCAGAGACCAGGAGGTACCAAACCAAGGGCACCGAGAACAATGGGTAGTCTGACAACTGTGTACTTGGGATGCAAGCGAGACATTTCAAAGGCGAGGTCCGCATATTTATCATGCTTTTCCTGAATCTTGCCAGTCACATTGCTGTCGAAA
The DNA here is from genome assembly GCF_037392515.1 of Haliotis asinina. NCBI lineage: Eukaryota > Metazoa > Mollusca > Gastropoda > Lepetellida > Haliotidae > Haliotis > Haliotis asinina. The sequence goes on from NC_090289.1 coordinate 19,615,996, forward strand.
GGGAGAAAATTCAATTATATAAATAATTTTATAGTCTTTATCAAAAAGATCATGATCAGGTTTGTAGGCTGGAATTCGTCTCAGGCTGTATATTGGCCTATTCCAGAGAAGTTTAAAAGCATAATTTTGCTGGACGCCCTGGACATGTTCAGGGTCAAACCATGGATGGTCCTCGGGGTCATGCCATCGAGCGAGCCATGCCATCATGTCTTTTAAGATAAGCTGTTTGTGCAAAGGAAGGGCATCCACTGACAAGGTGTTGGACAGTCTCTGTAAATTCATTGCAAAGACAACATTTCATGTTCACATTTTGATTAAGAATCACATTCTGGCGATTGCGAGTGGGAAGTGACTGGTCCTGAGCAGCAAAAAGGAAGCCCTCAGTTTCAGCAGCCGACTTCATCCGGACGAAGGAGTCGGTTGGATTTCTATTCCAATGGCTGTAATGGTTGTGTTTCTTAAAAGCCTGAAGTTTGTCCAGTCTTGGGGGCGATTTCTCTTTTTAGTTTATGTTGGCGGTTTCGTTTCTGAATCATCTTACGGATATTGCCATTCATCCAAGGTGGGACACTGTTTCTAATGGTTACATATTTTATTTAAATTAGATGTGAGATCTTTAGCAATAACACCTTGATCGTCTGTATGACATAAAGTCTCGCGATTGATTTTTGAAATGCCATCATTAATGCCATCATTATCACCAAGTGAATAGTCATAAACCTTTTATAATGATGTGTTTAAGTTTTGAGTTACTGATATCTAGGAGAGTGGTGAGTACAGACTGGGTCCACAACTCCAGAGTTTCGTATGCCTTTAGCACATGAAACAAATATCTATCGATCAAGCTTGCAACAGTTTGGCGTTATTCGCTTTGGTTCGGTAATGATTTGTTTAAGTCCATATGCTGCTTGTAAGGAGTCTATTTTTGTCAGCTTTCACCTGGTAAGTTAATGTTAAAACCTCCTGCAATGATCATGTTCGTATTTAAGTCCATCACGTTATCAATCGATTTGTCCATAATATTCCAGTATACCTCACTTTTATCAGCCATGTAGAATGTTCGTATGAGGAAAAGACGCGTTTTACATCGCACCTGCACCCAGATAGCTTCTAGACCACATAGATCTAAGTTACTCATGTGTTTACACTACTACTTTTTACATAAATTGTGACATCACCACCGCGGGATCCTCGAGCTCTATCCTTCCTAAATGGTAAGTGGAAACCTGGGATGGAGATATCATCATTACTTATACTGGGAATTAACCAGGTTTCTGTTATGCATGTATAATGTCGTAAGATTCAAATTCGGCGTCTGTAACATCAATTTTATCTTTCAAACTTTAGATTTAGATTGGTCAGATATCTCATTGACTTTAAATAATTATTGTGGTATATGAAGCTTGCAAAAGTGCTCGTCGATATTGATCAGTATCAACCGACATCTACACTTTCAACAGTAAGTGAGTGAATGAGTTAATCTTTAATGTCACCTCGGCAATAGTGCAGCCATATTGTGACGAGGACAGTTAGCAATGAAAAGGATTTTATGTACATTATCAAATACATATCAATTTTCCAATGTGAATTAAAGCTAGTGTGGAAAGTTAAAACTAATATCACTATTTGGACAATACAATATATAGAACACGGACTATAGATCGGCAACAACAGAAGGTAGATCACCGTACTAGGAACCATGGGGATTTGCAGTACCTTTGCTACCTATATCGACCCCACTTGGATTTACACGTTCCTTTCAGGCGCTGTCGATTGTAGGATTAAAAATATTTTATTCCTTGTGATGGAATATTCAACACAGTCAAGCAAGACATGCTTGACTGTGATTCTTTCATCAGAAGGGATACAAAACGGAGGTTCCTCACCTTTTAGTATATATTCATGCGTATATCTTGTGTGGCCCCTTAAACTGAAGTCATGTAAATCCTTTAAAATGACATGCGACTACTAGAGGCTACTCGTGGTGGTTAAAGATATTAACATTCAAACGGACCGTACTATTATCTCGCCATGAGCCAGCATAGCAACCGTACCAACGAATCAATAAGGTAAGCTACTAAACTTATGAATCTGCATTTTTTTAATTACAACCATATGTGTCTTAATTTATATGTTATTGTCATCCACAGATATGAATTGCTTGTGAAGGATGTTGTGGATACCACTTGGACCCATGTAGCTGCTGTATGGTCTAGAAATCGCCTCACTGTGTATGTTAGAGGAATGGCTGTAGCAGAAAAAGAATATGAAAGTGCACCCAGGTGTCCTTCACCAACAACATCAGTTATGACAATAATTATCAGGGATCATGCATGTGAGTTACTTTAGAATTATCTTGTTCATAAGACCCAGTGCTTAATGCAATTAGGTGCTGATTTTGGTAACTGAGAGTACTACATTGCTCCCCTGATCCCTTTTAGGATAATAGTCCAGTCAGTCTGAGGCTTTAAATGGGTTAATCTCCAACAAATTGCAAAAGAGATTGTTTAGGTATTTTAATTAGAGAAATGTATCCTCTATCACATATGTAAATATTTCTATTGAATGAAAACGTTGAACTTGAGGAATTTAAATTCTTCTACTTCATTATTATATGTATATACAATGCAATAAATTCGACTTAATACTGGTTACTGGTTACTGGTGTAGGTCCATGCATCTGGTGACCATGACCCTTGCATGTATCCATTCATCTCTCTTCCCTAAGATGTTGTCAACTGCTTTCCACTGGTTGTTATTATTGTCAAAGATGTCTTGGACGGTATCGGAAGATGCAAAAGATCGTTCAGTTTTTAGAGCTGAACACCTCAGTAAGATGTGTTCTGCTGATACGTCCTCTTCGTTGCAAAGTGTACATTTTGGTGAGTCAGTCAAACCAAATCGATGGAGGTATTGTTGGGAAGTGGTTTAGTTTCAATAGTGACAGTTGTTTTCTTGTCAAACACTTGTATTGACCAGAGTGTTTTTGTGGCTGAATCTTGTAGATGTTTAGGCTATTTCTTATGTAACAATGACGTTCCATGGGCATCCTCCAAACTGTTCTTAGGCAATAACTTCATGAGCGATTACTTCTCCATTTCTGTAACTGTTTGGCGGTATAAACCTAAGGTTTTTTTGTCATCATTGACTTCCTGGTCAGTTAATGAATTTATAATAGGTAGAATTAGTGTCAAAACAATTCACATTACCCAACAATGGTTTCCATTTAGCATTTCTAGTTGTCTGGAGTAAATAATTAACGGTTAATCCTTTGGTCAACGGCTCTTGGCCTGTGTGAAAAACAGTGCCCTTCCATCAAAAGATTAAACATCAGTTTGTGGATTGATTGATTGTTTGTTGTCTCATTAAATTCTTTTTCTTTAAGAATGGTAGACATCATGCCAGTAATTCTCAATTGTGCAAACCTGGATGATCAATGAACTGTACACCAGTGTGAAAAAACCTAAAACAGTCATGTCACCAGCTGAGAAATCATCACTAGTTAAACCGTTGTGTGCATATTTGCCATATTTAACTGTTGAATGACACATGACCGGTTTCTTTGTCAGCTGATGAGAGATGGCATATCGTTCCTTTATGTGGATATTGATGGACATGTTCTTGAAAGAAAACTTTAGGCAATTCTAATTTTAACCATTTTATTTTGTTTTTACTAATTTGTCTTAGCATTTAGCAGAATCAGTCACTTCATTTGTTTCAGGTGTGAATTTCGATAGCTACACTGTTTGTGTATGAGATATTCACATAGGCAATCAATAAAATGTCCAGATATCGCAGTCCTGTTGTAATTTCTCCCATACTCCAAACTCCGTAAAAAGTAGACAATCTGTTCTAAAAAGTAGACAATCTGTTTTCAGAGAAATTACATCAGGACTGCGATATCTCGACATTTAATTGATTGCCTACATGAAACATGATAATAATTACGATTATTATTTGAGAACTTACTCTGGATGAATGCCCCTTTAAAACAAGAGTAAACCATACCTGTTCCTGAACAATTATCACTATTTTGTGTGTGTATATGGTACTTACTTGAACTTGGTGATTGCTGATATTGTTAAGCACCTATCTTCAGAGGTTCAAGACAATTAGTCAAAATAGAAGCAAATGCCATTTTATACTTTCTGAGGAAACAGTTCCTGAAATGTTCTACTTTTGCTGTTGGGGCAAAGCATTTGTCAAAGAACTGTTGTTGTTGATTTGTTTCTATTTATGCTCTTAAATCTGTATTTTCACATGCCATTGACTAAGCAAGGTTATTTGGACAAGTATAATTGCTCCAGATGTTCACATCTGGTGGTATTCATGTTTTGTCTCTTCCTATGACAAGGCCACTTGATGTAGAAATATAAGGAGAGCAGTGGGGCCACTTCATCTATTAAGTAAAACACTATGCAGAGTGTTTGGAGTTAAAAAAACCTTCCCAAGAAATTTTTGGACAAGAATATGGCTGAAATATGACAGATGAGACTTTATATATTAACTCACTTGCTCACCATGTGACAAGAAGGATTACTCTTATGAGGAGTATTCCATCAGTTCCCACCATTTTGTGTCTTCATTTTAGAACTTTTGGGGAACAACTGAGCAGGCTCTTTGTACAAAGGTTTTCAGAAGGGCGTCAGTACGATTCTTAAGCTGGGAGAAAGTTGCATGGTTTACAGTTGGAAAACATTTTCACATTTAATCAAACAAAAATGTCTCCTGCAGTAGGACTGAAAACCTTTACTTCTATGCAAGCAACCACAATTTGGAAGAGGTTCATAAACATTTCAGCATTCTATAGCTGGTCCTGTTTATTTCTAAACAATCTGGAAAGAGTCAACCTTTGACGTTTATGCACATGTTCCCCTATTGTTTCACAGTGGGACGGTGAGAGTGCAGAGATAAGTAAATGAATAGAATGTGCAAGAAAAGCAACAACCAATGAAGATACTTCTTGATTATATATTTGTTCTCCTGTCCCGTTGTATAATATGTCTGATGAAATATAGAGCGAGTTTTAAAGCTTTGTCAGTTTCATCTGTTGGAACCCTTCATGTGCTAACATGTGTGTGCTTCATTATGTCGATCTCGTATGATAATTCTTGAAGGCATACATTATTTTTTGTACATATACTGTTGTGACTTCCTTCAATTGGATATGACATAATATGTATTTCCTTGACACTTTTCATGGTGGAGGTCACCTGATGGAAATTTAGAATGACAGTGCCTGAATTCTTCTGTGGACTAACATTGAACATGATGCTGTTTATCAATGGTTTCTTTTTAGATATGTACTTGCGAGATCTCAAATTCTGGCCTTCGAATAAGGCTGATGTCATCAACAGACTCACCTCGTCATGCAGCTCAGATCTCAGAGATGCTTCCTTTTCATCTGAACAAATCAAAATACATTCTCGTGACAGAGTGTATAAAGTTATTCCAAGCACCTGTCTCAGTGAGTATATCCAGGAGAGCTTTTAAAATGGAATTCCATTTTAACGATATGATTAGCATCAACTCTTCAGCATTGAAGAGAGAAAGTCATTTCTATGGTTGTTTGAAAGTTTGTGGAAAATGTGTTTTCCAAATACATGTAGATCAATAACACAAACGCCAATGGCTGCAGTGGTGGTAGAAATCCAGTTTGGGTTGATGCAGGACTCAAAACTACCATAAGTCCCTATGGCCCTTAGTATGGTGATCTACCTTCTGATACTGGCGATTTAAAGCCTGTTTTTGTATTGTACATTGTCGGAACAGTGGTATTGTAACACTAATGTCTAGTGGAAAACTAACATTGATACTCTAACTGCTCTACTGTCGTTTGTTGACAGGTTCTAGTTTGAAATGTTTAATTACAAATCACCATATAACAGTTTAACATCATCACGGCAAATCATACATCAAAAAGTCCCGGCATGACTTAAACTCACTCACTCATTGCATAGTGAAGGATGATGATGTGTATTCTTGAGATTTCCATGTAGTTGTGTATGTAGATAAGCATTATTTTGAGCTCTAACCTTTCTTTCGTGTTATATCACTCAAAGAAATCTGAAGCGATTGCATCAGAAAATAGAATCCCATCCTTTTTTAGCTGGATCAGAGGATTGCTAATGTTCTTGTATTGGTATTTCTTTAGTCTTGTCCGTGAATGTAAGAAGTCAAGCAAATGATCTTTCTTAGTTCATGTGGCAGGAGATACAGAGGTGATTGTCCACAATCACATCACTGATTTTATCAACATTTTTTTGGCTGAAGGTATTGACAGGTCGTCCTGATGTTGAACTCAGCTGCTTAATGGAGTTAAACAATTGTTTCTCAACTTTATAAATTTAGTAATGCCCTAGTATAGCCGTTATCCTCATGTATTTTGCTTGTTTGAAGACAATCTTGTGAATAGATACCTTTATTGAATAATTGTCATATTTTAGTTGTCACAAAATATTAATCTTTTCAACAGAAGTTAAATATTTCAAAAACAATCTCCGCAAATGGTAGTATATGGCCATGCAAAGCATTGGTGCATGCTCAAGATGGGAGACCTCTACCCTTTTGTGCATGACAACATGAATAAACTGTCCAGTGTGGGAGACTGCTTTATGTCCATATTTCTCAAGGCTGTGACACCGAAGATCCACCGTGAATGTGCGCGGATTGGAATCTGCAGACGAGCTTCGGAATTTTTGTGTAGAAAATTGGACATAATGCAACGAAAAAAATGGAAATAGTAGTATAGGGAGTGGTAGTCAGAGATCAGATTGCTTATAAGTGATATTTTATACGATCCGTTGCCCATGTGAGAGTACAAGGTATTGTTGGAATTATAATGGAGCATCATTCAAGGTTCATGCAAAATTACATGAAAGTCAGTTCAATACTTCAGGAAATATTCAGTTTTAAGTGAGTATGGGATTGGTCAGATGAAAGGTTAACTATCCAAGATATTGCTGTACTTGTTATAAAGTAACAAGGTGAGGTCTATATCAAGCTATCTCAGGCCAGGTCAAGCGACTTCATTTGTATGTGCGTTCTAAGGCTTTGGGGGGCTTTGTTCAGATCTCTCATTGTCAACAGTTCGGCTTCTTTGTAACGACTGGCAACATCCACAATTGTCAGTGCATACTTGTATGTTTTACATCTTACCCTGGCATGAGGTCAGCTTGATGGACAGCTTCAGTGTTGACATGTTGAATTTTCTTCTTGGGATATATCAAGGCACCAGCAGGTAGACTTACGAGAGAGCCATCCTTTGTTCAGCCAACCTTTGGTGGTGTCCTAGAAGACTCAAATGACTTCAGTTTCAGGGTGGTGCCCACACCTTTCCAGTATACACATGGGCTGTAGTAAATTTCAACAGTTCAAAAGTTAGATTCCAGCCCAGTGACATTGATGTCGATATTGGACAATGCCCATTCAAATCCCCCATTGGGTCTGACTCATCGCCCAGCCAGATTGTTGGTTTCGAGATAAAGAATGTGTTTGGTTGGTTTCCTCGGGCCATGACCTTCCACATATTTGTTGTTGTTCTTTGCATACCTTTTGGTGGTAATGGAAATCCTGCTTTGCAGACCTTTCTCTTTGAACAGGTGCGTGTCGTAACTTGTCAGCAGTTTCAGTTCTATACTGGTGCTTTTCAACAAGGCGTTCTGAGAGAGACCAGGGACGGGGAAATACCATGCGGGATCTAGGCAGTACTCTTTCATGCACATTTTTCAGAATATCTTGAACACGTCAGGAGCATGTCGCTTTTCAGTTGCAGGTCATGGTAATCACCTTAATTCTTGCAACTGAGTTTGTCCCACATAATTTTAAGACATATTTTTTGGGTATGTCATCCAATCCTCCTGGTGTGATTCCAGCAGGTCAACTTAACGTTTTGTCCATGCGTACTGATACTTGTCGCCTTTCCAGATCATGAATAAATTGATTGTCTTTTTGCAATTATATGATGCCCATTTCATCTATTTAATAGATATACATATTTTTTTAATCTAACTGTTTTGCGATTAAGATGGTCACAGCCACATCCAGTGCTATGAGGATCAAGATCAGGGAAGGCGTGTAGTACTGAGAGAGCATGAGTTCATCACTGAAAGTGTTCTTCCATTTTGTCCGTGAAACTTATATCTGGGGATGGAGCAACTGTGTCAACATTTTTGATGAGGTCTTCGTGTGTTTGACTTTTATGGTTGATAAATTTTATGATGTTTTCGTTGGACATGTCATCCAATCCTCATGGTGTGATTCCAGCAGTTTCTCCATGGCCAAATCGTGACGTTTTTGTTGCACTTCCACCTCAGCCACGTTCAGTGTTCATAATTTCAAGAAGAAATAATTGCCGCCAGAAAGTTAAGCAAGTGTAACCTAGACCGGTAACCATGGTGGCATGATATGCGATTTTAACAAATGGTTTTTTTCTTTTAAACTTTGTTTATATAATTATTTTTTATTTGTAACATAATGTGTGGATTTACTTCTAATTGTGATTGTGTCTGAGATGCCGTCTTTTTTTTTGTTGTTAATACAGCATAGCAGCGACCACTATTGTTGCCACGGCAGCTGCAGCAATAAGAGTATAATTTTGTGGCGCTTGGTTAAAACACCTTTTCTACCAGAGGCAACATTTGGGGGATTCTCGTTGACTCGTCTCCACCTACGTCGTAGTCATTTCCTCTTGTGCGGGGCAGCATCTGTGTTGTATTCACTCACTCCATTTGCGTTTAGTTGATATTTAAGGTCAAATTATAATGATGTGATCGAATCCTACAATAACTTTCTAGCATGTCCAGTGCAAGAGCGGTCTAGCCACACCCAGTTTGATCACACAAGATCACACATTGTGGATTGCATGGTATATCAATAAATGGCTTGCACAAGTTGGGAATCGAATGACACACGACTTTCACAATGAGTGCCTCCCTCAGTCGTTGAAAAGGACCAAGCTTTCGTCCCCCATTTCGTGACATTTTTATATACATATAGATATGTTTAACATATTAAAATAATGGCTGAAGGCAATTTCAAAATGGTGCAAAGGTGGACACGTGGTTCGTGGCGACTGTGCACGATTATTACAATATATTAACACAAGATAAAAATTATGATGAACCCACAAATCCCAACTATGGTAAGTTTATGATTGATAGTGAAGGAACACTGCAACTGAACACTTCTCCTCATGCCGCTCGTGTTAATATCTGCTCAATAAAACACCTCGCCTTGTCATCACTGGCTAACCTTCACAGCATCATCTTTGTCTGCGGAGACAATGTCAGAGACATCCAGTCGCTTGTCACAGTCCTGGTAAAACTATCCGGCAACGCCAAAGAAACGCTTACAGAATTATAGGCAGCATCATCTCTTGACAGCTGTGCTTACTGTCAAAATGGGCCCGTGACATTTTGTCGTGGAATCGTGGCAGGTCTGGTGTATGTAACTGCTAAAATAAAGCACAATTCGACCGCGATCCCGTCAACCACACTGTCGCTTTTCGATCCACGAACCATGATGTTTTGCCTGCACGTGGCACCACTCTGTTCACCCACAGATACATGTTGCACTCAGCCCGAACTGAGCTTTGACAGGGTGTATTTTAATAGCACTCCATAGCACTCAGTTGATCAACCAAAAGACACGACAACAGCTTAAACATCTCATGCCCCATGAGCCAGTTCAACCCCCAACTGGTGACAACCAGGAACCTTTGTAACAGCATGATGCTCAAGTGGCAGCTGATCTCAAAATTCTAATGGAAGTCCTCGTCAAACGTTTTCCTCTTCTTGATGGAAACTTTCTGGTACAAAGCCTCAGTTGAGGACCTTCCTGAAAACCCTGAGTGTATTTTGTTTCACTCTATTCATAAAGAAATATCTGACATACCTAAAGAAAACAGAGCCCAGTTAAACAAACAAGTCAATCTTTTCCTAAAACTGAAATTAATTAATGAAAATGACATTATTTCTATGTAACTTTCTGTCGACTGTGCATTACATGAAGTTAATTGCAGTGTCTGTGCTGCCACTCAAACCGTTGAGGAACCTCACACAGATTCCAAAGAAAAATCTTCTAATACTGAAAACAATAAACAAAAAAACCCCCTGAAATGTTGTTTTTGCACTTAAGTTTGAGATATTTTTTATTCATGTGGAGTAAGCCAGATGTTTTCTGTTGTCGTTTTGACAGTTTGAAGTTGCCGTATCACATGTGGAACTATCATTGCTCTTTCTTCCAGTTCCTCTTCATGTGTTTACTATTATATGTGCTTAAACAGAAATCTCAACATGGGCAAATTGTTTGATAGATAAAAGGTTCGTGATTGTCAAACCCTCAACCACCAGGATCCCGTCCTCCACCAACACAGGGACACAACCCATGCCCATTTTGGTCACGTCTTACGACCAACAATACGGTAGTGTGGACATATTCTATCCCAGGTCCACACAGGAGAAGAGCACTTAGCATTACCCAGCACCCACCATGAGGGATGTGGCTCTTCATTGGTGCCATCAAGAAAATGAAAACTAAAACTCTGTTGACGAAGTGCAGTAACACCAGTAAATCACAGATATCCATTTAGAACTAGTAAATTTTAAATTTAAGACTAGAACTAAACTCTGTTTAACTAGAGAGGACAATGCAATATCAAACTGAACTGTAGACTGCCAAGAACTGAAGGTAGATCACCCATATTAGGGACCATGGGGACTTATAGTACATTTGTTCCCTGCATTAGCCCTAGCTGGATTTACACCATCTCTTCAGCACTTAGCAATTTAGCCACAGCTAGCCATGTATTAAAATACACACATGCTATGATTAAAAACAGTGGAAGGTTGTAATTTACTTTAAATGTTTTGGGACTTATGTACCCTCTCCGGAGGACAATGTTTTATGGTACTAGATACAGCCACTAGAAATCTTCAAATAAACCTGCGAAACAAGGGCATTTTTAAAACAACAATGTTTAGATGTTGCTTTTTATCAGTGTTTGAAGGCAAACTAAAACACTGTTCCTATTGTAATAAAGAATATTATTATTCCTTACAATGTAACCTCTCATACCAACCCTAGTGTGGTGATCTACCTTCATTTGTTGGCAATCTATAGCCGGTTTATATACTTTATTGTCCATATAATGATATTAGTTTTAACTTTCTATGCCAGTTTTAATTCTAATTGTGATATTCTAGTTGTTTTACTGTCCTTTGTCGACACATTTTATAATACACATATAGTCCTTTTAATTGTTAAATGTTCTCTTCACGATATGGCTGAAATATTGCAGATGTGATGTTAAATATTTACTCACTCACTCACTCTCATGCCAAACATTACAAAATAATAGAACTTCTGTGTACCCCTTGAACTTTTGTTTGTATTGACTGACAAATTTTCTATTCAACAGAACCAGATGTTTGTGCTTCTAGTCCATGTGGAAACAGTATCTGTATTCCTACCCGCAACGGATTCAAGTGTGCTTGCAGAGGAGGTTTTTCTGGTGATAAATGTGATGTGCCACCCGATTTGTGCAAGGACAATATTTGTAGACAAAATGCTACCTGCCTGGCATCAGGGCATGAATATCGATGTGATTGTCCTCCAGGCTACAGAGGAGAACTTTGCGAGGTTGAAATAGGTATGTTTTAATGATAATTATCTTATCTAACACATAAACATCGATTGGCTGTGTGTTCTATCATGTACATCATATCCCGCTTACAAATGAGTAACATTTTCTGTGTACCCTGGGAATGATGAACTCATCTGGTACATCGTGGTAGTAATTATTTATCTTGAATTACATATGATGTACGGGCATTATAGATGTTTTGCAGAAGCAAATCAATGGAAGGGAGATAACTGTTTTTCCTGTCTGCACCTAGCGATGGATACTAAAAGACTTGTTCACGTGCTTCAAATAATTCCAAATTAAAATTGAGGTGTCCGGTAAGATAAATGTATTGTTCACTGATCCTTTGGGACCCATAAGTTGATGCCCCCCTTGTGACTAGTGAACAACTTATATTATCTTTCCTCACACATAAATGTCATTTTCTGATTGGCTAATCATTCTTCTATTATTTTCAATGTCCCACACTTACAAGAGTTGCACATTTCAGTGTACCCAGCTGCGAATGGCAACTCATTCAGTACCTCGTGGTAGTACTTCTTTGTCTCCAATATGCATTTAATCATGCATGATGCATGGAAATTATTGATGTTTGCAAGTGCAAATCGATGGAAGGGAGAAAACCCTAAACCTGTTTTTCTTGCGCTGTCTGCAAATTCTCGCAATGGCTATGAAAAAGTTTTCCTTGTATTCCAAAACATAAATTTGACAAACATTCAGATGTAGTCCCTGTGAATATTACGACTTTATGCAGGTAATACTTGCGAGGAAACGACAAGATTCAAATCGTTTGAGCAAGTGAACGAGTTAAAAGTTAAAGTTGCTTAGGCAATATTTCAGCCATATCGTGACTAATCAATATATAGATTAACAATACTAAAAGGCAGGTTATACAATCCTGTCAACAAAGGACAGTAAAATAGCACAGATATACATGTAAAACTAGTAATTAAATCTAAAATATTGTAACTATTGGGGACAACACAAAGTAAAAATAGGCTATAGATTGCAAACAACTGAAAGTAGATCACCATACTAGGGACCATGGGAACTTACAGTACCTTTGCTACCTACATGATTTGAAAGAAATCTGAGCCAAAATTACCAAGAAAGTAGTATGGACAATAGTGGTGTTAGATCACCTCCTTCCCAAGGGCCCAATTTAAAACTTGGCTTCTTGGAAATGACCTGATCCAAAACACACCGTTGTCTTTACTATTTAGGGTGTGCATGCAAAATTTGATTAAAATTGGCAGAATAGTTTTCGAGCTACGGACTTGAAAAGGAAAGATTTGAAGACAATTTTTCTGGCTGGACTTTAAAAAAATAAGAGAAACAATTGGTGTCAAGGTGAGTTGCACAGTGTCTGCCCAAATGCACGGTGGGTGATGCGTTCGGGATCGTGTCGTGCGATCGAATCCTTCAACGATGACTTGGCCATAGTGATGTCCCACCACACCTCCTCTTACCTGCATTTCGTGCTTCGCCAACAGCTGTGACATGACCCTCATGAACTCGCGTCTGGGATCGACTTGCAACACAAGCGACTGCATATGTAGATGCATTAAAGGCTTTGGTGACTTCTTTTTAATCTTTGGTCATCAGCAGTTTGACTTCTTTGTAGCAACTTCTTACATCGACATTGGTCAGGGTGTATTGTAGATGTTGTCTGTCATGTTGTTGTGTGGGAAAAACAGGACATCGTCTTGGTGAATGCTATTTGGAATCAAAATGTCAAATTTTCTTCTCAGGATGTGACGAGGCGCTGGAAGGTAGACTTGCCAGATGGCATCCTTTTCATGGCCTACTTTGGCTTTCTGTTCCGAGTCTTGTACAGCTTTGGCGAGCTTCGAGACAGCCTTGTGTACCCTATCAGGCTGTAATAAATTTTCTCCATGGATGTATGCATGCATGTGCGTGAACGTTCAATTTATTAGTCGCTCGTGTGTGTACACATAGATGTTGACCCCGTCTATGGCAATCCATTGTTTCATGTCCATAAGAGACAGTGAGAAATTGTTGATCGTCAGTCTGTATATCCTGTGTCCACTGCTTCTCAGCATGTTCATACGGTGTTTGAACATTTTTTTTCTTGAACAGGACTTTCTTGAATTTGGTGTGCTTCATGTGCTTCTTCACCATATGCGTTTTCATTCATTTTGCCTTCCTGATTTTGGCGGCAATATATGGGGTTGAATCAATGTTGGTACAAAAATAATGGATGTTTTGAGAATGCATCACCACATGGATTTCATTCAAAGCAAAGCTGTTCGTTCAGTTATCCCCCTTGTTAGGTGACTGGAGTATGACATGAAAATTTCAGGTTTACAATTTTCGGTGAGTAGTGTGTGATTTGACCCTGTAAACCCTGATCATGCACAGATGCAAGAAAATTATCGGAAAAAATGGTCTTCAGTAATTTATCGATCTGGCTGAAAAACGTCAAGATTCACAATGACACCCCATGCACGTGTAGGAGGCTCCTACTTTCTGCATATGCTTACCATGCACATTTGATGTTTAGAATCAGGAGAAAAGGTAACTGCTGCCAAGGAAGGCCAAAGCGTTGACTAATGCCAAACTGATCATCATCGTGACCATGGTCGTGTTGTATTTACGTGTATGATGTTTTTTACTTCAATGTGTTTTCCAAAATGATACCTGGCTTGCGTGACGGTTGTTTGGTGATAATTGTGCTCAAGTGCACGTAACCTATGGTCAACAAACTGACTACAGCCACGTGATACGCATTGACGAACGAGCAGCTCTTGGTTTTGATCGATCATGCTCGGATCGTTGGCTTTGACGTCGAGAGGTTCCCTCAGCTTTCAGAGAGGATTGAGCATTTGTCCATAAAATATCATTTATTTTGCACATCGAAATGCATATGTTTAATACAAAATAATGGACGACCTTCTGATGGATGATTTTGATGCTCTCTGCTGGACGAAGGAATGTCGGCAGATACCTCGTTCATGAGCGGTCTCATGAGCAATCAACTCTTGGAAAAGACTCTCAAGGATTATTACGACGATTGGAAATGAGACAAGAATTCTTTCATGCCACCATATTGAGACTGTTCCAAGTTTTCAATCAACAGGAAGGGCCCACTGTTATTGAGGTCGCATCCAAAGATCGATCCAAACACTCACCCAAGAAAGCTGCTTGCAAACAAAATCATGGAGCACATCGTCTCCGAGAAAATGAAACTCAGTCAGACGTGGCCTTAGAAAACGAGAGAAGGACCTGTATGGAAGCCACTTCCTTGTCCTGTGGAAGTGACCCAATGATTTCTTTCAGGATACGTCTGATCTGGTGTAAAAATAAATCAAAGACCGACTGAGCGGACCACGATGCATGTCGTTCAGTATCATGCTGCAACTGGTTGGCGTGCACAGCGAAATTGAACTGTTTCTGCAAGAACTGCATTGGGTTACGGAAAGCGTGCACCATTTCAACATACATGACCGAAAATCCATACTTTTGAAAGACGTTGATAAATTGCGATCGAAAGTGTGAACTGTCCTTGGCGTCAACCATGATGTTCATCAGGGCGAGATCATTGATCTTTAAGTGTAAAACACTCTTCGTATGTTCATACTGTACGCATAATGACAACACTGAATGGCAAAATCTTTGCTGTAAGTTCATCTTGATCTGCTGAAATAGGTTACATGCTAATCGTCCATCCAGAATACAGAAAACAATGGAAGTATATGAAAAAATTCCATGATGCTCCACACTCGACCCTTTTCTTCGAAGTTTTTTTTAGAAATGCTCCTGCACAAAGGGTACAACGTCTGGTTGAATTACTCATACGCTGGTGTAAATGTCATGAAAATGTACGCTGCTGTCATATTTATGCACAACCGGGAACAGCCCCTACCACAAATCTCGATGGATTCAAGGTTATTCAGAATATTTACACTACTACATTCGAGGACATTTTTACATCCGAACATTTTGATTTTATCAACCTCACGTATATTCACCAACGATTGATGGAAGGACGATTAAGTATTATTTCATGAGTATATATACTTTTTTCATGCATGCAATAAAATTGGACTGTACCCGGCCATGGAAGAATGTTTCCAGTGTAGATGAGGGTCATTTGCACCAGTTATGCAAAATCAAATGACAAATTGAACTAAAATGCAACACGCATAGAGTGCTGTACAAAAAATAACGCAGGGCCATCAATTACAGGGACAGTGCCAATAGCGCTCCGACAACTGGCATGGGATTAGGTGAAACGGGCATCGGGTTGTTCTCCACCATCATTGCCATGCCTGTGGTGCTGGTCATGGAAATAATGGCCGGGGTAACAGGGTTGATCGGATTGGCGCTCAAGTACATGTCTTGCAGACTGCAGCGCAAAGCAATGAAACACGACAAAATCAAAGCTCTGGTAGAGATCAAAGTTAAATAGTTAAGGCTGTTAGTTATGTTTCATATGTGAGGACAATGGATGGAGTTAAAGTGAGCGGGTGTATATAACATGGCCATCACCTTCGACAGCTTCACAGTGCTTACATAATGCAACACTAAGACACACATTTTTCTGATCAACTGACTATGAATATATCACAATAAAAATTAAATATAGGTTTGTATAGGATGGTACATTATATAGTTATCAGATGTGTCTATACCATAAATCAAGAAGACCATTCTTTTAACAATGCATCACAGAATAAATGAATGAATTATACATCAGTAACCTTTTCACTGACAGTATCCAAACTTTTTCTGGTTTAACTGAGTACCGAGTATTTTACACCCGGGTCTAAACATTGCAAACATACCATTATATGAAATAATATATAGTATGGTTGAATTTCCAAATAGGCATACAACATAGGTAGAAAAAATTATTGTGCTAACACTGCTATGCTGAATAAACATATTTCAATTATTTCACAAGGTTGTTCATTATATTGGTATCTGAAGATGTACAGAGACTTAGCATCGAAATATAATGCCCACTTGATGTCTTTGGAATTAGGCGTTGGCGAAGGCTGTCATAGAACTTACAGTTGTATATAATGTGTACTTCATCTTCTACAGCTTTACAATGCTTACATAATACAACATTATCATTAACACTAGCCAGACCTTTTCTTATTAAATGGATACCAAGTATACTACATTCTGATCTAAACGTTGTAAAAGTTCTTTATTAATAGTAGACAAAATATATTGTTCTCAGTTCAGCAAAGATTTATGAGAGTAATAGAAACACAGTGATTTGTGATCATGAAGGGATGAGTGCCACTCTTGGTAGAGACAATCATTAAGTCTTTCAACAAATTTACAAATAAATATTTTTGGATCACCAACAGATTGTGTGTTCAATACCATTCCAAACCCATATCTGAACAGTGAATGCTTAACACAACTTACCCATGTTGGTTGTTTTCTAGATTCAATTGACAGTAAAAATTGATAACATTGATAAGGGTATCTATCTGGATGCATGTGTAATAATCTTAGCCAGTATTTAATACAGTTTACAAAGTAAACATTTGACAGAGGGAGTTGACCGCTTTCCCCATAAGCAACAGCATTTGGAGATCTATAACCAATTTGTAGCATGAATTTGCAGAACTGTCATATTTACAAACATTTACAACGATTGTAAAGGTGATGTTTACAAGGCTTGTAAATTTTTTGTAAATTTAGGAAAGATTTTACCACTACTACTTTAAATTTTGCCATTTCTCAAGAATCCCCATGACTCTGTATACTTACTAATTTATTATTTCTTTTGTTCTGTTAGAGTTCTTACTGTTGATATGCATAATGGATCTTGCATGTGACATATATATTTATGAAAACTGAAGGAATAAGCCATAATTTGTATAGTCCATTTGTGCTTTATGTCCATGCAACTGCGTCTGGTGCATGAAAACATGAAAGTTGATGTGTGCGGCCAGCATTGATCTATATACCAAATACTTGGGCCTGTTAAAACAGATGTCTTGCCTTTGTTCGAGATCATCTTCCCAAGCTCATTCCAGTGATTTTACCACTCTACTCCGTGGGAACTATATGCATTCTCTAAATAACACCTGTCACTAGACCTTTTATGTTGGTACTCATTAACGGTGTTATGGCGTATTCAAGAAATCTCATAAACATGTCGATAGATAATTGGTTGTGATGTCAGTACGTGTGGATTGGAGCAAATACTCAAATGAATTAATACAAATCATTGTGTAACAAGATTTATATAATCATTAACAAGAAGTATGTTACAGAATATTTAAATGGTGCGTGCCGGTCTATCATTTGTTTATGTTCGGCGTACATAAATTTTTAATTTATCATTCATACATAAAACATAACTGTACACTGTTTTGCATTTGGTAACTTTCGCAAATATAAGAAATTCTTAAAGTGCTACACAATCATACATCATCATTGTCAACAGTGATCGTTCACTTTATACACAACTGACTCAACAAGATGGGGAAAAAACTTTTCCATACTCTGTCAGGGTCTTCCTTTCTGCTTGAAGATGTTTTTTGTCTTTAGTCTATGGTTACTTCGGTGAGCATCCATAATTTTACTATCAAGACGCCAAAAAGTAGTTATCATTCTCATAAATGCTCTATATTAATACAATTAGTTTGTATGTGTGGAATGCACTTTACAAAGGTAAATAAACCAAAGTTCTAATACAAGATTATCATATGACAAACCACGAGGTTAATTCTTCAATCATATTTAGAACCAAATCTAAAAGAAGAAGTGACGAAGAGGTAGGCAGATCTTAAGATGGACAGATTATTAAGATCAGATAATTCACTATTTCCATATAAGATTGTCTTCATGCTTTACCCATGTTTGTAAATTCAAATTTATATACATATGTGACAACACATGCTGCATTTAAATTTTGTATGGTATGTTGTATGGTACCGGTGTCGATATAAACTGTAAAGCTGTTCACAATCCCATTTCATTTTTTTTCAATAAAAAAACAAACACAATAATTAAGCACAAAAAATGAGATGTGTAAATCATTCCCTCTGCTGATGATGGCTGTGTGGGATTAGTTAAACGACCAAACCCAGTTGAGCATGCCTTATAATCCTCTTACTCTTAAAATAAACAACTTCAGTCCAAAGAGGATATCACTAGTGGGATTATTTGGCTGATTTGAGTTAGTGTTTTGATAACGCTTAGTCTTGATGAACAATAGTCTATTTCAACAACAAGGTCAATTGGTAAAATTCATATTAAAGTGACATACCTTTATTTACATGTTTCACAAACCGTTGTGTACACGTGCACTGTCCATTGTATTTCTTGGCTGGGGAAGTTACAGAGAGGAAGAGTAACACAAAGTAATTTGACGACCTTTTGAGATCTAAATACATATATGAACACCTGATTGGAAAATGCAGTTGATCATTGCACACCAACATACGGACATTTTTGCTTTCGTGAATTTGAGACTTTACATCTACAAAGCCGTTCAGAATGTCTGTCAGCGATATTTCTTCAGAGGACACATTCAGCTCAGGTGAGTATATTGCAGATAACACAAGTATATTATTTGTAAAATCAGTAAGGCAATCCTGATGACGCCATGTGTTCATTGAGCAGCATGGTTGTAGAGAAATCTTACATTCAAGACTACCATGTCATTTAGCAGGGAGCTCAATACACAGAGTCGTAGAGTATCCCTGCCATTCAGTAAGTGTTTAGTATATTGAATCACGATATGAGAACAACAGCCCGACTAACTGGCTGATCAAAGGTTTACTACATGTCATAAATATCCTTCCTGGGACTTAATCAGGCTGTGGGGGTGGAATATATTCCCCAGGTAACACCAGCTGTTTTTTTTTGTGGTTGAGCTGAAGGATTACCTGTTGCATGTAATTTCAATTATAATGTATAATTAGTATAAGACTGATTTTCGACGGATTCTTACAGACGTAAAACGTTCTGTTTTATGTTTTAAGACATAGGTTTCATCAATACAGACTAATCCCAGTATTCATGCATATACGTATTTTGGGTTCCCATATCACACGTCATTATATGGATTGAATAGTGACCTTAATAGATATATCCCTTTCAAAATCGCTAAGGCATTTCAAAATCAAATTTAACACAAATATATTTTAAAATATATTTTAAAAACTAAATTGATTGTTTATTTCTTTGTAAATGTTTGTAACGTTTTCAGACAAGAAATTCTTATACAATGTTGTATTAGCAGTAATTCGACTTTATTTAAGACTTTAGTTGTAATACCTGCTAGTCATTTTGTTAGCTTTTTCAAAATGCTTCATTTTTCCCATGAATTTACTTTCACAGATATCTGTGAGGCAGGCTGTATGGAATGCTGAGTCTGTAAGAGGAATGGCCCTAAATCCACAACAGATTTAAATACAGTAACTGCAAGAGTTTCAATGCATTAAACCATTCAACAAGTAAAACTTCAGGTGTTTCTACAATAACCTCTTCATTGTGCTGACAATAAATTTAGAATTGTATTTTTTCAGGTTGGAAACAGGACAGAATTAGGACGCTAAGGCAGCTCTCCCTGTTATTCCGCACGCTGAGTTTCAAGGTATTGCAGTTCTGCTTAATGCTCTGTCCTATATGCATCAGTGCACAACAAAAAATGAGCACAACCCACTGTCATATAAATAAGAATGCTCATTTCTTGAGCTCCAAACGTGACTTTTGTTGATGTGATGTTCAAAATGTGATGTTCATGGGCGATTTTGTTCAACCGTTTGAATTGGTTGCATGTGTTTGGTGACGACTTCTTGTTATAATTCTGTAATCACTCTATAATGTACGTCAGTTTTATTGAAACATAAAGTTTCTGTCAGGGTATTGTATCTTGTATGTTGCAGTGGCTATGACAAGATGTTTGCAGACAAAAAAGGAAACCGTCTCAAGAAAGAAAAACAACCAAAACAAACACAGTGATGTCATGAGAAAATGTTCCAGAAAAACTACAGTAAGTAAACATGAAAACCAATTTAACTAGCTTTCGGGAATCAAGAATTAGATGAAACTGTTTTAAGAGGATGCACTACGTAACTTGGCTTACCATCAATTAACAAGGAAGAAGGCATGCTAATTGATGAATCTCAACTGAGATGATATCAAGGCATTAGGCCTTGTTAATTAACGAACCCTTACTGTCATGACTTGCTCATCAATGAACAAGGGATTAGGCCTTGTTATGTGTTGAGGCTTTGTTCAAGGCTGGGAGATACAGTAACAGTCACCCCACAGTATAAATCCTAGTCTGTCGTACGGACCCTGAAGTATCTCCAAGAAAGCCCACGCAAGTCTAGAAAATGTGGCAAGTGTAGATTTCCTTAGCTTCAGAAAATGAAGAAAGTCTCAGGGTTCCATTTCATTATTTTTTTTCACTATGAACGTTTTTTCAGTAAAATATGTTCATTTCAGAGACTAGCTGTTAGTCTATATTAATCCTTGTGATCTTTCAAAGGAGAAAAAAGGTTGTACCATACAACACCTGTGTTCTAATGCACTAAATACAGAAGTATCAATAATACTTGCTATGAGATTATGAGAATAACCATTGATTCTATTTTCTCATTGGTTTACCATTCACTTAATGCAAGTATAATCATATTGACTGTTTTCTTCAGAAATCGAGTCGAAGGGATGCGACAGGCAGACCTCCCCAGCCATAAGAAAGCAAAATATGAACCAGTATTAAAGAATGCACAACTACAATGCTACCCCATTGTTTTTGATTGCATATTTGATAATAATGTGTAACATATTTTCCGTAAATTTGTAAATGGAATGTTTTTGTATGAAATTTAATCTTCCTCTTTCTTGTTGTAATCTGTAAATAAACATCTAGTGTAAGCTTGACACTGTCTATTTGTTTTGGGATAATTTAATTCACATGAAAGACATGAGTATTATAACAGTGAAACAAATTCCGCATTATAGAATACCATTTCCATCAACACTGTAGTATTGACCATGGAGCACTATCAAGCGAACATCAAATTTATTTCAATGTTAGGATATCCTAAATTCCTTGTTCACTCATCATAAAACAAATTCAGCACATTACAACTTTCACCACCTAAACAACCCACTCCTCGGCGCATTATCACGATGATGACACTGCAAGATGTCAAACCAGCCTACAACTCATCAGAAACAATTTCAAAATGTTTTTTATCCAATTTTTTATCCAAGAAAGATGCAGTAGAGTTGCGGGGGAAATGGAAGCAGTGTGACTCGCCACACCTCAAATATGGTTCCTATGCCATATGAATATAATGACAATGCACAAAGTCGAACGAAGGCCATTCTGTGTATTTTACAGGCACAAGGTGGATAAGAACTTACTAGTATTTTGCGTTACCACTATTGATCACAAGATAAAAACTAGTAACATATATTCAATTATATCAGTTCTGCTGTTTGTAAGAAAATAAATAAAATTACAAGCATACAATCGCGATTCAGAAGTGCAATATGTTGTACCAGGGAGCCTATATAGAGTATTGTAGAGTATCCCTAGTTGTACTTGGACTTTTGTCCCTCGTAACGAAGCCCGCAGTAGACCAAACCCAGTCATAGCTGGTGGATGTGCACTCAAGTGTAACGACAGCAACTGATTGTCTGCTTCATTTGCTGATACGCCGAGGGCTCATAAAGTGGGGCCCATAGTGTGTTTAGAAAGATGATGCGTGTGATGGGCATTTTTGAAGTATGGCGAGTCACAAGAAAGTAAGATTCTTTATGGATAACAACTTTTTGTATTGTATATGATGCATCGTTTCAGTATGGATTGATATACCGTTGTCAAACAAAATCATATACACTATGTTTTTATCCATAAAGAATGTATTTAGAGATGTTAGGTTTTGTAAATCTCTGAATTTGCGTTCGATCCAATCAAAAATCATCTCAGTAGAGATGGTGAACTACTGGAAACTGTCATTCGTCCAAGTACAAACCAGGGCTTGAAACTGACAAGCGTTTGCACCAGTTTCCGTGAGATCCAGTCATTCGAGAAAAAAGGATGTAGTTTGTTTGCAACCCATAGACATAAAAAACATGTAATATGTACAAGTATCACACCTGCTTTATTGCATAATGTGGCTGAGACAGGACTCGGGTGCATGAGTCATCAATCAATTTATTTTGTTTATGGCATATAGCCTGATAGGTGTTACGTTTAAATTGCATGTGGTCAATGATTGAAGCTGTGTATTGCATATTGTCTTTAGCAGACAGGCAGCCATACATATAGGTGTCAATAAATCAGACATTAAGCTTTCTCTGTGATAGAGGCTGCTTCTTACAATCAACATGTTGTTTTTATGTAACGAGTAGATTATTTACTTGTTTGTGTACACAACCAAGATTAGACTGCTGCTCACGACCTCATACTCCGGGCATGCATACTGTTTCAAGCTCCATGAACCTATTCACTGCACATGCATTATGGGCGCAGCGCAGCACAACTGTTGAAACAACTTCTTCCTCCAGCGCTGGGGGAAATTTAGTGAATCGCTTGAACTCCAAATTCGCAGGGTTTTTTTCCAGTACCAGTGTATTGGTACAATTTTCTTATTGAAAATATATAATGCATCAGAAAAACACATATCATACCATCGTATCACTAGAAAAAAAGTTCACCTTTACAAGCTTGTAAATGTCTTGTAAAGATGATGTTTACAAGACATTTACAATTTTGGAAAGATGATGTTTACAAAACATTTACAATTTGTAAAGATCCACAAGGGGAGATAACTGGTGGGTGATGACCCCACGACATACTTAATGAGGTAATTGGGGCGTGAAATAAGAGTGGGACAGACCACTGTTCAGTGGACAGGGGTCACTCTGTTAGGGGTAGGATGCTGATGCTTTTACTACAGTGTTCAGTGGAGTGAAGATGCATGGGTGTTTCTTTCATGGGTGCCACTTCTGATAATATGCTAAATGATAGAGATTGTGTTGTGATAACATAACACATGACAGTATATATTGCTATGAATCATGTGGTCGATCCAACCTTTACCAATAGTACCAGTGATACAGATGGGATAGGTCACCTTTTGAAATACTTCACAATTATATTTCATTTCTGCTGTTTCTGTTGATTCTTCCTTCCTGTGGTCAGCCAAGCAACAATCCACCATAATCCCATAAAATCATTGAGGCATGAAGTCCAATAAGCGGAATGAACTATACCTAACTGAATAATTTTAGGCTTCGTGGGACTACACCTGTTGTACACGGGCTAGTTGCAGTTAACACACACTGCTATATTTAACATAACTAAACAATAACCATCAGGCATGGAACCCCATGACAGAAATGTGCCCTGGACAAATAACAGGTAAGAGGTTGGCATTGGAGGTTAAAGTAACTTGTTCGAAAAACCCATCCCAACGTTTTGGAGATGATAAATTTCATGTTGGACTGGAGACGCAAATTAATAAACTGAACATGGTGCAACATAGTGCTGGCCAGACACTGCTCCCAAAGAAAAAGAAACATCAAGACCTCCAGAGAGAACTGCCCACCCTGGAGCATAGGGCATTATTGATATGTTGTATTATTTTGATAGGTTATCTCATGGAAAGAAACTTTCTAAAAGGTCACATAAAAAAGGAAAATACAACTTTGCAGATTCTGATACCTTTCGGTACGCAGTTACCGAAACAAATCATAAAAAATGCCAATTCAACCTATAACGAAAAAAAATGTGATGGAAAAACCCCCACAAATTTGGAGTTCAAGCGATTCACTAAATTTCCCCCAGCGCTGGGGGGGGGAAGAAGTTGTTTCAACAGTTGTGCTGCGCTGCCCCCATAACACATGCGCAGTGAATAGGTTTGCGGAGCTTGAAACAGTATGCATGCCCAGAGTATGTGGTCGTGAGCAGCAGTCTAAAACAAGTAAATAATCTACTTGTTACATAAAAAAAACATGTTGATTGTAAAAGCAACCTCTATCACAGAGAAAGCTTAATGTCTGGTTTATTGACACCTATATGTATGGCTGCCTGTCTGCTAAAGGCAATATGCAATACACAGCTTCAATCATTGACCACATGCAATTTTAGATGTAACACCTATCAGGCTATACGCCATAAACAAAATAAATTGATTGATGACTCATGCACCCGAGTCCTGTCTCGGTTGCAAACAAACTACATCCTTTTTTCTCGGATGACTGGATCTCATGGAAACTGGTGCAAACGCTTGTCAGTTTCAAGCCCTGGTTTGTACTTGGACGAATGACAGTTTCCAGTAGTTCACCATCTCTACTGAGATGATTTTTGATTGGATCGAACGCAAATTCAGAGATTTACAAAACCTAACATCTCTAAATACATTCTTTATGGATAAAAACATAGTGTATATGATTTTGTTTGACAACGGTATATCAATCCATACTGAAACGATGCATCATATACAATACAAAAAGTTGTTATCCATAAAGAATCTTACTTTCTTGTGACACGCCATACTTCAAAAATGCCCATCACACACATCATCTTTCTAAACACACTATGGGCCCCACTTTATGAGCCCTCGGCGTATCAGCAAATGAAGCAGACAATCGGTTGCTGTCGTTACACTTGAGTGCACATCCACCAGCTATGACTGGGTTTGGTCTACTGCGGGCTTCGTTACGAGGGACGAAAATACAAGTACAACTAGGGATACTCTACAATACTCTATATAGGCTCCCTGGTACAACATATTGCACTTCTGTACACTTGTAATTTTATTTATTTTCTTACAAACAGCAGAACTGATATAATTGAATATATGTTACTAGTACTTATAGTGGTGGAATATTTGACATGTTGATATTTCATGTGTTTTGGGTGGGGGGGTTATCTCGTGATCAATAGTGGTAACGCCAAATACTAGTAAGTTCTTATGCACCTTGTCCCTGTAAAAACACAGAATGGCCTTCGTTCGACTTTGTGCATTGTCATTTTATTCACAAGGCATAGGAACCATATTTGAGGTGTGGCGAGTCACACTGCTTCCATTTCCCTCGCTACTGTTATGATATGGATCTCGGGTCCAAGTGAGGGTACCAGTGAGCTCCCTTATCTAACTGGCGTGCTGGTTTGCTTGGGGGAATTAACTCAGCTAAGAGTCCGAAGTCACAAGAAGCTAATTACAATTTTATTTACAAGAGATGGAGTAACAAGGGTGGCCACAGAGAGTCGGTACAACCCTCTGGGCTGAGGGCTAGAGCTGACCTGTGTTGGGAGTCTAAACCCTACTGATGGACAAATGAAGACTATTTATGGAGACTATTTAACTACAATTTAAACAATACAAAGATTCTGATTTGCTGACTGATGCAAAAACGGGTGTAACCTACAATAGCCAATAAAATACAGAATAAACAAAATGGGGTGTGTCCTACCATTACAACTTCAGTGACCAGACAAGGGGAGTACTTAATCTTTTAATCCTATTATCTAAGTGACATTAATCTTGTTGGCACATTTACTGGATGCTTGATTGCTTACTCTGGGCTGGATCTTTAACGACCCTTAACTGGTGTTTGCATAATGTTATTTTACTGTAGGTGATGGCATGTTTACCTCATCAAAGCAGTTTATTAACCTGTCTAGACGTTACCCTTGTCTTAGTGAATGGTTTGTCTTACAGTGGTGTTCTGATTACCTCAGGCTAGGATTTTAACTATGAAATTGTGTGGTCATAACTTACCTTTTTCAATAGAATGTCTGTGAGATAAGCTTTACTACTTTTGAGAGGAGTCTTGTCTAAGCTATTACTGATACATGATGAAACTAATATTCTATATTCATATTTTCCTAATATTTGAATGCTAATATAATGCTTGTACTGGTTACTATTTATAATGATTTTTGGTATGAATTATCATTTCATGATACTACTCTGCTGCATCTTTATTGGATAAAAAATTGGATAAAAAAAACATTTTGAAATTGTTTCTGATGAGTTGTAGGCTGGTTTGACATCTTGCAGTGTCATCATCGCGCCGAGGAGTGGGTTGTTTAGGTGGTGAAAGTTGTAATGTGCTGAATTTGTTTTATGACGAGTGAACAAGGAATTTAGGATATCCTAACATTGAAATAAATTTGATGTTCGCTTGATAGTGCTCCATGGTCAGTACTGCACTGTTGATGGAAATGGTATTCTATAATGCTGAACTTGTTTCACTTTATTAATACTACCGTCTTTCATGTGAATTAAATTATCCCAAAACAAATAGACAGTGTCAGGCTTACGCTAGATGTTAATTTACAGATTACAACAAGAAAGAGGAAGATTAAATTTCCTACAAAAACATTCCATTTACAAATTTACGGAAAATATGTTACACATTATTATCAAATAAACAATCAAAAATGTGAAAATAGAATCAATGGTTACTCTCATAATCTCATAGCAAGTATTATTGATACTTATGTATTTAGTGCATTAGAACACGGTGTTGTATGGTACAACCTTTTTTCTCCTTTGAAAGATCACAAGGATTAAAGGGGCACTGATGCGGAGCGAATAATGCTTCTCGCCAACGGTCTAATTACGAAAGCAGACCGCAAATTGGTCAGCGCCCACTCCTTCGACCGTGACGGACAAAGGAACTGGGCTCCTGTCCATATTAGCAGAATTTCTTCACCTAAACAGTCAGGAGGCCGGATGCCCATCACATGCCATTTGTTAAAAATATCCATGGTATTCCTTGTCTGATCGTAACCATATATCCCAGCAGTGTAGTTCTTTTCGGATGCTTGGATGGTATACTTACTGATCCAATTTGATCCTATTTCTGTGTTTTTAACCTCGATATTTAATCATGTTACATGAAAATATGATGTCTACAGGCACGTAGCAAGCCATTTGTTTCAGTACGGAAGATTGCAAAGCTTTATATTTAGGTAGTTTTGAGTGTTGGTTGAGCTGTGATAGCAAATAGCATACGTAGATTTTGGTAGCTATGGTAGCTACCCTGGTTTATTATATATGATACTATAAAACACACAGTTGATTTATTTGAATTCGTAAACAAAAAAACGATGACTTTGCCTTTGGCAATCTGAAAATTGTCTGACGTAAAAAAAACTTATTTCACCTATTTACCAAAGTACATAGCAAATGCCTGTGTGTATTCCTTGTGTAACGAAATTCCGTTGGTATCCTCAAAACAGTTTCGGCCCATAAGTGTTTTCAGGCTGCATGCGACACAGAGATTACATCTTCCTTGCTGTAACTCGCGTTTGATGGTGTAAACCTACACGTGTTATTTGTCATCATTCTCTTGATGGTCAATTCATGAATTTATAACAGGTATAATTAGTAGCAACACCACTTCGGTTACTCAACAAAGGTTCCCATTTGGCATTTCTCCTGTCTGGAGTAAATACTCAACATTATAAATTAAGGTCTGTAATGGCAAATGTATTGTATGTTGTGTAATATGTGCATGTAAGTGATGCAAGAGGGTTTATCAGCTGAGTTACAAAAACAAACATCGATCAAAGGATTAACCGATAACACACTGATTGATTAATTACTTTTATCTTCTAGCGGATGTGTCAAAAGGCAGTGTGTGTAGATGACTACACCCTGTCGTAAAGCGTGAGTGCAAAAACAACATCCTCCCTTCAAAGAATTAACCACCCTTGCGTTGATTGATTGATTGCTCAATATTGGTTAACTAAATTACTTAGAATAGTGGACATCATACAATTAGTTGCCAGGTGTGCTATCTTGGTAGACCAATGAGAGGTTTATCTAGTTTTCACCAATGTGAAAGACGTGAAACGATGTGTTACTTTTTCGCAAATGAGAGAGTTGTAAGACACGCGACACAGAGCAGGATTATTTACCAGCTGCAGATGAATGGAATACGATTTCTTTTACGTGGATATTGATGGATACATTCCTGAACAAGGTAGTAGCCTGACATTGTTGCTATAAAATTAGTCTGTTTTACATTCATTATTTGCATTTTGTTTTAATTTATTTGTTGTAGCATTCAGCAGAATCTATATGACAGCAAACACACACTATATCGCGTATGTGTGTGAAATAGGATCCACATTGGCAATCTATACAATGTATAAATGTTGCTGTTATGTTAGAAATTTACTATGAGTGTAAGCAAATCGTGTATTCTTTCATTAATTTTCAAAATCATACAAATATGACAATAAACTAATTAGGGTTATGAGACTATTTTTAAAATATAGAGACGTACATTGGCTTCGTTATTTTTCCGTCCTAATAGTGTTTTTACCATTTCTACCACTGGCAGATGATTAACCTTCAAAGTGTTTCATTTGTTTTCATAATACATTTGTAATGAAGTAAAAATGACTTCACCTCAGTTGATCTGTCTATAATTAAACTATCAGTTGCGCTTACGGACTGCGCAGCAGAGGTCACGAACCAGTCACGAATTCTGGGATATCATCCGGGTACTCACGGGAGAAAAACAATAACAAAAGTTTACACCAGTCCACGGAAATTGCTTCGCATCAGTGCCCCTTTAATACTGTGGGGTTATTGTTACTGTATCTCCCAGCCTTGAACAAAGCCTCAACACATAACAAGGCCTAATCCCTTGTTCACTGATGAGCAAGTCATGTCAGTAAGGGTTCATTAATTAACAAGGCCTAATGCCTTGTTAATTTATATGATCTCAGTTAAGATTCATCAATTAACATGCCTTCTTCCTTGTTAATTGATGGTAAGGCAAGTTATGTAGTGCATCCTCTTAAAACAGTTTCATCTAATTCTTGATTCCCGAAAGCTAGTTAAATTGGTTTTCATGTTTTACTTACTGTAGTTTTTCTGGAACATGATTGTGTTTGTTTTGGTTGTTTTTCTTTCTTGAGATAGTTTCCTTTTTTGTCTGCAAACATCTTGTCATAGCCACTGCAACCAACAAGATACAATACCCTGACAGAAACTTTATGTTTCAATAAAACTGACATATATTATAGAGTGATTACAGAATTATAACAAGAAGTCGTCATCAAACACATGCACCCGATTCAAACGGTTGAACAAAATCGCCCATGAATATCACATTTTGTTGCATAATTTTACTGTGCTCATTTTTTATTGTACACTGAAGCATTAAGCAGAACCGCAATACCTTGAAACTCAGCGTGCGGAATAACAGGGAGAGCTGCCTTAGCGTCCTTATTCTGTCCTGTTTCCAACCTCAAAAAATACAATTCTAAATTTATTGTCAGCACAATGAAGATAAATTCATGTCAAGTTTATTGTAGAAACACCTGAAGTTTTACTTGAATGGTTTAATGCATCGAAACTCTTGCAGTTACTGTATTTAAATCACATTAAAGTATATTCTTACGTCCGTTGTGGATTTACAGCCTCAGCATTCTGTAGAGCCTGCCTCACAGTTGTCTGTGAAAGTAAATTCATGGGAAAAATGCAATTAGCATTTTGAAAAACCTAACAAAATGACTACCAGGTATTACAACTAAAGTCTCGAAGTCGAATTACTGCTAATACAACATCATATAAGATTATCTTGTCTGAAAACATTACAAACATTTACAAAGAAATAAACAATCAATTTAGTTTTTAAAATATATTTGTGTTAAATTTGATTTTGAAATGCCTTAGCGATTTTGAAAGGGATATATCTATTAAAGTCACTATTCCATCCATATAATAACGTGTGATATGGGAACCCAAAATACGTATATGCATGAATACTGGGATTAGTCTGTATTGCTCCGTCATTGTTGTTTTTGATGAAACCTATGTCTTAAAACATAAAACAGAACGTTTTACGTTTGTAAGAATCCGTCGAAAATCAGTCTTATACTAATTATACATTATAATTGAAATTACATGCAACAGGTAATCCTTCAGTTCAACCACATAAAACAGCTGGTGTTGCCTGGGGAATATATTCCACCCCCACAGCCTGATTAAGCCCCAGGAAGGCTATTTATGACATGTAATAAACCTTTGATCAGCCAATTAGTCGGGCTGTTGTTCTCATATCGTGGTTCAATATACTAAACACTTACTGAATGGCAGGGATACTCTACGACTCTGTGTATTGAGCTCCCTGCTAAATGACATGGTAGTCTTGAATGTAAGATTTCTCAACTACCATGCTGCTGAAGGAACACATGGCATCATCAGGATTGCCTTACTGATTTTACAAATAATATACTTGCGTTATCTGCAATATACTCACCTGAGCTGAATGTGCCCTCTGAAGAAATATCGCTGACAGACATTCTGAACGGCTTTGTAGATGTAAAGTCTCAAATTCACGAAAGCAAAAATGTCCGTATGTTGGTGTGCAATGATCAACTGCATTTTTACCATCGGGTGTTCATATATGTATTTTAAATCTCAAAAGGTCATCAAATTACTTTGAGTTACTCTTCTTCTCTGTAACTTCTCCAACCAAGAAATACAATGGACAGTGCACGTGTACACAACGGTTTGTGAAACATGTAAATAAAGGTATGTCACTTTAATATGAATTTTAGCAATTGACCATGTACTTGAAATAGACTATTGTTCATCAAGACTAAGCGTTATCAAAACACTAACTCAAATCAGTCAAGTAATCCCACTAGTGATATCCTCTTTCTTGTTGAAGTTGTTTATTTTAAGAGTAAGAGGATTATAAGGCATGTTCAACTGGGTTTGGTCGTTTAACTAATCCCACACAGCCACCGCCAGCATAGGGAATGATTTACGCATCTCATTTTTTGTGCTTAATTATTGTGTTTGTTTTTTATTGAAAAAAATGAAATGGGATTGTGAACAGCTTTACAGTTTATATCGACACCGGTACCATACAACATACCATACAAAATTTAAATGCAGCATGTATTGTCACATATGTATATAAATTTGAATTACAAACATGGGTAAAGCTTGAAGACAATCTTTTATTGAAATAGTGAATTATCTGATCTTAATAATCTGTCCATCTTAAGATCTGCCTACCTCTTCGATTTGATACTAAATATGATTGAAGAATTAACCTCGTGGTTTGTCATATGATAATCTTGTATTAGAACTTTGGTTTATTTACCTTTGTAAAGTGCATTCCACACATACAAACTAATTGTATCAATATAGAGCATTTATGAGAACGTTATTGGTAAGATAATTATTTTTGGTGTCTTGATGGTAAAATTGTGGATGCTCACCGAAGTAACCATAGACTTAAGACAAAAAACATCTTCAAGCAGAAAGGAAGACCCTGACAGAGTATGGAAAAGTTTTTTCCAATCTTGTTGAGTCACTTGTGCATGAAGTTATGTAAGTTATGTTTTATGTATGAATGATAAATTAAAAATTTATGTACGCCGAACATAAACAAGCAAATGATAGACCGGCACGCACCATTTAAATATTCTGTAACATACTTCTTGTTAATGATTATATAAATCTTGTTACACAATGATTTTATTAATTCATTTGAGTATTTGCTCCAATCCACACATACTGACATCACAACCAGTTATCTATTGACATGTTTATGAGATTTCTTGAATATGCCAGTTGCATAACACCGTTAATGAGCACCAACATAAAAGGTCTAGTGACAGGTGTTATTTAGAGAATGCATATAGTTCCCACGGAGTAGAGTGGTAAAATCACTGGAATGAGCTTGGGATGATGATCTCGAACAAAGGCAAGACATCTGTTTTAACAGGCACAAGTATTTGGTATATAGATCAATGCTGGCCGCACACATCAACTTTCATGTTTTCATGCACCAGACGCAGTTGCATTGATATAAAGCACAAATGGACTATACACAATATGGCTTATTCCTTCAGTTTTCATGAATAAATATGTCACATGCAAGATCCATTATGCATATCAACAGTAAGAACTCTAACAGAACAAAAGAAATAAATGAGTAAGTTTACAGAGTCATGGGGATTCTTGAGAAATTTCAAAATTGAAAGAAGTAGCGGTAAAATCTTTCCTAAATTTACGAAAGTTTACAAGCCTTGTAAACATCACCTTTACAATTGTTGTAAATGTTTGTAAATATGACATTTAAATTTTGTAAATTTTTGTAAAGCACCATTTGTTTTCTTGTGAATGACTTAACAGGCCTGAGTGTTTTACTAGCTTGTTCAGGAAGATTTTTACATGCTCTAGTCCAGATTAATTTGGGCATTACCAATAGTCCAAGGTACTTATAAGCATTTACAGTTTCCACTGGTGAACCATTATATATCCATTTTTCATTTTTAGATAGTGGACCACCCATCTTGAAGACAATAATTTTACTTTTATCAATATTTATGTCCATGCCCCATTTGTAAGAATACAATGTGCAATGTGTCAAGACGACGTTTGAGTTTAACAGAGTCAGCAACCAAAATCAGATCATCTGCAAACAATGCAGTGATGTGCAGCATTTTTTCAGATATAAAAACAAATAACCAAGTTTCGCAAATACCCTGTTCTAAGCAAAAATGAGAAAATAAAGTTACTGGAACAAGGGAGACAACAGGTCCAAGACGCATTCCACGTGAAAACTAAACAAATCATCATTGAAGAAGATTCATGATAAACTGCTTTGTGGACATCATCACAATGTAGTCGTACCAAGTCCCTGGAAGATTTCAAAAGCGAGAGAGATCACTCATAGCAATGCTCGAGAAGGTAGCAACTGCCACCACCTCGCTTATCAACCAGACATATATCGTTATAACCAAGGTAACACACACAGTGCTTGCTCAGGTCAACCCTCGAGATAAGTAAGCCACTGCCAAGATCAGACCTAGCTGATCGACCAGCCATGCATCATTATAGCTGTAGCAATACACAGCACTTACTCAAACCAACCTTCAAAATAAGTCAAACACTGCCAAAATCTACGTTTCATTCGCTTTCAGTCAGCCATCACCTCTCAAGTTTGCCAACCCTACATCCTTACTATCAAAACCTACGTTTCATTCACCCTCTGATACCTCTCACCTCGCTACAAGCACATCCATACATGATGCTAGCAAGACAGCCCGCAAGACTGCCGAAAACTGCCTTTCCTTTGGCTTAAAACACATGCCTCCTCAGTAATATATAGAAGTCTGTTTTGCCAGACCAACCCCATGCTATATAAATAGTGATTATTTCCGCAAAATGTTTGCATGTATCTCAGTAGGTGTTAAGACTTTAGCCATATAACATTGGAAACACTCCTGATGATGTTCTTAATTTACTGAGAACTAATTACAGCAAAAAGTTGATGATTTTAGCCTTTTTTCGACCGACCACATCCTCACTAAAAAGTGATTATTTCCTAAACCATTTGACTGATTTTCATGACATTTTG
This sequence comes from Haliotis asinina, assembly GCF_037392515.1. Lineage (NCBI taxonomy): Eukaryota > Metazoa > Mollusca > Gastropoda > Lepetellida > Haliotidae > Haliotis > Haliotis asinina. The sequence goes on from NC_090289.1 coordinate 19,650,014, forward strand.
CATGTGTCTCGACAGATGGATGAGCTATAGCCATATAACATTGGAAAACACACTTGATGATGTCGTTAACTGATTGAGACCTAATTACGGGAAAAGGTTGATGGTATTACCCTTCTCCCATTCCACCCAATGTTCACTTGAAAGTTAATATACTGAACTTTACAAAATAATGAATATTTTTTCTCTGATGATACATCTATGTATCCGAAATGGGATCCCTATCTTTTGACTCTAGAAAAACGTTAGCAAAACCCACTCAAACTCATCCATTCGCTGTGCAAATTTTGGCCTCAAGAATAGAAAAAAACAATTTATAACCACAGCTCTAACGGTACTTTAAATGCCACAATTGTCAAATGTGCAACATGAATGTGTTGTTGGCATGTTGCAAGTGGGAAGGTCACTTATTGACGTCGCAAGAGCTATGCAATGCAGCAGTCATACTGTGTGTGCGACTTGTGAGGTCATCTACAAAAAACTGCCACCACTTCTGATTGCCCAAGTATGTCTCCTACATACAGGCATAGAGTCTGGAGACATCGTTGTGAATGGTATGTCCAATGTTGTGTACAGCAAGTTGGCAGATTCGGGGGTAGAAGTTGCATGGTGTGGGGTGCTTTCTGTGGGAACAACCCGTTCCTGACTTCTGGTCATCTGTGGAAACCTCACAATTGCTACTTACCATGACCAGGTGCTCTTACCTGAACGCATTCCTTTCATGGCGGCTCATGGCCCAGGTCTACAGTTCAAGCATGATAATGCTCGGCTGCATACCACGATGTTGACACTGGAATCAATGTTATGGACTGACCATCGAGGTCCCCTGACCTGAATCCAATAAAACACGTTTGGGATGCACTCGAGAGATGGCTTTGTGGTCTTATGAACCAATCTCAGAATTTGCAGGAACTTGGCACTGCCTTGCAAGAGCAATGGCTCAGAATCCCCAACCACATGTTCACAAGCATCAGGCAGTCAGTGAGGAGACGGTGGTTGGCAGTGGTGAATGTGCGGTGCGGTCATACACAATACTGAGCTGAGAAATTTACTCTTGTGACTTGACATTCTGTATACCCATGTTTTGGAACAGTGGTGTAGCCTAATGGAACTGACTGTGGCACTGTCAGTGTGTCGAGTACACCACATAGATCTCTGCAATGAAATAATAACAATTTAACTATCTTACCATCTCTTGTTTTTAACTGTGCCCTAAAGAGAGAGTGTGAAGGGTTTTTTTGACTCAGTATATTTACAAAACTATTCGTCCGATGTTTGTAAATTTTGTATGCAACTCACTGATAGGATAGAGATGGGGGTTTTGGATTAGGGTCCAATAAGGGGCCAATTTTTCAGACTGGAGGGACCTGTAGAGAACCCCCATTCCCGATACTACTCCTCTTCAAACCAGGAGTGATGTAGGGTTTTATTTCATGTAATTTATTGATACTTACTTAGTGTCCTACTCCTGCATTTTATCGTGAATATAAGATCAAATAGTATCTTTATAATCATGTGTGGAAAAAAAGTGATGTCACAGATTTGTTAAGTGTTGTCTTAGCAGCAAATTGGGTTCATTGTGTTCCCAGAAATACCAGCATGGTTGGGTAACCAACAAAAGACGATGTCGCATTGGCCAGTAGCCAGTAATTTTAATACAGTTCAATAATTTCTGGTAAAAGTGGATGTTTGCAAGAAAGATTTTTAATAGCTTGAAGGTATGAAAGAGAATTGGAAAAGATTATGTATTGCTGCTATTTACTTTGTTTATTAATATACTTAAGAGCCGTTAATATGGCGTTAGCTTCTGCTGTGAAAATAGAACTGTCATTGAGCAATTGGGAAGGTATTGCTTTGGATGCAGTGACAGTGGCACAAGCAACAGCGCCACCATCATTGCACCCATCTGTAAATAAGGACTTGTTTGTACTATATTTACTTTTCAATTTGTGATATTCTTGTGTATGTAGTAAGTCATTGGTTTCAGATTTCTTAAACTGCGTCAGAGTTAGGTGAACCTCAGTTCTCACCAGTTGCCAAGGAGGAGATAAGTTTTCCAACTCAATGCAGGCAGCAGAAATGAATGGTTCAATTCTTAGACCAAGTGGCGGAACGAGAAGACTTCCTGTTATATAGATCCTCCCAGAGGATCTATTCAGATACTGTTAAAGGCAGGGTTTGATTCATTGTTCGGCCTATCAGGCTCGACATAGTGACTATGAACAGAAGTTGGAAAGGAGCCAACAGAAAGTCTGAGACCTTGGTGGTGGACAAAATCTAATAGTTTAGGTTGACTCCACCTTATACGACCGAGACATAATCCATTTTTGAAAGGAACAAAGATTGATAAAGGTGTAGGAGGGTTGCTTGATCATCTCCCCACTTAGAGTGAGTTCATATTTATCGTCACATCAGCAATGTTACAGCCATATCGTGACGAAAACAGGTCATAATGACATTGTAAAATGAAAATCAATGTAGGAAACTAAAACCCTGTTGATGAAGAATAGTAAAACCACTAGCAAATATCACAGATATCATTTATGGTTAGTAATTAAATCGAAAACAGTTTAACTATAGATGACAATACAATATAAAAATGGGTTAGAGATTGCCGACAACTTAAGGGAGATCACCATACTAGGGACCATGGGGACTTACATTACTTTTGTTACCTGCATGGATCCTAGCTGGACTTACACCATCCCCTCAGTCGGTAGCAATTTAGGCACATCTAGCCATGTAGTTAAAAGGACACATATACTACGATTAAAAAGGCGAAGAGTTTGAATTTACTTTGAATGTTTGTGGACTTCCGTACCCTCTCAGGAGGACAATAATTTTACAGTACTTTAACCCCCACTCGAGGATACAGCCACTAACAATCTTAGTTATCAATTTAAACCTCCAATCATAAAATATTTATCTATTTACAAGTCTGATATCATATCTAATTCTTTTTATAATGCAAGAATTAAATGAGAACTTATGTTACTATAAAGATCCTTCATAGTTTGGGATTTGAAATAATTATCCCTTGTGATGGAATATTTGACACAGTCAAGCAAGACCATGCTTGACCTTTCAAATAAGTATTCATCAGTATATCTCGTATCGCCAATACTACTACATCACCACATGATGACCTCTTCAAATCTGGACTGACAACCCAAGTAGGTATAACCAATATAAGGTTTTATTGCATGTAATTTATGAATGCCCACTTGGGTGGCCTACTTCTTCTGCATCAGATCACGGATATAAGATTTAATGGTAGCTATATAATCAGTGTAGGGAATAAGAAGTGGTGTGACAGATTTGTTGAGTGCTGCCTTGGCAGCAAAATCGTTCCCAGAAATGCCTACTTGGCTGGGTAACCAACAGAAGACGATGTCGTATTGGCCAGTAGCAAGATCATTATGCAATTGAATAGTTTCAATTAAATGTGGATGTTTACAAGAAATATTTTTAATAGCCTGAAGACAAGAAAGAGAGTCAGAATAGATTATATACTGTTTATGTTTGGGGTGTCTTTGAACATGTTTATGAGCCGTCAATATGGCGTTTGCTTCAGCTGTGAAAATAGAGCTGCAGTCTGGTAATCTAGAAGATATTGTTCTGGATCCAATGACAGTGGCACAAGCTACTGCACCACCATCCTTGGACCCATCAGTAAATATGGGTTTGTAAGTGCTATATTTATGTTTTAATTGATTATATTCTTTGTTTATATTGTAATTGATTAGTTTCTGACTTCTTAAACTGTGTAAGAGTTGATTCAACTTGTGGCCACACAAGGAGGAGAAGAAAGCAAACGCGAAGGAGATATAGTCTCCAGCTCAATGCCAGCACAAGAAAGGAATGGTTTAACTCTATGCCCTATGGAACAAGAGAAAATTTCGCAGTGTATAAATCCTCATAGAGGGGATTAAAGACGCAGTTAAAAGCAGTGTTAGACTTGTTAGAAAAAGGTTTTGTAATATATTGTACGGATAATTTTACACGGCATTGTGAAAGAGATGGTTCATCTGCCTCGACATAAAGACTGTCCACTGGAGAAGTTGTGAAGGATCCTAGACAAAGTCTAAGTCCTTGGTGGTGGACAGAATCCAATAGTCTTAAGTTGCTTTTACAGGCTCCTCCATATACAATGGACCCATAATGAAGCTTTGAGCGGACCAGTGATCTATATAGGTGAAGGAGGGTAGCTTGATCACCTCCCCATTTTGAATTGGAAACAACTTTTAGTAAATCCAGAGCCTTCAAGCATTTATTTTTTAGATATTTAATGTGTGGAAGAAAAGTTAAATTTAACCTTTAGCTTGCTGAATTAATTTCTAAAAAAACTAAATAAGGAACAACTGAAAAAATATTTGACTGCTTAATAATAGATTGAAAAATAAATATTATCATCAAAAAATATCCCAATAATTTCAAATGTACAGAGGTTAATTACGAGACAAACATTAATAAAGTAAATTTTCCTAAATTTACCTGAATTACCTGAAAAAGACCTACCTTTAGAATACAGCACCACAAACTTTAAAGACACGTCATAATACTATTTTACGCAGTTGCAGGTGATTTTGTTCAAAAGCACGTTCTTGAAACATTATGCCCTATGACACCGGCATAGCAACAAGGTCGTCAAGCTCAGTGAGTGTATAAGTGTATAAGTTCCACTCACTGATGTTTCATCTCTACCAGCCATGTCAATACAGAAACCCAACGATGTTGTGAGTTTCCAGTAGTACTTCACCGGCGGATGCGCTTTTTTTTGCAAGCACCAGTTTTAAATATATTTACTTTTTTGACTAATATGCTCATATTTCTTTGTCTTAAGAGGTGCTGAGGTGTTATATTTTGTGTATTTAAATATTTTGTATTTTCTAAATTTAATAAGAATACCTGACACTGGTCTCTTTTTGCCATATTCTATTATTCGCAGTTTTGGTCATTTTAAATAATCTAAATATATTTTATATTTTGGTTTCGAACGTAACTCTTTGGATCAAATGAATTTTAAATGTAAACTAATATGCATATATATCTTTGTCATTTAGTAATTTGCAAAATGGAGTTTATTTGTATTTATTTTTCGAAGCAGTAAGAATGCATTACACTGGACAGGTCAGCCATTTTTGTGCCGGTTCGGTCAACGTATTCTATATATTAGAATTATTTCAAGGGTTTAGGGTTATGGTTATGGTTAGGGTTAGGGTTAGGGTTAGGGTCAGGGACAGGGACAGGGACGCATGAAAACCATTTGTTTTCCTTTTGCATTTTTAATACTTTGTTCACACAAAAAACGGGAGACCAAAATGTCCAATGTTAAATTAACGAAAAAAAGTTTTAATGTAGAAATTTTGGGCTGATGGAAATCGGCCTCGAACTTGCACTCCTGCCACTTTCACCTCTTGATCTACATATTTTCAATAATAATTTGAAGTCTAACTCACTCCCGTGCCGTCACCAGACATGCCCATGTCTCACTCAATCCTTAGCGCGATCCACATTGTCCTTACTGTGTCTCCTACAACACTTTTTTGTCACGAAAGCACACAATGATTTTTATACAAGCATGTCATTCATCCATGCACCATGAAATCAATGTCAGACACCTGATGTCAACAACTGTTTTTAGTTCGAACTATATCAGCTCATTTCACACAACATGGTATCTTGTAGATTACAGAATAGGATGATCGTGCCAAATGATATCATGACCAATCGGCAACTGCCAGTAGATTGAAAGCACGTGGCACCAAGTCTACCCGTAACCTTCGTAATTTTCCGCAACCAATTTGACTCTTTCCGTTCATTTCCGTGACGTCACAGGAATGACTAGCTAAATTTGCATATGGCGCAACAATGTGGACGTAGCTCAGTCAGTTAGCTGTCGGGCTAACAATCAAAAGATCGCGGGTTCGCGTCCTACGGGTTCTCACAAACTGGTTGCCTGTCTCACTGACCTGTGACCTACGGCTGGGAATGTCCTCACGAGAAATTGTGATGCTGAATTCTGAAGGTATTGAAGATTATATATGTATAAAACTGAGAATTAGTACATTCCATACATAATTCAAATGACACATAAATCCGACTCTTTGAATAATTATTGCTAGTTTTATTTGGAGATGTCATTATCCTGCACTCCTGTCCAATGGGTTCGACAGTAGCTTTGAGAGGATTAAAAAGAGTTCAGGGTCCTTATGTGGCTTATATTTTCTACAGAAGTGTAGACAGGTAGTTTTTGACTGAGAAAATTTAAATCCATTATCGAGACACCATTTACTTATTTTATTTAAACACAACTGCAATTGCCGTTCAATAGTATGCATATTTTTCCTGCGAGAAAAAATATTAAAATCATCCACGAAAAGCACTCCATCAATTGAATCATTTAAAACAAAATCATTTTAAAAAGATAAACTGTTAATCTTAATGCTAAACAGTGTGACAGACAAAATACTGCCTTATGGAACACCCTGATCCTTATTGTAATGGTCAGACAGGGTTGAACCCACTCGGACCTGAAATTGTCTGTCTTTTAAAAAGTTAGTTATAAATTGAGGTAAACGACCTCGTAATCCAAAGTCATGTAAATCTTTTAAAATTCCATGTTTCCATGTTGTGTCATACACTTTTTCTAAATCGAAAAAGATTGACACTGCATGTTGTTTATTAATTATGGCATTTTTAACAAAAGATTCTAAACGCACTAAATGATAGTACTTCTGTTTTTACGGAAACCGCACTGTATGTCTGTTATTAGGTTATTGGTTTCCAAGTACCAAACAAGTTGATAATTTATCATGTGTTCCATGGTCTTGCAAACACAGCTAGTTAGTGAAATGGGTCTATAACTAGAAGGATTAGTGTGATCATGTCCAGGTTTAGGGATGGGAACAATAATAGCATCACGCCATGGCGAAGGGAATTTTGCACTTGTCCAAATGTTATAAAAAATATATATAACAGTGTCTCCAAACATGAGTCTGGCAAGTGTTTCAGGAGTTGATAGTGGATACCATCAGCTCCAGAAGCAGCATCATGAGCCTGATCCAGAGCAGTGTGAAGTTCATGTATCGAAAATGTTTCATTGTAGTCTTCTCCATTATCTGAATTGAAATTAATAGGTGTCTTTTCCTGCTGTTTTTGATATTTTTGGAATTCAGGTACATAATTCAATGAGGAAGAGTGTTTGGCCAACGTTTCACCAAGATTATTTGCAATATCTGATTTACTAGTCAATGATTGGTTCCCTTCTTTCAGATGATTGATGTCAGATTTAGATCCCTTACCCTTGATTTTCTGGATCATATTCCACACCTTTGATATCGGCGTACGCGAATTAATTTTTGAGACATAGTTTTGCCAAGAGTTCACTTGAAAGTACACTGTGCTTTGGTGTTCAAAATTTTAAATTTATCAAAATTGTGGACCATAGGATGGTGACGAAAGTAATGTTCGGCTTTCTTCCGTGCCTTCCTAGCCGGTTTGCATTTATCTGTAAACCATGGTTTTCGTATATGAGGAATTGAAGAGGACTTTGGGATACATTCGTCAGCTATGGTATTTTGCTTATCTGAAAAACACTTAATGGCATCAGGAATATCATTGAAAAGTTCAGGTTTAAGTTGTTCAGCGCAGAGAATTTCATACAGAGGCCAGTTAGCCTTTTTAAAATTCCATCTTGATGATGGAGGAACGTCAGATGGATTCACAGGTTTTAGTATTGTTAGGAAATGGTCACTTCCACAGAGGTCGTCATGGACTGACCATTCAAATTCATTCCATGGGTTGGAGTCAGTGACAAATCAAGAGCTGAATATGTTCCTGTGCCAGGATGTAAATGTGTGTTTGAACCGTTATTACAAATGCATAAATCATTGTTTGAAAAAAAATCCTCCAGCACTTTACCTTTGGTGTTTGTATTAGTGCTACCCCAGAGTGGGTTGTGGCCTTTCAAATCACTCATGATTAAACATGGTTTAGGTAGTTGATCATACAGAGCCTGTAGATCAGTTAGTAGAACCGTTTATGACAGCGGAATGTATAAGGAGCATCAAGTAGAAGCAACCTGTAATGTAAGTCGCTCTGCAACAACTTGGAGATTTGTTTTAAGTGGAATTGGGCTGTGGATAATATTTCTCACCAGGATAGATGATCCACCTGAAGCTCTATCAGCAGGAGGAGAAAAGCAAAATTATCTGTCTGCTTCAGACAAGTTTCTTGAATGCAGAACATTGATGGCTTAAAATCTTGGACTAATAACTGTAAATCATTTAAATTAGTCCTAATTCCTCTACAGTTCCACTGGATAATTGGTGAAGACATTATTTCTTTGGAGGATGAACAGGTGATCCACCCCTCACCTTCCTTGAGGGCGACAAGCTATGTGTTCTACAATGAGTATGGTTGGACACATCCATGTCCTCAAGAGATGCAAACTTATTAAAACGTTGGACATGGTTATTTGGCCCCTTTAGGGCTCTGTTGCTCTGATTGTTTTTGTTGTCATAGTTTGGTCTGGATCTATTTTTTACAGGTAGTTTCACATTAATGTCTGATGATTTAGCTGGTTGCTTTTGAGATGCAGATGCATCTTGACTTGCCTGAATTATTGTTTGTGAAGACATTGTTTGTGCACTGGAAGTAACCTTAGTAGGTGTCGCTTGAACTTCTGCAGATAGCAATGTAGGAGCCGATGTTCTAGCCCATGTATAGTCCGTTTGACAACTTACGGAAGTACGTGAAACAGGTTTGGATTGAGAGACCTGAGCTGAAGCAGAAACAGTGGTAGCGTAAGACGGACCTGATTGTTCTTGTGAAAGAACAATCTGTTTTGCCTCACATCTGAATGACGCGTTTCTCTCATGTTTCACTCACGAAATTTTCGACTGCAGCTTCCAGGAAGAACATTCCTTGGGTGAAGATGGATGACAACCCGAGCAGTTTACACAAACAGGTGTTTTATTGCACAGACTACTGTTTTCCCATGGTCCAGCACATCTTTGGCATGCAGCTGGATAGTTTCAAGACTTAGTTCCGTTCATCTTAATGGATTGGGGATAAAAGTATCAACCCTTAGTCTACAGTAACTTGCTTTCAGTGAGTGATTGTGGGTGTTCTGGCAGACAAAATGTGAAGAAGTATGTGTTTGTTTTGAAAATTTCATTATTTCTTTTAGCAGTGAAGCGTTTGACATGAGTAATGCCTTGAGAATGTAATTCTGTGACAGTGTCACTTTCACTCATGTCTGAGAGACAACGTATCACGAACAATGCCTTTGCTGTGATTTAATGTCCTGTGAGGGGTCACTTCTACAGGAACATTAGCTAAAGACTTGGTTACTCTCAGAATCTTTGACTTGATTATTTTCATAGATTCGATAAAAAGGAAACCAGATTGCAACTTTTTTATTTCTTTCACTTCTCCAGCCAAACCCTCTATGCCCTTTGATACAGCAAAGGGATTCAACTTGAGAGAACCACCATCAGGTGCACACATTACAAGGAATCGAGGCCAATTATTGGGGTTGGTGAAAGTTGTTTGATCTTCATCCTCAGAAGAGAATGAATCATCAGATTCGTGTGTACGTTATTTATGTGGGGGTGCCATGATTGAAATATATATGATTCACCCTCCAAGCTCCCCACCCACCAAGGAGTGTCAACAGGGACGATGCTTCATGTCTGCGGGTCTCCAGCACTGGACTCTAGGCAAATTAATTGCATCAAATGTCAAATCAAGTAATGTTTGAGAGACCAAAAGAGTCGAGGTCTAAAATTAACAACGTAGCTCAGAATATAAGTTGTGCAAATACAAGTAATGCACAGGGCTCGACATGACCAGCTGATTGGTTGAACCGGGCTTATTCAACCACCCGTCTAGGTGAATTCAGGGCCAAAGTGGTGTGTTAGGCAACAGGAACACGATTGCAGGCCCCCATTGCCCTCCACCACCAGGATCCCCTCCACCAACACAGGGCCGCAACCCCTGGCAAACAGGTTGATGGACCAAATATGCCCCCGGCTCCACAACAGGGGGTTGGCGAGCACTTAGCGTTACCCAACACCCACCACGAGGAGGTGGCTCACCACGGGTTCCCCCCAGTGAGAATTACAAACATCCCAAGAACTTGACCTCCTTAACACTTTTAATGGGATCGCCATTTAAAAGTAGTTCAGGGTTTTATGCGGTTACTATTTTCTACAAAAATGCAAAGAATTACTTTGGGATTTAGAAAATTTAAAGCTGTTTTCGAGACACCGTTTATTTATTTTATTTAAACATAACTGCCATTGCTCTCCAGTAGTAAGCACGACAAGAAATATTAAACATCACTGGGGTTTTTGGCTGAAAGTATAGTGGAAAATGGTCACTTTCAGAAAGATCATCGTGTACTGACCATTCAAATTCATTGTATATACGAGAATCCGCAGTGGATAAATCTAGTGAGGAGTATGAACCATTTGCAGGATAAAAATATGTGCTAGAACCGTCATTGAAAATGAATAAATCAGTATTCATGAAGAAATCCTTGAGAATCCTTCCTTTCACATTGGTGTTATTACTACCCCAAAGCGGGTTATGAACATTGAAGTCTCCCATGATAAGACATGGTTCTGGTAGTTGGTCATAAAGCATCTGAAGATCAGATTGCTGCAGAGATGATGATGGTGGAACATACAATGAACACAAGGTAACAACAATATGCAGAGGAATACAGACCGCAGCTGCCTGATGGGGGGTGTTGAGAGTAACATGCCTGTGGATAGTGCCACAATTCTCTAAAATAGAAGATCCTACAATAGCTTTATCACCTGGAGGTGAGAAACAGTTGTAGGAATCAGTTTTTGATATGAAATGTATCCGTTGATTTGAAATTGGTCTCTTGCAAACATAATGCTGATGGTTTGAAGTCTTAAATTTAAAGTTGTAAATCATTCAAATCGGTTCTAGTGCTTCTACATTTCCACTAATAGTGTATATTAGAACCAATTAAGATAAGAACATAATGTAATAAGCAATTGGTTTGAAGTTAAATGTCTCCATGACCTGCTGATTGATGGAATCGGGCCAATTCTACCACCCGTCTAGGTGAAGTATGGGCTGAAGTGATGTGTTGGGCAGCAGAAACACCAGGGTTCCTATTGTCGAAAGTGTCCCAGCTAAGACAGGTCCTAACTATTTCTGACATCGTACTGTTAAGGTAAGACCCATTCTCGAAACGATCTTATCCTTGTCCAAAGTTGTGTAACAGATCCTAGCTAGGATAGCGAGCTCTTCAGTAGGTGAAGACCTTCATCAAGTTCACCTAAATATTAGCTATGATTCATTGCATGAAAAACACATATGTAAAGGCAGCTACAATCTCTTTTACAAGACAAATGGTGAGAGTAGAAATCGAAGTAAAAGGTTTAAAAGTGGTGAAATTCACCTTTTGGTGGACTTACTTGATCTAGAAGAAATTGTAATTAATTATATTTATAATAAAAATTCATACCTTGTATCCAGAAAAACAGAGTGAACTTGTACTTGAATAGATCTAAACTATTTTATCAGATCTAAGTATTGTTAACATATTCAATATTTTCATCACATCAAATTCATTTATTAAACTAGGATATAACATTTATCATCAGATTTTGAATGTCTGCTGAAAAGAGAATTTAGATGTGCAAAAATCATTTGATTTTTTTTAATGATTGTCATGAGTTGAACTTTCATTATGCAAAATTCACTTAGGAAATAAACAGAATTTACTTCCCTTATCGAGTTGGCCTTGAGATTGGCATTTCAAAGGAATGTGACAGAAAAGAGCGATGTTGTGAATAAAAAGTTATAGAATAGGTAAGAATAAAAATACATATCAGTTGTAGATCTAAAGAATATGTGTACTGCAACAAGTAAGTCTTATTCACAACTGATAAATTGATGATATAAACTCAAAAAAATCTTCTCAACTCATAAAACTGTGTGCTGTTGTAAATTCAGCTGTAATTAAGTTTTCACAATGTCAAAATTGGTGAACAAGTACCACACCATGCTGATTTCCACTGAGATGGACTCAGAACCTATCCTAGTATTAGTCATAAGTTAGGCTATCCTAGCACTAGGATACTTATCAAGAATAAGGTAGGACACCTATCCTAGACCCTAGGATCAAAGTTAGGATATCTTAGGGCTAGGATCCTTTCGAGAATAGGGTCATAGTCCCAGTGCCCTCAGCCACCATGATCCCGTCCTCCACCAACACAGGGTCGCAACCCATGGCACACGGGTCCACAACGGGGGATTGGTGAGCTCTTAGAGTTACCAGCACCCACCACAAGTGCCTCGAATCGTTTGATTCACATAGGTAGGCTGTAGTGTACGGCTGATACCCATGCTTCAGACAGTTCAAAATAAACATTAAGGTGTTTAGGGAAGATAAATCATATTTCTTCTGGGTATTAAAATCTCTGTTGCAAACATTCACTTTTAACTGAAACTGTTGAATTATAAAACTATGTTGCCCTGCCATGTTGGCATTTATGGGAACATTATGGTCGATCTTGTTGCTGAGGCAGCACTCAACAAATCTGTGACACAATTTCTTATTGGATACCCTGATGATAAAACTATCATTAGGTCTTATATTTGTGATCTGATGCAGAAGAAGTGAGACATCCAAGTAGGTATATATAAATTACATGCTATTAAACCAGCTATGAGAGATGGGATGAGAAAATCACAGTTAACTCATTAAGGCCGAGAGCCGCATATATGCGGCAAATTAATTAGCTTCTCACAGCGAGAGCCGCGTATTGGGGGTAATAAAAAGCACCTCTTATTCAGCGAGAGCCGCATATTGGGGGTTGTGAAAAGCACCTCTCATTCAGCGAGAGCCGCGTATTGGGGGTTTTACATTTTAAATTCGTGCTGTACCTATAATTTCAATCAATTTAGCAGTAATGATCAAAGAGTAACCTTTCTTACGAGAGAGGTTACTTTCTGTGTTAATCAGAAGAACTATTGATGTGTTTTGATAACAATTTCTTGCAATGTCGGGGGCTTATACAGGCAAATGAACACATGTCTGCGAGGAAAGGGATTATGAGATGTTGTTACAGAAGACATGTGTCTGTTACACGTCATTGGGAGTGAATACTAAGATACTATGTTTGCACATTGATTGAATTAACGGTGACAAGGTTACAAAACCTTCTTCTAAATTAAATCATTCATTCATTCGCTGTAATAGTTCATATAATGAATCGTAGACATAAATAGCAATACTGTATTACACTCGTGTAGATTTGAAATAAACCAAGTTACTAATTTAGACCTAATTCATTTGTGACTATTGATTTTTAAAGTTGACAATAATACATAATCGTATATGAAGTGATAACTCTTGCATCTACTCATAATATACATATATAGTACACATAAACCATACAAAGGTAACTGGGGTATTTTGTTCAAGCTGTTTCATGCTGATTTGAAATGTGATTTTTCAATGCAATTTACATAAGCATTGTGTAAGAAACGTTTGTATTTGATCCCTGCAATTATCTTATCCTGTGTAATGATCACGTGTATCAGATCCATCGTCAATAAAAGGAGGATAATATATCAGTTACGGAATTGATGCGTATAATCATTCAATCAGACAACACTAAATATATGAACACCTCTTTCAACCTCAAAATAACAGACTCTGGTCGATTGCATGTCCAGGTAAACTTTTGTCCTGTGACAAGTGTAAAACAAACTTATGCGCTGTTACATCATTGGACAACCTGTTTTGTGGAGTCACGCCCATTGCCAATCTTCTGAACCTCGTTTGCTTTCAAAACAAATATGAGTATGCCCATCTTCATAAATATTTGGGGAGATTCAACTACAAGTGTATACATCACAATAAATCAGTATCGTGTTACTTTTTTAATTCTATAATACATGTATTTGAATTATGATATTTATTCGTAACAATGTGCAGATTATATTGAAATGTTCGGCAAGCCATTATGTTTGATGTACAAGTAGTGTGCGCAAAAAGTATACGCAAATAAATACTATCTCTACTCAATGATTGGATTGGGTTATCCGGGGTAAAATAATCGGATTGCTTCAAAAAAAAAAAAAAAAAAAAAAAAACTCGTCAAAGTGCTTGTTAGTCCTACGTGTACATTTCAGGCATCCTCACAATTATGTATGTTCACGATACACAAACTTTTTCATGATAGCTAGAGTTGATAAAGCCGAAATCTAGCATATCGATTGGTCAACGATCTAACCAATAGTCAATCTGTATCCAAGCTGTCTAGTGACCGAACGTACTCTTCAGAAATTTAGCCCACGCCCCATCACCTGTCATTTCCAATGTGACAGGTATCTCATGATACGATTGGTCATAGATAACAAATCAGGGACTATATTGAACAGTTAAGATACAAAACGTCCTATTCGAGAACTTTGATGATGCCCATTCCATGACCCTTTGTCTTATGTATGTGCAAGGAATAGCATTATTCAATATGTATGCATGTATGTTTGTATATTTTCTGCGTTAAATCTAGATGAACCAAAGCGACAAACTGAATCTGTTATATGTAAGTCACAGGCTAGCTTATTAGTACTTTCCTGAAAATATTCAGTATACACTGGCAATGTATCAGCAAAAACGCTTCTTTCATAGATTATTATGCATGTGCGTAAATTCGTCTTTACTGCCATTGACATAGATGTTTTGAACAATTTAATCTCTCACAATGATATGAGAGGGACATCATTTGGTTTAAGTATGTCTTACATACAATGAAACGGACTGGCAAACGTCGAGACATCAAATGCAGATGTTCAAGCTGTGATGTGTTTTTGTGCGTTGACTGTTTTGAGGCCTACCAAAAAGACTTGTTCCAAGGACGATAACGCTTTATGCACTAGTTGTGTTGTACAAATGGTACCGTATACCATTCTTGTCAGTTGTTGGGCAGAATGTGTGAAGCCCACGCGATACTGCTGGAATATAGCTAAAATCGCCGTAAAACTAAATTCACTCATTCTCTTCAATTGTTGCATTTCAGTCGTTATTGTTTTACATTTCCAAAATACTAAGACATGCGTGTTCACCATCTGAGAACGAATACACTCATCATAGTGTCAGTCTACTCCCATATGTCTTATGTGTTTCTTTCATACATCATTACAGTAACTGATGTTATGTTTACAGCCGATACAGCCAAAACACAACATAGCCATTGGTCAACGATAAAGCCAATAACCAATCTCTACCCTATCACTTTGAGTGTCCAAACGTGCTCTTCAGAAATTTAGGCCACGCCCCATCACCTTGCCCTTCCTATGTGACAGGTTCTCACGATACGATTGGTCAAAGTATCAGCCAATATAATGAGTGAGATATAAAACGTTACATTCGGAAAACTTTATCCCATCGCATGATGGGAAGCTTTGTTTAACGTTGAGTGATGATAAATGTATCATGCAATATGTATGTGTATGAATGGTGATGTATGTTTGCAGCGTTAAGTTCAGATGAACAAAGTGACAAACTATAAATCTCTATATGTTCCATGTTACTTACACACCTATTGATACTTTCCTTGAAATAGTCAGTAAGCACGAGCAATGTATTGGCAAAAAATATAGACGATTATAATGCAAGACCCCCTCTTTTTAAACTCTATTATAAATAATATATTATAATTCAGTCCATACGATGAGAGAGACTGGAGGAATTTGTATATTTGTTCATCTCGTACGTACAGAGACCGCGTAGGTGTTGATGAAAATACAGCACACACTGGCAAAGGGGTATAAGAGACACATGTAATAAATTACATGAAATGCTGTAATATATGTATTCACAACGGCCTCTTTTCCATTTACATCTTTACGACACAATTAAATAATCAGTACTTGTTTGTGAGACTAGACAGTTTCCTGTCATATCCGAGACCTGCCAGGGAAATCAGGCATAATTAGCACTAATTAGCCTCGTCGCAGCAATCAGGCAGTCAGCGAGGGGTGCCAGGTGTTGGGCAGTGGAGCGGCTCCAGGGCTTAATGAGTTAAGCATGTCTGTGAAGCCTGCTTTACTACATTGATTTTTTCATGACAAGGGATAAGCATTTCAGTGCTAAAACGGTTAAAGATCTCTTTAATAATGCATATCATCATTTTATCATCGAAGTTTGAAAAGAAATATAGATGTTAGATAAAGTTTGATTGATACGTTTTGTATAATTCCCGATATATATTTACGGAAAAGTAAGGGAACGCATGGATTGATTGTCATTGCAATATATATGCACAGGTAAGAGAAATGTTGGTGTCAAGTGAATATTTTCAGTATCACGTGTGTCCCCCCATGTTTGTGGATAACTGCTTGGCATTGCTGTGGCATGATCTGTGTGAGTATACGTTACCAATATATATACGAGTCCAATGTACATGCAGCGGGACTGTTCGAGGAATTTTCATGGATAGTGGTGTGACTTTGTTATCCACGTATCTATCCAGTGTAAGAATTCTATTATCAAAGTATCTAGCCTGTGCATGGACTGAATAAAGAATATTGGACAATCAGCACCCCATGTGTTTGGTGTCTTTCTGAGGCCATATATGCGGTGGACACTCTAGGCATAGACCCTTGTACATACACTTTTATGATGGCTTCCTATAATCAGTTGCACAACGCAAGGAAGCAATCCCTAAAAAGTCATGAGAAAATTTCCACATGGAAATGTTCTAGTTGAAATGGGAAGAATGTAACAAAGTCATGAGAAAATTTCCACATGGAAATGTTCTAGTTGAAATGGGACGAATATAACAAAGTCAACCCTGTGGACCTGCGGTCAGGGACACGTCAGGGACAGGACGACAAACAAGTTGACTACTCACCAAGTGATTTACAACTGAGTGACCACAGAAAGGCTAGGGAAAGACTCTTGAAAAGGTTCTTGAAGTACCCTGCCAAATTGCAGAACAAGCAGAAGCCCCTCATAAACCGCAGTGAGAACAGCGGTGAAAGATAGGGCGACACACAAGTGTTTACTCACCAAGTACTCACAAGATAACAGGGTTGAAGCATTTACTTATGCCTGACCCCTGGTTGACAGGTCAAAGGACATGAAGCACCTATAAACCCAGGACTCCCGAGCCTTAACAGGGAGGCAGAAGGACAGAGGCAAACGGAGACACAGTCTAGGCAGCAGTCCAGTTCCACTTCTGCTAGCATTGGACGCAAGGGGAATCTTTCCTCTGAGTGGAGCAGACCTGGTCCTAACGCCTGTGATGCAACAGATGTCCTGCTTGGAGTAAAATATCCATTTTCTTGTATTTCTGATGCTGTCTTACTTTGTTACAGTCTTAAGCGCTTGTGCCGCTCAATCAAGTTGATTCCAACCACAGAACGAGGACTCTTTAGACCAGCTGATTTCAGGCGATTCCATAACATTTGTCCTGAGCTTGGATTCTGCATTGATTTGGAGGAAGATTCAAGCCTGTCATGTTAGGCAATAAGGCGTAGTCCCCAGTCATCCCGGGGGGTAGTTTTGGATTACCGTCCTCGACCACGTCTCATTGTGACATTCACAGTCTGTACAGGTTCCAAAGCATGGAAATCACGCATACAGACTTCTGAAATGTTGTGGCAACCTTCCACACTTGCCCATGCCAACTGCTTCCCATTTTTTGTGCCAAAGTCAAGTACTGTCTCACCATGTGAACGCTGATTTTAAGCTGTGTGTTTGACACCGCACATGCATGCAATGCATTCATTCAAAATGCCCATGACTTTAGAGAGACATAATGCACGTGCAAGTAAACCAGAATAGTGAGTTTCAGCGCAATGTTTTCCTGATAACAGCAAAACACACCAGTGAGCATAGTTCCATGAAATTCCCCATTTTTCTATGAAATATGTGCTCCCAAGAGTATATATTTTATTATGGCTTGTTTAAATTAGCAACATAGATTGTTAGTGGCAGTGACTCCACAGGGGGCTGTAAAATTATGGTCTTCCTGTGGGAGCATGTAAATCCCAAAACACTCAAGTTAAAGTTAAACATATCTGTCTTTAAACGTAGAATATATGTTGTGGCTAAATTGTCAAAAAGTGCTAAAATTTGCTGGGATGGTGTAAAGCCAGCCTGGATGCATGTATGTAGAAAATGTACTGAAAGTCCCCATGGTCCCTAGTATGATTATTTACCTTCAGTTGTTGGCAATTTATAGTCTACTTCTATGTTGTATTGTCTTATGTAGCTAACATAGATTTACATACTAGTTTTATATTCAGACCTGTGATATCTGTATTCTTGTTGTTTTTCCTGTCCTTGGTCGGCGGGCTTTTTATAATGTAAGTCCAATTATGGCGACTTTAGGACCTATTTAGTTTTGATATGCCTAAAATATTGCCGATGTGAGTGTAGATCTTAATTCACTCACTCACCTGGTTTGATAACATATGGCATTTAGCATTGCATCCACACAGTTGGTAAAAACTCTAAATCCAGGGCCAGTCGACTGCAAGATCATGAGAGTTATCCTAAGGAATGATCATTCGGCAGCTTAAGGACACGAAACGATTAAACATATGGCTCTGGACGATTTCAGCGTGTTTACGACACACTTTAGACTACAGTACATTCTACTCCTCACATTTGTCCTTCCCATTTACCGCCACATTTACAATAAACGCGATTGGTGACCTTACAGCAAGCTGAGACATGGACTGACATTGGAAAGAGCGAATAGTTAGATTTTCAGAAAAAGCATACATAGGTAAACAGTTACTGCTCCTAGGTGAACCGATTTGGTTATTATAAGTAATAGGGAGAGGGAGATGATGAATGGACATGCACATGGGCAATTTCGAGTCAGTTATATTATATCCTTCCTGTAAACTATAAACATGAATTACCCTTGAAGTTCCAGCCTTTGTACTGTTCTGCAGCTGATGGTGGGTGGAGTAAGTGGATGGAATGGAGTGTGTGCTCAGTAAGCTGTGGAAATGGAACAAGGACAAGACATCGTTTCTGTACTAATCCGCCTCCAGACAGACATGGCAAGACATGTTCTGGTAACAAGCAACAGACAATATATTGTGAGAAACAGGCATGCCCAGGTAAGATATATACAGTATCATGTTATGCACATATCAGTCATCATTTAGTTACATTCTTCACAATAACCACAGTTTGTATAAGTGCAGATGCCAAAATGTTAGGTGTTATTTACGGACATGCAATAATGAGCAAGTCGGTAAACTATCTGACAATGGACTACATACAACTCTGAAAATTGTGTCAGCTTGTTATTCAGGGTAAATCAAAGGAAGAATTCTCGTGAAAAGGATACTAGTTTGAACATATATTCTAGTAGAAGCATTTATTCTAATGCGGTAGACCTTCAGGTTCTTAAAAGTACATCCAGAACATTTGTCGTGTTGTGTTGCCTTTTTACGTTCTACTTTGTATATATGTTTTACGTATGAGTTTGTGAAGAGGATCACACGCACTTATTCCTTCAGCTCACTGAAGTGAACAGCTATGTATTCAGTGGATTATTCTAGCGCTCCATTGATGCACTCGTCATACCTACGATTTGGAAAACAAACATAGCCCAAAAATCTTTTATCCCCACAACCATCCGTCTTTTAAATGAAGGGTAGGGTAGGGTAGGGTTTGTGTTGTTATTAATCGGGTTCACTCTAGTTCATGTTGTCCTGTTTGTAAGTTGTGTCTGTCTGCATATGTGCTCATGTTGTGATATCAGAGTGTATGTATTTACTATTTATTTTATGTATTTAATTTATCATGTCCTCCCAAATGTCAATGCACTTTCATTTGTAAACCAAATTCTTCTCGAGGTAATAAAGTACATCTTATCTTATCTTATCTTCCTGATCGATCGTTATTGATGGATACTGTCCAGAGCATGGTGGCCAAACTTTATTTGCTGTCGATATCCAGCCCTCTTTTCTATTCAGTTTGCCAATGAATAGCTTCATATTTTGTATTTCTCAAACTACTTTTAATAGTTCATGTGATATATTACTACTTGTCCTTTGATGACAGTTTTTTAGAAAGTATTCTATGATGAATTTATGAATTTTTGTCGTCAGGATATTGCTAAAATATTGACGATGTGATGTAATGTCACATGCTCACTTGTTATTAATGTACATGGTACAGGAGCAGTAGTTGTATAAGGATGGATGTTTTGATAAGGGCACTTCAACAATAATATTTTCCAGTACCCACACAAGCAACAGCAAACATTTCATTATGATTTACTTTGTGTATTATATAAATAATCAACATATGATAATCAGTTGGCACAAGATATTTTTTTGACTGACCTAGGTTCATCATGGCACATATGAAGCATCACATTTTATAGTAAAGATCATCTGCTCTCAGTATCTTGTAAGGTTCCCATGAGAGTCAGGCATCATCACACCGTGGTATCAATCAGTAGACCTGTGAAAATCCAGGATAGAATAGGCCTTCAGCAACCCATGCTTGCCATAAAAGGCGACCATGCTTGTTGTAAGACTTGACTAAAGGGATTGGATGGTCAGATTCACTGACGTGGTTGACACATTTCAATGGTTCCCAAGTGCGCAGATCGATGCTCATGCTGTTTATCAGAGGATTATCTGGTCCAGACTCGATTATTTACAGACCGCCGCCATATGGCTGGAATATTGCTGAGTGCGGCGTAAAACTTACTCACCCAATCAGAGTATGAATTGAGGCAAGAGGAATGTTTGCCTTATCTTCCTGCAGTGCTTCTCAAACCTGTTGGAGGTTTTATGGCTGTTGCTGAAGTCATAACATGAATCTTATAGTTGTAGCCGTTAAAAACGCAATTTGATATTCATACTGTCTCTACTCACACTCATGTGAACAACATCAGTGACGCAACAACAATGTCAAGGAGGGATCACTTGCAGTCAATACCCTTTGTAACCTTGCGCTGCAAGGACCGGATGATCAGGAACACTTCCGATGGACCGAATATGTTGTCTGAGTAGACCAACAGTGGTGATTGAGTGAGTTAAAATTTATCGTCACATTGGTAATATTCTAGCAATATCGTGATGAGAGCAATTAATTACAAAACTACATATTAATTAATGGCACGTTATAAAAATGTGTTGATGAAGGATAGTAAAACCAACTAGAATATTACAGAGAATGTAAAACTAGTAGTTAGATCTAAAACACTTCAAGTGTAGTGAACAGTACAATATGAAATGGGCTATAGATTGCCAACTACTAAAGGTAGAACACCACACAGGGACCATGGGGACTTGCATTACTTTTGCTACCTACATGGACCCTGGTTAGATTTACACCATACCCTCAGCTTTTATGCGGAGAATTAGCCATACATTAAAATGACAAAAATACATGTACTACCATTAAAAACCCGGAAAACTTAAATTTACATCAATATTTCCAGACTTGTGTACCTTCTCAGGAGGACAATAATTTTACAGTGTTTTAACCTCTTTTGAGGGTACAGCCACTAACAAATTGAGTTACTAATTTAAACTTCCAATTAGAAAATATTTATCTATTTACAAATCAGTTATACAGATCTAATTCTTTTAAATATCCTATAATTAAATGAGAACTAGTGTTGTTAAAAAGATCCGTCAATGTACTCGATATGAAATAATTGTCCCTTATGATGGAATACTCAACACAGTCAAGCAAGATAGGCTTGACTGTGATCCAACAGTGGATGGATGCATGTCATGCCTGGCAATCAAGAAATCTGAAGCACCTTAGCTGAGAGTACAACTTTTCATGAATGTGGTTGCATTTGTGTTTGCGTTTGCGTTCAGTTTAGTTTTAAGCGTCAAAATTCATATGCTTGGGGACTCGAATGCTTGGGGAATCGAACTCGAGTGATTAATTGGGTTAATGTTTAACGTCACATTTGAAATATTTCAGCCATATCGTGACAAGAACCATTAGTATTATACATAAAAGTGAATGGTGAAAAGCCTGTGACCGAAGGACAGTAAACTACTAGATTATCACAGAGACACAGAAAAACTAGTAATTAAATCTAAAACAGTTTGCTACAGAGGACGACACAATAGAAAAACAGGCTATAGACCACCAACAACTGAAGGTAGATCACCATACCAGGGTCCACAGGGACTTACAGTACCTTTGCTACCTGCATGGACCCTAGTTGGATTTACACCACCCCATCACCCACTGGTGATTGTAGAATAGTTTAACCAAATTTTAAAAGAAGAAATATGCTACGTTAAAAATCGGGTAAGCAAAATTACTG
This sequence comes from Haliotis asinina, assembly GCF_037392515.1. Classification (NCBI taxonomy): domain Eukaryota; kingdom Metazoa; phylum Mollusca; class Gastropoda; order Lepetellida; family Haliotidae; genus Haliotis; species Haliotis asinina. The sequence continues at coordinate 19,672,348 of NC_090289.1, forward strand.
TGAAAGTTTTGGGACTTACGTACCCTCTTAGGAAGACAATAATTTTACGATACTTTCACCTCCTTTGAGGATACAGCCACTAACAATATCAGTTGCTTATGTATACTACCAAAAAAATCTATATACAGCACATATTAATCAAAATTCAATCATGAAATCAATTTCTTTTAAGCAAAACAATAATTAAATGAGACCTAACAGTGGTAGAAAGATTCTTAAGAGTTTTGACATTGAAATATTTATCCCTTGTGATAGAGAATTCAACACAGTCAAGCAGGATATGCTTCATCACTAGGGATACAAAACGGATGATCCTCACCTTTTAACAGTTATGCATGTGTATATCATGTGTGGCCAATACAGCATCTACGCATGATGACCTCTTCAAATCTGGACTGAGAACACAAGTAGGTATAACCAAATGTAGGGTTTTATTTCATGTAGTTTATTTATACCCACTTGGGTGTCCCACTTCTACTGCATCAGATCACGGGTGTAAGCTCTAAGTTGTCAGAATAAGGAATAAGAAGTGGTGTCACAGATTTTTTGAGTGCTGCTTTAGCAGCAAGATCCGCCATTGTATTCCCAGAAATGCCAATGTGGCTGAGCAGCCAACAGGACGATGGACTCGAACTCGAAATGGACCTGAATATCAGCCTTTCATCCATACATCCTCTGTATCGCAAGACGAAAACCATAAGGACTTTTACCAACTGCGTTTTTCATTATATAAATGTTCCATAGTGTTGAAGCATTACGTTTGCATTCTTTATTATATGAAGGAAGTTTGGCTGAAGAGTGTCACATGTGTAACATTGCAAAGTTGAAATGTCATGGACTTTCCTTACACGAACAACTCTGTTCACTTCTGTTATGAGGATAAAGTTCCCCAAGATGACTTCTGTCTGCACGAATAAGCAAACACACTTACTCGTCACTTAAATGAACATGTTTCCATCTCTTTTGACGCTATGTACCTTGAACTGGTCTGCGAATACCTGATCGTGTAGACGGTACCTCACTAGTACTGTCATGGCTGAAATCCAACGCAGCCTTGGTATTACTGTGGTTGTTGAGGAGGCTTTGGTGAATAAATCACTTGAGTGAGGAGCCAGTATGAACCTCTCTTTTGCTGCAGTTGTGTCGCGTGTCTACCCTGCGTCTAATAACGGCTCCATTAGCGATACTTGGATAAATGGGGCTATGGCCGAAACCTAGTCGCCTGTCTGCAGTTTTGTCAAATGTGGCGCTTCATTTGCTGTTGAACTGTGATGACAAGCAAATTAGAAAACATTGTTTTCATGGTCCAAATAGTTTAAATTAGATCTGTGGTAATCTAGTTATTTTCCTATCCATCGCTGACAGATTTAGCATTTGACTCAATTGAAAATTTATTTTCAAATTTCCGTTACGAAATGCTTGAAAAATTGTGAGGTAAAGTGTAAATTTAATTTAATTATTGTTAAACAATATTGACCTCTTTGTTATATACACAGTTGTTTCTTATAAAATCGCAGTGTATAACAATTAACCAAGACTGTTTGTACTGTTGACGCAGTAAGTTTATTAGAGGGTACTGTATGACCATTCTTTTAAAGAACTGTATTCCTAAATTTACATACAATCGCCAGTAGATAGAGTGATTCTGTAAAACCGGTTGGATCCCCAAATATTTAGTCAAATATTTCCATTTATCTATATTTCTATAGAATAGGGCATATATTGTCAACTTTGAGGGGTGGTGGGATAGCGTTCACTGGTAACGCATGGGATTCTCACTGAAGGATGACAGAAAACGAAAGCATTTGTAGGGACTTTATCTTGCTAAAAATGTTGAAATTCGATGAGCGCTGCACATGGAATGAATTAGCAGGTTGATGAAGACCATAGGCGCTTGGGTCCAGCTGTCGGACTTGGTTAGTGGTCATCCAGTCTTCTTTGAATCTCAACCTGAAGGTGTTCTATTAAACTTAAATCCGAACTGAGTTGCAGAAGCCCAAGGTCTTTCATTAAATGACGAAGGAGGGCAGTTAAAAAGACTGAGGGCTCCTGTATATGATAATGCCCTGAAAAATAGTGTTATTGTTATTATAACTAAAATGAATAGAATTTTTAATAAAATAAGAATAAAAACAACGGCATCGGTTCAGAAGTATTTACTGCCAACAACAAACGACGGAGGTCATTGACACACTTTTTACAAATATAGACTCATCATAGAACAACAGAGTTGATGTCACTATTGAGAGTGATGACATTCGACCTTGACCTTTGCCCATACTACCAGCCACCATTTTGATGGCAATATTATGTTACAGTGACCCGCTTATAACGTGCGGGCATTCTAATGATAATTCTATCCATTTTAGCAATTATGTGATGTAACTTAAGATATTGGATCCTGTTAGTGGACTGAAAACGCTCTTGCAGTTGGTAGAATGTCCCAACATGAACATTACTGGCTACCCTCTGTCCAACTTGCAATCGTCCCTCGTAAGTCATTTCATGACAATTGTGTCAAAACAAGAATGGTTTCAGATGAGTTTGAGACTTGCTTTGATTGTCATGATATGATTTTCATTTTCATGAATGTCATACAGAACCTTTAAAAACATGTCTACCTTTGTTAGGTGCATTAGGTCGATATGCATTTTCATCAGAAAACACAATGATGTCAATTTTGATTTAAAAACATGTTAACACGACGGTACGATCATAATAAGAAGATCTCCTTGCAAGAACAATATTTTGCATTTGGTTTTGAAAGGTTACATTTCGTTTGCGGTTCAGTATATATGTTCAGCAAAGGCGGTATTTGTTTTCTGAGGACGACGTAGAAATTGGAAGTAGATTCAGTTTGAGAATATCATCACTTGTTAAAGCTTACCTCAACACCGAAAGTAAACACACATCTGAATAAAGCATTCGTAAAGTTGATACATGACTCTACCTCAAAGATCTTTGGAAAAACATATATTTAAATGAAACGTATTCTGCTCATGCTATCCTGCTCTTAAGATTGTGTTGAATATTCCATTAAAATGGACACTATTTCAAATCTATAAAGGATCTTTTTAGTGATGTACATTCTCATTTAATTATTGTATTTTAAAAAGAATTAGATTTTTAAAATTTTTGTATGTAGATATATATTTTATAATTTTTATAACTCTGTTTGTGGCTGACTCTCAAAGGGTTTTAAAGAACTCTAAAATTAGGAGTAAGCATTAACTCCGAAGCGTTGTGTTCATATAAAGAAGTTGATATCCATAAAAATCTTTATTCTTATTTATTTCACTTCCAAATGCCCCTCAAAGACTTGAACTCTAAAATTATTGTCCACTTGAGAGAATACGGAAGTCTACAAACATTCAAAGTAAATTAAAACTTTTTACTTTTTTAATTGTAGAATATGTATATTTTTGCTGTGTGGCTAGACTTTCTAAAATGCTAACAGCTGAAGGGAATGATGTAAATCCAGCTAGGGTTCATGCAGGAAGCAAATGTACTGTAACTCCCTATGGTCCCTAGTATAGTGTTCTACCTTCAGTTGTTGGCAATATGTAGCCTGTTTTTATCTTGTATTGTCATCTATAGTTAAACTGTTTTATATTATATTTCTAGTTTTAAATTCGAGTCTGTGATACTCTAGACATTTTACTGTCTTTCGTTGACAGGTGTTTACAATTTACCATTAATTTTTATGTAAAGATTAATTGTTCTTGTCAGGATATGGCTGAAATATTGTCGATGCAACGATAAGTTTTAACTCACCCACTCACTCATTCACTCTTAAGGGATTGTAAATTTTGAAGTTACAGCATCTCAACAAGGCCAATATACAGGAAGCATTGCACGGAATGATGAATGAACTTTCTCCTTGCATTTTAAATAAACTGTTGCCAAATTGGCAGGAAAACTGCATGCCATTATTACTCATTGTGTAGGGATGTTGTGCATATGGTGGCTGCATGTTGAACATATGAGTTAACTACTCTCAATCAGTCATGAATAGACGAATTGCAAGATATTCAGTTTGTTTAAATATATACAAACTGCGCCGAATATATAGTTGTATGCATGTTATTTTAATTATATTTCCAGAATGTAATCAGGAGGATCTAGTTGCTGGGAAAGGCATAATTAAGATGTGTGACATACATACGAAGTCGATAACATGCAAAGTCAAATGCAAGCAGGGCTTGGTGTTTCCTGAGAAGCCATTTTTATACACCTGTGAATATGGTATGTGGACACCAACAAGACAAACTGTCTCATGTACAGGTGGGTTTTTTTCAGTTTTATTTCATATACCTCAGGTGCTGTGCTATTAACGTATATGTGCTTCTCATTTTATATATACATAGCTGTCAGGCCCATGATACAGAATTAATATCAGTGCAGATGTCTCTAAAGATAAAGGATTCATTTCCTAGGGAACGTTATGGTACACTTAACAACTAAGGGCCTGTGGGGGACCGTCAATGTTTTCTTGAAGACAGCTCGTCTTAAACGCAGTGTGAAACAAACCTTGCACAATCAGGGGTATTCTTTGCTGGTCCTTCAGCCACCCTGCAACTGGTCAGTGATTGGTCGGTATCATATTTGCCATTTTAGTGCTCCTACGTGTCATTTTAGGTTATCCGATGCTGGATACAAGTCTGTGTCAGGGAATTACCATAATTATCACGATGGACCCTTGTGATTCTTTTGGCATATATCTCACTTTGGGACATAATGTTATGGTTGAATGTTGTGGGTTTGTTGACCAGCATATAAATTGTCAGGTGTTGGATAAATACAGAAAGGTAACTACATTCACAATGAACATTAACATTTAATGTGCTTGGGATCGGTACTACGATTCTGCTACTTTCCTTTGAAGGATCGTTTAGTAATGCCAGTGCTCATGTTATTCCAGGCTTCCTAGGAAAATTCAACTGACGTATAAATTTTGAAATCGATATGTGTTTGAAGTTGGATTAATATTGCAATCAACTGTGAAGATAAAATTATAGTGGTGACGCGAAGAATTTTAAAGCAGTGTAAAATATTGTCTGGCATTCTAGATTTCTGATTGATTTGAGCATTTTAAATATTGGCACACATAACCTAGAGCCACTGATAACCAAAAGAATGGTGTATATCCTGCGGTGAAATCATGTAGGAAGCAAGGGCATTGAAAGTTCCTTGATCTCCCATAAGGTGGTCAATCTTCGGTTGGTAGTTATTTATACCCTTCTTTTAATTGGTAAGAATGAACCTACTGAAACTACTGTCCACCTATCTTACTTATGATCAGGTTGCTTTTACTTTAAAACTACTATGTTGTACCCACCTAGTTTACTGTCCTTTGTTGACAGATATTTTTGAACTGATTACCTTGTTTTCATCGCTATGTGTCATTCATTTAATGTAATCTGTTTCACAAGTAATCTTTCTCAAGGGGATACAAAAGTTATTTAGCACGGCACATTTCCGAACTGAAAGAACGAATTTGTTAAAAAGAAAGATTTGTACGGTTGCAAAAGTTTCCAAATGTTTAGAAGCTTTCCAGTAATATGTTTTAGCGTTTGTTTTGAACAAGATATTATGCCCTAACATAATGGAATCCACACGCAAAGTGCTCGCCCAACATAACATTTAAAAGGCTATTGTTTGCGTATTTACGTGCTAGTAATGTATGTCAACTTTGTGTATATAATATTACATTTTCTCATTCCAAACGTAATATTATGGAGGTTCAGGTTGCTCATGTTCTAAGCATGACTTCAAACTTTGTAATGAAGGCCGAATTCTTTCGGTATGAGAAGTGTTCACTAAGTTTATGTGAAAAGAAGATCCTACAAAAGTCTTAACCTTGTAGGACATAAGATAATAGTGTTAGCATTCGGAAGGTTCTGGTAGATCTTGATCCATATTATCTGGAGATATATCTATCAAGTGCAAAGGAGCTAAACTATTTTTCATTTTATATACTAGACACAGTTGTCTTATTTTTCTTCGTTCGTCTTGTTCTTCATATTTTGTCTCATAATCAAGATTTTTGCCGCGAGGCATATCTTGGAGACCTGCAACTATACTGGCAACTAAAAATTAAATTTTCCTTCTGTTGTACTGTACAACCATCCCATAGTTACAAGCATATTGAAAGTGTGGTCTGATAAATATCTTATGAAATATTTCAGTTTTCACATTGATGATATCATTTTGGAGCATGCCTTGAAAAATTGACTGACAAAATGTCTCATTTTCATGTCCAATTTCAAATAGGTAACTGAACAGTGAACAACAGTAAAAAAGCATCAGTGCATGTGTGCTTGTTTGACAGCTTGACTCATGAGAATTTCTAGTATTTCAGTCCTGCCCCATGTGGTCTCACCATAGGCAAGTGAGTTTGTTCAAACTTGCCTGTGTTCACGTGTGGAATACGTCATACGAGGGTTGGCTGGAAAGTTCTAAGTTCCAAGTTCACACACTTTTGCCAGCGATGCTGCAAGGCCCGAATCCCGGTCAGGAAGAAATCTTCTTCAGCTACCCTAAAAAAATCAGCCACAGCGGAAATGACGTCATCATTACTTGCAAAATGGTGACGGGCAAGTTCCTTTTTCATTTTGGGAAACAGGTGGAAGTCAGAAGGAGCCAAATCAGGTGATTAAGGAGGATGGTCTATGAGTTCAAAGCCACAATCGCGGATTGTTGACATGGCCACCACCGATTTGTGAACAGGCGCATTGTCTTGGTGGAAGAGGACACCTTTAGCAATCATCCCTTGTCGTTTGGCTTTGATTGCTTCTCGCAATTGGTTCAGTAGATCAGCATAGTATCTGCCGTTGATAGTTTGACCTTTTTCAAGATAATCAATGAGCAGAATACCCCTGGAATCCCAAAAGACTGATGCCATCACCTTTCCAGCTGAAGGAACAGACTTGGCTTTCTTCGGAGCTGGTGAATCAGGATGCTTCCACTGTTTTGACTGTAGTTTTGTTTCTGGTTGAAAGTGATGTATCCAGGTCTCATCCATGGTTACAAATCGTGCCACAAAATCATCGGGATCTGCTTCAAAACGACGCAAATTGTCAAGGGACGTCTGGAACCTGACACGTTTCTGTTCTGCTGTCAAGAGCTTTGGCACCCACCTTGCAGAAACTTTAGTCATTCCTAATTCGTTGGTGATAATATGCTCAACGTTCTCATGAGAGATGCCCACTACACTAGCAATATGTCGAGTAGTCAGTCGTCGATCATCCATCAACATATCGAGCACTCGCGTGATGTTTTCTGGAGTGGTTGCTGTTGAAGGCCTTCCTGAGCGTGGGTCATCATCAAGGCTTTGTCTGCCACGCTTAAATTCTGCAGCCCACTTCTTTACTGTGGAAAATGAAGGAGCATCATCCCCTAGAGTGGAGACCATGTCAGCATATATCTGTGTTGGGGACATCCCTTTCTTTTGCAAGTACTTGATAACTGCCCTGTATTCAGTTTTGTCCATTTCTGATGATTTCAGAGGGTAGGTTTACCAAAAGAGCTGTAGTTGAGATAAAACTATTAGTACATTTGTAGTTCTTGTGTCTGTGATTCACTAAATAATTGTCCCCATTGGTGGCAAACACCTGTCTCTACCTGGTGGAAAAAAACCACTCAGGCTGAGAACTTTTCAGCCAACCCTCGTATGACTATTAACCTAGTGATTGACATGTTAGATAACCTTGGGTAATAATCAGACTGTAGCGCTTTGATCTCCCCGGTCCGTCGTGCGGAATCAGCGTATTACAGATGTCATTATTATTGTTATGACTAATTCGTCTATATTTTCACTCTCGTTTTCAGCAATGCATGCAGTTTTGATTGAATTTCTCCGTTTCTGCGTGACCTCTTTTTAAAGTGTGGCAATCTCTGACTTAAGAAGGTAGATTTCGCCTCTGCATTTACATATTTCGGCTTGGAGAGGTTGCACAACAAATTAGAAACACTCACTTATTAGATCGGATACAAATTTCTCATGTAAAGAGCAACATTAACGCACTGGAGAGTTTAGATGTTAAACAATGCAAGATGCAAGATTCATGGTCAAGTATGTTCTGTCAGTATTTTTTAGTTTGTAGTTTAGATGATCAAATAAGGTCATTAGGGGCTATATCCTCAAAGGGGGTTAAAGTATTGTAAAATTATTGCCACCTGCAATTGGAATGTTACGGAATTTACTACCTGTGAAGGAGGAACAAGTGTTACCCAATGCTCTGTACTCACGATTGCACTATATTGGATCTATCAAGCTTCAAAAATTTCATCAAACGAGCAGTAGCATTCTGGCCCTGAGGTCTACCCCACATGCCAAGATGACTGGCCGAAAGCATCAACGAAGCGTCTATAATATGGCGCCCGCACAAATAGTTTGTACCATCACTCAAGTCCCACGGGGATTGTTATCAGAGAATGATGAAAGTTTGCAATCACATCTCTTCATGAAAATCAAGCCGAATAACGGTATTCAATGGCTTACATAGGTAACTATGTGAACCCCACCTCTAGTGTCCCTCGCCGTTACATTGCTGGAATATTGCTAAAAGCAGTGTAACACCATGAAAATTGGAGATGATAAGTAAAACCATAATAACTATCTATCTCTTTCAAGAATTCGCAAGGCAATGGAAACGCACTGACGACATGTACACAAGATGATTAGAAACAGCCTGGTGGATGTTGTACCAAATGCCATCTAAACATTGAACCTAATGAGTGCAAGATCTTAATCTCGGCGATTTCCAGACTTTGGGGCCTGATCTTCCCTCAACCAGTTACATATATGTATGAGAGTTATTGATCTGAAACGACGAATGGTCCATGTTGCTTTTGTGGCAGTTTGATATTGGTCATGGAGATTTACATTCAATTGTTTCATGAACTATAAAAGTCTGGCAAATATGTTTGCACCACTTCTGTATTGTCTACGTCTTATGCATCAAAGTGTGATGGTGTGATATATGTTAGTGAGCACGTTGAAAAAACAATCATTATTTGTTGTTCTTATAACAATGCACTTTTATGATGTTTTCAAGAAACAAGTACAGCTCCAAATTCTCCCTCGAGCACGAATATCCAAGTGCCAATTATAAATGAAGACCTAAAGGTGTCCTCATGTATATATAATGAAAGAAAACTAATTTCAATTATTTTCACATGATTGAGCCTGGGACCACAGTTATTTATTACAGTTAGTCTGTTTGGTACACTGAATGATGCGTTATTCATTATTCATTGTCCTGTTATGAGTATGAAGATAGTCACATGTGTCATGCTGAATGCCGTTTATGTTATCCGTCAGTGTTGGTCAAGGTTAGTTAGTCAAAATTATGAATGTGGACTACGATAGGTTTGGGTAAAGTATTCATTATCATGAACACCAACACGTGTGTATTAATTCGTGCAAGTGAATTCTCAGAGGTTTCCCAATGGTGTGTCAGTAGTCCAGACTTTCCTAAAGTATACACTTCTGAATGTTCGTTGTCATGTGGTGTCCTCGACTGATAGGTATTGCATCTTGTCTCATTGCTATATACAGTGTTGATACTGAAGCATTTTCCTTGTGTAGTTTCAGTCCGGAAAATGTCTTATCACACATGTAATGTTCTCAAACAATCGCATAACTGGCCAATGCATTTACTGTAAATATTAGAGCGTAATATTTCACAGGTGAATACACTGTCTGTTTTGTGGGGTGCAGAGCAGTGTTAACAGCACAGTGATTCTATGGGTCTCTTCTCTTGGGCATTAATGTCCTGTGACCGAACATTAACATTTTGTAGTGAAGGCAGTGACTAGCACCATGGTGAGTTTCAGCCTTGTACGATTAAATTTAATTCAAATGTGAACATTCATTTGAACACTGAAACAAAGGTATCATGCACGTTTCTCTGTTGCCAGTGTGTAGTCACGTTCCATTTAGCAAGCAATGCATGCTTCAAGATTTATTCACACACTGTACTCATTCATTCTATTCTACATACTGTTGAAACATTGATGTGTATTATTTTTCAGTATATGTATAAAACATTATGTATTGAAATGGCTATATTGCCAGATGTCCTACTTTGACTTATATTGTGATTTATTTCACAGAGCCAGTGACTCCGCTCTCCGCTGGAATTAACTACACAGTGGTATTTGACAACTCTGTTGTAACACCGGGCATTATTGGTTCCAAGTTGCTCTCTGTGGGAAACAGTTTCGATTGTGTGAGAAGACACAATTGTTCCATTCACATTGAGTCTTCAGTATGTCATAAGAGTATATCAAACTGCAAATACTTTGATAGTCACCACTACGGTTTTCTCACAGTCAGGCGCAATGTACCACAAGGGCCAATTGATGTGTCAAGAATTCAAAAGAACACGAAAGGTATGATTTTTATTTATTAAATTACTTTTATTGTATGGTGATATCTTTGTGTATGGACTTTAAAGATTCTGTCTGTTCAGATAAAACCATTCTGAAACAATGCTTTACACACATACATACATGTTTACATGACTATGTTGACCCTGCGAGCACACCATACGTTGATTGTATAGGTATGAGCGTGCTATAATCAAAGGCGAGCATCACGTGCAGTATATTCCAGTGAACTGTTCTTACATGTTCCCACAGCACAACAGGGTATTCAATTCCAACGGGCTCTGAAGCATTTGTATATTTCCGTGTTTAAAGTTTCAGTGTGGATGATGTCCGGTTGCATGTGCCATGTTTCCACACAATGGCAGAAATGGCCATTGTTTGCTCTTCACATGACTATAGATGGTCACCTTGTGACGTTAAGGCAAAATTTAAATGGACAATGAGCCAGCCCTGAAATCCTGGAGGTGGTTACTGATTTGGTGACCTTTCTCTGGACACATGTCCAATCATCATGGACGGCAATGCATGTCCACACTGCGGAAGTGCCGTTGGTGAAAAAAAACAAGATTCATAGATGTCAACTTCTGTATTGTGACCTTTGACTGTGTTGAATTCTCCATCACAGTTGATAAATATTTCAATGTCAAAACTGTCAAGGACCTGTTTACCACTGTTAGTTGTCATTTAGTCACTAGTTTTTTAAAGGAAATCGATTTCATGGTTGAATTTTGAGCAATATGTTTCTGTAGAAAGATATATTTTGATGATTGGTTGTTTAAATTAGTAACTAGAATTGTTAGTGGCTGTACCCTCAAAGGGGGTTGAAGCATTGTAAAATTATTGTCCTCCTGAGAGGGTACATAAGGCCAAAAACATTTGATGTAAATTTAAGTCTACTAGGTTTTTAATCGTAGTATTCATGTTATTTTAGGCTATGGCTAGCATTTCATACACTCTCCAGCAGCATAGGGGATGATGTAAATCCAACTATGGTCCATGCAGGAAGCAAAGGTATTGTAAGTTGCCATTGTCCCTAGTATGGTGTTCTACCTTTGGTTGTTGTAGATCTATAGCCTGTTTTTATACTGTATTGTCTAAATAGTGATATTAGTTTAAACTTTCCATTCTAGTTTTAATTGAAATTGTGATATTCTAGTTGTTTTACTGTCCTTCATTGACAGGTTTTATAATGTCCATATTGTCTTTTTCATTGTTGAATGTCCTCGTCACGATATGGCTGAAATATTGCCGATGTGACGTTAAATATGAACTCACTCACTCACTATTGTGACCTGATTTTCACCTAATGAAGGAGCAAGCATACACACCGAAACATGGTATTCACAATAAAAATGTTGATATTCAGGCTTCCCTAAGTAATTGAAGGAATTACAGCAAATTTGAAGGAATTGCATCTCAAATGTAAACAAACGCAGCCCACTCGCGAAACAATTGCAGCCATATCGGCAATTTAGCGGTAATAACTGAAACACATCGGCCATATCGGAAGCAGTGTCAGTAATACTTGAAACACACTCGGCCGCCTTCGGAGATTTTTTTTGTTGTTGTTTACATCAGAACCTCCAGGGGCATGACATGTGACACTCTTCTGCAGTGACAGTCTTTTCTTAAAAAAATAAGCTATAAGCTCCAACAACACCTCATACCTAAACACATTCAACAAGGGTGGACAAAGATGGATAAGTATAAAAATGTAATAGTAGGAACTAAAAACAAAACACACCGAGACGGGCGCTTCTTCGAACAACGCCATGTTTTGCTGTGTGAGTTTCCGTTTCGCGTCCGACAAATCACGGATGTGAGCCGAAAAATCTCCGAAGACGTCCGAGTGTGTTTCAAGTATTACCGACATTGCTTCCGATATGGCCGATGTGTGTCAGTTATTACCGCTAAATTGCCGATATGACTGCAATTGTTTCGCGAATGGGCTGCGTTTGTTTACATTTGAGATGCAATTCCTTCAAATTTACTGTAATTCCTTCAATTACTTAGGGGGGGGCCTGATATTTATAAATCTTGATTTGGTATTAAAAAAGTAAGTTAAATTGAGTCTGCTGAACTGTAGGTTTGTTCCACATGTCGAGATGTGATAATGGCTCTAATACACCTGAGAGATCCATCAAAAGTGTGGTGTGTGGTGACAGTTTTATTGTATTGAATTTGGTTGATTGTTTGTGTTGATTTGTTTTTATGTTTGTGTGAATTAGGAACATTATAATGACATTGAGATGAGACCGAACGGAACATTATTCCATGGGCAGTGTCGCAATGTTGGTGAAATGGCAGTATACGGAAGTTTTTTCACATTTTTGGTAATCTCTTCTTTACAAGAGGTGTCCCAAAAGTGGTCGGTCTCACCTGGACAGTTATGAAAATGCAACCCTTTTATGTTTTATTTTTTCTGCATATTATCTGTCAAGCTCAAGCAAATTGTTCCAGCCTCAAGATCCCTGTTTTGTTTGACTTGCTATCTAGGTACACCCATAAAGTGCAAAACCGTCAATAAATGCATAACTAACTTCAGGAAACAAAATATGATAGAAACATTTTTTGTGTTTTAGATGATCAGAAGTCGTCTAGAATCACATGTAGATAAGTGCATAAAAATGCAAGTTGAAACTACAATCGCTTGCTAAAGTACTAAAGTGACCCCTTTTGAAAGATTAAAATAGGGGTGTCCTTTAATATATCAGCCTTGTCTAAACTAAGCCTTGTTTTTGACTTTCTGGAATGTTTCAAGAAATATTACACCCCAATGTGTTGTGATGACAAATATCTCGTTAGCCACATTAACCACATATGTGAAATTCTGGATATGCTTTTGCTAATGATTCCTTCAAACTAAGATGGAAGCTTTTCTAACATTGAACATTGAGAATATGGTGAGGCTGACCACTTTTGGGACACCCCTCTTGGTGCACATAAAATCTGTAAAAAAGCAACAAATACCAGAATTTGCAGAAAACGTATGTTTTGTGTGAATGTGTGTGCATACATTCAGATACTGGTTGGAACACTTGAAGAACAAAATACTTTCACACTTCCAACTGAACATGAACATTTACTTTTTTAAATGTTATTATTTGAGCTTCAAAACATTGAATGAAAAAATGCTGTATGATGAGTGAGTTCAGTTTTTACATCACATCAGCAATATTACAGCCAAATAAGGTAATCAGTTTAACTCATTAAGGCCGAGAGCCGCATATGTGCGGCAAATTAATTAGGTTACAGTGAGAGACGCATATTGGGGGGTTATGAAAAGCACCTCTCATTCAGCGAGAGACTCACATATTTCAATCAATTTAGCAGTAATGATCAAAGATTAGCTTTTCTTACGAGAGAGGTTACTGTCTTGTGTTAATCAGAAGAACTATTAATGTGTTTTGATAACAATTGCTTGCAATGTCAGGGGCTTATACAGGCAAATGAACACATGTCTACGAGAAAGGGCATTATGAAATGTTGTTACAGGAGGTGAGTGTTTGTTACTCGTCATTGGGAGTGAATACTAAAATACCATTTTTGCATGTTGATTGAATTAACGGTGACCAGGTTACAAAAACCTTCTTCTAAATTAAATCATTCATTCAATGGTTAAAATAAATAATATAATGAATAAGACATAAGAAAAATAAGACATAAATAGCAATACTGTATTACACCCATCTTCGTGTAGATTTGAAATAAACCAAGTTACTAATATATACCTAACTTAATTGCGACTATTGTTTTTTCATAATTCTAAAGTTGATAATAATACATAATTGAATATGAAGTGATAACTCTTATGTATGATCACGATACGCAAACCTTTTCATGATAGCTAGAGTTGATAAAGCTGAAATCCAGCATATTGATTGGTCAACAATCTAGCCAATAATCAATCTGTATCCAAGCTGTCTAGTCACCCAAAGTACTGTTCAGAAATTTAGCCCACTTCCATCACCTGTCATTTCCTGTGTGACAGGTATCTCATGATACGATTGGTCATAGGTAACAAATCAGCCACTGTATTGAACAGTTGAGATACAAAATGTCCTATTCAGGAACTTTGATGACGCCCCATCCCATGACCCTTTGTCCTATATATGTGCAAGGAATAGCATTATACAATATGTATACATGTATGTTCATATGATAACGTATATTTTCTGCCTTAAATCTAGATGAACCAAAGTGACAATCTGAATCTGTGAATCGGCTGTATGTAAGTCACATACCAGCATATTTGTACTTTCCTTAAAATATTCAGTATACACTAGCAATGTATCAGCGAAAACACTTCTTTCATAGAAGATTATTCATTATGTGCATAAATTCACCTTTACTGCCATTGACATAGATGTTTTGAACAATTTAACCTCACACAATGATGTGAGTGAGTGAGTTAAAATTTAACGTCACATTGGCAATATTGCAGCCATATAGTGACGAGAAATGTTGTAGATGCACACAAACAATACAAGTAATTAAAGAACCAGTCATTGACAGATTGTAAAATGACTAGAGTATCACAAAAAGAGTTAAAACAAGCTAGAATGTATTTTTAAAAGCAGAAAACTATATTATACAGTACGACGTAAAAATTGGCTATTGATCTCCAACAACTGAAGGTTGATCACCTTACTAGAGGCCATGGGGACTTACAGTACCTTGGCTACCTGCATGATCCCTAGTTGGATTTACACCATCCCTTGAGCTATTGGTGATTGTATGCACGTTTAGCCACGAATCAAAATGACAATAATACTACAGCTAAAAGTGTGGAAGATTATATTTTACTTCAAATGTTTTGGGACTTACGTACCCTCTCAGGAGGACAATACTTTTACGGTACTTCAGCCTCCCTTGAGGGTACTGGCACTAACAATCTGAGTTAGTAATTTAAAGTTCCAATCATAAAACTTTGATCAATTTACAGATCGGTCAACATATCCAATTCTTTAAACAATCCAATAATTAAATGAGGACCTATATTGTTAAAAAGATCCTCCATAGTTCGTGATTTAAGATAGGTATCCTTTGTGATGGAGTATTCAACACAGTCAAGCAAAACATGCTTGACTGTGATTCTTTCATCACAAAGGATGCAAAACGGAGGATCTTAACCTTTCAATAGGTAGTTATGGGTATATCTGGTGTGGCCAATACGACATCCTCGCATGATGAACTCTTCAAATCTGGACTGACAACCCAAGTAGGTATAACCGATATAGGGTTTTATTACATGTAATTTATTGATACCACCTTGGGTGTCCTACTTCTCCTGCATCTGATCACGGATGTAAGTTCTAATGGTAGCTTTATAATCAGTGTAGGGAATAAGAAGTGGTGTCACAGAGTGTTGAGTGCTGCCTTGGCAGCAAAATTGACCATTCTGTATCCAGAAATGCCTACATGGCTGGGTAACCAACTAAAGATGATGCTGAATTGGCCAGTAGCAAGATCATTATATAATTCAATAATTTCTATTAAAAGTGGATGTTTACATGCTACGTTTTTAATAGCCTGAAGACAAGAAAGAGAGTCAGAAAAGATGATATATGTTGTTTATGTTTGGGATGTTTTTGAATATATTTAAGAGCTGTTAATATAGGGTTTGCTTCCGCTGTAAAAATAGAACTGCTAACAGGTAATCTAGAAGAGGTTGTTCTGGATCCAATGACTGTGGCACAAGCTACTGTGCCAACGTAGAGACTGTCAACAGGTGATGTTCTATAGGAACCAAGACAGAGTCTTAAACCTTGGTGGTGGACAGAATGAAGAAGTTCAAGGTTGCTTTTGCATGCTCCACCATATATGATGGAGCAATAATCAAGTTTCGAACGGACTAATGATCGATATAGGTATAAAAGGGTAGCCTGATCCCCTCCTCACTTTGATTTGGAAGCATTTGGCTTTAAGAGATTTAATATGCGGAACAAAAGTTAAATGGGAGTCAAAGATTAGGCCCAAGAACTTGGCCTCCTTTACAACTTTGATGGGAGTGCCATTTAAAGATAGTTCTGGGTCCTTATGATGCTTATATTTCCTACAAAAATGTATGGCATTAGCTTTGGATTTAGAGAATTTAAAGCCATTTTCAAGACACCATTTATTTATTTTGTTTAATGACAACTGCAGTTGTCGTTTAATAGCATGCATTATTCTAGCACGACAAGAAATATTAAAATCATCCACAAATACTGATCCATCAATTGAATCATTTAAAACCTTGGATAAACTGTTGATCTTAATACTAAATAAAGTGACGGACAAAATACTACCTTGAGGGGGATCCTGATTGTAATGGTCAGACAGATGCTCTCTGGAAATAATGTGATCACCACCTGACAAACTATCTGACTTAACAAGAAGTCCTGAAGAGCTACTACTCTCTGAAGATAAGTCATCTGTCTCCACCTCACATAAAGAATGATCCATGAATGTCCCTGACAAATCATAAATGGTATCATTCTGCAAAGAAGTCTTGGAAGAAATGCCTTTTGACATTGAACGAGTCACTGCACAAGAAGGAAAAATACCCGGAAATTCATCCTCCAACTTTTCTGTACTAACTGAACTCTCTGGCAAAAAAGTGACAATTGGATCAGCGCCAACTTTGGCTCCCATAAGATCATTACCGATAAACAAATCGACACCCGGAACTAGGAGAGAGTCAAGAACACCAACTTTCACCTCACCTGAAATCAGATCTGAGGTTAGAACACACAAAAGCTTTTGGAAAACCACTGCTTGCCACTAGAATTTGAATCTGTTCTAACACCACTGTAACCTGCATGTCTTGAAGTCTTAACCGGGGAAAAGCCCCTTTGGCCAGACAACTTTACATTACCCGGAGATTTAAAAGAACTCTTGTGAGTCAAACAATGATCATCTGCCAACATTGCTGCCTTAAGTAAGTCATCAGCAATCAAACTATCGAACAATGTTTCCTTTTCTCTAGCAAACTCTACAAAAGTCTGAGACATTGTCCCTTTTGTGAGCATTTCTGAATATCTGATGATAAGCCTCAGGCACTAACTCATAAGCTTTCAAAAGTGTACTCTTGACAATATCATAATCTGAGCTTTGTTGTACTGACAAGGCTGAATAAGCGTCCTGAGCTTTACCCTTCAAAACTGTTTGCAATAGCATAGTACATGACTCCCTAGGCCACTTGAGATTTTCTGCAACTTTCTCAAAATGTAGAAAATATTTGTCTACTTCTTTCTCATTAAAAGGGGGTACAAGCCTAGCATGCCTTGCAATGTCAAAAGTGGAAGAATCTGAGGTCTGAGAAGGGTTTTAAAGTTTTTTCAGAGCAATTTCTTCGACAATTTGCAATTTCTTCAATTCTAATTCCTTTCTATTTCTGTCTCTTTCTATTTCCTTCTCCATCTCAAACTTTATCAATGCCCTTTCTTCTTTTTCTCTTTCCTTCTCCATCTTAAACTTTTTCATTTCCAACTCTTTTTCTTTTTCTTTTTCCAACCTTTTGAATTCTATTTTTTTCATTTCCAACAGGTCTGATCATTCCTCTGGCATTTCCAAAACATCATCTTCAAAAATTCCCTCATCAATATAGTGATTCAACACAATTTTCAAAATCTGAAATTTCCTCAATGCAGGTTTGGCATCAAGTTTGAGATGTGAAGAAATTTGCAATAAATCTGATTACCTCAACTAATTAATTGTCTCAGAGTCAGGAGACAATACAAACTTCTCAATTCAAACACCATTTTGCTGGTTCCTCAGTTTAACTTGTTGCAAAAATGCAGAAATTTGAAATGAATTTCACAAATGGTCTCAAATGTCAAATGAATTCTATCCCAGATCAGCCCCCAATTTTGTTACGGTTAAGAATTTACCATGACAATCGATGTAAGAAATCCCCTTGTGAACCAGCAAAACAGAACAAAGACAAGTCATAAACATTCAAATTATGTGTTATTATGCAACGAGAGCAAGTCAAAATCACATTGCTGATTACAAATGCAATACAAGTGAGACAAAATCTAAGTCAATGGGTCACAAAATATATTTAGTAGCAAACTCAAAGTCTTGGTGTGAGAGAGAATCAACTATGCAGAATGTAAACACAACAATCGGTCTGACAGCAGTTATTGTAGATTCAGGCATTGATGGGTTTTGATGATCAAGCATTGGCAGTGATGTATATCCTCCAGTTAATATGAATGAGTGTCACCCTCAACACAGCAACCAGCCTTTATGTACATGTATATACTCAGTCATTTCCCGAAAGTTCAGGCACTTATGAACATCGTTAACACTGTAGAATGCCCTTGAATAAGTCTCCCGGAAGTAAACACATAGAAAACTTATAAGGAGCAGATAAATTCCGGAAAACCAGATCCTAAAAGTGTTGACCATCTGTTAAAACGAAATGTGACCCATCGTAATAATGATTGAATTAATAACAAAAATATACAAAAAATACGTACTCGTAACACTATTTACAAAAAATATTCTTCGAAATTTATCTAATAATTCGATTTTTATCCCCCACGGCATGTAATGCGGGGGGATATGGTCGATGCCTTGTCCGTCCATCCATAATCATTTTGTTTCTGGAGCATAACCCAGAAACTGTTCAATATTTTTAGGCCAAACTTGATAGATATAGTATTCTCAGCCTATGGTTGTGCCTTTTGCTGTTTACAGATTTTTGGCATTTACATTTTTTTTGTTTTTCCGTGGAACATTTTGGTGTTAGTCTTATGGTGGGGTGGCTTTGTTTCCGGAGCAGAACTCACAAACCATTCAATATTTTTCTGCAAAACGTGGTAGATATATCAATCAGAACCTAAAGTGATGCCTTTTGGTATGTACAGGATTTTGTGATTTATTATTTTTCTCGGTTTCCATGGAAACATTTCGGACATAGTCTCAAAATTGAGAGGTATGTTTCATTTCCGGAGCAGAACTCAAAAACCATTCAATATTTTTCTGCAAAACTTGGTAGATATATCAGTCAGAAGCTGAAGTGGTGCCTTTTGCGCTCTACAGGTTTTTGTGATTTATTATTTTCTCGGTTTCCTTGGAAACGTTTCAGACATAGTCTCAAAATGGAGGGATGGGCTTCGTTTCCGGAGCAGAACTCAAAAACCGTTCAATATTTTTCTGCAAAAATTGGTAGATATATCAATCAGAACCTATAGGGGTGCCTCTTGGTTTTTAATGGTTTTTGTGATGTGTTGTTTTCTTGGTTTCCATGGAAACGTTTCGGACTTAGTCTCAAAATGGAGGGGTAGACTTCGTTTCAGGAGCAGAACTCAAAAATCATTCAGTAGAGTCTAAATCTTATAGGGTGAGTGGCAGAATGTTCTAGAGAGAGGGGGCTGCAGCAGAGAATGTTCTTGATCCCATGGCTGTTTTGACGTGAGGCTGTGTAAGCATCAAGGAGGTTGATGAGTGGAGAAATCAACTTGGAACATGGAAATGAACAAGACTTTTGAGATATTTTGAAAACTTATTGTCATAGATGCAGCTGTGTGTGAGAAGAAGTTTGTATTGAATTCTGCTTGATACGGAAAGCCAGTGAAGAGCTTGGAGGATAGGTGTCATACTTGATAGCATGGTGCACAGGCAACAACACAGGTGGCTGAATTCTGAATCCGTTGGAGTTGTGAAAGGAGATGTTGAGGAATGTTATAACAGAGGAGTTGCAGTAATCAAGTTTAGAGCGAACCAGGTTTGTCATAAGGAGTTGGGTAGTGTTGAAGTGTAATAGGTTTCGGATCTTGCTAATATTGAAGATGTAGTAGAAGCACCCTTTGCTGAGTAATTTGATTTGATTTTCTAATAACATTGTTGATTGAAAAATAGCACCAAGATTTCTGGCAGAGTCAGACTGTTTGATAACGTCTTCACCAATTTCGAGAGATAAGTTGTCACACACTTTGGAGAGTTGATGCCTGGATCCAATGGTCAAGAACTCGGTCTTGGTGTCATTCAGTTTCAGAAAGTTCAAGGTCATCCAGTCTCTTATTTCAGCAACACATTGTTGTATCTTCAGTGCAGAATCTATAGCAAGGTTAGGCTCCGCTGATTGATATAACTGATTATCAGCGTAGAGATGAAATTTCAGTGAGTGCTTTCTGACAATGTCACCAGTGGGAAGAATGTGCAGACTAAACAGTAACGGTCCGAGGACAGATCCTTGAGGGACCCCATAGTGGAGTGGTGATGCAGTGGAGAGTACAGATTCCACTTTCACAGACTGAGACCTATCGGATAGGTAAGAACGTACCCAGTCAAGGACAGTTCCATCAATACCAACTCTGACCTTCAAATGATGTAGTAGCATTTGATGATCAACAGTATCAAAAGCACTGGAGAGATCCAGAAGAACTAGGAGAGTCACCCAACGCTGGTCCATGGCAGTCATGATGTCATTGTATATCTGGACCAGTGCTTTGTCTCTCTACTGTGCTTTGACCTTACGTCGATTGGTAAGGTTCCATCAAGTCATGTTGCTGTAGGTGTTCCACAATTCTGTTTGCAACTATCTTCTCAAGACATTGAGAAAGAAAGGACAAATTTGACACTGGTCTACAGTTTCTGAAGTTGTCTGCATCAAGGTTTCTTCAACAGCGGTGTGATGACAGCCTGTTTGTAGACACTAAGGTACTTCTACACATCTGTGGTGAAGAGTTGATGATGTCCAACCACCTCAAAATCAGGACCTGTAAGTGTTCTAAATGTTGTGAGTGGTTGTCCAGTAAAGGGAATCTCAGCAAAGACCATGTGCACAGTTCCTCTCTGCTTTGCAAATAGCTGTGAATGTCTTCAGTTTTGCTGGAAAAGAAATTCGAAAACTCCTCTGCTAAGTTCTTCAGATCACTGTGCTCAGGAAGACAACAGTTAGAATTTTGCTTGAGGATGTTACTGAGGAGAAGGTGTAGTTGCTGTGGATTGTCTTGACTCTGTTTAATGTTTTTCGAGATGAATGCCTGATTTGCCGAACGTAATTCACTGTTCACAATATTGCGAGCACTACAATACATTTGACGATGAATTTCGAGATGTGTTTTTCGCCAAATCTTTTCAGCAGCACTGCACTTTTTTTTCAAGTCACGGATATTGTCATTATACCATCCTGTATGTGGGTGTATAACAACTACTCTGGTTTTCAGAGGTGCATGGCTGTTAAGAATCTGCTCAAGTGTTTTCATCCAACTTGAGGACTTTCTCATTAACATCTGTTGCATCAGAAACTCTGCTAAACACTTCCGAGGTGACAATATCAAATTCAAAATCATCAGCGTTAATGTTTCTAGTCTTTCGATATGAGATTACCTTGTGTGGTGGCATTGGCTTACTCAGATCAAAAGTATGTTAATAAACAATGTGATCCGAAATGTTTTCATCAGCAACAGTCACACTCTTCACTAATCCACAGTCCTCTTTGGTGATAACCAAATCCAAGATGTGACTAGATGTATGGGTGACTGCTGAAACATGCTTTTTGATGATAAAACTGTTTAAGACGTCATAGAACAATTTTGAACTGGAGTCTGAGAGTGAATAAACATGGATATTGAAATCACTCAGTATTACAAGCTTTCCTGGTTCCACGATAATCCAGGAATTCAGTTAGAAAATCCTTGGTTGTATGGTTGTTCTTCTTCGATGTTGGGGGTCTCTGTACACAACCGTAAATCTGATTATCTGACTGCTTATCTCACAAGATACATACATGTGTTCAAAAGAGTTCAACTGTTTGGATCACATTTTTCTGAGTTTAAGAGGCTGCTTATCTCCACCTCTTCTAGAAGTCCTATTTAGGTTGACAAAATCAAAATTTGAGGGGACAAATTCGGCAATGACTGAGACATCATTGTCAGACAGCCATGTTTCAGTGAGAACTACCAAATCCGGGTTATTTTCAACTATAAAGGCATTCAAAATCAGAGCCTTGTTTCTCAAAGATTGGCAGTTAGACAAAAGTCACAAATACCAATTTGGTGGTTAGACAGTTTCACTGCATTTCGTCACTGTTTTTTCTATCCTGCTTAACCTCTTTTGGTTAACCTTTTTCTGTAATATTCAATGTTGGGGTCAATAGTTGGTAGATTCAAGTGATGTTTGCTGACTGTATTATTGACTGACAAAAGAATGCCTCTGCTCTACACAATAGGCTGATTGACTGCGTTTGTTTCTTGTCCCAGCTTTCCAGCCATAGCTTGGATTGTGAGCAAAAAACTGGTGAAAACTATGAGAAGAAATCCACATATGCACTGGAAAAATGTCCACAAAATCCATTTTGAGATGTAGGGATGTCAGACTAACCCTGATTGGAGCCAGAGGTATCAATGTATCTAATTTCTGTTGTGGATGAGAGAATTCTGACAAAGAGTGAGAGAGATGTGAACTGCAGCCTCTCAGCACAAAGCACAATAAATGGTATTTATTGATACCTACCTGGGTGTCCCACTTCCTCTGCATCAGATCATGGATATACATTCTAATAGTAGTTTTATGGTCTGAGTATGGGAAAGGAAGTGGTGTCACAGATCTGTTGAGTGCTGCCTTGGCCATTGTGTTCCTGGAGATTCCTATATGGCTGGTTAACCAACAAAAGACCATGTCACATTGGCCAGTAGCAAGATCATTATATATATAACTCAACAATTTCTATTAAACGTGTTGTTTACAAGATATGTTTTTAATAGTTTGAAGACAAGAAAGAGAGTCGGAAAAGATTATGTATTGTTTATGTTTAGGACATCTTTGAATATATTTGAGAGCTTTTAGTATTGCGTTTGCTTCTGCTGTGAAAATATAGCTGTCATCCAATAATCTAGAAGATATTGTTCTGGATCCAATGACAGTGGCACAAGCAACTGCGCCACCATTCTTGGACCCATCAGTAAATAAGGATTTGTATGCACTGTATTTACTCTTTAACTGATTATATTCTCGTCTGTATTGTAATTCGTTAGTTTCTGATTTTTTAAACATTGTCAGTGTTAGGTCAACCTGTGGCTCAGCCTAACCAATTGCCAAGGAGGAGAAGAAAGAAGACGGCAAGGAGATACGTTCTTTGATGCCAGCAGCACAAATATATTGTTGGATTCTTATCCCAAGAGGTGGAACAAGTGAATTTTTTTTTATTATACCAGTCCTCATAAAGAGGATTAAAAACACAGTTATGAGCAGGATTGGATTCATTTGAACATAACTTTGTAATATATTGTAAAGACAATTTGATACGGCAAAGTTTTAAAGATGGTTCATCGGCCTCAACGTAGGGACTGTCTAGGGGAGATGTTCTGAAAGATCCAAGACAAAGCCTCAGACCTTGGTGATGCCCAGAATCTAATAGCTTTAGGTTACTTTCGCAGGCCCCACTACATACGATGGAGCCGTAATCAAGTTTCGATCAGACCAGAGATCTATATAAACGAAAGAGGGTAGTTTGGTCCCACCTCATTTTGAATTAGACATAACTTCTAACAAATCGAGCGCCTTCAGGCATTTGGCTTTGATGTACTTAATATGTGGCAGAAAGGTTAGATGCGAGTCAAAGATGAGACCAAGAAATTTAGCTTCCTTCACTACTTTGATGGGTGTGCCAGTTAATGATAATTCTGGGTCTTGTATTTCCTACTAAAGTGTATATACTTAGTTTTAGCTTTAAAAATTTAAACCCGTTTTCCAGACACCATTTATGAATTTTGTTTAAACAAATCTGTAACTGTCTCTCAGTAGTTCCCATATTTTTACCGCGGCAAGAAATATTAAAATCATCCATGAAAAGGGATCCATCTATTGAATCACTTAAAACCTTTGAAAGACTATTCATTTTAATACTAAATAGCATGACAGACAAAATACTGTCTTGTGGAACACCCTGATCCTGATTATAATGATCAGACAGGGTTGGCCCCACGCGGACTTGAAACTGCCTGTCAGTTAAAAACTGATATAAAAAGAGGCAAACGAAAATCATGTAAATCCTTTAAAATTCCATGCTTCCAAGTAGTATCATATGCTTTTTCTAGATCAAAGAATATAGATTCTGCGATTGTTTGGTAATAATAGCATTTTTCTACGAAGGATTCTAAACGTACTAAATGATCAATAATACTTCTAATCTCCCGAAAAACACATTGAATATTTGTAATGAGGTTATTGGTTTCCGGATACCAAATTAATCTGTCATTTACCATTCGCTCCATGGTTTTACAGATGCAGCGCGTCGTGCCTTGGCACTTGTAATTTTAACATTGTTAAAGTTATGAACAGTAGGATGTCTGTGAAAATATTTTCTTCCTACGTTTTCTTACTTGTTTGCATTCGTCAGTAAACCATGGTTTACGAATATGAGGAGTTGCAGAGGACTTAGGAATTGTTTGATCAACAATTTCATTCAGTTGTGTTGAAAAAAACTGGATGGGATCTGCTACGTTACTTAAGTGGTTTGGTGTTAGTTTTCAAACACATAATTGTTTATACAACGGTCTGTTTGCCTTCATAAAATTGCAACATGATAAAGGAGGGTTATCATGTGGTCTTATAGCTTTCAGGACAGTAGGTAAGTGATCGCTGCCACAAATGCCATCATGAACAGACCATTCAAATTCATTGTAAATGCTTGACTCTGTGAGAGCTAGATCAAGTGAAGAAAATGATCCAGTGACTGGATGCAAATACGCATGTGAATCATCATTAAAAACACATAAATTATTATCAGAAATAAAATCTTCAATAACTCTTCCCTTATTGTTCGTATTTGTACAGCCCCATAGAGGGTTGTGCCCAATTGAGATCTCCCATGATGATGCAGGGCTTTGGCAGTCGATCATACAAACTTTGAAGGTCAGATTGTTGAAGAGCGGATGAAGGAGGTACATATAAAGAGCACAAAGTAAGAGTAGTGTGCAAGGTAAGACGGACTGCAACAGCTTGAAGAGGAGTATTCAGCTGAATAGCACTGTGAATAATGTCCTGTCTGACCAAGATACTAGATCCTCCAGTAGCTTTGTCCCCTTCAGGAGAAAATGAACGGTAGTCAGTGTGTTGTCTGAAGTTAAAACCATCGTTATGTTTAAGATATGTCTCCTGGAGCTCAGACTGACTGTCACATCAACAAGATCAATTTGAGTTTGAGTGTTTTTCGTTGTAGCTTCAGTAAAAGTGCTGATATTGACGGCCTGATCTGACCTAATTCATGTCATTTTAGTCTGGCACATGATTGATGTAGCTGCGACAGGACGTGTTGCAGCACCTGCATATGTGACGCTTGAAGAAGGTGTCGACTGGTTGGCTGCTAACTTTTTTACTTCGGCAAATGAAATATTGCTCTGACATTTGATCTTGATAATCTGAGCATCTCTTGGCGACTGAGGACACAGCTTTGAGGACATATGTTTGTCACCACAATTTAAACAGTGAAAATCATTTTCACAGTCTGATCCATTACGGCTGCCACAGCAACGGTGACATACCACAGAGTTTGAACAGGAGCGTGAGCCATGACCAAATTGTTGACAGTTAGAACGTTGTAGTGGATTTGTGATGTACATCTCCACTTCGATATTAAAATAACCAGCTTTGATAAACTGAGGAAGTGTTGACCGGGACAAAAGTGAACAGTATTTGTTTTCCTCATGATCCCCTCTTTTTTCATGGAGAAACTGATGTGACACCTTGACTTCCAAGTTCAGGTGCAATTTCATGTTCAGACATGTCAAGGAGGCAGTGAGCTCTGTTCCGGACAATGCCACGGCAAGGGTTCAATGTCCTGTGCACAGACACAGCAACATCAACATTGGCAAATTTAGTAACTGACAATAGATTCAAAGACAGCTGTCTCCGTGCACATTCAACCAGAAGGGAACCGCCACACAGATGAGAAACACTCTTAACTTCACCCCAAAGAAAATTCCTTGAATTGCTTTGGATATGGCAAATTAATTCAATTTAATTGGTTCATGTTCACACGCCTCAATAACTAGGAATTGAGCAGATGAGTCTGTGTTTTGAGAAACATGTTCATGTGTATGATCAGAATCCAGGCATTTCTTTTTTTTTTTCAATTTGCATAGAATCAGAAGTGTGTTGTGACATGGTTAATGAATAGTATTGAGCAACAGGAACACGGTTTCAAGCTCCCATTGCCCTCAACCACCAGGATCCCATCCTCCACCAACATAGGGGCACAACCCACGGCCAACAGGTTGCCCAGGCTGGTCGCCTCTTACAACCAGCAATAGGGTACTGTGGACACATTTTGTCCCGGGTCCACATGAGCCATTTAGTAATAACAAACTGGAACCTTGCTAACCTCCTCAAAAGGAACAGCCTTACTAACCAACTTCTGCATTTCAACATCCTCACCGTGCGCACCAATAAGCTGCTCTGTGGAAAGAATGTGATCACCACCTGACAAACTGTCAAACTAACCAAAAGGCTGATGAGTATCTACTCTTTGACGATAAGTCATCAGTCTCTACCTCACACAAAGATTGATCTATGAGAGTACCTGACAAATTATAAATGGAATCAATCGGCAAAGACGTCTTAGAAGAAATGCCTCTCAAAATTGAACGAGTCACTGCACAAGAAGAAAAAATCCTTTGAGAAAAAAAACTTTTCTGTAGTAACTAAACTCTCCAGAGAAAAATACAATTGTATCAGCACCAACTTTAGCCCCCATAAGATCATTACTGATCAACAAATCAACACCCGGAATTGGGAGAGAGTCAAGAACACCAACTTTCACCTCACCTGAAATCAGACCTGCAGTCAAATTCACAAAATGGAGAGGAGCAGAAGAATTGCCACCTATACGCTGAAACTTTCACCTCACGTCAAATATCCTTCAAAATCAGAGATTGAAGAGTTCCATTATCCGTCAAGATAATATTGGGCCTGGGTAGAATTATCTCCCATAAGCAACACAGAACCCTTAGAAACAAAGGACAGAAACTCCTTCCGGACTACAGAATCTGTTGACTTACGCTTACAAACAAAACTCTCCTTAGAACCACCTGGAAAGAAAGGCTTAGGTGCGATGGACACAAAAGCTTTTGGAAAACCTGTAGTCTGATTTCTAAACTGGAGTTTGTAACATGCAGATATCAAATGATTTGACATCTCACAATGTGCACAAACTGGATCAGAACCACAGAAGGTCTTAGGCTTAGACTGGAAAGTATGTGACTGCTTACCACAGGAAGTTGATTCTGTTCTACCACCCCTGTAACCCGCATGTCCTAAAGTCTTACCCAGGAAAATGTCCTTTTGGTCAGAAAACTCTGTATTACCCGGAGGCCATCTGCCAACATTGCTGTCTCATGTAAGTCGTCAACCTTTAGTTCATCCAAATAAATCTTAAGATCAGAACACTCTCCTTGAAATCTTCCATCAAAACTAACTGTTTCTAATCATCAGTATCTGATTTCCTTAGACCCACACCACCTATCAAACAATGTTTTCTTTTCTCTAGCAAACCCTACGAAAGTCTGTCCATCTTGTGAGCATTTCTGAACTTCAGGCACTAACTTGTAAGCTTTCAAAAGTGTACTCTTTTAAAGTTTGCAGTAGCATAGTCAATGACTCCCTAGGTCACTTGAGACTTTCAGCAGCCTATCCAAAATGTAGAAAATATTTGTCTACTTCTTTCTCATTAAAATGAGGTACAAGTCTAGCATGCCTTACAATATCAAAAGAGGAAGAATTTGAGGATGGAGAAGGATTTTCATGCTTTTTAGTTGAATTTCTCTGTCAACGTCCAATTTTCCCTTTCTGTGTCTCTTTCATTCCCCATCTTAAACTTTTTACTTTCCCTGTCTTCTTTTTCTCATTCCTTTTCCACTTTTTCCTTTTCATTTCTTCTCTGTTTTCATCCTTTTCAGTTCTTCCTGTTTTCTATTTTCTTCTTTTTGAATTTGTAATTAAATTTCAAGTTTCTTTAATTCCATATGATTTTGAACATTCCTCTTGCACCATTTCCAACACATTACGTTTGAAAACTTCCCCAGCAGTATAGTGCTTCAACACAATCCTCAAAATTTGAAATTTCCTGATAGCAGGCTTGGCATCAAGTTTTAAATGTGAAGAATTGTGCAATAAATCTGAAGTGTGCAATTCACTGACTGTCTTAGGGTCAAGGAGCTTGAGATACTAATCCCAAGTTTAAACACCGTTTTGCTGGTTTCACAATTAATTTGGATTAAATTTCACAAGTGGTCTCAAATGTCAAATGAATTCTATCCCAGACAAGCCCCAGTTTTGTTACGGTGAACAATTTGCCGTGACAAAAGGTGTAAGAAATCCATTCAGAACCAGTAAAATATAACACAGACAAGTCTAAAATATTCATTGTTATGAATTGAGCAAACAATCCTCATGGTGAGTGCTGGGTAACGCTAAGTGCTTGCCAACCCCGGTGTGGGGCATATTTGGTCCACCAACCCGTTTTGCTGGTGGAGGAGTGGATCCTGGTGGTTGAGGGCTTGGAACAATGTTCCTCTTGCCCAACACACCTCTTTGGCCCTGACTTCACCAAGACGGGTGGTTGAATGGGCCTAGTTCAACCAATCGGCTGGTCATGCCAAGTCCTGTGCATGTACTGTGTATGTGTCATTGCACAAATTTGATTTGGAATTGTTTTGAATTTCGGTCTTGGCACTACTGTTGATCTGTAACTTTTTTGATTATGAACTATGATCATATGAACTTAGAGTCTTATGCCAGAAGGCGATGGCTCATGGGCCAATCTGGTGGATTAGTTATTTATAATTCTTCCGCTAGAGTATATCATCAGAGTATCGCTGCAAGTCGGAGACCCATGTGCGTTTAGCATTGTCCTTGTGATACTCCGTGGGTGGGTGGGGAGCTCAGATGATGAAATCTAACTAACTAAACATGGCTTACGAAACCCCTCAAAAAAGAGCAAGCGTCAACTTGATACTGATCCCGTTGAAACTGACCACAGACTGCCCAACTCAATTGATTACTGGCCATGTTTTCTTGTCATTGAGACTATTGACAAGACACCTTTTGAAATTGAATCCTTTTGCCATAGCTAAAGGTATACAAGGCATCGCCAGTGATATTAAGAACATTGGGCGAATACATTCCGGTGCTCTTCTGGTTGAGTGTGCAGAAAGGCAGCCACGAACCTTATGAGTACTAAACCTTTTGTCGGCATTCCGGTTATGATCTCGGCTCAAGTAGTATAGGGAATGACAGTCCGAAAACACTTTTCAAAAAACCCCTCTAAAAAGCCTCATTTACTAAATGAGGCTTTGGTGGGACCCTTAGCTCTTACTATTATTGCCCCTACTACAAAGCCACACCATCACGTTTACCGTGACTTGGCAGGCGGTAACACTGTGCCGTACGGCACGATCAATAATTTGTTGTAAGTTTTGACCGAACATATAGGATCGGTGGCTCGCTTACGGTTATGTTATGTTTATATCAATGAAACAGTTTAATGTGAACCGCCTACGATCTCTTTGGTGTTCATAATAAAGGCTTGCTGGGCTTTTTGTATTCCCTGTGCTATGTACTTTTTTTTCTCGTCCTCGCTGATAGCAGACTTACGAGACTTAGATCGAATATCTTGTTTCATTCCGTTATATTTTTTGAGTTCAGAGAGGATTGAACTAAACTCCTCTTCTGAGATCTTACTGTCAGAGAGTGCTGTGGAAATTCGCTCACTCACTGTGTTCAGCTTTGCTTCGGCCAGAACCCTGATCTCGTCATGTTTCAATGCCTTACGATTAAGTCTGCGTGATACTAACTTAAGCGCCAACCCTACCAACCCTGTCACCCCAGCCGTTATTTCAATACCTAACACTATAGGTGCAGCCACGATGGTGGTTAACAATCCAACGCCTGCCGCCCCTAGTCCCATACTGGTTGCCATAAGGGTAGTGTCAGCCCCATCCACGATATTGAAAGCTCTATTGTATTTTTTACATAGTGCTTTCCGCGTGTCACGGTCTTGTTCTAGTTGACGTTTTACATCACATAACTGCCTCAAGCGGAACCCATCTACGGTTTCCAACGTCTTCGCTACTTCCTCTACGACTGGGTACAGACCCATCCTATAATATATATTTTGAAAGATATTTTAATTGGGGTTCAGTTAAAAATCTATCAATGTATTTGAAGCCTATAAGTTCTAGACTACTAGTCAGGGCAATAGGTGAGAGGCTAATAAAATATCCTATTCTAATAAAAACCCCACTGGGGCTTATTAAGTGGTTTATAGGACCCGTGGTATCCTGTTGTATAACAATACGACAATATTTGTCTCTGTAAGACCAGCGTATTGACACCCCGGGTAAAATTTGGTGTACTATTGGGAAGTCTTCATCGAATGAATCCGTACAGAAGACTTCTATGATGAGTGTGAAAGGGGGGGTTATTATTTCAGGATTACTAAATGTTAATTTATTTTCGAAGTAAGTTGATAACCCATTTTTGTCGTAACCATCAGATCGTCTGGGTGCTAACCCCCTCTCCGGAATGAAATCCCCGGCCCAGATACCGTTGTTCCTAATCTTAGTGATCCAATTATTTTCGTCTATTGTGATATAAGGTGAGGTGGGTGTTAAGTTGATCAGCCATTTAGGTTTTTTAAAATCTGGTAACGGCACCGGTCTGTACATGTTGTCTTTGAAGTGTAGGATGTAGAATTCATCTTCCTCACCAGGCTGATCGAATCCATCTGTATCTCCCAGGTCGTTAAGTGTAGTGTTGGGATGATGATTAGTCATTATTATACTATTATGATATAATTTCCAACTGGTTTTCTGATAATAATTCAGGGGTTAACTTTATACCCATGAAGTGTATGTTGTCAGGCAGGAAGATATTGATTAGTGATATCTTGTTTTCTACGATCACGTTGACCCCCTGCAGACTGGTCTTGGAGTCGACACCCACCCGCACGTAAACGTTGCAAACTTGAAACTGGTGTCGTTTCACCCACCCGAGTTTGATCCCCTTCACGATCTCGACATCATTCCCCGATGGTTCCCCTAGGTAGACTTTGATGAACAGTGTTGAGTTTGCCGGTAGACTCTCTAGTATCTTAACCACGCCTTCGAATTCAGACACCAACTGCAATTTCACGTTTTGCATGGCCGGTTTACTTGATAGCATGTGGGCTGCTATAGTGTTGACTGGGCTGACGACTATGCTACGTCTCTGAGTTGGGATGTAAGCCACGAGCAGGGTTCCATTGTTCACGACTTTGTTTAGGTGGTTGTCTTTGTTATCCGTGAACACGTAAGGGGAGACGAGTCTAATATTGAGAAACCATTTGTTATCGGGTAACAACACCCACTTGTCATCTTCGGTGAAGACGAGCATATATGGTTTGTTTTTGACGACGGTAGTGCTCTCAACATCGTCTAAGTCGAACAGTTTACCTCCGAATGATGGGTATATTCTCCAGTTGTCATCACCGGTGTTGACGAGGGCGTACTTAGTGTTGGCTGTTGCCCCTGTGGTATCTATCATATCACTTAGGGTTCCACCGGAGGAGACTTCAACGCGTTTGTAAATGTTGTTTTTCAGTTGCAAGGCGTACGTTTTACCATCTACTCCGGGAGCGTCGAAACCGCGTGTGTCTCCGAGGTCGGAGATCCCGATATTGACGCATTTTTTCACTCCGGGACCTTGTGCGCTGGTCATGTTACGTGAAGCGTTAAGCTGAGGTATCCTATATTTACAGGATTATGATTTATATCTAACACCGATATTGTCAGCTCAGGTATGTTGCCCTGGGTTAATCTCTTATACTGCCGTGGTGAAAATGACTCGGTTCTACCGTCGTTGAATTTCTCAGTTTTCACCGGCACTGCTCTCAATATAGTGGAAGGGTGACCTCCTTGAATGTTATACGTTGTGCTCACCTGACCTAGATGAATGTACAGCTCTCGGTACGGTACTAGGTCGGGTAACTTCGTGCCTGTGACGGTTGTTGTTGGTTTTATCTCGTCAGGAGACATACCGAGTATCCTCGCTAATGGTCGGCCTAGCCTCAATGAGGTTCTTCCGTTGTTGATTAACACCACTGTACCGTTTGAGTCGTTCATCTTGAGTTCGGCTCCCAGGGGTTTGAAGACCTCGTCGTTTAGAGAGCACACGCTGTAGTAGCCGTCAGTTATCTGACTGCGAGTTCCACTGACGAACAGCTTATTGTTGCTGATATTAATGTTAGTCCATTGCGGTAGGTAGGTGATATCGCAGAGTGCGACTTCGAGTTGACCTGACGTGTTATCGATCGCGTGCGTCAGCTGAACGGCCTCACCGCTCGTTATTCCAGGAAGTGTTATGTACATATTACATATATATTTATTATATAATAGTTTTAAAATGTATTCCCCTGGTGTGTTTTACCCTAAACTGGATGTAGATTTCTCCCCCATGAAGATCGTGGTTGCTCCTGAGTTGTATTTCAATGCCCAGCTTTTAGATGTGTTCGATAAGTATAAGCTTATGGTGACTAACATTGAGGCAGTCCACGCGTGGTTCAACAACCCTATGCAGTTCTGGCAGAATCAATTCAACTTTGCTGTGTGGTGCGCTACAACGGGGTGTGGTGTGGCATTGACCGACACTCGGCGTGGACCGCTGAGTCAGTCTGTGTTCAAATTCCACGTGTACTACCAGGTCAGACGTATCCTTAAAGAGATCAGTGCCCCCCTCCCACAGGATAAAGCGTGGGACGCAACAAACAACCCATACGATAGACGGGCCTATGAACGTATTTGTAATGAATTCGAAATAAACCCGAAGACGGATTGGCGTTTGCCGGGGCCGAACCACGGGTTGGGTATTCCTTCTGATGGCGTGCGATCAGTGAAAGAACTCAGTGATCTTATACTGAAACAAGGTAAACTATGCCCGGACTTTGCTTTGTCGAGTAATGAATGGAGGGATGATCGTATGAACTTTAAAGGTGGTGTTGCTTTCACAGTCCAGAAAGTGGAGCAGTCAACCGCAGACGGGTGGAAAATGTTCATGCTGGACACATCGAAAGGATTCACTCGTGCTGGTACAATACGCTTGAACGACTCGATTCGAACGTATGTGTGGTCGCTGTTGGGTGCGCAGTCGATGACGCGTTCTAACATCCTCGGTAAGGGAACTGCTTACGACGCTCAGAAACAATTCGTTTCCAACGTTGAGGATGCTATTAATTCTCCAGTTGATCTCCCGCGGGCCATCGAACGCTACCAAAACGTGTTAGAATACGCCAGATCGAAAGTTAACTACGTGTTCGGTGTGGGGCTGTATATGTCTCCGAGTGATATGCAACTGAGAGTAAAAAAAGTGGTGGGTTATAACAACAAAATAGTCATAGCCACGGCGGACCAAAAGTTGGGTATCAACCCCGATATTAACACCCCACATATCCCACGCACCCAACCACGTGAAAAGGGTATAGTGGCGCCACCTCCGGAGCCTAAAGTTCAACCAACACCACAGGAGGTGGCCCCTCATATGCAGGTCTCCTATCAGCAGCATATTGATAATAAAACAGCCTTAGTGGTTGGTGGGGTAACTTTGGGACTTATTTGGTTAAAGATTTCTTAGCCGCTACGTACACCAGACCCACCACGGCGACGATGGCTGCCCACAGGTTTTGACTGAGCCACATGGCAGTTTTAGATAGAGCGCTCAACAACCACGAGACGATGCTACCCAGGATGCCGGGAAGGGCTTCGGCGGCTTTACCAGCCAGTTTAGCTAGGCCTTCCCCGAGTTTTTTGATCCAGTCTTTAACACCACCACCACCGCCTGGAGTTCCACCGCCGCCGGCAGGCCCCACAGGGGTTCCTCCCACCAGTGACACCACCAGGGTTGATATGATTAAACCCAATGCAGTCAGAATGCTGGCGATGGTGATCCCTTGCTCCCGGAATAATATCCGAATCCTGTTGGCTAAAGTTGTATCTTCGTTCAGTATTCTATCGATTGTTTCCCGAATGCGACTGATCTGGGATCGAAGATGTTCACGATTCGAGGAAGCGGCTTCCAATCGTGTACGTCTCTCGTCTTCTAAATCGCGTAGTCGTTCATTGATACGATTCTTCATATCATCGTCGTCAGTTTCGGTGAGTTTGGTTTTTTCCCTAGCGATGTGCTCGTCGATTTCGTTCAGTTTCCCCATGTTGTTCACGAGTTCTCCACGCACGCGTTTCACGGCTTCGTCTAAGCCGTACAGTTCCCTTACCGGAAAGTCAAACCCCGGTAACGGTTTGTCCCAGTAGGTGCTCAACAGTTTTTCTATGCTGTCCGAGGCTTCTGTAGCACACTCTGGCGTCATTTCATCTATAGTGGTGAGGTGGGATCTGGTAGCTTGCAGATCTTCTTTAACGGTCTTAGGTATTGCACCACCGTAATCACGCATGTTTAGATGTTCAATGATAAATTTAGCACCACCATTGCGGCTGGCTAGAGTTGACAAGGCCAGTGGTTTTTTAGTGATCTTGTTAAAGAGGTCAACCCCTGGGGCAGACTTAAGACGTAGAACACCCTTTGTATCAACAAAAAAATTCTTATGGTATATACCCTGGGGTTCAACGTAGTTTTTATCGCTTTTTAAACTTTTGTAATAATCATTTACCGTTGTTTCCAAGAGTTCTTGGCTCAATGGTGAACTAGTAAATGAGGTCTCCTGCTCATCAGATGCCTGGGCACTAGCGCCCCGCATATCATCCATAGGTATGTCTTCATCCATTAGTATTTAAATATATTTTATTTATATATAACAATGTACGGTAGAAAATTAGATCCTTTCAGAAGATTGAGAGAGCCATTAGGTGCCAGAGCCGTGCGACAGTCGGTGACTATCACCAACAATCCCAGCAAGATAGACCAGAATCAAACTCTGCTGGTTAGATTTCCAAACCTTGGTGAGAATGACCTCATTGTACCAGGCACTGTTCGACTGGCGTTCAATATCACGTTGACCTCCGACAACGACAAACGCGAGCTAGTGCGGAACGTGGGTCGAGCTATCATCAAGAAAACGACCGTCAAGATCAGCGGTAATGAGGTGCTGAGCATCGACGACAGCGACGTGTTTCACTGCTACAAGGATCTCTGGAAAAGCGAGAGAGAACGAGTCAATGATGTGTACCAGGGTATCAGCAAATCAACCCGGGCGCGCATAGGGTATGTCTTCACGCAAGACCAGCAAGACAAGCTATCGGACGGTGAAAAGGCTATCGCTCTAGCATACGGGAATCGATTCTGCGTGCCGCTCGACTTCGAGTTGCTCACGGGACACGCGCCGTTTTACCAGGCCGCGCTGGGTGATAGGCTTGAATACGAGCTCACGTTTAACGACTATAGCAAAGTAGTGCGTACGCCGAACGGTGATGAGGCCAGTTATGCCATAGACAACATCTCTCTGGAGTTCGACATGGTCACTAGTCCGGAGCTGGCCAGGCAGGTTCGAAGCCAGTACTCTGGGAAGATGGCTATCCTATACGATCGCGTACTGAGACATAGATCAGTCGTGCGAGATAAGAGCGACACTGTGTGGAATATCAACCTGAACGTGCCGGCGCGATCGATGAAAGGTATCCTGGTCGTCCCCGTGGAGGATTACGATCCATTCCGGAGGGACAGCGAGAAGTTTTTCAACCCCGAGATTGAAAAGGTGGAAGTGACCATCGAGGGCGTGCCCAAC
Source organism: Haliotis asinina (assembly GCF_037392515.1). Classification (NCBI taxonomy): domain Eukaryota; kingdom Metazoa; phylum Mollusca; class Gastropoda; order Lepetellida; family Haliotidae; genus Haliotis; species Haliotis asinina. The sequence continues at coordinate 19,708,445 of NC_090289.1, forward strand.
CAGCTGTTCAGTCATGGTATGAGACCACACCAGCAGTGGGATGAGATAAAAAAGCTACCAGTGGGGGATTACATAACAAAGGACCTGGACCTCGGCTCCGTGCAGATCGGTGAATACCTGACCACCAAGTACGCCTTATGGTTGGACATGCGATCCACGGATGATGATAAACTGCACGGTAGCGGGCGCCGTATAGATAACGGCAGCGAAGGGATAACCATCCAGATTACTAAGAAGGCTCAAACCGCTGGTAAATTGAAATTATATCTGTACGTAATTATGGACGCGCAACTTAATATAGACAATGGGAGATTCGTGCAAGCCATCTACTAGTGGGGGGTATCCCCCCATACCCCCCAATAAACTACCAACCTCTGGGGGGTGTGGGGGTCTCCCCCTCCCCACTGACCCACACTGCGCTATCATATGCGGGCAGACTGGTTGTGGGAAGACAGTTTTCGTGTTGGATATGTTGGAGGGTTACTACAAGGATGTGTTCGATAACATCGTTATCATATGTCCTACTCTGAGCATGAATAAAACGTACGCGCGACCTTGGGTGATGACGGACCCGGACGTACACAAAATCGACCCTGGAACACGCCTGCAGGACTGGTTGAAAGCTCTTCACGAGAAATTTAAAGGGGAACCGACGCTGTTTATACTGGACGACTGCAGCGCTAATCGCGAGATAACAAAAAAGAGAGACATGCTATCGTACCTGGCCTTCTCCGGCCGGCATGCAAATCACAGCGTCTGGGTGCTAACGCAGAAGTTCAACTCGGTGTTGAAAGACCTCAGGGAGCAGACGCGATGGGTGGCCTTATTTCACTGTAAGGATAGGGATTCGTTTGAGGAGTGTTTGAGAGAGAACGATGTGATGAGTAAATTAGAACGGGAACGGGTGAAGAAACAGCTCGCTGAAACTAAACACGCTAAGCTCGTTCTAAAGACCGACCAACCAGTAGCATATATAGTATGCTAAGCAAAGCTAAGCAAAGCTAAGCTAAAGCTAAGCTAAAGCTAAGCTAAAGCTAAGCAAAGCTAAGCAAAAGCTATGATATTTGAAGTATTTGTCGTGTGCAACTTAACCTTCATTTCTCTGTGTTTTGTCTGTATCGGGTATTATATAGTTAAAACTAAATCTTACTTGTTATATTATAAGATGGAGTGTGAGGAATTGCTCGAACAATTGTCTGTGGAGGGTTCCCCAACTGGGGATTCCCCCAAGCGAGAGAAACTGGTGGCGTTGGCTGTTGGCGGCAAAGCCAAACATTACTTTGGAGACTACACTCCGGATAAAATTAACAAAATGTCAGCCGAAGAAATCGATAAGCTGTACGCTAGATACGAGTCCCGGCTCGGAGCAGAAATGACAAAAACAATAGGATCGGCTATGACCCAGATATACACCGGTATTGTATCACAATTCCTTCCCATTCCACCAGAGCGCCGACTTTACCTATGGGAGGACCTAGATAAAGACCCTTTTATCGAACACGCCGTGAGCTCTATCAGCTGCGGGCTGTACCACAAATATGGTATGTTGTTGGCTCCAGTGACGGCGGCGATTATCACGGCAAAACATTGTCAATTTGAGAGAAAGAATAATAATAATAGTATAGATGTCCGAGGTGACGGAACCAGTGACGGTGGAGACCCCAGTGGAGGAGACCCCAGTGGTGGTACCTCCAACAGTAACCAGACAGAAGAATCCTAAGAGAGTAGCTGCCGGTAAAAAACGGTGGTGTAACCAACATAAAGTGACCAATCCAACCCGACTGTTGTTGGCTGTAGGCGTAACTGCTGCCTTGGCTATCTCGTGGTTATACGTGGGGGTACCCTCCCACAATGAGCCACCACCCAACAGTGAGCCCCCCACCCACAACAGTGGGGGTATGGGGGTATCCCCCATGGTAGACCCGCATATCATGTTATAATTTTAATATTTTATATCATATACATAATGTCTGAGGGGAAAACGTTCGTCAACGACGCATACCACGCCACAGTGGTTGCCAGTTTAGCAGTAGGGTACGCTCGGTTAACTAAAATGGTGCTTAAACAACCAACTATCAAGCTAGATTTCAACCTGCAGGATATGGGTATGCTCATAATGAACCTTGGTATGGCGATGGCCACAAAAGACATCCTAGTAAAACAAGGAATAATACCTGATAATATAATGAAATAAATATAGGGATGGCCACGATAGCTATGATGGTCGGTGGGGCGTTAGTGAATGCCCTGGCATTTTCCGGGAGTAATTTCCTCTTCTCGAAACTACGAGATGATCACGCGGCTGAAATACAGGAAGAAAGGAAGCGACACGATCTCGCTACTGAGAAATTACAAAGAGCACAGGCCGAGTACGCTAAAAAACGCCTCCAGAGGATTGATTTTATTAACGAACAACTCACGCGTGAAAACCATGCCGTTCAAACATTCAACGATGTCGATGAAGCAATGAAAGAATACTACCAACTAACTGGTAAACGATTGGAAGCGCTCAATAAACCCACACTCGCTCAGTACTACACACCATCCAAGGGACAAATGAATCGTGAACTGGGCTTCATAGTGTTGGGTATAGCAGCTACTGCGTTGGTTGCTAAGCAATTAAACTAAAATACTTATATAAGTAAACATGAGACCCGCTCCATACCGATGCGAATACATACTTATGGGGAAGACCGAGGCCTGTGGTAGGAAATGCAGGAATCAGGGGTTCTGTTGTTTCCATATGGGAAGTCCTAACTACACGTGTTCTGTGTGTGGTATCGGGGTTAAAGGGCACTACTGTTTATGTAAAGCTCACGGAGCGAACGTAGTCAGACATCAACTCATATACGAGAATAAAAAAGGCTACATAAAAGAACGTAGGCGACTGCTCAAGATAGACTCCAATTAGAGATTATACACACCTACGTATAGCTATGTCTGTGGAAAACATATTCAAATATGAACTGGCTTTATGGGGCAGCTTCAGATTTAAGATAATAGTGGACGTGGTATGGATTAAAGAGGGTGTTAAGTATACTCACCCCTTCGAATGGGAGCGGGATATCGCGTCTCAATACCATATAGAACATTTTTCGAGTATAAGTGAATACAAGGAATACTATAACCAAGGTGAGTACTGGATTGAAACAGCCACACTATATATTTTACCAGGTACGTGGGACGATTTGACAGAATGTCTAGAATTGTACCCGGCCACCAGAAAATATTTTTTAAGAGTTACTGCCGACCAATTAGACATTGATTCTCTTAGGTGTAAACACTATGGCTACTGTGCGCGAGCTCAAGCGGGCCGCAAAGCAGAGAGGTGTTATCGGGTATTCTAGAATGCGGAAGCCAGCATTGTTGAGATTACTAGGTTTAGAAATCCCTCCTACGGTAAAACAGTTAAAAGCTCAAGCGAAACAACTTGGATACACGGGTTATTCAAAACTGGGGAAAGCCGGGTTAACCGCATTGTTATCACATGCCCCAGTAGCACGTCCAACTGTAAAACAACTGAAAGCCGAGGCACACGATTTGGGTTTAGGCGGGTATTCTCGTATGAGAAAACCACAGCTTTTAGAATTATTACGACAGAATAGAGCTATTGACCTACAGTTTGTGCGCACTGAGCACGCCGTAGGCAATTATTTGAGAGGTTGGCGCATGCACATTGATAGAAACATAGACATTACAGATATCAAGCCTCTGATAGCTGATAAGGTCAACCAGGAACTAAATAATCTAGGAAGTATCAAGTTTCAGATCACAGTGAAAATGTCGCTCGATAAGCAGGTTGGGAGTACCACTGAGTATTTTCAACCTTACTTCCGAGGTAAACAAGAGGTCGTCACACATGCAGAGACCATTGACGCATCAATCGATACAAGTTTTCAGCAGATACGAGAATACCTAGAACGCTACACGCACATGGGGTCCGGGTGGGCTGTAGATAAAATCGATAATGTCTATCTAGATATAGCTAAATACGTGCCGTTCAGAGGTGGGTCATACCTAGCCTTGCCTCCCTACTATAAGAACAAACAAGCCATAGTAAACGTTAAGAATAGAGGAAACGATTGCATGAGGTTATCTCTCAGGTCAGCCTTATTTCCAGCTGCCACTAATCCGAACAGGCCTTCTAATTATCCACAGGATGATGGGCTCAACTGGGATGGTATAGATGAACCCACCCCAATAACCCAGATTACTAAAGTAGAAAAACAGAATAATCTGGCTATAAATGTTTTTGGTCATGAAGGTAACACAACAATAGTACACAGGGTCAGCCCGGTGAAGGATTGTCAAGTTATTAATTTATTCATGATTCAAAAAGGTGAAAAGTATCACTACACGTGGATAAAACATCTCAGCCGGTTGTTGCACGACCAGTCGAAACACGATGGGGAAAAACACTTTTGTGTACGATGCCTACACTGTTTCAGTCGGGCTGATTTATTAGAATCCCACCTGGAGGATTGCCAAGGTGTTGGGCAGACGGCCATACGAGTCGACATGCCTAAGGAAGGTGAAAATATCCTAAAATTCGACAATTACAAGAATCAAATGTCTGTGCCTTATATCATATACGCCGACTTCGAAGCCTTAGTGGCTGCCGCCGGCGAGGCTCCCAGTGGTGCCTTCACACACAAAACACAAGAGCATAAAGCCTGTTCGTTTGGATACATTGTCGTCCGTTGTGACGGGGAAACGAAAGCTCCGGTAGTGTATAGGGGTCCTGACGCGGCTGAAAGGTTTCTAAAGTGCTTGCAGGAGGAAGAAAAAATTATTAGGAATGCATTGTATAGAATCGCTCCCATGCGTATGACCAGAGCCGACAAGATAGCTCACGCCAGTAGCACTAACTGTCATGTGTGCGACTCGCCACTTAACGGTGATTCGGTGAGAGATCACTGCCACATAACTGGTAAGTATAGAGGCGCCGCTCACAACGTGTGCAACCTCAAGCTTAAAATCAATCCTAAGACAATAAACATTCCCGTTGTCTTTCACAACTTGAGAGGATACGACTCTCACTTGATCATGCAGGCCATCGCGAAAATCGATGGTAATATATCATGCATCCCAAACAACATGGAGAGATACATCTCCTTCAGCTTAAACGGACTTAGGTTCATTGACTCGTTTCAGTTCCTCCTGTCGTCACTCGACAGTCTGGTCAAGGCCAACAATACCTTCCCTATCACAGATCGATACACAGACGCCGAGACTAGACACCTGCTCATGAGGAAGGGCGTATACCCATATGAGTACATGGATAGTTGGGCTAAGTTCACAGAGACCAGACTACCTCCTATCGACTGCTTTTATAGCAAGCTGAATGAGGCGTCCGTCTCACGAGACGATTACTCGCACGCGATTAACGTATGGAATAAACTGGGTTGTAAGAACCTTGGCGATTATCACGACCTGTACTTAAGGACAGATGTACTGCTGTTAGCCGACGTGTTTGAAACGTTCAGGCGGACCTGTTTAAAGCAGTATAAACTCGACCCCGCATGGTATTACACCAGCCCAGGTCTGTCGTGGGACGCCTTGCTTAAAAAGACAGGAGTTAATTTGGAATTGCTTACAGATTATGACATGCACCTATTCATTGAGAAAGGCTTGCGAGGTGGGATTTCCATGGCATCCAAACGATACGCGAAAGCAAATAATCAATACGTGAAAGGTTACGATCCTAACAAACCAACCAATCACATTCTCTACCTCGACGCAAATAACCTGTACGGCTGGGCCATGAGCCAGTATCTACCTACAGGAGGATTCGAATGGGTACCCCACGTTGATGTTATGGGTATTGCACCAGATTCGAACAAAGGGTATATCCTCGAAGTTGACTTAGAGTATCCCAAGGAATTACACACATCGCACAACAGCTATCCCCTTGCACCCGAACGTATGAAAGTTAACACAGACTGGATGTCTGAGTACCAACATAACTTGTCAGGTGGTCGTGTGGCGGACGTTGAGAAACTCGTGCCTAACTTAATGAATAAGACCAAGTACATCGTTCACTATCGCAACCTACAGCTGTACCTATCATTGGGTATGAGGCTGACCAAAATACACAGGGTGCTCATGTTCGACCAGAGCCCATGGATGGAGCCCTACATCAGAATGAACACAGACCTACGAAAAAAAGCCACCAGTGATTTTGAGAAAAATCTCTACAAGCTCATGAACAACTCGGTGTTTGGTAAGACTATGGAAAACCTGAGGAAACGCGTAACCGTGAAACTGGTTAGATCTAGTGAGGAAGACAAGCTCAGGAAATTGATAGCCAGTCCGGCATTCAACCGTAATAAAATATTCACAGACGACCTAGTTGCCATACACATGAAGAAAAGTCACATAAAATTCAACCGACCTGTTTACGTTGGGATGAGTATCCTCGATTTATCCAAACACCTGATGTACGACTTTTACTACAACGAGCTCAAGAAACAGTACGGCGACAGGTGCGAAGTGTTGTACACTGACACGGATTCCCTGCTGATGGAGATTCGAACCGAGGACGTGTACGAGGACATGAAAAAACACATCGATTTATACGACACCAGCGACTATCCTAAGACCCATACTATACACAGCACGGTAAATAAAAAGGTCCTAGGTAAGATGAAGGACGAGTGTGCTGGCACGCCAATAGCTGAGTACATAGGTTTGAGACCTAAGATGTACTCCATATTGAAAGCCGACAATAGTGAGATCCGAAAAGCTAAAGGGGTTAAGAAGTATGTGGTGAAACAACATATCAAACACACCAGATTCAAGGAGGCTCTGTTCAAGACCCGTACCTTTAGGCATAAGATGAACACGCTTAGAAGTGATGGACATAAGATATACGGACTGACTATAAACAAGACGTCCCTATCGCCTATGGACACGAAACGTTGGATAGCTATTGATGGTATAAACACATACGCGTATGGACATGAAAAAATTTGAGGCTATTTATTACAGCCCGCGTGGATATTGGAAAGGAGCTAGCGCAGTAGATAAGCTATCTAAAATAGCACGAGTATCACCAGAGAAAGCCAAAGCGTGGCTTGAAAAACAAGCCCTGTGGCAGATCTATTTGCCGGCGCCACGCTACGTACCTAGAAGGAGTTTCGGAATTAACATACCTAATAGCATTCACCAGGCAGACCTACTGTTCCTACCTCATGATAAGAGGTACAAGTATGCCTTAACCGTAGTGGACGTAGCCAGTCGTTACAAGGAAGCCGAACCCTTGACCACGAAAGATTCAGCCAAAGTAGCCAAAGGATTAGAACGTATATACAAACGCAGTCCGCTGACGTGGCCAACAGAGCTGCAAGTTGACCCCGGACGGGAGTTCATGGGTGCCGTGTCACAACTGCTAGCCAAACACGATACGAAGGTCAGGCGTGGCACGGCCGGAGCCCATCGCAGCCAAGCCATAGTTGAGAGATTTAATAGGACTTTGGCTGAGCGCTTGTTCGGCTATCAGTATGCTAGGGAGATGACCACCCCTGGAAAACGATCGACTGAATGGGTCACGAGGTTACCCAAGGTGGTGTCGGCAATCAACCATGAAGTCACCCGTCTCACCGGTAAGAAACCGGCAGACGCTATCAAACTAAAATCAATAGTTGCAGAGTCGGCCGCTCCATTGCGTGGGAAGGAGAAACAAATACCAGATAGGGCCCTAGTGAGGTATCTATACCAGCCGGGGGAACACGAGGGTGATAGCCGTAAGCGAGCCACCGATCCTATATGGTCAGTCAAAACTTACAACATAGATAAAATGGATATAAAAGCCGACGAACCTAACTTGTACTACTTGAGGGATGGGCCGGGTAGGGGATTTGTAAGAGAGGAATTATTGATCGTGCCGTACGGCACAGTGTTACCGCCTGCCAAGTCACGGTAAACGTGATGGTGTGGCTTTGTAGTAGGGGCAATAATAGTAAGAGCTAAGGGTCCCACCAAAGCCTCATTTAGTAAATGAGGCTTTTTAGAGGGGTTTTTTGAAAAGTGTTTTCGGACTGTCATTCCCTATACTACTGCTCACAAAACACTTAGCACGAGCAAAGGAATTGTGAGGGACCATGACCGTTTGTTTGCTTACATGTCAGAACTTGACATCATCTCAGAGATGAAGGATCAAGTTGTCTTTTATGTCAGACGTTTTACAACCTGTAGAAATGATGCTGATGTAAAAACAAATACATATTTGTTCTCTTTCTCTTCTCCAAATGTTCCCAAATTACTAAAAGCAGGATACTGTAACATCAACGTTGAAATGTACATTCCAAACCCTCTTCAGTGCTTCAAATGCCAAAAGTTCGGCCATGGGGTTAATAACTGCACATTGTCTGTTGCTTGTGCTCACTGTGGCGAAAAGACACATACAACAGAAGATTGTGACAGTAACGTTAAGAAATGTACAAACTGCACTGGTGCCCATTCATCGTTTTCTAAAGAATGACGTGTCTGGAAGTATCACGTGGAGATCAACAAACTAAAATTCACCCGAACCATTAGTTTCACAGATGCCAAAAAAGTGGTCCGAAGTTCTGAACCTAAAGAAAGCTATGCTTCCATAACCAAAACACCTTCAGAAGCAAGTATAACAAAATCAACAGCAAGCTGTCAAACTGACTTGACTTGGATTACATCAGAAGCTCCTCTGATTTTTTCACCTACAATATCTACTCAAACGCCAGAGTCACTTTCGTCTCAAATCCAATCAGTGGCATCGTCTGATCATGAGTCATCTTCTCAACTCCAAAATCTTCAGAAACTGTTAAAACTAAACCTAAAAAGCCAGATCCTTTGAAAAAACTAAGTGATACATGGCAGAGCCCCGAAAGGGTCAGAAAATGGAATCAAACTGTACAACAAATATGGTTCACTCGAGGACATGGATGTGTCAGAAAACATCCACCCCAGGGCACATAGCTTGTCGCCCTCCCAAAAAACGAGGGGTACATCCCCAATCAATCCACCAAAAAGATAATGTCTTCCAAACACATAGTACAATGGAACTGTAGAGGATTGAAGACTAATTATAATGAGTTACATCTATTAGTCCAAGATCTGGCACCATCATCATTCTGTCTGCAGAAAACTCATCTGAAACAGACAGATACTTTTAATTTACGTCAGTACGATGCATATCATTATTTCTCACCTTTGGGTGACAGGGCCACTGGTGGATCTTCAAACCTTGCTAAGCAGAATGTTATCCACAGCCATGTACCACTTACAACTAATCTCCAAGCCGTTGCAGTGAGACTTACACTTCATGTTGTCCTTACATTATGCTCACTATATATTCCGTCTTCTTCAACACGTAACATGACTGATCTCCAAGCTCTCTATGATCAGTTTCCGAAACCATGCATTATAATGGGTGATCTTAATGGTCACAATCCACTCTGGGGTGGTACAAATACTAAAGGTAAAATACTAGAAGATTTTATCTCAAATAATGACCTGTGCATTTTTAATGATGATTCAAGCACTTATCTGCATCCTGCATCTGGCAACTACTCATCTCTAGATTTGTCCCTTGCGGATTTTAATTTACTTAATGAATTTGATTGGTCAGTTCACAACAATCTTTGTGGAAGTGATCACTTTCCAACGATATTATCTGAATCTTATGCGACTGATTCCTCATGTTATACAAGATGGAATTTTTCCAAGGTGGACTGGTTCTTATTTCAAACCCAATGCACATCTAGATTAAGACCCAAATGTTTCAGTGATCCTATTCAGGTATTTTCTGACATTTTAAATGTAATTGCTGATGAGTGCATGCAGAGATCCTCTACAACTCCACAAAGCCATGGTTTACGACAGACTGTGAAAATGCTTGAAAAGCAAGGAAAAGACAGAGAAATATTTCCGCCATCACCCAACTGTCCATAACTTAAACAAATTAAAACTACTGAATGCAAAAAATACTTTAAACAAAGCAAGCGACAATCTTGGAGGAACTATATCACCAAAATAAATTCATGCACGCCAGTGTCCAAAGTATAGAACATGGTTCAAAGAATTAAAGGCAGAGGTTCAAAATCTGCCTTTCACCATCTCAAAGATGGTGATAATTTAATTACTGACAAATGTCAAATTGCAAATAAAATTGGCGAAACTCTTGCCAAAAATTCATCATTGGCAATTATGTCCCTGAGTTTCAGAGATATCAGAGACAACAGGAGAAGACGAAGCTTAAATTTGAATCAGGTAACGGTGAAGACTATAATGAAGTGCTTTCATTACATGAGCTATATACTGCTCTTAAGCAAGCTCATGACACAGCAGTGGGTGATGACAATATTCATTATCAGCTGCTGAAACACTTGCCTGAACCATGTCTGGTTACACTTTTAGATATATTTGATAAAATATGGACATCTTGAAATTTTCCCCCTTCATGGCATAATGCCATTGTTGCGCAGTGGAATTGTTAAACAAATTTTGTAAGTACTAAATATGAAGAAAAAAAGAAATGTGCTCAACTAGACAGTAACCAAACAATGATATTGCCACTCCGACCACCAAACTAAAATATGACACCTTTTTCCACTCCGTCCACCAAACTAAATATTGACACCTTTTATGACTGTCCACCAAACTAAGTTGACTAGATAAGTTATCTGAATTCGAACTATGAACAATGCCCGAATATGGCAACTATTTGTCTTAATTCACAACAGTGCAGACGAACACTCTACTTTTCGACCCTACATCTTGCCGTCCAAAGCCCATATACACGACCCTGCACATGCAAAAAACTCAAAATGCACGAGACGTGATGGTTGCGTTTTTATGCGATGTTCATGTTTCTTGAAAAGGTGTGTTTTGGCTATTGTTTCTCACACATCAAAATCATGAACTAATGTAACTGACATTCTCTTCAGAACATACCACCCCCCGCTGACAAGACCCTGGTCTTTCAGAAAGACGTCTATATATATCTGAGCCAAATGTGTAGAACTACTGAACTTGAAGTGTACACGTGGGTGACTTATTCTGGATTCCACTCTAGTGGACAAAGCTTAGTAACAGGTCTAGTCAACCCCGACTTCCCCACTTGAACATCCACTACTCTGACATGTCCATCTCTGCTTGGATATATCTTGACAATTTTACCAAGCGGCCAACTTCCTCTTGGAGAATCAGGACTAACAATAATGACAATGTCATTTGTGCTTAAGTCCTTACTTGTTGCCTGCCATTTCTTGCGAACATTGAGAGTGGGTAACCACTCTTTCAACCATCTTTTCCATATATGCCTCAGTAATTCCTGCACACGCCTCCATCGTTTATGAGGATTAAAGTCTCATTGATCCGCCTCAGGTGCAAAAGGACCGCCACATTGCCCATGTAGGAAATGATTTGGTGTGATGGGCAACATATCATTTGGATGTGCGCTCTGATATGTCAGTGGTCGAGAATTCAACAAAGCCTCAACACCAACAAAGGTGGTCATCAGTTCTTCATCTGTTACTTCTCCAGACTTGAGAACAGCATAAATTGCCCTTTTTGCTGATTTAATCAAAGATTCGAAGATTCCACCAAAATGTGGAGCATGTGGTGGATTAAACTTCCACAAGACCTTTTTGCTTGCTAACGATGCTTTTAGATCATCTCCATCGAGATTAGAAATGAGCTGCCTCAGTTCCTTTACGGCTCCCACAAAGTTAGTACCGTTATCAGATATGACTTCATTTGGCATTCCTCTTCTGTGTGCCATACGAGAGAAAGCGTTCAGGAAGGAGTCCGTGTCTAAACCGTAAGCTATCTCCAGGTGTACCGCTCGAGTTGATAGACACGTGAATAAACACAGATACCGTTTCTGTCTACTTTTCCCTCTACCTTGTTTTGTTAGAAATGGACCAGCAAAGTCTACTCCTGTCTGAGCAAAAGGTCTCATCGAACATTTAACCCTGACGCTTGGCAAATCTGCCATTATCTGTGTAGCAGGCTTGGTTTTCTGACATCTACACCAAGCACACTGATGTTCCCAACTACGAATCTCTTCACGAGCTGCTATAATCCAAAACCTACTTGACAATGCAGCCAATGTGTAGTTGGTTCCCATATGACAACAATCCTCATGGAACTGTTTCACAATCAACTTTGTTACCCAGTGACCTCTAGGAAGTATGACTGGAAAACGTGACTCATAGGAAAGGTCCTCGGCATATCTGAGTCTTCCACCTGATCTGATCAGTCCAGAATCGTCTAGAAATGGATGTAAACTCAATAGTTTGCTCGAGTTATGAAGTTGTTTTCCTTTTGTCAAAGCTGAGTATTCTTCAGTAAATGCTTCTTTCTGAGCGTTCAGAAGAATTAGTGTTTCAGCATCCTGTATCTCATCGGCTTCAAGCTCGCCAGATTTTCTAGTTCCTCCAGAAGAAACATTGTGAACAAACCGAAGTACCCAGGCAGTAACTCTGCACAATTTCTTCCAATGTGAATATCTTGATGGGTCTAAGCACCAGGTCATCACTGTAGCAGCCCCACCTGCTACCATTGTAAAATCTGACTGACATCCTTTGCGCCTTTCTAACTGTTCATTGATTTTCAAGTTCCTTTGATTTGGCCACTCCTTCTCATCTTGTTTTATAAACTCTGGACCTTGAAGCCATTCCTTCCTATTTAATGCTTCAACATGTGCTCCTCTTGTGAGAATGTCAGCAGCATTCTGGCTGGTTGGTACATACTTCCACTGACTTGGTTGTGTATTGTCCTGTATGAACCCAACTCTGTTTGCAACAAAAGACTTAAGGTTTCTGCTTTGATTTTTAATCCAACATAAGACATTTTCACTGTCTGACCAAAACTTCACTGATTTTGGAGAAACAGCTAGAGCCTCTGTGACAATCAGTGTCAGTCGTACACCAAGAACAGCTGCAAGCAGTTCCAACCTAGGAATGCTCATTGCTTTTAATGGAGCAACTCTACTTTTGGAAGCTACTAGAGTGCTAGACCTGCCTTGACTGGAGAGATTACTTACACAATAGATGACTGCACCAAATGCTTCTTGAGAAGCGTCTACGAATACATGCAACTGCTGGTCACTTGTAGCTTGATTTAATCCTATCTCTCTCAGAAATCTGAGTGAAGAAAGCAGCAGCACTTCATTGTACCACTTCCATGTTTTTGCTTCAAGATGAGGATTCATTTTATCATCCCATCTGAGTCCAGCAAGCCACATTTGCTGGAGTAAGACTTTTGCTCTCACTACAAATGGTGCTATTAATCCTAACTGATCAAAAACTTTGGCAATTTCTCTAAGAAAGGATCTCTTTGTCACTGTCAGCATTTTCTTGTTTGAACTACAACCAAAGTTAAATTCGTCAGTTTCAACACACCAGACAAGTCCTAAGGTTTTGACCGATGGCAAGTCATCTGTCAATATGCTCACTTCCTTCAACCTGTCTTCCACCGGAATTTCATTTAAAACATTCTTTGAATTTGATAGCCATTTTCTGGCATGCATACCTGCTATTTCCCAAAGATTCATAAGCTGGTTGTAAAGCTCTAGTGCATCAGTGTCAGTTTGAACAGAATCTATACTGTCGTCCATGTAAGTTGATTTAACAACTGTTGTAGATGCCATAGTCAAATCTGTTTCATGTAATTTGGCATGTTCCTGTGTGATGTACTGAGAGCAGTTTATCCCAAACACTACTCTAGAGAATTCATAAACATCAGGAGGTTTGTCCTGATCATTTGATCGCCAAAGAAACCTGAAGTATGGACGGTCACACTCTGCAATCTCAATTTGTAAATACATCTCCTCTACGTCACAGATAAGTCCAACTGGATATCTTCTAAATCTCAACAGTATTTCAAACAGGTCATTTTGCATCTTGGGACCCTGGTGAATAACATCATTCAGGGAAATGCCACTACATTTTGCAGATGCGTCAAACACCAGCCTGACTTTTGTTGTTGCTCTATCCATATTCACCACAGGAAAATGAGGTAAGTACCATTTGGATTTACTGATTTCCTCCTCTGGAACTTTTCTGATATAATTCCTTTCAAGGTATTTAGCTATGACGTTTTCATATGCTTCTAAAATTGTATCATTTTTTGACAATTTTTTCTCTGTATCTTTCAAACGTTTCAATGCCATCTCATAATTGTCCGGCAAGATTTCAGGATCCAATTTCCAGGGAATGCCTACTTTGTATCGCTCATTTGTGTAGCTAAGGGATGTTTTAACAGCTTGAATTGCATCCTCATCTTCAGGGCTTAACTTGGGTGTTGCAGCAGCAACTTCTTCTGTTTCCCAAAACCTCTGAACAAGTTCATCGAGACAGTCATCTGCACACCCAACATCAGCATGCTGAACATAGCATACATGTGACGTCTGGTTCTGGGATGCACATCCTTTTGGAACAATCCCAACACATGTCCAACCTAAAGGTGTGAGCCTTGCACCTGGTTCCCCAGGTAGTCCATACAGTTCTTTTTGAGAACTGTGCAACTCAATATAATCCATTCCTATGAGGATGTCTATTACTGGTGGTGAAGCTGGTTTAGGAAAATCATCATCTTCCAAATGTTTCCAGTTTTCACTGATCTTTTGCCAGTTCACAGCAGGTAATGATCCTGTCACTTTAGTTGTCGTCAACGCCTTCATTGGCATTTTTACTGATCCATCAACACTTTCAAGGTCAAAGTGAACACACCGACTACTAAACGTCTCAGTTTTGCTATTCAAAACGCTAACAGAGATCTGCTGATATCTACCTTGAAGACCTAGTTGACTAGCAATGTCCTCATTAATGTAAGTTTGAGTACTGGCGTCATCCAACAGAGCATTGACCTTTATTTCAGAAGTGCCATTCTTTAAGACAACCGGTACAGTCCTAAGTGCATAGGTCTTAACTTGGTTTTTGATAGCTGACATTGTAACAGATGAAAATTGCTCTGTACTACTACATCTGTTGACAACATCAAGAGCTTTCAGTTTACGACACTGTGAAGTTGTATGGTTTTGCATTTGACATACATTACACTGGAGGGTTTTCTCGTTTTTTGTTCCAAAGTAAACACCTTTGTGTGTACGTGAACAGGATTGTCCGCTCCTTGATTTTTCAGAAACACCATATTTAACCTCTGATGCTATTGTCTGAAATTCAGATTCCCTGACTACCCATTCTCGCAGAGTTTCCACTGACTCTTGTCTTTGTGATTCGAACACCCATCTCTGAAAGTGAACTAACATTGATTCTGTTAGTTTTGTCTTTAATACAGAGAGCAGACAGCCGTCTCCCAACTCCTCTATCTTAACGTTGTCACGTAGGCTTACAACCATGACATCCAACAGCTAGTCGGCAAATCGTTCCAAATCCTTTGCATTTCCTTTCCTAACAGGTTTGAAATTGGAAATTTCTTCCATTTTTAGAGCTATCTCCCTCCGCTTACCGCCATATCGCCTATCAAGTTTTTCTAACGCTATGTCATAAGCGTAAGCACTGTGTCCTAATCTATTGAACAATGCTAGGGCTTCTCCTGACAAATATTGTTTCAATTGGAGCAACTTGTATTCACCTGTTGCAGGGGCTTTGTCCACACATGCCATAAATGCTGCTCTCCAGCTTTCATATTCTTGAACTTTACCCGAGAATACAGGAATTGAAACTCTTTTCAGTTGTTTCCACATGTCTCGCCCAATTCCAGTATTTTCAGATTTATCTGTCACAACCTTTAGTGTACCAGGAGCTACGGTTTCTGTTGGCTTTACATAATCACCATGCTTTGAAACCTGATCATCCAACTTTACTTCTTGAACCGAATCATGATCCTTGCAAAACAACCTACTCATACCCTCTCTCAGACTACCTGCTGATGTACTAGCAGTGTTGTTCAAGTATACTAAAGCCTTGTTTACGGCAGTTTCACTTTCTTCTTCAATTGGTTCAATCTCTTTAATGGTTTTGTCAAACTTTTCTAGATCATCACTTTCTTGGTAAGCTTCAGCTAAGCTTACAATAACACCAACAGTCTTGCTTTGTAGTGATGCAACCTTGTCAATGTAATCTCTTATTGCCTGTCTTGATGGTAGTTCTTGTCCAACTAAAGCTAACAACTGATTTTTAGCTTTTGTGAGTGCTGTTTTCAAACTGGTCTTTTCACGTTTAAGTTTAATTATTTGTAACGTGAGGATAGCACTCTTACTATCGGCCTCTGGTTTAGCCATGATTTTCAAAACAAAATATTGAAAAACAACACTATCTATGCAAGAAAAGAATACCTAACAACTTACCTGAATAAACAAACTCAGCTCCGAAATACAGAGCAGTAACCACGCTCTGCTACCAAAATTTGTTGCGCAGTGGAATTGTTAAACAAATTTTGTAAGTACTAAATATGAAGAAAAAAAGAAATGTGCTCAACTAAACGGTAACCAAACAATGATATTGCCACTCCGACCACCAAACTAAAATATGACACCTTTTTCCACTCTGTCCACCAAACTAAATATTGACACCTTTTATGGCTGTCCACCAAACTAAGTTGACTAGATAAGTTATCTGAATTCGAACTATGAACAATGCCCGAATATGGCAACTATTTGTCTTAATTCACAACAGTGCAGACGAACACTCTACTTTTCGACCCTACATCTTGCCGTCCAAAGCCCATATACACGACCCTGCACATGCAAAAAACTCAAAATGCACGAGACGTGATGGTTGCGTTTTTATGCAATGTTCATGTTTCTTGAAAAGGTGTGTTTTGGCTATTGTTTCTCACACATCAAAATCATGAACTAATGTAACTGACATTCTCTTCAGAACAGCCATTGTAATCCCTATACCCAAACCTGGTAAGGATCATACTGATCCATCCAATTACAGACCGATATCTTTAACCAGCTGTGTCTGTAAAACCATGGAGCGAATGGTAAATAACAGATTAATTTGGTATCTTGAAACCAATAACTTCATTACAAATATTCAATGTGGTTTTCAGAAGAATAGAACTACCATTGATCATTTGGTACGTTTAGAATCCTTCGTTAAAAATACTATAGTCAATAAACAACATGCTGTGTCGATTTTCTTTGATCTCGAGAGAGCTTATGACACGACCAGGAAACATGGTATTTTGAAGGATTTACATGACTTTGGGTTGAGAGGCCGTTTGCCTCTTTTTATATCAGAGTTTTTAAAAGACAGGCAATTTCAAGTCCGAGTGGGTTCAACCCTGTCTGATCATTACAATCAGGATCAGGGTGTACCTCAGGGCAGTATTTTGTCTGTCACGAAACTAACTGTATACAGTTTTGTAGAAAATATAAACCGCATAAGGAAATGGCACTCTTACCACACATTAAATACCTTAAAGCAAAATGCCTGAGGGCACTAGATTTGTTGTGCCATAAAAGGCGACTCAGCTTGTCGTAAGAGGCGACTAACGGGATCGGGTGGTCAGACTCGCTGACTTGGTTGACGCATGTCATCGGTTCCCAATTGCGCAGATTGATGCTCATGTTGTTGATCGCTGGATTGTCTGGTCCAGACTCGATTATTTACAGACCGCCGCCATATAGCTGGAATATTGCTGAGTGCGGTGTAAAACTCAACTCACTCACTCACTCACTCACTAGATTTGTTGAAAGTTGTTTTCAACTGAAAGTGGGGAGGGGACCAAACTACCCTCTTACACCTATATCGATCATTGGTCCGTTCAAAACTCGATTATGGCTCCATCATATAGGTGGAGCCTGCAAAAGCAACCTTAAACTTCTTGGTTCTGTCCAAGGTTTAAGACTTTGTCTTGGGTCTTTCAGAACTTCACCTATTTACAGTCTTTACATTGAGACCGATGAACCATCTCTTACACAACATTGTATAAAATTATTCTTACAATGCATGACTAAATTATACTCTAATGAATCTAACCCTGCATATAAGTGTGTGTTCAATCTACTTCATGAGTATTTGTATAAGAAAACATCTTCTCTTGTTCCGCCTCTAGGGCACAGAATTAAACCATTTATTTCTTCTGCTGGCATTGAGCTGGAAAGTATATCGCCTTCCCGTCTTCTTCCTTCTCCTCCTTGGCAATTGGTTGGGCCACAAGTTGACCTAACATTAATATAAAAAATTAGAAACAAATGACTTACAATATAAACAAGTATATCATCAATCAAAAAACAAATAAAACATTTAGAAACGTTTATACACAGACGGGTCCAAGGACGGTGGCACAGTAGCTTGTGCCACTGTCATTGGATCGAAAACAATATCTTCTAGACTACCGGATAGCAGCTCTATTTTCACAGCTGAAGCTAACGCCATATTAACGGCTATTAGATATATTCAAAGACACCCTAAACGTAAACAGTACATATCTATTCAGACGCTCTTTCTTGTCTTCAGGCAGTTAAAAGTTTATCATGTAAACATCCACTTTTAATAGAAAATATTGAACTGTATTGCTAATAGCGAATACGACATCGTTATTTGTTGGTTACCCAGCCACGTTGGTATTCCAGGGAACACAATAGCCGATCTTGCTGTTAAGGCAGTCTCAACCTAACTTGTTCCTAATCCCTTTCTTCACTGAATAAAATATGTTTAAAACAAACAAAACAAACAAATCTGTGACACCAGCTGTGATTACAAAGCTGTCATCAGATCTTAAATCTGCAATCTAATGCAGAAGAAGTGGGACATCCAAGTAGGCATCGATAAATTGCAAATGCAATAAAACCATATATCAGTTACACACACTCAGATTTGAAGAGGTCATCATACGAAGATGTCGTATTGGTCATACCAGACATACTCTTGAGTACCTATTAAAAGGTGAGGATCCTCAATTTTGCATCCGTTGTGATGAACAAATTACGGTCAAGCATCTGTTGCTTGAGTGTGTTGAATATTCCATCACAAGGGATACCTGTTTTAAATCACGCACTATGAAGATATTTTTACTAATATCAGTTCCCATTTAATTATGGCATTTTTAAAAGAATTGGATTTGTTAAATGAATTGTAAATAGATAATTTTTAGTATTGGTAGTTTAGATTACTTAGTGAGATTGTTAGTGGCTCTACCGTCAAAGGTTGAAGTATTCTAAAATTATTGTCTTCCTGAGAGGGTATGTAAGTCCCAAAACATTCGTTGTAAATTTAAGTCAACCAGGTTTTTAATCGTAGCATTCATGTTATTTTAATTTTGGCTAGCATTTCGTACACTCTCCAGCGGCTGAAGGGATGATGTAAATACAATTAGGGTCCAAGCAGGTAGCAAAGGTACTGTAAGTCCCCATGATCGCTAGTATGGTGATCTACCTTCAGTTGTTGCCGATCTATAGCCTGTATGTATATTGTATTGTCCAAATAGTGATATCAGTTTTAACTTTCCACACTAGTTTTAATTCAAATTGTGATATTGTAGTTGCTTTACTATCCGCCGTCAACAGGTTTTTTATGATATAGACATATTCCTTTTAATTGTAAACTATTCTTGTCACGATATGGCTGCAATATTGCCGAGATGATGTTAAATATTAACTCACAGTATACGACTCAAACCACACATTTCAGCTGTTAGTTTTGACCTTGATATAATTGAGCAATTTCAGCTTTTACCTACTCCTCCTACTCTTGATAGTGGACCAGTGAAGGTCCAGGGTTAGAATAGGCCTTCAGCCACCCATGCTTGCCATAAAAAGGCAACTATGCTATGTCGTAAGAGGCGACTGACGGGATCGGGTGGTCAGACTCGCTGACTTGGTTGACACATGTCATCGGTTCGCAACTGCACAGATTGATGCTCATGTTGTTGGTCACTGGATTGTCTGGTCCAGACTCGATTATTTACAGACCGCCGCCATATAGCTGGAATATTATTGAGTGCGGCGTAAAACTAAACTCGCTCACTCAATGATGGTGAAGCAGGCCAAATGCAGATCTAATTTCTTACCCATTTTTTGTCCCCCGCCACAACGCGGATCAGAGGATTATGCATTCATCGGCGTCTGTACATACGTTCGTATGTCTGGATTCTTGTTCATGCGATAGCTCATGAACTATTGTACCCAATACCTTAAAAAACGGTGAGAGCCTACATTGGGGGATGGTGAAGACAACAGTCAGTTTAGGTGACCTTGACCTTATTTTCAAGGTTACCACGACACTTTGGCCACTTTTCAGATTCTTCCAGTTCAACATCGTTTTCAGTTGGTTACCCAGTTATGTCGACTTAGTTGGCAATGCAAAACCAGATGCTGCAGCTAAAGCATCTTTTGAAAAGTCTGTTTTTGCACTCTTGATACCATGTTCTGATTTTAAACCTTATATAAAAAGCATATTAAGCAATTAATGCAAATAAAGTGGAACGCCCAAGTACGTATGAACAAACTTCATGAAATTGAACAGACCTTAGGATATACCTACTTAATATGCCAGTCCAGACATGGTGAAGCTGTAATGAGACGATATCAAATTTGTCATGCTTTTTTTACCAATTAGTATTGTGTTGAAGGAAGAGGATTCTGTGTCCTTTGTGATGACAGAATCACAGTTAGGCACGATTTGCTTCACTGCGCAGAATTTTCTCTCACAAGAGATACTTATTGCAAACTTCCAATAACTTTTTAGCAACATAAGTTCTCATTTAGTTCTTTTTAAAGTGTTTGAAAAGAAATTATTTTGAGTGAATATATTTTAACTGTTCTTTTCCACTTTATTTTTTTATCACACTGGTACAGTTATGTCATTCATATAGGACACTGTCTGTATACGAAGCACAATGAGAACAAAACATAATAGAGATCAGATAGTTATGTAAATAGTTTGTGGAATGATGACCAGAAGGTCGTGAACTTACTGTAATTGCATACAAAGTAAGAGTTGCATTTATAGAGATTGTAATTATGGTTCAATTTGGCTTTGATGCCTTCAAGAGTTTGACATACATTTACTAGGTTTCTGGCATATATATATTTCTATATTTCCTTTGACAAATGTATAAGGAATCCCCTCAGCACCAGCAAAATATAACACAGACAAGTCTAAAATATCCAATATGGATTGACCAGTCAGTGAGTGAGTTTAGTTTTACACCCCACTAAGCAATACTCCAGCTATATGGCGGCAGTCTGTAAACAATCGAGTCTGGACCAGACCATCCATAGATCAGGAGCATGAGCATTGATTTGCGCACTTGGGAACCGATGACATATGTCAGCCAAGTCAGCGGGCCTGACCATCTGTTCCTGTTAGTCGCCTCTTATGACATAGCATATTTGCCCTTTGATGGCAAGTATAGGTGGCTGAAGGCCTATCCTACCCCTTACCTTCACTGGTCTATTGCCCAAAGAGCAAGATACAAAGATTCACAGTAGAGGTTTCTCGTACAATGCAACTGAGTCAAATCTAAATAAATGGTCACAAATATGATATCAACTCACCAAAGTCTTGGTTTTCAATGAGAGTGAGAAACAGTTCTTCTAAATGTTATGCAGCAAGCAGTCTGTCCTTGATATAGGTCGATGGTGATAATCAGACGAAGAGGCATACAGATGTAGATAGGTCAAATGATGACACAACTCCGGTATAACTGTGTGTGTAAGTACGTGTGTGAGTCGTCAACACAACAGCCAGCCTTATATATGCACAGTCACTCATTCTTGAGCTTTCCAGTGAAGCATGGAAGCTTCGCGATCAGCAACAGTCAAAACACACAAAAGGGAGGCAACTCTAAAGCGCTACCTTAAAGGTGTGCCACTAGAACACTATTACTGATGATAGGAAATGTGGCCAATAATAACCATCACTCAACACTCTATACATTGTGACCCAATAATAACGATCACTTAATCAATAACAACAAACTCTCGTAACACTATAATTTATAAATTGTTCTCGTCGTCATATATTATGTTTGGATTATTGCCAATGCAACTAAATATTAACAGACTAACTATAAAGTGCAAAAAAACAATGCTATTTCGCTGATTAGTGCTGATGTGACTTTATGTTTTCACTCACCCACTTACACTTATCATAAAATCTTTCAATATCATAAATAATATTTACCTTGGTACCTTCTGATTTAGTTTGCTTTCTTTGCAGTAATGACATACTTATCACCGCTGTTTGCAACATGGAATGTCTTCACGCATACCAGTGACGAACCAACAATCACTGAACGCAGAGCATTAGAACTATCTGTTGTCAACGATTCACTTCTAGTGCAACCATATGATCATCCAACATTGGCCTTTCAAGGTGCAGTATTCTAGTCATATAAATCGTTATTTTTAGTACGGAACATTACAGCAATTATTTATTTGTTAGTAAAGGCAATAAGAGAACAGGACTCCCAACCCCAATTATTAAACATGTTCAACCCAATTCTGCACCCACAGCCCAAACAAATACAGGGCAAATTTAGCGGAACACTAAATGATGTTAGACAAAACATGTTGAGGGGCAGAACTGGGATGGAAAAAAATTGAATAAGGTAATGGTGTTTGGTTACAGTTCTCTCATTGTTTATACTACCTTTGGTTAAACAGTAGCGCTAGAATCAGTATAACGGGCATCCAGGATAAAAATTGAGTTAAACAACCTCGTAATTCAAAGTCATGTAATTTTTTAACTCATTAAGCCCGAGAGCCACTTCACTGCTCAACGCCTGGAACCCTGTGCTGATCGCGTGGCTCGCTCTGGCGACACCAATTATGGCTATTCACGCCTGATATCCCTGGCAGGGTTTGGAGATTACAGGAAACTATCTTGTCATACAAGCAAGTCCTGATTATTTAGTTGCTTAATTGTGTTGTAAAGATATATGTTGAAAGAAAGCAGGTGTGAATATAAAAATCACGTATTTACATATTTTTATTGCACTTTATGTTGAAAGAAAGCAGGTGTGAATATAAAAATCACGTATTTACATATTTTTATTGCACTTGTATTTTATTGTACATATATATTTTCTTAACATATGTATGTATTCTTTGTATGTAAGACATGCGACATGTACTTAAACAAATTGTCCCTCTCTTATCATTGTGTGAGGTTCAATTGTACAAAACACTTTTGTCAATGACAGTAAAGAAGAATTTATGTACATGCTTAATAATTTTCTATGAAAGAAGTATTTTCGTTGATACATTGCTAGAGTATACTGAATATTTTAAGGAAAGTACAAACACGCTAGTCTGTGACTTACACAGTTTGTCACTTTGGTTCATCTGGATTTAATGCAGAAAACATATGTTATCATAGTGTTATGATACGGGTCTTGGTCCAAGTGATGGTACCAGTGAAATCCCTTAGCTAACTGGCGTGCTGGTTTGAATTAACTCAGCAAAGAGTCAGAACTCACAAGAAGCTAATTACAATTTTACCTACAAGAGATAGAGTAACAAGGGTGGCCACAGAGAGTCGGTACAGCCCTCGGGGCTGAGGGCTAGAGCTGACCTGTGTTGGGAGTCTAAACCCAACTGATGCACAAATGGAGTCGGAGACTATTTAACTACAATTTAAACAATACAAAGATTCTGATTTGCTGATACAAAAATGGGTGTAACCTACAATATCCAATGAAATACAGAATAAACAAATATGGGGTATGTCCTACTACAACACAACAACTTCGGTGACCAGACAGAGGGAGTACTTAATCTTTTAATCCTATTCTAAGTGGTGTTAATCTCGTTGGCACATTTACTGGATGCTTGATTGCTTACGCTGGGCTGGATCTTTAATGACCCTTAACTGGTGTTTGCATAATGACCTTAACTGGTGTTAGCATAATGTTATTTTATTGTAGGTGATGGCATGTTTACCTCATCAAAGCAGTTTATTAACCTGTCTAGACATAACCCTTGTCTTAGTGAATGGTTTGTCTTACAGTGAAGTTCTGATTAACACAGGCTAGGATTTTGACTCTAGAACATCTGTGTAATTGTGTGGTCATATTACTTACACCTTTTTCAATAGAATGTCTGTGAGATACGTTTTACTACTTTTGACAGGAGTCTTGTCTAAGCTATTACTGATACATGATGAAAGTAATATTTTATATTTATATTTTCCTAATATTTGAATACTAATGTATTGTTTGTACTGGTTACAACTAATAATGGATTTTGGTATGAATTATCATTTCATGATAACTTCCCCTCTGTCTGAAAAAGTTTGGTCCCCAAACTTGTACGAAAGAAAATATGGACAATGGTAAAAGTTTAGTTGATGGACAGTTGCATTGTAATGTTAGAGTGATAAATGACAATCAAATATATTATTGTCTCTCTGATATAGGGGCACAGATTCTTTTTCTGTCGTCATTGTGTGTGGATGTGGAATCAGACTTGTCTTGGCTCTGTGTGCTGGTTCTTGATATTTCCAGGAGGCCTTGTGATGGTTCCACATCCTGCTTTGTGGGAGTCGACTTGTTCATTATCCCATGAACACAGATGACTTGCATGAAAATATAAAACAAATGAGAGTTATATGCAGAATATGTACATAAGGATATTTTACCGTGAAAATATATTGTCTATTTGTAGAAGGTGACTCTTATATATTGAAGTCGTTGACTCTTATATATTGAAGTCAAGACCTGGAATATCAAGCATGGGCAATGTACTTGGGTTAGTAACTGTCTCCTGTCAGGAGAAATATGTTATGTATAAGCAAATATATATATAAATGTGCTTGTGCATTTAACACGTGCATTTGTTCATTGAGCTCATACATGTACATTTTTGTTCAGAACCATTTGTTTACGTACTAATTTGAACACCTTTAATTTGGTCTGTCTGTCAGTCTGTTATTTGTTTTGTGATTTTTTTTTGTTATAGTGTCTACTTCAGGACAGCTATGTCCAAATATTTCTAAAGACCAAAAACTATGTAGCCAGATTTAATTATTATTCAATCTGCGTTCTTAATCTTTATCACTACCGCCAAGTACTTTGTTTTGTGATTTATTTTTTTTTTTTTTTTTTTTATTTGATGTTGTCTTCGGTTTACTTTGAGTTTACTTTGCTCAATTTTGGTTCATTTTACATCAACCCAAGCTGTACATTTGACTGATTTTTAGGTTTAATTTACTTCCATTTTGCATGGGTTTTGTTCATTCCGTTTTGGCACGCTGCATTTAGTTTTACATTTTCCCGTTAGTTAAGGTTTGTTCGGTTACAGTACGACGTATTTCGCTGTCGTTTAGCAATAGGTTTGTTTCCTTTCAGTACGGTGTACTTCATTTTCGTTTCGCGATAGGTTTGGTTCGTTTCAGTACTGTCTACTTTGTTTTTGTTTCACGATAGGTTTGTTTCGTTTCTGTACATCAGTACGGTCTATTTCACTTTTGAGATTGGTTGATCAGAACAATGCTCAAACTTTGTTGTGATGCAAATAACACAGGTGATCAGGCTGATGTCATTTGTTCACAACTAGTTTCTTCAGGTAACACAGTGTGAAATGACAGGACAACAAACCTTAATACTGTTAACAAGGAATTAGCTCTTATTTGAGATGATACTGTAAAAGAAGATCCTGTACTCTTCACAAAAATATTGATATCTCACGTCCAGATGTGCATGTCGCACACACTCCATTGAATGGTCGGGAGATTCTGTCATCTGTTGTTGAATAATAAAGAACGTCCGCGCTTCTAGCAAACTTTCTGTAGAAAGTTGGATCTTTGCAGGGGTGGTACGCTATAGTCATTCGGCTGGATGGGAAAATTGGAGAGTCATCATCCTGATAATGTTCTTCAGGGATGGCAGTTTTGAGCATAAATTTGACATCTTCATAGCTCTCATTGAGGTAGTCCTGCATGAGATGGAGAGGAACACATTCAAAATTAACTGTATCATAAGTATAATCATCATGGACATTAGTAGGCTCATTACAAGAACAATAAAAGTTGTTGTCAAAACAGACTTCGACAAAGCACTCTCCGTGACTTATTTGAATGGCAAAAACTTCTGTTATTGCCTCAATGACTTGGTGGGTGTGTTTGGGGGCCAATGGATATCATTCTGTATTCAATCCTGGGGCTGTTATGGTCGATTGTTTTTTGGCTATGGTTGAGTGCTGTTTGAAGTTCTGTGACAGAACATTTACTGACAGATTTTCTTCTGCTGATTCTTTTTGATTGAAGAATTTGTGATTTTTCCTGACATGTTTTTTTTCACGTGAAATTCTCTTGAATTACATCTGGAATGCTGCTGCCATATTCCCATGTATTTCCTCTTTCTGGATCCTCCCATTTCACCTAGTAGTAGATTTTGTTATTTGCTCTCTTGGAAGTAAGAATTGAATGAATGTCATCAGGATTGAAAACCTTGTCTTCTTTGCTTGACATTGGTTGTTGGGTTGGTTGTTCAATCTGACTTGATTCTGATTGTGGCCTTGATTTGGGCTGATGATGTTTCCTATTTGCTCCTTGTTTTCCCTTGTTTGTATTTCCTTTTCCCTTGGTGGATTTACTTGGGGCTGGTTTGTTCTGCTCCTGGTTTGGAACTGTTGTACTAGGTCCTGCTGTGCTTTCCTGTATGCCTGTCTTCTTTTTGGTTCTTGTCCTTGGATTACCTGATTTAGCTTTGGAATTGAGTTCTGTACCTGTCGATGATTGATGATTGGTTGAGCTTGTTGCCTGAGAGTTATTGCTGTCAAGCTGTGGGTTGTTGACTTGTCCCTCGTCATCTATGATGTCTGAATCCATATTATTGTTGCTGTTCAGGTATGGTTCTGGTGGATACTGTGGACGATCAGCTGGATCAAAATATGGCTTCAGGCGGTTGGCATGGACCAGTGGTTTGTGTAATTTGTCTTTTGAGTGGATGAATTTGGAGCCATTCAATAGGCCATCATAATGCCTGGAAGAAATCGGGGCCAATCACTTTGAGCTTTGTTACAATATGCTCTTAGTGACTGATTGATGTAGGAATTGAGCCTCTCTACACAGCTATTTGTTTGGGGATGGTATGGGCTAGTATGAGTGAATTCGATAGCCAAAAGTTCACAAATAGCTTTGAGTAATTTTGACATGAAGTTCTGACCTCTGTCTGAAATTAAAGTCCTTGGAGAGCCATAACATCTGCTACCTCTGTGGCTTCTTGGGTTCTAAGGGGAAAGGCTTCACACCAATCTGATGCTGCATTGGTGATGACCACAATGAACTTGTACTTGTCTGGTGTAGTTGGCAAGGGACCAAGGATGTCAACATGCCATCGGGTGAAGACTTCTTCTACAGATAGTGGACGTAGGGGTGCCTTCTTGCTGTGATAGTGTCTCTTGGTTTGTTGACATACCTCACATGTCTGGACGTATGTTGTGATATCGCTGTACATCTTGGGCCAGAAGTATTTTGGTCTCATAGTGTTGTGCATCCTTTCCTTCCCATGGTGACAACCGCCAAACTCAGAATCGTGGTAGGATCGCAGGACCTGGTTCCTGAGAGTTCTTGGAACTGCCAGCTGTTTAATAAACTTGTCTGCATGACCCTTCTGTCTCTGTGGGACAAATCGATAGAGTATTCCATCATCAATTTCAAAGGTAGTGGCTTCAAGTAGAATCTTTTGGCGATCTTTTTCATCTTCTGGAAGGACGTCATCTTCTTTGTAGTAAAAAATCTGTGTGAAATCTGGACAGATCCTTTGTAGTTGACGTAAGTTGGGATGAGAATTAATATTTGCCTCGATCATTGTAGCTTGTGTGACATCATCACTGGTGGCATGTAATGCTGCAACAATGTTTGCTGGTACCATTTGGTAGTCCTCCTCGTATTCAAAGGTGACAGACCAATGAGATATCTGTGATTCAGAATCCACATAATTAATACTTACTATGATATCATTCTCAGTCTGAGTGGATTGGGTGACCTGTGAGAATAAATGTGGGCTTGCCGACGTTGTGGAATTGCTCCTTTGTTCAAGCAAAGTTGCTGTAAAGACTGTTTTCTCGGCATCTTCTTCTGTTTGATTCTGGCAGTTAATATTGTGCTCATATTCCCTGCGTGAGAGTGCATCTGCATTTGCGTTTGCTTTGCCGCTGCGATGTACAATATTGAAAGTATAGGAAGATAGTTCTAGCGACCATTGACCTAACCTACCTGTGGCATCCTTGGTGGAT
Source organism: Haliotis asinina (assembly GCF_037392515.1). Taxonomy (NCBI): domain Eukaryota; kingdom Metazoa; phylum Mollusca; class Gastropoda; order Lepetellida; family Haliotidae; genus Haliotis; species Haliotis asinina. The sequence continues at coordinate 19,736,586 of NC_090289.1, forward strand.
TTGAGTCATTTCAACGCGATGTGGTCTGTGTAGACAGTGAATTTGGAATTTGCAAGGTATGGACGAAATGATCTGATGGCTTCAACCAGAGCTAGACCTTCTTTTTCCATAATGCTCCAGTTCTTCTCGCTGCCATGAAGTGCTCTTCCGCCAAAAGCTCTAGGATGCTCATTATTCTTTTCATCTTTTTGACTTAATACAAACCCTATGCTCATATCGCTGGCATCGGTTGCGAGGAAAAATTCTTTGTCAAAGTCTGGATAAGCTAGAACAGGTGTGTTACACATAGCATGTTTGAGTGGCAATGCCATTTTAGCATAATTTTTTACATACTTTATGTAAAGGTTTGTGAGGCCTAAATACGAACGAACCTGTTTTTGTGATTTGGGTTCTGGGAAGGACTTAATTGCTTTGACCTTTTGTCATCAACTTGGACACCTCCACATGATAAGACGTGGCCGAGAAATGAAACCTTGTCTGTTGCAAAGTTGCATTTTGATGGCTTCAGTGTTAAATTTGCCTGTTCGAGATAGTAGAAGGCTTGCTCCAAATGTTGGAGATGCTCCTCAAAGTTTTTGCTGTAAATTATCAAATTAACAATGTAGATCAGTGCAACTTTAAAAAGCAATTTCCTTTGCACTTTGCTCATGAGTTGCTGAAAACAAAGTGGAGAATTAGATAAACCCTGCGGCAAACGTTTGAATTGATATAGGCCTTGATGGGTGACAAAAGCAGTTTTATGCTTTGAATCTTCGTGTAATGGCACTTGGAGAAAGCCGTTGGCAAGATCTAAAGTGGAGAAAATTGTAGCTTGGCCATTGCCGATGTGATCAACAACATCGTCAAAAACAGGAAGTGGCCATGACATTGGTAAGGTGACAGAATTCAACTTTCTGTAGTCACAAACAAATCTCTATGAACCGTCACGCTTTTTAACTAAGATGATGGGGGCTGAATACATTTAAGTGGATTCCTCAATTAAATCATATTTGAGAAAATCTCCTACCAGTTCTTCAGTGACTCTTTGGAGATGAGGCGATTGCCGGTAAGGCCTACACTTAACGGGGGGATAGTTGCCCGTGTCAATGACATGTTTGTGCATGTCAGTCTTGCCTAAGTCTGCTAGGCTTGGGGAAAACATGTCTCTATTTTGTCCTAAGAACCTGAGTAGTCTTTGTTGCTGGTCAGGCGTCAGTTGTCTTGGCCAGATCAAAGCCTAAACCTTGAGCAATTTTGACATAATCCCTACAGTCGTTGTCAGTCTTCTTTCTTGTCTACCCTAACTATACTTACAAATGGCTGGTCACCGTCAATTTCAAAGATAGAGTGTCTGTCAATGTAACTAAATTTGCCTGCAACTGTACCTTTGTCTAAAACGTTTTCTTCTTGGGAAGGATTCATTAGCCTGAATGTAGCAGTTTTCCTGAGTGCTTTTGAGAGGATCCTACCACGTGCTACTTGAGAATGAGCAGTGAGGGAGGCAACTGGTTCAATGAGAACGAGGGAGTCATCTTTTGCCTCAGGCAGTCTTACCTTGAAATTAATTTCACTCTGAGGGGGGATATAAATTTGGTCTATTGTTTTTGCTTATCCACTAATTTCTTGATCTGGATTGGTAATGAAGTTAATATACTGCCTATCTGAAGTGCTGTTGCCTATTATTAGGGAATGGCAGCTATAATCTATGACTGCATCGTTGTCATTGAGGAAGTTTTCACCCAGCAAGACTGATTGTGGTAATGAGGGCAGGACATGGAATTCTTGTGAAAATTCCTGATCTTGAATGACAAAATCAAACACAACTGGACCCAACACTTCGTGCAATTCACCGCCAACACCCTGAATGTGTGGGAAGGATGAGTTTCCAAGTATAGGGTTGTTGAAGGTATTGTTTAGAAAAGCAGATGAAATGCAACAAATGGATGCCCCTGTATCTATTAAACGAGTTGTTGTTTCAGTGCCAAGTGTTACCTGAAATACACTCTTGGCAAGGGGTGTAACTAAGGACACAGTAGGAATTTCACTTCCAAAGTTACTTTCCATCCCAAACTCCATATTGGCCATGACACCATATAGTATGTACCGTACTATAATGAAGAAAGACCAGAAATCAACAATGTAAACTTGTACCTACAATTTTGGACAACTTTTTCTTCCTTGCTTGGTGTCTTTACAGGAGTTAGTGGTCCTTAATCCAGTGCTGAGATCAGAGGTGGATGCAGTCGCTTGTTATTCCATATGTTCTTGTAGCTTGTTGTAGTTAGTTCCTGGGCTCCAAGGTTCCGAAAATCGTTGATTCTCCGCCAACTGTTACGCTACGGGTCTTGGTCCAAAGTGAGTGTACCAGTGAAATCCCTTATCTAACTGGTGTACTGGTTTGCTTTGGGGAATTCCACACCATTCAACATTGCCGCAACCTTGCTAACACCTCATAACAGATATGAATATAGCTGCAAAAAATTTAAAACTTTAAGTGTCATCTAGTGAAAAGTAAATCTCTTTATTGTGTCATAGTGGTAGTGTGTAAAGCATGATTAGTCTATCAAATCAAGAACTAATTAGCACCAAACAAAGATTGAAGGCAAGGACTTGCGGAATCCTAAGGAAAAAGACTGTCCACCAATAACATCTTGTGGTGACTACAACTTGCACACATTTACCACTTGAACACCAATTGAACACGTTGCATGATGCAGACGTACAATTATTCTGAACTTAACACATCAGGCACAACTGATTACACTTTACACCCCAGACATCAAGTTGAATCTTGATGTCAGTCAGTTCATTAGTATTTCTTTACTAGCCTTTCAGTGTCATGATGTTCAAGTCTGTAGGAAGGAAGTCTTGTGTTTTCTTTGAAAATGAACCTGAGAAAGAATTTCACATATTCCGTGTTTAATTTTCACATTGTATCATATGTTATATTTGGGATTACAGTTTCTTAGTACAGTACAAATTCTAGTACTTTTTTTGAGTTGAGGCCCTTCAGGGATTCGAACCACACCCTCAGAGTCAGGAACTTCATCACCAGCACACAAAGCCAGGAGCCTAGCCTGCTCAGCCACCATGACTTCCACAAAATGAAAGTTTATGTTTGTAATATACTCAGTCAAAAACGAAACTTCTGAAAATGTAATTTTTAAAAATAATGAATAGTTTTTCTCTGATAATACATCTATAGATCCGAAATGGGATCCCTATCTTTCGATGCTAGAAAAACATTAGCAAAACTCACTCAAACCCATCCATTTATTGTGCAAATGATGTTAGTGCCAAATCAGGTTTTGCACGTACAGTCAATCACATGATCTTCGCCTAGAAGTTTTCTGCATTTGCACGTGTTTGCATTGGCCTCAAGAATTAAAAAAACCACACTTTTAAACCACAGTTCTAACGATACTTTAAATGTCATGATTTTCGAATGTGCAACGTGAACGTGCCGTTGGCATGTTGCAAGCAGGAAGATCCGTTATTGATGAGAGCAATGGCATGCAGCCGTTGTACTGTGTATGACTTGCAAGGTCGTCTACAACAAACTGGCACCACTTCTAATCAGCCAAGGTCGGGTCGTCCACGTGTGACTTCACAAGTGGAAAACCATCAAATCGTCCTACGTCACCTACCTAGGGCTGAGGTGTTCAGCGGTCGACTGTCCTCACAGGCCATTCAAAATCAGTTGCAGGTCGCCGATCTCCATTCTCAACGTCCATATCGTGGACCAATATTGACGCTGTTTCATTAACACCAACGTCTGCTATGGGCCCAACGTCACGTCCAATGGACCCAGGGAGACTGGAATCGAATCATCTTTATCGATGGGTCTATGTTTACCCTCAGATTTGCAGAATGCAGGCGTAGAGTCTGAGACGACTTCGTGAACGGTATGCCCAATGGTGTGTACAGAAAGTTGACAGATTCGGGGGTGGAAGTTGCATGGTGTGGGGAGCTTTATGTGGGAACAGCTGCCCCCGACTTCTGGTCATCCGTGGAAACCTCACAGCTGCTGCTAACCGCTACCAGGTGCTCACATCCTGCTGAACTCATTCCTTCCATGGCAGCGCATGGCCCAGGTCTACAGTTCCAGCATGATAATGCTCGGCCGCGTACAGCAATGTTGACACGAAATTTCCTTCAAAATGCTGAAATCAACATCATGGACTGGCCATCGAGGTCCCCTGACCTTAATCCAATAGAGCACGTTTGGGATGCACTTGGGAGAAAGCTTTGTGATTTTAGGACCCAACCTGAGAATTTGCAGGAACTTGGCACTGCCTAGGAAGAGCAATGGCATAGAATCCCCAACCACGTGTTCATAAGCATCAGGCAGTCGATGAGGAGATGATGTTTGGCAGTGGTGAATGCGCGGGGTGGCCATACACAATACTGAACTGAGAAATTTTGAATTTCTATTATTGTGACTTGACATTCTGTATACCCATGTTTTGGAACGGCTGTGTAGCCTAATGGAACTGATTGTGGCACCCTCAGTGTATCAAATACATCACACAGATCTCCGCAATGAAATAATAACAACTTAACCATCTTACCATCTCTTGTTCTTTTATAGTGCCCAGAAGACAGAGTGTGAATTTACAATTCACAGAATTTACAGTCTTACAGTCCCATATATCCTTTCAAAACATAGTGTGACCAATTTATTACCTTTAAGATCTTGTAAATTACTAAGCTTGTAAATGAGACGCAAAATGTTCGCCATGATATTTCCTGGACGGTAGTAAAGGTAGACAACTCGGGATTGCTTAGATTATGGTAAAAATGATGAAATGAGTACCTTTGTTAAACAACAAGTGAAATACAGAAATATTGTAGTGTTTGGATACATTTATTGACACAAACAAATAGGAAATCATGGCAACAGTTTTGTTAGTCTATTTATACTTACCATTGTATAGGTCAACTCTAAGGTTTCGAAGCAGTCAGCCATCTGTCAGCCACATTCTATCTAAGGTCATGGTAATTTGTACAACCCATCATGTGACAGATTTGACGGGTGTATGAACCGCACATCCTGTCAATTCCGCCTACTTGCATAGTTTCGTATCCTTTGAGTTTTTGACAATCAGAATTCAAGAAATGTATCTTACGGGTAATGAAAGTGTGTACTCTTAAAAAAAAAGTAGGGGAACCTGAACTTGAAGTCTGGTAGAAAGAAAACCCACTGAGGAACGTTACAATGACATTCATCTTATATATGCAGTATTATTTCACGTTATCACCACACGCAAATACAATGCATGGGGACCATGTCATTATGAAACGTAATGTTTTTCAGTCAGGTCGATAAATCACTGTAGACCATTAATTCCGATACTTTTCTTGTATCTGTGCATGGTCAGGGTTTTCAGGGTCAAATCACACACTATTGACTGAAAACTGTAGACCTGAAAATCTAATGTCATACTCCAGTCACCTAACAAGGGGGGATAACTGAACGAACAGCTTTGCTTTGAAGAAAATCCATGTGGTGATGCATTGTCAAAACATCCATTATTATTGTATCAACATTGATTCAATCCCATATATCTCCCAATTTGGACAATTGTACATTGAAAGTTCAGTTCCCCTGCTTTTTTTTACGAGTGGGTGAGTGAGTTAATGTTTAATGTCACATCGGCAATGTTTCAGCCATATCGTGACGAGACCATTTAATACTGAAATGGAATAGATGTATTTCACAAAAACCTGTCATCAAAGGACAGTAAAACAACTAGAATATCACAACTACAACCAGTGTGGAAAGTATGTCACTATTTGGACAAGACAAAATAATATACAGGCTATATTTCACCAACAACTAAAGGCAGATCACCATAGTAGGGACCATGGGGACTTACAGTAGATTTGCTTCCTACATAGACACTAGCTGGATTTACATCATCCCTTCAACCGTTAGTAATTTAACTAATTTGGCCATACATTAAAAAGATACATATTCTATGATTAAAAATGTGGAAAGTTTGAATTTACTTTCAATGTTTGTGGACTTATGTACCCTCTCAGGAGGACAATAATTTTACAGTACTTTAACCCCCTTTGAGAGTACAGCCACTAAGGGACCATTCATAATTTATCACCAGGGTGGGGATGAGGATTTTCAGGGGGGAGTATTCATTTTGTCCACAGAATATTGGGGGATCAGCAGTTTTGTACAGATATTTTAGAGGGGGTCAGCTATTTTGTACATAGAATGTGTGGGGGGGCTATTTGTTTTGTCCCAGGTATTGAAGCGGGGGCTACCAGATTTGTACAGAAAAAATATAACAATCCTCATCCTAGTGATAAATTATGAACGGTCCCTAGCAAGCACTAACTTATGTAAACTTCCAACTGTAAAATATTTATCTATTTACAACTCATTTAACAAATCTAATTCTTTTCACAATGCAATGATCAAATAAGAACTTATTTTATGAAAAAGATCCTTCATAGTTCGGGATTTGAAATATGTATCCCTTGTTATCTGTCAACAAAGGACAGTACAATAACTAGAATATCACAGATGTACATGCAAAACTAGTAATTAATTCTAAAATATTTAGTTATGGGGACAACACAGCATAAAAATAGGCTATAGATTGCCAACAACTGAAGGTAGATCACCATGTAAGGGACCATGGGAACTTACAGTATCTGTGCTACCTGCATGGACCCTAGTTGGATTTACATCATCCCTTCAGCCGCTGGAGAGTGTACGAAATGCTAGCCAAAATTAAAATAACATGAATGCTACGATTAAAAACCTGGTTGACTTAAATTTACATTGAATGTTTTGGGACTTACGTACCCTCTCAGGAGGACAGTAATTTTAGAATACTTCGACCTTTGAGAGTAGAGCCACTAACAATCTCACTAAGTAATCTAAACTACCAATACTAAAAATTATCTATTTACAATTCATTTAACAAATCCAATTCTTTTAAAAATGCCATAATTAGATGGGAACTGATATTAGTAAAAGGATCCTTCATAGTGCGTGGTTTGAAATAGGTATCCCTTGTGATGGAATATTCAACACACTCAAGCAACAGATGCTTGACCGTGATTCGTTCATTACCACGGATGATATAAAAATAGGCTATCGATCAGCAACAACTGAAAGTAGATCACCATATTAGGTACTATGGGGACTTACAGTACCTTTGCTACCTGCATGGACCTTAGCTGTATTTACACCATCCCTTCAGCTGCTGGCGGTTGTAAGAAATGCTAACCAAAATTAAAATAACAAAAAATATCATATTTAAAAATCCTGAACTTTGAACGTTTTGGGACTTATGTACCCTCTCAGGAGGACAATATTTTTACAATACTTATAACCCTATGTGGGTACAGCTACTAACAGCTCAAGTTCCTAATCTGAACTACCAATCATTAAAATACATCTATCTAAAGAACATATTTTTCAGAATTCAACAATTAAATAAATTTTCTTTGAAAAAAACAATTATTAAGTGAGAACTGTGTTAAAAAGATCCTTAACTGTTTTAACAGTAAAATATTTATCCCTTGTGATGGAGAATTCAACACAGTCATACAGTATATGCTTGACCTTGACTGTCTCATCGCAAGGGATACAAAACGGAGGATCTTTACCTTTCAACAAGTATTTGTGAGTATATCATCTTTGGCCAGTGTGACATCATCTCATGGTAACCTGTTCAAATCTGGACTGACAACCCAAATAGGTGTAACCAATGTAAGGTTTTATTTCATGTATCTTATTGATACCTACTTCAGTGTCCCACCTCTTCTGCATCAGATCACGTATGTAAGTTCCAGTGTCACCTTTGTGATCTGAGTAAGGAATAAGAAGTGGTGTCACAGATTTGTTGAGTGCTGCCTTGGCAGCAAGATCGACCATTGTGCTCCCAGAAATGCCTATGTGGCTGGGTAACCAACAAAAGATGATGCCGTATTTGCCAGAAGCAAGATCCTTATATTGTTCAATAATTTTTATTAAAAGTGGATGTTTCCATGATAAGTTTTTAATAGCCTGAAGGCAAGAACGTGAGTCTGGATAAATTATATATTATGTTTCGGGTGTCTTTCAATGTGTGTAACGGCCGTTAAAATGGCATTTGCTTCAGCTGTGAAAATAGAGCCGTTTTCCGGTATTCTAGAAGATATTGTTCTAGAACCAATGACAGTGGCACAGGCTACAGCGACACCATCCTTGGCCCCTTCGTGAATAAGGATTTGTAATTGCCATATTTACTTTTTAAATGATTATATTCTTGTTCATATTGTAATTCATTTGTTTCTGGTTTCTTAAACATTGTCAGGGTGAGGTCAACCTTGGCCTAACCAGTTGTCAAGGAGGAGAAGAAAGACGTCGGGAAGGAGCTACATTTTGTAGCTTTATGTCAGCAGCAAACAGAAAATGTTTAATTCGTATTCCAAGGGGCGGAGTAAGAAAAGATTCATCTATTCAATGGAAGACAATTTGTAGCATACTGCACGGAGAGCTTAGTGAGTGAGTGAGTGAGTTAGTATTTAACGACACATTGGCAATATTGCAGCCATATCATGATGAGAACATACGTTACAAAAAAGAATATATATGCATATTATGAAGAACCTGTCGACAAAGGACATTAAAACCACTAGACTATCACAGTCAGTATTAAAACTAGCGTGGAAACTTAAAAAATAATAGTATCACTATTTGGACAGTACAATATAAAAACAGGCCATAGATCGCCAACAACAGAGGGTAGATCACCATACTAGGGGCCATGGGGACTTACAGTACCTCTGCTACCTCCATGGTCCCTAGCTGGAATTACACCATTTCCATAGCTGCTGGCGACTGTATGCAAGATTAGCCACAAATAACAATGGCACAGCTATTCTACAGCTAAAAAAGTGGAAGATTAAATCTGATTGCAAATATTTTGGGACTAACGTACCCTCTCAGGAGGACAATAATTTTACGGTACTTCAACCCCCTTCGAGGATACAGCCACTAACAATGTTATCTGCTAATTCAACTTCCGATCATAAAATATTTATCTATTTACAAGTCCTGAAACAGATCTAATTCTTTTAAAAATGCAATGATGAAATGATAACTAACATTACTAAAATGATCCTTCATAGTTCATGATTTAAAATAGTTATCCCTTGTGATGGAATATTCATAAGCAAAACATGCTTGACCGTGATTCCTTCATCACAAGGGATTCAAAACGGAGGATCCTCACCTTTTAACAAGTACTCATGTGTATACCGCATATGGCCAATACGACATCGTCGCATAATGACCTCAAATCTGGACTGACAACCCAAGTAGATGTAACAAATATAGGGTTTTATTTCATGTAATTAATCTATACTTACTTGAGTGTCCCACTTCTTCTGCATCAGATCAAGGATATAAGATCTAATTGTAGCTTTATAATCTGAATATGGAATGAGAAGTGGATTCACAGTGCTCCCTTGGCAGCAAGATCAGCCATTGTATTCCCAGAAATGCCAACGTGGCTGGGTAACCAATAAAAGACGATGTTGTATTGGCCAGTAGCAAGATCATTATACATTTCAGTAATTTCAATTAAAAAATGGATGTTTACAAGACAAAGTTTTAATAGCCTGAAGGCAAGAAAGAGTCGGAATAGATTACATGGTGTTTATGTTTAGGTGTCTTTGAATATATTTAAGAGCCGTTAGTATGGCGTTTGCTTCTGCAGTAAAAATGGAGCTGTTATCTGGAATTCTAGAAGATATTGTTCTCGGTCCAATGACAGTGGCACAAGCTACTGCACCCCCGTCCTTGGAACCATTGGTAAATAAGTGTTTGTAATTGCGATATTTACTTTTTAGTTGATTATATTCTTGTTTATATTGTAATTCATTAGTTTCTGATTTTTTAAACGTAGTTAGTGTTAGGTCAACTTGTGGCCTAACCAACTGCCAAGGAGGAGAAGAAAGAAGACAGGAGGGAACTATGTTTTTCAGCTGCCGGCCGAAGAAAGAAAGGGTTTAATTCTGTGCCCTAGAGGTGGAACAAGAGAAGACTTCTTGTCATACAAATCCTCATAAAGTTTATTGAACACACAGTTATAGGCAGGGTTAGATTCATAAGAGTATAATTTAGTAATGTACTGTAAGGATAATTTTATACGATGTTGTGTAAGAGATGGTTCATCAGCCTCAACGTAAAGACTGTCAATGGGTGAAGTTCGGAGAGACCCAGCACAAAGTCTTAAACCTTGCTGGTGGACAGAACCAAGAAGTTTAAGGTTGCTTTTGCAGGCTCCACCACATACGATGGAGCCGTAATGAAGTTTCGAACCAACCAATGATCGATAAAGTTGTAGGAGGGTAGCTTGGTCCCCTCCCCACTTACAATTAGAAATGACTTTCAACAAGTCAAGTGCCTTCAGGCATTTAGTTTTAAGGGATTTGATATGGGGAGAAACATGAAATGTGAGTCAAAAATCAATCCCAAGAACTTGGCCTCTTTTACAACTTTAATAGCAGTGCCATTTAGAAACAGTTCAGGGTCTTCATGTGGTTTATATCGTCTACAGAAATGTATACAATTAGTTTTCAATTTAGAAAATATGAAACCATTCTCAAGACACCATTTATTATTTTTGTTCAAACATAACTGCAGTTGCCTCTCAATAGTATGCATATTTTAGCCACGACAAGAAATATTAAAATCATCCACAAAAAGTGATCCGTCAATCAAATCATTTAAAATTTTGGATAAACTGTTGATTTTAATGCTAAATAAAATAACAGACAAAATATTCACTTGTGGAACACCTTGATCCTGATTATAATGATCAGACAGGGTAGAACCCACTCGAACTTTAAATTGCCTGTCATTTAAAAAGTTGGATATAAATTGAGGCAATCAAAAAAGATAGACACTACATGTTGTTTATTAATTATGGCGTTTTTGACAAATGATTCTAAACAGTGATCAGTGGTACTTCCGTTTTTACGAAAGCCACACTGAATAGCTGTTGTGAGGTTATTGGTTTCTAAGTACCAATCTAGTCTATTGTTTATCATGAGTTCCATGATTTTGCAAACGCAGCTTGTGAGAGAAATTGGGTGATAACTTGAAGGATCGGTATGGTCACATCCAGGTTTAGGTATTGGGACTACTATACCATCTTGGCATTATGACAGAGATTTCCCCGACGTCCAAATATCATAAAAAATATTTAAAAGGGTTTCTAAACAGGATTTTGGTAAGTGCTTCAGAAGTTGATAATGTATGTTATCAGCTCCTGTAGCAGTATCGTGGGCCTGGTCAAGCGCTGTGTGGAGCTCATGAATTGAAAATACCTCGTTATAATCTTCCCTGTTAGCTGAAGTGAAATTTATAGATTTCTTTTCTTGCTGTTGTTGATACCTTTGGAACTGAGGTACATAATTTGTGGACGAAGAATATTGTGCCAGTGTTTCATCAAGTTTATTAGCAATATCAGATTTATTAGTTAATAACTGGTCTCTGTCTTTGAGATGGTGAATGGTAGATCTAGAGCCCTTACCTTTGATTTTCTGGATCATATTCCATACTTTAGAAATTGGCGTATGTGAATTGATTTTAAGATACATAGTTTTGCCAAGACTGACATTTATTTTGTTTAAATGTACGCCATGCTTTAGCGTTTAAGATTTTACATTTGTTCAAGTTATGGACCATAGGATGACGACAGAAATAATGTTCAGCCTTTTTCCGTGCATTGCGAGCCTTTTTGCATTCTACATTAAACATGGTTAAATTACATGGTTTTCGTATGTGCGGAATTACTGAGGACTTTGGGATACACGGATCAGCTATGTCATTCAGTTTATCAGAGAAAAACATTTAATAGCATCAGGAACAATAATGAAAAGTTCAGGTTTAAGCTTGCCAATGCAGAGAGTTTCATATAAACTCCAGCTGGCCTTTGTAAAATTCCATCTAGATGATGGAGGGACATCAGATGGGTTCAGGGGTTTTAAGATTGTTGGGAAATAGGCACTTCCATAAAGGTCGTCGTGGAATGACCATTCAAACTCACTCAATAGGCCAGAATCAGTAATTGACAAATCAAGAGCTGAGTAAGTTCCTGTGCCAGGGTGTAAATATGTATTTGAACAATCATTATATATGCATAAATCATTGTTTGTAATAACCTCCCCCAGTACTTTCCCTATAGCATTAATAGTTGTACCACCCCATTCAGAATGGGTTGTGGCCATTAAAATCACCCATAATAACACAGGGTTTTGGGAGTTGATTGTAAAGGGTTTGGATATCAGCCTGCTGAAGATGGTGGAATATATATAAAGCAGAGAGTAAAAGTACCATGCAAAGTAAGTTGTACTGCAATGACTTGAAGATTAGCTTTAAGGATAACAGGGCTTTGGAGTACATTATGCCTCACAAGGATGGAAAATCCTCTCTTGGCCCTATCACCCGGAATGATATGCATTGAACTGATGCAAACTGAAATTATCTGTTTGCTTTATATATGATTCTTGCAGACAGAATGCTGATGGACTAATGTTCTGGACCAATAGTAGTAAGTTGATAAAGTTAGTCTTTAGTCCTTGGCAATTCCACTGTATAATATTGTTTTGAGAAACTATCTTTTGGGAGGTATGATTAGGGATCTACCCTGTACCTTTTTAGAGGGCGATACACTTTGTGCCCGTGGCTGGATGTTTTCAGCCACATCCTTTCTTTCAAGAGATCCAAACCTATTAAATAGTTGGATCGGATTATCTGACCCCTTTAAAGTTCAGTTCTTGATTTGTTTTGTTTCACATTTCATTGAAATATTTGTGGTTTTTGTGATTGAGACTTCTGAGTGAGACGTGATGAATGACCTTGAGAAAGAGTCTTTATGTCAGAGCATGAATCAGATGTTTGAGTTGATTGTTCATTTGAATATATTTGAGGTGCTTCAGAGTTCAACCATGTCAAATCTGTCTGGCAGTCAACAGATAATGTTGTGACTTCGGTGGTTATTTCAGGGGTTGCCTGGAGGACAGACGCATAAGTTTCTGTGCCTCCTCGGACTGAACAAGTTTCTTTACTTCAGAAAAACTGATGTTTCTGGAAAATTTAATTCTATTTATTTTCATGTAGTGTTTCCAGACAGGACAGTCTTTAGAGTATGATGGATGACTCCCTGAACAGTTGGTACATTTTTTAGCATCACTGTCACAGTCTTCTGTTGTATGAATTTGTTCACCGCAGTGAGCACATGTGACAGGTCCTGTGCACGCATTGATGCCATGGCCAAATCTTTGACACTTGAAACGCCTTAATGGGTTTTGAATGAAGGTGTCAACTTTGATATTGCTGTAACCTGTTTTGATTTATGTCGGGGCAGTCGGCGTTCACCCGTCTAGGTGAAGTTTAGGGCCAAAATGGTGTGTTGAGCAACAGGAACACTGGTCCTGCTCTCATGCCCTCAACCACCAGGATCCCTTCCTCCACCGACGGCACCCGTGGCGAGCCACCTCCTCGTGGTGGGTGCTGGGTAACGCCAAGAGCTCGCCGACATCCCCGTAGTGGACCCGGGAGGATATTTGGTCCACCAACCCGTTTGCCGTGGGTTGCAGCCCTGTGTCGGCGGAGGAGGGGATCCTGGTGGTTGAGAGCAATAGGAGCTTGCAACCGTGTTCCTGTTGCTCAATACATCACTTCGGCCCTGACTTCGCCTAGACGGGTGGTCGAATAGGCCCGGTTCGACCAATCGGCTGGTCATGCCAAGCCCTGTGCATGGGGCATTATTATATTTATCAATGCACATATATCATTTGGAATCGTTGTAAATTTGGACTTGACTATATAATCTAAAACATTTTGAATTTGAAGTATGTTGTTCTGTAATTTGCCTAGAGTCCTATGCCAGAAGGCGGTGGCTCATGGGCCAATCTGGTAGAATTATTAATCTCTTAATTCTTCTGCTGGAGTATATCATCCGGGTATCCTTGGTGCTGCAAGCTGGAGGCCCGCTTGCTTTAGCATTGTCCTTGTGATACTCCATGGTGGGTGGGGAGCTCGGATGATGAATCATATGACACCAATCATGGCTTATGAAATACCCCCCAAAAAAACCAAACGTCCACTTGAAATTGATCCCGTTGATACTTCTCATAGACCGTCTCTATCGATTGAGTATTGGCCACGTTTCCTCGTTATTGAGACTCCGGACAAGACACCATTGAAGTTGAACCCTTTCGCAGTATCTAAGGGCATTCAAGGTATTGCTGGGGATGTCAAGAACATTAGACGCTTGCGTTCGGGTGCATTACTAATAGAGTGTGGCAAGAAACAGCAGACAACCAATCTGATGAACATTGAATCTTTTGTGGGCATTCCGGTCACGGTCTCTGCTCACAAGACCTTGAACACAAGTAAAGGTATCGTCAGAGATCGTGATCGGTTGTTTGCTGACATGTCCGAGCTTGATATAGCATGCGAAATGAAGGATCAAGGTGTGCTGTATGTGAAGCGCTTTTCCACCCGAAAAAACAATGAAACAATCCAAACAAATACCTATCTGTTTTCTTTTTCATTGCCAAATGCTCCCAAATCAGTAAAGGCGGGTTACTGCAATATCCAAGTTGAAACCTACATCCCCAACCCGCTCAGGTGTTTTAAATGTCAGAAATATGGACACGGTGTATCTACCTGCACATTGTCTGTTGTGTGTGCTCACTGTGGTGAGAAGACACACACAACAGAAGATTGTGACAGTGACTTTAAAAAATGCACTAACTGCTCTGGCGACCATTCATCTTCGTCAAAACAGTGTCCAATATGGAAAGAGCAAATGGCGATTAACAAAATAAAGTTCACCCAAAATATCTCTTTTTCTGAGGCAAAGAAACTGGTGAAGAGATCTGACCTTCTAGAAAGTTATGCTACAGTAGCAAAATCATCATCTGAATCCAACTCTAAAATAACAAAATCATCCACAGGATGCCAAACTACCTTGACTTGGGTCAGTTCCGACTCCCCACAGGTTTTATACCCTGCTATATCATCCCAGACTGAGGAATCACTTCCTACTACATCAAAGTCCTCTGATCATAAGTCATCTTCACAGTCACGCTCTGAGTCTCATTCAACAGCTGATAGACAGCAAATTGTTAAAACTAAACCCAAACCTAAGTCTGATGCTTCAAAGCAACAAAGTGGCAGAGCTCCTAAGGGGTCACAAAATAAAATTCAATTGTTTAATAAATATGGGTCTCTTGAAGATATGGACGTTTCTGAAAACGTCCATTCTAGGGCACATAGCTTGTCGCCCTCCAAAAGAGTGCCGGGTAGATCCCCAAAAAATCCCCCCAAAAGATAGTTTATTCCAACAATATTGTACAATGGAACTGCAGAGGTTTGAGGACTAATTTACATGAATTACAGCTATTAGTCCAAGATTTCACACCTTCAGCGTTATGTCTCCAAGAGACATATTTAAAACAAACAGATGCATTTGACCTTCGCCATTTTAATGCATATCATTCTTTTTCACCTCCGAGTGATAGAGCCACTGGCGGGTCATCCGTTCTAGTCAGACAAAACGTTATTCAAAGCCCTGTATCACTTAATACTAATATGCAGGCTGTTGCTGTGAGAATTACTTTACATGTAGCGTTTACGCTATGCTCGCTGTATATTTCGCCGTCTTCGACGTTTGCCAAAACTGATCTGCAAGCTCTCTATGACCAACTCCCGAAGCCCTGTATTATAATGGGAGATTTAAATGGGCACAACCCTCTCTGGGGTAGTGTAAATATAAACGCTAAAGGTAAGTTGTTGGAGGACTTCTGTTCTGACAACGATTTATGTATTTATAATGATGGCTCCAATACGTATTTACACCCTGGGACAGGGACCTATTCTGCTCTTGACCTGTCACTCACAAATTCAGAACTACTTAATGAATTCGAATGGTCAGTTCATGATGACCTCTGTGGAAGTGACCATTTTCCTACTATATTAAAAGCTGTAACTCCATCCGATGTTCCTCCATCATCAAGACGGAATTTTAAAGAGGCTAACTGGACTTTATATGAAACACTGTGTGCTGAAAAGCTTAAACCTGAACGTTTTACTGACGTTCCTGATGCTATTAAATGTTTTTCTGATGAATTGAACTCCATAGCTGATGAGTGTATACCAAAGTCCTCTGCAGTTCCACACATAAGAAAACCATGGTTCAACGATGAATGCAAACAAGCTAGGAAGGCAAGGAAAAAAGCAGAACATTAT
Organism: Haliotis asinina; assembly: GCF_037392515.1. Classification (NCBI taxonomy): domain Eukaryota; kingdom Metazoa; phylum Mollusca; class Gastropoda; order Lepetellida; family Haliotidae; genus Haliotis; species Haliotis asinina. Next base: position 19,752,847 of record NC_090289.1, read on the forward strand.
TTCCGTCGCCATCCTATGGTGCATAATTTGAATAAATTTAAAATTTTAAATGCTAAAGCACGGCGTACTTTTAAACAGAACAAACGCCAATCTTGGCAAAATTATGTATCTAAAATAAATTCTCGGACACCCATGTCCAAGGTATGGAATATGGTCCAGAAAATTAAAGGTAAAGGTACTTAATCTACTGTCAATCATCTTAAACATGGAGATCAAGTACTTACCGATAAATCAGATATCGCAAATAAACTGGGTGAAACCCTTGCTAAACACTCTTCCTCTTCTAATTATTTACCTAAATTCCAGCAGTATCAAAAACAACAAGAAAAGAAAACTATTAATTTCAACTCAGATAATGGGGAAGATTATAATGAAACTTTTTCTATTCATGAGCTCCATACTGCTCTTGATCAAGCTCATGATACTGCTACAGGAGCTGATAACATACATTATCAACTCCTGAAGCACTTACCAGAATCCTGCCTAGAAACTCTCCTAAATATTTTTGATGATATTTGGACATCGGGTAACTTTCCTTCATCATGGCGTGACGCCATAGTAGTACCCATACCTAAACCTGGACGTGATCATACCGATCCATCCAATTATCGTCCGATTTCGTTAACTAGCTGTGTTTGCAAGACCATGGAACGCATGATAAATAATCGACTTGTTTGGTACTTGGAAACAAATAACCTTATAACTGATATACAGTGTGGTTTCCGTAAAAACAGAAGTACTGTCGATCACTTAGTGCGACTGGAATCATTTGTTAAAAATGCACTGATTAATAATCAACATGCTGTGTCTATCTTTTTTGATCTTGAGAAGGCATATGACACAACCTGGAAATATGGTATTTTAAGAGATTTACATGACTTCGGCTTGCGAGGTCGTTTGCCTCAATTTATTGCCAACTTTTTAAATAACAGACAGTTTCAAGTTCGAGTGGGTTCTACCCTGTCTGATCATTACAATCAGGATCAGGGTGTTCCACAAGGCAGTATTCTGTCTGTCACACTTTTTAGCATCAAGATAAATAGTTTATCAAAAGTTTTAAACGATTCAATTGATGGATCGTTATTTGTGGATGATTTTAATATTTCTTGTCGTGGGAAAAATATGCATACCATTGAACGGCAACTGCAGCTTTGTTTAAACAAAATAAATAAATGGTGTCTTGAAAACGGCTTCAAATTTTCTAAATCGAAAACTAACTGCATACATTTTTGTCGTAGATATAAACCCCATAAAGATCCTGAACTGTCTCTAGATGGGACGCCCATTAAAGTTGTGAAGGAAGCCAAGTTCTTGGGTCTAATCTTTGATTCACATTTAACTTTTTTACCACATATTAAATCACTTAAAACTAAATGCCTGAAAGCACTTGACTTGTTGAAAGTTGTTTCAAATTCAAAATGGGGAGGGGATCAAGCTACCCTTCTCCATCTCTATCGATCACTAGTTCGTTCTAAACTTGATTATGGCTCAATCGTTTACGGGGGAGCCTGCAAAAGCAATCTTAAACTTCTTGATCCTGTCCATCATCAAGGTCTGAGACTTTGTCTTGGATCTTTTAGAACTTCACCTATTGACAGTCTCTATGTTGAGGCTGATGAACCTTCTCTTGAGCAGCGCCGTATAAAGTTAGCTTTACAATACATTACTAAATTATACTCTAATCATTCTAACCCTGCATATAACTGTGTTTTCAATCCCCTTTATGAGGATTTATACAACAAAAAGTCTTCTCTTGTCCCGCCTCTGGGACATAGAATTACACCTTTTCTTTCTGCTGCTGGGATTGAGCTGGAAAACATAGCTCCCTCCCGTCTTCTTTCTTCTCCTCCCTGGCAGTTGGTCAGGCCTCAAGTAGACCTAACATTGACCACATTTAAAAAATCAGAGACTAATGAATTACAATATAAGCAAAAATATAATCAATTAAAACATAAATATAGCAATTATAAATCCTTATTTACAGATGGGTCCAAGGATGGTGGCGCTGTGGCTTGTGCCACTGTCATTGGATCCAGAACAATATCTTCTCGATTACCAGTTAGTAGTTCTATTTTTACAGCTGAAGCTAACGCCATATTAACAGCTCTCAAATATATTCAAAGACACCCTAAACGTAAACAATATATAATCTATTCAGACTCTCTTTCTTGTCTCCAGGCGATTAAAAATTTATCATGTAAACATCCACTTTTAATTGACATTATTGAATTGTATAATAATCTTGCTACTGGCCAATACGACATCGTCTTCTGTTGGTTACCCAGCCATGTAGGCATTTCAGGGAACACAATGGCCGATCTTGCTGCCAAGGCAGCACTCAACAAATCTGTGACACCGCTTCTTATTCCCTACAGTGATTACAAAGCCACCATTAGATCTTATATCCGTGATCTGATGCAAAAGAAGTGGGACACCCAAGTGGGTATAAATAAATTACATGAGATAAAACCTTACATTGGTTATACCCACTTGGGTTGTCAATCCAGATTTGAAGAGGTCATACTACGACGATGTCGTATTGGCCACACTAGATATACTCATGCATACCTGTTGAAAGGTGAGGATCCTCGATTTTGCATCCCTTGTGATGAGAGAGTCACGGTCAAGCATATTCTGCTTGACTGTGTTGAATTCTCCATCACAAGGGATAAATATTTTACAGTTAAAACAATGAAGGATCTTTTTACCAACGTTAATTCTCATTTTATTATAGGTTTTTTAAAAGAAATTGATTTTTTGGGTGAATTTTGAATAGTATGTTTCTGTAAATAGATGTATTTTAATGATTGGTAGTTTGAATTAGTAACTTGAATTGTTGGTGGCTGTACCCTCAAAGGGGGTTGAAGTATTGTAAAATTATTGTCCTCCTGAGAGGGTACGTAAGTCCACAAACATTCACAGTAAATTTAAGTCTGCCAGGTTTTTAATTGTAGTATTCATGTTGTTTTAATTTTGGCTAACCTTTCGTACAATCGCCAGCAGCTGAGGGGATGATGTAAATCCAACTAGGGTCCATGCAGGTAGCAAAGGTACTGTAAGTCCCCATGGTCCCTAGTGTGGTGATCTACCTTCAGTTGTTGGCGATCTATAGTCTGTTTTTATTATGTATTGTCTAAATAGTGCTATTAGTTTTAACTTTCCATACTAGTTTTACTTAAAACTGTGATATGCTAGTTGTTTTACTGTCCTCTGTTGACAGATTTTTCCATATGCATATATTTAATTTAAATGTTCTCGTCACGATATGGCTGAGATATTGCCGATGTGACGTTAAACATTAACTCACTCACTCCTCCACCGACACAGGGCTGCAACCCACAGCAAACGGGTTGGTGGACCAAATGTCCCCCCAGGTCCACAACGGAGGTGAACGGCTCTTAGCGTTACCCAGCACCCACCATGAGGAGGTGGCCGTTCACGGGTGCCCATGGAGAGCTTAATACGCTTATGGTTCAAAGAAGGTTCATTGGTTTTGACATAAAGACTGTGAACAGGAGAAGTTTGAAAGGATTCAAGACAAAGTCTTAGACCTTTTTGATGGATAGAATCTAAAAGTTTAGGGTTGTTTTTGCAAAGGAGCCTTAATCAAGTTTGGATTGTATAAGAGCTTGGTATAGTTGGAGGAGGGTTTTCTGATCCCCTCCAGACTTTGTATTAGAGACAACCTTCAGGAAATTGAGGGCCCTCAGGCATTTATTTTTCAAAAATTTAATGTGTGGTCGAAAAGTTAAATGCTTGTCAAAAATTATACCCAAGAATTTTGCTTCTTTAACAACTGTAATAAGTGTGTTATGTAGATATAGTTCTGGGTCTTTATGAGATTTATACTTTCAGCAAAAGTGGATGCAATTAGTTTTGAATTTTGAGCATTTAAATGCATTTTTCCTTCACTGTTTATCAATCTTATTTCAGCAAAGCTGTAGTTGTCTTGAAACTGTGTGCATGTTTTTCCCAAGACAAGAAATATTAAAATCATCCACAAAAAGTGACCCACGAATTGAATCATTTAAAACCTTTGCTAAACTGTTGATTTTAATGCTAAATAAAGTGATGGACAAAATGCTGCCTTGTGGGACACCCTGATCTTTAGTATGATGATCAGACGAGGTAGAACCCAAGCGGACGAATTGCCTGTTGGCTAAGAAATTAGAATATAAATTGAAGCAGACAGCCTCGCAATCCAAAGTCTTCCATGTACTGTCTTAAGCCTTTTCTAAATCGAAAAAGATTGACACTGTATGATGTTTGGTTACAATGGCATTCTTAACGAATGATTCCAATCGAACCAAATGGTCAGTGGTACTTCGACATTTACCAAAAAAAGTTTTTCGATTCTAAGTACCATATTAATCTGTTATTGACCATGTGTTCCATGGTTTTGCAAATGCAGCTAGTCAGTGAAATAGGTCTATAATTAAGTGGATCAGTATGAACACGTCCAGGTATTGGTATGGGAGCAACTATGGCATGACACCAGGATGAAGGAAATTTACCTGATGTCCAAATTTCATCAAAGATATTCAACACAGTCTCTAAACGTGATTCGGGTAAGTGTTTCAAGAGTTGATGATGTATACCATCAGCTCCTGTAGCAGTATTATGAGCTTGTTCATCAGCCTTCTTCCATGCCTCCCAGTAGCTTGTTTGCGATCAGCTGTAAACCATGGCTTACGTATATGAGGATTTGGAGAGGACTTTGAATACAATCAACAGCTATTTTCTGAAGTTTAGCACAGAAACATTTTATGGGATCTGCAGCAGCTGAGAAAGCATCAGGTGTTAGTTTACTAGTATGAAGAGTTGCATACAAATTACAGTCAGCCTTAGTGAAGTTCCATCTGGATGATGGAGGAAACATCAGATGGACACACAGATGTTAGTAGAGTTAGTGGTCACTTCCACACAGGTCATCGTGAACTGACCACTCAAATTCACCCAGTAAATCAGAATCCACTATTGACAAGTCCAGACAAGAGGAAGTGAGAGTTCCAGGATGAAGATAAGTGTGAGAACTATGATTAAAAATGCATAAATCATTGTTTGAGAAAAACTCCTCTAAGATTTTGTCGTTGGTATTGATGTTACTACTACCCCAAAGAGGGTTATGACCATTTGAATCTCCCAGGATGACACAGGGTTTTGGTAGCTGGTCATATAATGCGTGAAGATCAATCTATCGGATACAAAATGAAGGTGGAATATATAAAGTACACAGGGTAAAGACAATATTCAGGGTTTCGAGTACAGCAACAGCCTGGAGAGGGATATTAAGAAGAACACCCTGCCTCACCATAACAGAAGATCCTTCAGTAGCTTTATCACCTGGAGGAGAAAAGTGATGCTAAGAATTGTAAGATATCAAGTCAAATTTATCTGTGGCTTTGAGGAAAGTTTCCTTTAAGCAAAAGGCTGATGGTCTTAGATCTTGTATTAATAGTTGAAGATCATTAAAATTGTTCCAAAGTTCGCTACAATTCTATTGAATTAAAGAAGTTAAAGAAGTCATGGTGGTTCAGTTGGAGGTCGATCACGTGGAGAAGGTCCTCTTCGCTGACCTGACTGCCATGGCGTGACATCCATGTCCAGAGGTTCAAAATTGTTGTGAACCTCTACAGGGACAGTTAAAGGAACAGACGTGTTACATTTCTTACTTCACCACATACTCCAGCAATGGCTTTTGATATGACAAAGGGGTTAAGTTTCAAGTGTTGTCCGTCAGTTGCATCCTCAACTAAAACGTGTGGTCAGGAATCAATACTGACTGCAGTAGAATCATCATCAGAGGATGATAAACCATCTGTTTCAACATGTCACCTTTTAGAGTTTGATCGAGAACCAGTTAGATTTTGGGTAGCCATGATGAAGAAAGGCTGTTTGACAACCCTGCTGCCCACCCACCATGGAGTGTCAACAAAGACAGTGTCAAAGTGGAAACTAACACCAAAGCACCAGGGCTACAGGGTTGTTATACTCTAGCAAGACAGACACAGGTAGCCAAAATTGTCAAACAGATGAAAACTCAGGCTGGTTCCGCACATGGCTATTATCCTGAGACACAGTAACAATTTTCAAACGTGAGAGGATCACAAAAATATTTCATGGAAAAGATACAAAGATATACATAATCCACATTTGATGTGGACCTCACACAGGGCATGATATAGCCAGCCGATTGGTAGAACCGGGCCAGTTCTACCTTTTGCCCTCAACCACCAAGATCCCTTCCACCACCGACACAAGGCCGCAACCCACGGCAAAAAGGGATGATGGACAAATATGCCCCCAGGTCCTAAACGGGGAGTTGGCGAGCACTTAGTGTTACCCAGCATCCACCACGAGGAGGGGGCTCGCCACAGGTGCTTTGTCAGATACAATTTCTCAGGAAACTAATGCAAATGTACATACGTGTTGTTCACTAAATACCCATGTGCTAAACAATATGACTGGATAATCATCAAAACAAGAAGTGCACGCTTCCAACAGATTACATAAGGATAACATGAATAAAGCTTTGTTCAAAATATTGCACTTTGAGTCACTTAAACTCGATGGCGTGTGAACTACAGACAGGTCAACACACGGACTGAAACCCTGATGTAAAGATATGCATACTCATATAAAAAGTTGTTCAAACAATATGTATGGAAATAATGTCACAAGTGTAAGATCTGTGTCACATATGCAACATATTTTTAATGTCTTTAAAGCGTATTTTCAGTCAGACAGTGGAATATTGATAAATGTTGAACAGGACTTTATCAAACTGGACTACAGATAGTTTGGACCTAATGGGTGATAACTGTTCTAATTTCGTCAACGAACGAGATGTTCTAATTTCTGAATCTTAAAAACAATATATTCTGTTTCTAAATTGGAAGGGATATAATCAGACGACAGGTTTCTGAAATGATATTTTGTTTCAAAAACTCTATGAAATATTTCATATTGGTATGTGTTAATGACTTGTTAATGGACTTGTATGTACCATTGCCAGATCACTGTTTGTTAACATGTGTTGCACGTGTACTTTATAATATGAGAGAAGTATCCTGCAAAATGTGATTCCGTTTTACAAACATTGCAGTTCCAGGTCAGTTTGGGAAAATCCTGAAGACTTGGCACTCCCTTGATGACACGAACTGGGAAGTTAGACGTGAAAATTATACAAATTTCTACCTGGACGTGGAGCAGCAGCAACCCTTAAAACCGTCATTTATGTCAGCTGTACAAATTATGATATGTCCAAAAGGTGCCATTCAAGGTGGCGTGTTTTGCAGTAAGTAGTGATATAACTGAATTGCCATATGTCAATTGTAAATTTTAGAAAGGATAATTTAATTGAAGCAAAAAGAACTGTTATCTTGTTGTTTGTGTTATGATTACTTAAGTAATTATTCCTCGCTTACAAAACAGACTCAGCTAGGCCACTTAGTAAGCAGTCGAACCAAAGTAAATAGATAGACTTCAGTCAGATGAAGAAATAGAACAGCATCTACACGCTCTCTCATTCCTTACACACATGCTTTGTCGATATTTATAAAGGTTTGTGCCATTTGTGTTTTGATAAATATACTTTTAAATGTAATTTTAGTATGATCTATGACTGAAAGCAGAAAACATTTGACAGTAACTTGTGAGGCCAAGTTTAGAAAAGGTGTGAGTATGGGAGATCATCATAATTTCAAATTGATCAATCATCTGTGAGTATTGTCCATGCTCATGCTATATTAAACTGTTGAACATAGTGTCATTGTTCTCAAAAAAGATTTAGGTACATACGTTTGGATTTACCGCACCATTCACATCTACATGTCCATTTCAGTCAAGTGTCCACCTGGGAAGATGTTTGAAACCCAAAAATGCAAAGTATGTCAACATGGGTTCTACCAGGACAAATCTGGAATGTCATCTTGTCATTCATGCCCAGGATTCAAGACCACTGAACTCAAGGGAAGCCCAGATATCATGCAGTGTACAGGTGGGTTCTACAGCATTGTACGGTGGATACATGTCGTGCGCATGTCATGGGGTGTAACGTAATCAGGTTAGAGATGTATCTGAACACACTACGCTAGTGCTTTCACCTTGCATGATGGTAACATGATGAAAAAATTTGTATATAGAGTTAAGACTCGTGAAGATATTAGAATAGGTCTTCAGCAACCCATGTTTGCCTCCAAAGTCGTCTATGCTTGTTATAAGAGGCAACTAACGGGATTGGATGGTCAGGATCGCTGACTTTGTTGACACATGTCATTGATTTCCATTTGCAGAGATTGATGCTCATGCTGTTGATCACTGGATTGTACTTAATCACTGTATGACAGACCGCCATCATATAGGTGGAATATTGCTGAGTGTAGCATGAAACTAAACTGACATACCATAATAGATAGTGTATCCATTAATTACTACTGTGCGTTTTATTGTAAACCACATGCGAAAATTGATCCTTATGATGAGTCACCAAAGTGTTTGGTCCGTTTCATTTATGCATAAATATGCACATCATCATTAATATCGCACCACAAATTTCAGGTTATGTCCAACAACTTTCGCACGATTATTAGTATTTTACATATTAAGAGAGAAATGCAGCAAAAACAGTTTGGGTGATCATAGCACAGTCAGGCAGGTAAGACTCATCATCAGCTCAGGGCCCTCAACCCCTCTACAAGCAGCCCAGATCCTGAATATCATACCAATAGAAAAGGACTCGACAAGGAGAACCTGTTCTTTCAAATTGGTATCTCCTTTGGCAAGGAGCTCGATGTCATCTATGTAGATGAGATGAGTAAGAGGTGTTGGGGATCTGTGCTGAGGAGGTCCGGAATGGTAACTCTCCTCCCTATTGAGCAGAAAAATCAAAAGATTGAGAGACAGACAAAAAAAGCAAAGGCTGAAGGATTCCCCTTAAATATTCCCCTTCTGTAAGAGATTCCGAAGTCTGAACCTGTCCTTGCGAGTACGTCTCAAGTTGAGTCCACAAGCAACTCATTAAAAACTTGAGTAAATCAAGTCAATACACTGAATTACCATAGGTCTATGGCATATTACCTCAACCTTCGCTTAGTAGGAGATCTGACAGAGTTGAATTGCTATTCAATCTTGAATGGCTACCTCGCAATCAACGACTGTCAGGATACAGAAGTATCTGGATCTCCCCACTGCGCATGCGTGCAGACTCCACGAAAAACTTCACTTTTACTTCAATCATTGTCTGATGTAGACGTGTTTGAGTTGCTATACTTTTTTTGTTTCAGAACTAATAAAGTTTCATCTTTCTACTTTTTTACACTGATTCCTTTCAGGGGTTTTGTATGTGGTATGTATATTTTTCAATCTTTGTGTCGATTTCTAACATATATTTACGTTATTGTTCACTTGCCGGCTACCTCGTACGAGGCACGTTACCATGCCTCCTATTTCGTTGTTGCCTCCGTAATTTGTTACCGGATCGGTTTCATTTGTTAATGCACTACATCTACTGATATTTTTGTCCGCGGTATCTAAGTTTTATGATGAGTTTTAAGCATGCTGTTGCACGGAGAGTGGAACAGTCCATTACGTGGTAAGGGGTGTTTTTCTTCTACCCTTATTATCACACGGTTATCTCAATTTGTTACAGTTGTTGTGCACGACGCATCACTTTTTGTGATGTTTGTAAAATCTTGAAGTCCGGCAAGGTCCCGAACCCGTACTGCTTGGACTGTGCTGCTGTGTCCTGCTCCCTACTGCAGCGTTGTGCAGTGTGCTGAAGTCTATCTATTCTGGAATTCTAGGCATACTTGGTGGCAGTGAGGAAGAGGAAGTCACAGGTCTCCTGCATCCTCGTCTACTCCGGAGATTCAGTCTACATTGGAGATACCTGGAGCGGCATCAGACACTGCTGCTCAAGTGGAGGCATCACCGAACCAGAATCATTCTGATGCCGACGCTGATTCCAACGCAGATACCAATACCAATGCCTATACCTATGCCGATGCCTATACTGGCGCTGACGCCTATGTCTATACCAACGCCGATGCCTATGTCAACGCCTAGGCCTATACTGACGCCGACACCTAGGCCTATACCTACGCTGTTGCCTATGCCAACGCCTAGGCCTATACCGACGCCTAGGCCTATACCTACGCCGATGCCTATACCGTCACCGACGCCTATACCAATGCCTATGCAGACGCCTAGGCCTATACCGACCCTTACCACTCAGCCAGGAAGTCGGGTGGATTTAGCGAGACCTCACGCTGTTATGCATGCGGAGGTGCAACAGATTTTTAGAGTGCTACATTGATGACGCCAGACGCATTTCTGAAACGGGCTGCACCTTCGACTTGGGCTCCTCTGGTAACCCTGGGCATTACAGGGACGACACAGAGGGAGGAACGCATTTGTTTGCTGGCTCCGGTGCCTGTAGGCGCATCCCCAGCTACTGTCACTCCAAGCTTAGAGAAGTCGGCGCCAAGTTCGGGCACACTAGTGTTTCGGCGCTGTGAGTGTGGCTAGTGATAGGATGAGAACAGGACGATCAGGCGTCAGAAGGTGTCGATACAGAAGTCCATGGAGTATTTCATCCAGTGTTTGTCGGCGCCGTCTTTCGCTATCCAGGTCACTGGATCGTTTGGGCAGATGCCTCCACCGCAGACGCAGGAGTTGGCGTTCGCGTTCCCGGTTGGCGTCACCACCTCGTGTCAGATAGTCGACATATAGGAAGCAGGCGCCGGAGCACAAGTCAACAATTTCTTGAAATTCTGATGACGAACAATATTTCTCTCCAGACTATGAGGAGGACCCTGCACAATTGGAGGAGAAAGGAGGATCGTACCTGATTGTCCGCTATTTATGATTGGGATAGCTGATACTGATCAGTAACAGAAAAGTTCATACAGATGAAAAGGCGTATGTCAAGTGATGAAAATCAATATCGTGTGTGTCCTCCATGTCTCTGGAGAACTGCTTTGCATCATCGTGACGTGCTGCAAATGAGTGTACAGATGGTACCAATCGGAATTCTATGCCATTCTTCCTGGAGAGCCACGGAAAGTTCATCAAAATTGTTGGGTTGAACAGGTCTGTCCCGAACATTCTGGCCAAGAGCATCCCAAAGATGTTTGATGGGGTTAAGGTCAGGACTTTTAGCCGGCCATTTCAACACCCGGACACCTGCAGCCCTCAGTCTGTCCCAACAAACATCAGCAATGTGAGGTTGGGCATTGTCATGCTGGAACTCAAACATTCGACCTGCTGTACGTGCAAAGGAGATCACAATCGGGTTCAAGATCTCGTCATGATATCGTACACCTGTTATCCTGCCATCAGCGCGCACAAGATCTGTTTTGTGGTTAAAGGTAAACCCGCCCCACACCATAACAGAGCCTCCTCCATAACGATCATGCTTTTTGATGGTTCAGGCACTGTGATGTTCCCCAACGTGTCTCCAAACTCGAATTCGACCGTCATTATGGTCTAGTGTGTACATGCTCTCATTACTAAACATGGTGTTTCTCCATTGACGTACGGTTCTTCCTCCATGGTTCTGTGCCCACTGCAGTCTCAAGCACTTGTGTTGCTCAGTCATGTTGATTCCAAGCAATGGACGACAGCTTTTTAGACCAGCTGATTTCAGACGATTACGCACTGTACATGAGAAAATTCTGACGTTTGTTCTTCACCTGAATTCCATATTGATTTTGGAGGAGGATTTGAACCTGTCTCACAGAGCAATAAGGCGGGTCTGGTTATTCCATGGGATGGTTTTCTTTTTCCGTCCCCGACCATGCCTCATTTTGACGTCACCAGTCACTCTATAGAGATTCCAAAGTCTGGATATCACGCTAAGAGACTTGTGAAAAGTTGTTGCAACCTGTCGTAATGAGCTTCCACCATTAACCATGCCAATTGCCTCCCATTTCTGTGCCAAAGTTAAGTACTGTCTTGCCATGTTAAGAATGTTTTTAACAGTGGTATTTGACAGTGCACATACATGTAACGTGTAAATCTAAGTGCATGTAACTTCAGGAGCATGTAGTGCACGTGAATGGAAACTATTATGGTGAGTTTGAGTGAACTGCTCATCACGAAAATGATAATACATGGCGCTGAAGTTAGTAAACAGAAAATTTTGAATTGCCATATGAAGCATGCCTTCCCTTAAAATTTTCGATGATTATATTTAAGAGCCATATAGAGTCATAATATGACGTTAGATTTGACTGTAAAAATACAGCTGTTATCTGGCAATAGAAGATATTGTTCTGGATGCAGTGACAGTGGCGCAAGCTACAGCACCCCCCGGCCTTGGACACATCTTTAAATAAGGATTTATATGCATTTCATTTAGTACGTAATTGATTAAATGCTTGTTATATTGTAGTTCAGTAGTGTCTGATTTTTTAAATGTGGTCAATGTTAGGTCCACTTGGGGCCTAACCAACTGCCAAGGAGGAGAAAAAAGAAGAAAGGAAGGAGCTATATTATCCAGCTCAATGCCGGCAGGAAAAATAAGTGGTTTTATGATTAAACCAAGCTGCGGAACAAGAGAAGATTTCTTGTCGTATAAATTGTCATGGGGAGGATTGTAAACACAGTTATATGCAGGGTTTGACTCACTGGAATGTAGTTTTGTTATATACGAGTACAGTAAGGCTGATTTATATGGCGCTGCTCAAGAGATGGTTCATCAGCCTGGACATACAGGCTGTCAACAGGTGAATTTCTAAAGGAGCCAAGTCAAAGTCTTATACGTTGATGATGGACAGAATCTAATAGTTTTGGGTTGCTTTTGCAGTCTCCACCATATACAACTGAGCCATAATCAAGCTTCAAAAGGATAAGTGATCTATATAGATGTAGAAGGGTAGCTTGATCACCTCCTCGCTTTGAATTAGACATGACTTTCAATAAATCAAGTACCTTCAGGCATTTAGTTTTTAGGGATTTGATAAGCGGAAGAAAAGTTAAATGTGAGTCGAAAATCAGACTTAAGAAATGTTAGCCTCCTAAACAACTTTGATTGGAGTGCCATTTAAGAAGAGTTCTGGGTCTTTATGTGGTTTATATGTACAGCAGAAATGTATACAATTGGCTTTTGATTTAGAAAATTGAAAGCCGGTTTCAAGACACCATTTGTTTATTTTCTTTAAGCACAGTTGCAATTGCTGTTCAATAGTATGCATATTTTTCCGACGACAAGATATATTAAAATCATCCTCAAAAAGTGAAGCATCAAACTCAATCATTTAAAACTTTAGCTTAACTATTGATCTTGATACTTAATAACATGACAGACAAAATGCTGCCTAGTGGAACACCCTGATCCTGATGATAATGATTAGATAGGGTAGAACCCACTCGGACTTGAAACGGCCTGTCAGTTAAAAACTATGATATATAATTAATATCAACAACAAAGATCTAGACCCCCATTCACACTAAACCCAAAATGACACAACCCGTCTCACATTCACACCAGGTCACAGTGGGGCTATTACCTTTACAAGAGCCTTAAAACCTGTAGGGCACTATGAGTTTTGGCAACCCCAAGTCAATAGAAAAAAGAGCCGAGCATTTCAAGATTTTTTACAACACATCCATTGCATGCCAACAAAAAATATACATCGCTTGTAGTTCAAGGTGCATACATTTTCTACTCCATGTGGAAGGGGCCCCTGGACTTTGCGTCGTCCTGTTTGTTTATGGGGTGCACAAACTGTGAATCATCTTGTTTGACTGGTGTGCAGTGCTTCTAGGTCTTGCTCCACACAAGCCTCAAGCCTCCCCAAGTGGTTGTAGAAGTCCTGGATGCTGGGCGCAGTAAGCGGTGGTTCTGCAGCAGGCAATACGATGTTGGTAGACGGCTTGCTGGGGGGCAAGATGACCGAGGGCAATGCGTCTCTGGACACCGGATTTGGAGCTTTCTCTCCAGTAGATGGTTCCGTGGCCGTATTCCATATCTCGTACAGCCTTGTGGATCCAATACCGAAGCGTTTTTTTACCTCCCTTGGAGCGTATTTCTTGGATGTCCTCCGAAGACAAGTCTCTTTTGGGTGGCATAGTTTTCTGGGTATATCCTATACTTACAAAAAACAAATGTCTATATGGAAATCCCAATACTATACCAGGAATCCCAATACTATACCAATACTATACCAGGAATCCCAGTACTATACCAATACTACACCAGGAATCCCAATACTATATCAGGAATCCCAAGACCTGGAAGCACAGCACACCACCACCACTGGTCTACGAGATGGAGATGATGCCAAAACATAGGAGTAGAAAAAAATATTGTGTACACAATTCGAAATATATACTGTGCTGTGTATACATCTCAAGCATGCATATTGTATACAGCAGAGGAAATTTACCATCCCTGTGGAAAAGATTATGAATTCTTCATGAAAACTTCATGAAGAATTCATGAACATTAAATGAGACATCTACTTCATGAAGATACTTCATGAAGAGTTCATGAAGATACTTCATGAAGAATTCCTGAAGATACTTCATGAAGAGTTCATGAAGAATTCATGAACATTAAATGAGACATCTACTTCATGAAGACTTCCTGAAGAGTTCATGAAGACCCCCTGAACTGTTCATGAAGACTTCCTGAAGAGCTTTTTCAGCCTTTTTCTGCAACACAAGTCACATAATCTGACCATGCCATGCAAGCTGGCAAGCAGCATATAAATTCATCACCAATAGATGTAACATAAATTAAATATCAAGCAGCAAAGAGGACACAAACGGAAAACTAGATTTTGATGGGATTTCCTTTTTATTCAAATCTTCAGCAGAAAATTCTGATTAATTATTTAAAAACAACACAAGAACCTGTATCCAAACATTGTGCTCTAGAATTAAAGAAGCTGTCATCCATATATACTTGTTCTATCTTTACTACAGCTTGGATGTCAATCAGTCTGTATCCAGGAAATTAAACTCATTAGGAACACCATTTCATGCAGTAGATTGTAATATACAATTTCAGAAAGTGTAATCCCTTCTGACTATATGTTTTTTAAGTAGACAATGAGAGTCACAACCAACAGAGAATTTACAACAGGGCCTATAATCATCTACCTGGAAGTTGTACATGGGGCATCACAATTAATCTCAGAAGAAACAGGATGGAAGAACCTTCAGGAAAAGCAGTGGTAACATCACTGAAGATGCCCACATTGGTTTAAGAATGGTTAGTGACTGAGTGAGTTGAGTTCCAGCAATATCACGACACGGAACCCAAGAGAAGGGCTGCATACATTGTACTCATGTGACGAATCAAACCCAAGTCTTCAGTGTGAAGAGTGAACACTTTGGCTGAGGAATGTAATCATCGAGCAGAACTTCATCTTTGTGTTTCAACATTTGCATGATTAGGACCGTTTCCCCAGAATCGCCCCCATTTCCTCAGAATCGCCCAGTTGAAATCTGAAAAACATTGCAACCAAAAACATTTAATCATAGTCTTTCCATTTCAAAGAGTCTAAAGCAAATACTGAAACTTTGTTGTTTTAAAAAAAATAATTGCTCAAAATGTTAAGTATATATAACTTTTATAAAATGTATAAATTTTTCACCTGATTAATTAAACTATTTTAAATAATTTAATAATTTAATTTTACACTGATGACCTTAAATTATTTTTTTTTAATACAAAGAGTGCATGTCAAGTAACAAAACTGGCTTCTAAATCACTAGTCTACATTCATAATCAAATATATTCTGAAATATCTACATTTCCCAACACTTAAAATAATCAGCACATCATAAATTAGAAAAACATATCTTCATGTAAATGAACCTATTTCCAACTCAAATAGATGACTAAACATTGTGGCACATTCACTTTTAATTTACAATCGGTAATTATTCCAAAACTGAATACAAAAACGACGGAGAGAAAATGAAACATCCCTGAAAGTGCCTATAGCAATTATCTACCTTTTCATTTGAATTTATTTTGTTGCTTATAATCTAATCCAAACAAACTTAGCACCAAACTAGCACCTTGAACTCTGACACCATCTGCATGTGCTCAGATTTAAGTCACCAGCGTTACATGCCCCTGTGTAAGTCCCATCGTACACAAAGTTCACATTATCATTCAGTACACATAACTGATTTTCCTTCTGAGACTAAGAGACATACACTGTGTAAAAACAACACTTGATACACTGCTATATGTTTAAAAAATGTTTCTGTCATTCTCCTCAAAGAGAGTTGCTTATCCCTTCACCAATGTTTGTATATGCATATTCCGGCACTCAAAATAATTTCAAAATTGTTGTTATTTAAGTACCGCTCATTATCCACGAAATGCGCGAATCGCAAATTCATTAGTGATATTTATCGCCTGAATCATCGTCTGTTGGCGAAGTTGCATTTGGCGCCTTCTGCCTCGCTCTCGTGCTCGAAGACAGCAGCAATGGCGTCATGCAGTGAAACGGTCGTGTCTTTCCGTATCAAATGTGGCAAGTTTGAAGTAAAGACATTTTTTGATAGAAAAGAAAAATTAAGTGTAAATATAAACCTTAGATCAGGAATAAAGGCCTACCTTTAGAATACAGCACCACAAACTTTAAAAACATGTCATAATAATATTTTACGTAATTGCAAGTGATTTTGTTCAAAAGCACGTTCTTTAAACAATGCCCTATGACGCTGGCTTAGGAACAAGGTCGTCAAGCTCAGCGTGTGCGTATAAGCTCCGCTCACTGATGTTTCATCTCTACCAGCTATGTCATTACGGAAACCCAACGATGTTGCGAGTTTCCAGTAGTAGTTCCCGGCGGAGGCGCAATTTTTCTCAAGCGCCAGTTTTAAATATTTTTTTCACTAATATGCTCATATTTCTTTGTATTAAGAGGTGTTGAGGTGTTATATTTTGTGTATTTATATATTTTGTATTTTTAAATTTAGTAAGAATGACTTACATTGGTCACATTGCACCACGTTTTATTATTCACAGTTTTGGTCAATTAAAATAATCTAAATATATTATATATTCTGGTTTCAAACGTAACTGTTTGGATCAAAGGAATTATAACTGTAAACTAATATACATACATATCTTTGTCATTCAGTAATTTGCACCATTACACGGAAATATTTATTTTTCGAAGCAGTAAGAATTCATTACACTGAATACGTCAGCCATTTTCGTGCCGGTTCGGTGAGCGTATTCTATTTATTAGAATTAGGGTTAGGTTTAGGGCTAGGGCTAGGGTTGGTGTTAGGGTTTAGTGTTAGGTTAAGGGACCTAATCCAATATAGTAGGTAAATGCATGAGTACCAATTGTTTTCCTTTTCCATTTTTAATTCTTTGTTCACAAAGAAAAACGGGAGACCAAACACGTCAAAAGTTAAATAAACGATGAAATGGTTTAATGTCGAAATTTAGGCCTGATGGAAATCGGCCTCCAGCAACTTTCACCTCTAGATCTACATATTTTCAATAATGATTCAAAGTATAACTCACCATCGTGCCGTCACCAAACATGCACATGTCTTACTCATTCCTTAGTATGATCCATATTATCCTTACTGGGTTCCCTACAACACTTTTCTGTCACGAAAGCACACAATGATTTTATACAAGCATTCATTCATTCATGCATGCACCTTGAAATCAACGTCTGACGCCTGACGTCAACAACCGTTTTCAGTTCGAACCATATCGGCTCATTCAACACAGCATGGTATCTTGTAGATTACGGAATAGGACGATCGTGCCAAATGATATCGGGACCATTTGACAACCATCAGTAGATTGAAAGCACGAGCCACCAAGTCTACCTGTAACCTTCGTAATTGTCCGCAACCTGTTCGACTCTTTCCGTTCATTTCCGTGACGTCACAGGAATGACTAGCTAAATTTGCACAATGTGCAACAATGTGGACGTAGCTCAGTCGGTTAGCTGTCGGGCTAACAATCCGAAGGTCGCGGGTTCGCGTCCGACGGGTTCTCACAAACTGGTTGCCTGTCTCATTGACATGACCTACGGCTGGGAACATCCTCACGAGAAATTGTGGTGCTGAATTCTAAAGGTGCTCCGGAATAAATCATGTCTATAAGTAAAATAAGATGTATGATTATTGTTATCCGTTCTTAAAGTCGCAATAGATATCGGAAGAATGAAGGGCGGGGCACTATTTGGCGTGAAAGTTACTCCATCATACCAACAGTATATAATTTCTCATCTTATGAACAATTAATGGCACTAAGAATTACAATATTTAGGTATCAATATCGAAATTACAACTTGTCAATATACATGTCGTATTATTGTCAACGGCGGGGATCCCGTAAAAACATGTTCTGAGTTCACGTTCCGTTGTCGATCATAACTTGGAAGAATAGTTTATAATGCACATGTCCCTGGTCGTAAATTTTATTTCATTAGTCTAAACTGGCGTAGTTTTAGGGTCATATCGTGCTGGACAGGGAGTGACAGTGGAATGTGTTCTAAAATCGAGAGCATTGAATGTTTTCAATGAGAAGATCAACTTGTGGGTTATGAAAGCTGTCAGAAGCATGGCGATATCAAAATATTTTTCCACATTTCTTTTTTTTCTAGTAACGAGTCGACTGTTAATGTTTTTGACTGTTTTATGTTTTTGCTTTGTTATGAACTTTGCGGAAGATGTTCTTGTGATAGTAAAGTATCTGCATGCATGTCCGATCGTGAGCAATCACGGGAGAAATTCAAAGAAATGAGACAATTTTGACAGGAAAACTTTACTTTATGGAGTAAATATGAATAAGGAAGACAAGTATAAAACTTCCACAGTACCAACTGGTTACGCAGCTATTTTAAGAAGGTAAGTTTTAACTTGAACTGTCCCTATGTTACTAAAACAACTCCTGTTAGGCACAGAATCGTTTAGCGTTCTTTTATGCATTGTTTGTTGTATATATTATTAAACAACAACAAAAGTTACTAGACAAACACTAGTAATGCCACGAGAGATAGGATTTACAGATAATTTAAACTTAATTAAATATGTTGAAAGTATGTTTATGCCTCATCTGTAATCGTTTACATAACAACTTATCTAACATGAATAAAAGTATTGTAGCTTGTAATATTTATTCTTTATTTTCTTTTTAATGTAGTTTACTCTGGAAATTTGTAGTGAATAAGATTAGACTTACTTCATGAACAAAAACTTCATTAAGTGTGAAATAACTTCATGAAGTTGAAGAACTCTTCATGAAATATGTCTTCAGGAAGTAACAACTTCATGTAGTGTGAAATTACTTCATGAAGTTGACGAAGTCTTCATGAAGTGTGTCTTCATGAAGTAAGTTCATGAAGATTTAAGCTAAAGTTGATGAACACTTCATAAACTCCTCATGAAGTCTTCATGAACTTCATGAAGACTCCATGAACTCATGAACTGAGTTTTGCAGGGGAATCCACCTTGCTTCCCATTCAACGTGTTCTGAAATGCCCTAGCAAACAAACCCAGTGTGGAATACAAATCCTTGCATGATCTGGAACACATTGCCGAGAAAATAGAAACTCCTACCATACTTGGGCATATTTCTCCCGAAACAGCTAGGAAGTGGAAGAACTGGTCTCTCGGTTGTTTGTATCCAGTAGCCTATAGGGGAAAGATTTCTGTATTTCTACTGGCCATGTTGTTGTGTAGACCTTGCAGTTTCTAGCATACAGTATCTGTCATTCTTTTTTTGTGGGGTTCTTTTCAGGCTGCCGATGGAGCAGAGAATTGGAGTTTTGTTGTTTCGAAGAGCATCGTGTCCTTCAAGCCGTTCGATTTCTTTTTCCAGATAGAACCCACATACGGGTACATGTACGTCTGTTGTCTCCACTCATCTACAGTCGGAACCAGCCACAGTATGGCTCTCTGGTTTCAGCAATAGGTTATAGAAGCAAATTTCCAACACATGTATTTTCCAGGAAGCATGTTGTATATACGTGTTGTTTCGTTGGCTTTGGTTGGATTCGTTTCTTCTGTTGCATTTTGGCGTAGTCTTTCGAGATCTTGCACTGCAGATTCCATAGCAAGTGCTCCACGAACAGATTCTTCCGTAGCATCTGGCAACGATACGACATACACTAGATTCCAGTAGATTAGAGTACCATTTTCTGGTTTGAATCTCCTGCTAGGCTCTTCCGCAAACTAGTTGCATGCCAAAAGAATTCGTTCCAACCCTTTGTTTGCCCAAATTGCTATTGGTTCGTCATTGTTTTCCACAAGCACTCTGTAGGAAGTCTTGCTGGAGTCCCATTTGGATTTCTGTATGCGTCATCCGAGAATGGAATATGTTTTCTTCTCCAAAAGACAAGACAGGCGGATTGTGCTAAGGTGGGAGAAACTCTTTCCAGTGCTTTTTTCAAAATCTCTGCATAGTGTTTTTTGGCAGCGACGATCTCTTTGAGGCGATGGACTTCCTCCATTCATTTTTCTTCGTTCTGTTTGTATTCCTCACGCATCGACTCTAGACGATTTCATGCATCTCTACACCATTCTTCTGCATTTGCAGCATGCAAAATCTCTTCCAAATTATCTTTCGCGATCTCTCGTCGACCCGCACAGTATGGTATGACCAACCACGATTTCTGGTACCTTCTCTGTCTTGTATTTCAAAGTTTCTACAATGATGGCATTTTTGGTCTTTTTTTCGCACCATTCGAAAGCAACATGTTTGTTTGGAGGTAAGCATTGTATCTGGATTTGGACCTTGGGGATGTAGCTGTGTTGGCCTACAACTTCAAGATAGTATAGTTCTTGTATGGAGAGCTTTCGTGTAGCATAGTAGTGGTCCTATTTCTACTCCTGTAGCTGTGGCAGCCAAAATGTCTACTAGGAATAGAGGGCACGTGCGGAATCCAAAATCAGCTGTAGCCCATTCTACAGTGTGATTCCATCTAGTATCGTCTTACACGTTGGCTTTGGTTAGTTGTACTTGAATTCTGGATACTCTTCTCGTGCCTGTGTGTGCATACCAACCCACTTCAAGCACCATGCAACAGTCTAGACATTTCCATAGATTCTCCCACTGTTTTGCTGATGGTTGCACAATGAACAGGTTTTACCCCGAGAACAGCTCTAGTGCTTCCTCCACCAAATCCTTTGCCATTGCGGTGTTGGTTCTATGCGGGTACAAACTGACCTCTATGCGAGTACAACCTCTAGCCTGGACACCTGGATGGAGAAAGAATTTCCGCAGGTGTTCGTTGGAACAATCTGCATAGTCAGCCAAATGGCTTCGAAATTGGAAACTACCTTGTTGTAGATTTTTGTTCGCATGGTATAGCCATTCCAGGTTCCAACCCATGTACAGACGTGGTTGCCTACACTCCTTGTATTGTCCAGGATGGTGGGTCCTTCGCAGCTATGGCAGTTGCAAGATCTCTTTGGTTTCGAAAGTCATGTATCCTTTGCAGGTATTCCGCGAGACACTTTCTATCTAGGGTGCTTGTTTAGTTGACAGAGTACAGACCATAACCATGTGCCAACAGAATTCGTTCGAATTTGGAAATATTGGGTTGTATTTGCTCTATGGACATCCACTTTTCCTACAAATATTCCGAATATTGGGTGGCCCACATGTAGAGATTCTCATTGTGCCTTTGCTGCACAGTTGGTTTCTTTCTTGATCCTTCGCACAGTGCTCCCACAGCTGTTTAGGACCAGGCAACTTAGTTGGTACACACAGCATGGCTGGCTGAGTCAGGAAGGCAGAGAGAGAGATAAGGCAGTGCAGTTGGCCTGTACATTCCTGAGCCCAGATCTAGATCGCACATGCCATATAGAACCTGCACGTGTTGTGTGTACTCCCTTTAGACACTAACATACAATCGAATTTAGTCAAGGTTGTCACATACATCACTGCTGACTACTATTTTTTAAGAAATGTATGTATGTAATGGATTTATTCAGGTAGAAAGTTAACATTCCTTACATTTACAAAGCATTATAATAAGAAGGATCTGTTCATTTTCAAATCGCTTTAAGAGGTCTTTGTGGAGTTTATTCTACAATTCAGTATATTGCACATTGAGTGTGTTATCTAATTCTACCAATACAGTCATATTCTAGCAGGGTATTTGGCCTCAAAATTATAAGGAACATGGACTCACTGTTTGGAAACTGCTAAATCCATCCACTGCAGTTAATGTGAGAAGTATGTACACACAAATGAAAAGAGTGTCGATATCACACTGTCAGGGCACAAGTTATCCACAATTCACTGTTTGCATGGTATGAATGATCATGTCATTTATTGCCGTATCCTGTACCATATATTATTGACGGGGTACACCAATGTGTATCAATATAACAACGAGAAGAGCCCTTATGATTTTTTCACTCTTTTTGTGTCAGATTTTATCCCCCATACACACCACTTCAACAGGTTGATGGTAGCGTGGATCCAGTCACACACGTGATCCTCCACAAAAATGCATTTTGGGAGTAACACTACTGGATGGGAATTTATGGCGATAAAAGGACATGTATTCTTTTATCTTCTTTTGCATTGTTGGAATTTCTTCACAGCCTATTGGCTTGTCATGACTGATAAGTTTATGAACAACAGAAGATTTCCGGCTAAACTCCTCAAACACATCCCTAGTCCAGCATGCCCGTAATAGTGTTCCATCATGCTTTGTCATTTTGCAGGCAATAGTTGTAATGCTCCTGCAAAGGTCTTCATACACTTGGGGCTCGAGATATTTCTTACAATGATTCTCCACAAAGGACTGTGCATGATAGGCCTGGGGTATGTGATTTCAACACTTTGTCCAAATTTGATGTAACTGGGCCTTTTCTTTCCTTAAGTTTGTTTTCTAGGGTCTTTCTTGATATTTGTTTCCGTAGTTTCTTTAATGTTTCTTGTAATTTATTTTCCTTTACCTCCAAATGGGCAAGCGGTGTATTGTCCTCCATTTCTTCTAAAAGGTTATTTAATTTTTTCTCCTTCTTTTCCAGTTTTTGTATTTCACGACTTCTCAGAATATATTCCCCAAATTCAGTATCTGGACTTTCCTCCTCAGTCATTAGAGCATGTCCTCCGATGAGCAAGTCCAGTTCATGACATTCTCGTTCCAGCATTACATGATGTTTTTTCACTACTCCCAGTAAAATACGCAAATATGGTGGGCATACTCTGGGAATAGGGGCTGGTGGATGGCATTGTGGAATGCCCCGGCATTTTCAAATTTACCCTGTCCCTTTTCTGCAAACTGTCTGTGATCTCTTTTCAGCATTTTAAGTGTTCTACCTTCCACATACTCTGGACTTCTGGTGTCCTTCTGTATCTGAAATTTAGAAGCATGACACCACGGACAATGGAATTTGGCAGCTGCACCAGAAATGCTGTACACCTTGGATAAGAAATCATAATCACCAAAGAGAAAGATTCTAACTTGTTTTCCGTGACAAGTCTGTCCCTTAAGTTGTTTGATTTGCTCACAGTATGGTAAAAGTGCTATTTCTAGATTTCTTCTCCAGGTGTCCTGTGCCTAAACAATGTTGAAAATGACAGTATTGTGTTTTGAATTTGGTCGTGAAAGATTTGCTGTTTGTAAACTGAGTTTCAGTGAACCACCGCCGTGGTCGCCACCTATTTTCAACCAAATTTCAACCTCTGGAATATGTTGGGAGTGCCATGTTAGTTGACCTGAATCATGGTAATTATTGAGAAGTTCTGTTATGAATTTCGGCAGATCTTTCATGTAAGCCATTGGGACATCTGATTTTGCGTGTTCACCATCTTCGTTGGCTGTTTCCATTTCAATCATTTTGGAGTCAATGTGTGAGCTTAAAATTTGAGACTGTTCTTTTCTTTCAAATGTTTCATTTTCACATTTCAAACCTAGTTTTGACATTAATTTCTTTTGTTTTTGATATTGCGTCCAGGAATTGCTTAATCCAAGCCCATATCTGGAGGAAGCTTTCAGTTTGCTTCTTAAATGCCCGCTTTTTGGCAAATATTTTCATGTTTTTTCATGGGAATACTTTTCAACTCGGATGAAAACTGGGTTGTGTGGTCTTTTTCTCCAGCTAAAATTGATCTTAATTTTGAAAGTTCCAGAGAACGCCTTCGTTTTAAAGGGCTCTTGGCCTCTGAAGACACTTTCCGTGCTTTCTTTACACGTTGAAAACACAAGGGCTGTTCTTTTGTTTTACATTCTAGAGTTCTCTGGTTACTGCTTGTATTTGACTTTCTCAGAACTAAATGGGTTTGTAGTTTTTCTTCAAATTTCGAAAGTTGTTCGATAACTGGTTAACATACTTTTCAGTTTTACAGGCTTGCAGACTGGGTTTGTTTATTATGACCTACCTTGTCAAGATTTCTACAGACAGTCATTAATCTTCATTTATGGTTTGCTACAAAGTAAAGGGTTAAGATAACACCAATTATGTTAATACAAACAATGTTAGAGTGGAGAAATAGTGTGAGTTAAGCTTGAGATGGACAGGGCTGCTAGCATGGTTGCCATCTTTGAATGATGATGCCAGCCATAGCAACAGTTAGTACACGCATGCGCAAGCCGTGACTCATTATTCTTCTCGCTCTCAGCAGAAGGCAGACTAAAGAGCCTGCCTGAGCCAGATATAAACAGCTGTGAGGGGCTTGCAGCTGTGTTCCTGTTGCCTAATACTCCACTTTGGCCCTGACTTCACCTAGATGGGTGGATGAATGGGCCCAGTTCAACCAAACAGCTGGTCATGCCAAGCCCTGAGCATTCTCATTGCTTTTGCTCAAATTTGACTTTTTTAAATGTTTGTCAATGGGCCTTTGTCATATAGCTTGTAGACCTGTAATATCTTTTGATATATTGATGCCACATTAATCAAACTGTCATAACCTAGAGTCTTAATGCCCAGAAGGCGACTGTTCATGGGTCAATCTTGTGGATTTATTGATCTTCAATTGATACTTCTGCTGGAGTATCCCAGTATCCTTGGTGCTGTCAGTAGGAAACCCACTGGCATATAGCATTGTCTTTATGATACTCTGTGGTGGGTGGGGAGCTGGGATGATGAAGTTCTATGACTTTACCATGATACACCCTAAACAACTCAAACTTACTTTAGAGGATTGTACATCTTCTGATGATGACACCGTCTGAAAAGACAAATCTGACCATTGGTCTCGTTATTTAGTGATTTCTTCTTCGGATGCTGAATCCATTTGCTCTGTCAAAAGCAATTTATGGCATTGCTGGTGACGTTGTGTCAATGGAAAAGATGCGATCTGGTTTTATATTACTTGAGTGCAAATCAGCATTTCAGTCATGTACACTCTTAGCTGTTCAGCATCTCATGTCTGTACCTGTTACTGTGTCCCCACACAAAACTCTCAACGGTTCTAAGGGCATTGTCAGAGACAGAGAATGTTGTCTGTAAGACATGTCTGAAGATGAGACCGCTTTTGAACTAAAAGACAAGGGTGTAACAAGTGTAAAATGTTTTCCAAGTCGACAAAATGGTCATATTGTAAAGTTAAGCATGTATCTGCTCGACTTTTCTGTTCCTGTTCCACTGTCATCCATCAAAGCAGGCTACTGCAATAACAGTGTGGGTAAGTACATACCGAACCCGCTTCGGTGTTACTCTTGTCAAAAGTTTGGTCTTGGTGCTAAATCTTGTACCAACAGCAAGACAATAGTCATCGCTGTGGAGAACTTGCACATGACACGTTACATTTTCCAAACAACCCTTACTGCATTAATTGCTCTGGCGATCATGCTGCCTCATCTAAATCTTGCCCCATCGGGCAACCACATCAGATCGTGAAACTGAAACATGAAAAAAATATTTCTTTTGCAGAGGCTAAACGTTTGGTTGCACATGATAGCACTCCAACTGCAACTGTGTCATACTCTGCAGCTGTTACCCGTCATCCTACTAAGACTGTTAAATCAGTCGCATTGCCAGACTGAAATCACTTGGGTGAATACTGAGACTTATTCTAAGTGTGAAATGCAAACAGCGTCACAATCTCGTTCACCATCACCTGTGATAGTGAATGCTACCAAGACCGTGAACTATTCAAAAACATCACATCGGGTTCCAAAGAGTCAACGGAAGCTGGTACAATTATTTAATAAACATCAACTTCTGGAAGATATGGATGTCACAACCTCACCACTGTGTGTGCCAAAAAACTCATTCGCCACTGTCCAGGAACAGATTGCCTGTGCTACCACCTAATGTAACATAAATAATACACTTATCCATTGGAACTGCAGAGGCCTTAGGACCAACTTAAATGAAATACAATTATTAGTACAAGATTTTCAACCGTCAGTTTTCTCCATCAGTCTCCAGGAAACATACCTTAAACAGACGGATATATTTGACTTACGTTACATTTGACATACCTTAAACAGATGGATAAATTTGACTTACGTCATTACAGCTCTCACCATTCTTTTTCTTCTCCAGGTGACAAAGCCACTAGAGGCTCCTCTATCTTGGTGAGGCAGGGTATTGATCTTACTACTAACCTTCAAGCCATTGCAGTCCGAGTTTTGTTACACATTGCATTTACTTTATGCTCTTTGTATATCCCTCCATCTTCAAACATCCAGAAATCTGACCTTCAAGCTCTGTATGATCAGCTTCTTCATCCCTGCATACTCATGGGGGGTTTGAATGGACATGATCCTTTATTGGGAAGTAATGCTATCAATACCAAGGGAAAAATAATAGAAGATTTCGTTTCTGTCTCTACATATTTAATGATGATACACACACATATTTACACCCTGCTACAGGTAGCAATTCTGCCTTGGACATTACACTCACATGTGCAGATCTTCTGAATGAATTTTCATGGTCAGTTCATGATGATTTATGTGGAAGTGACCATTTCCCTACACTTCTCTAACACTATAAACCATCTGATGTTCCGCCCCCATCAAGGTGGAATTTTTCAAAGCCTATCTGGTCTAAATTCACATCATTGTGCACTGAAAAACTCAAACATGAAGCTTTCCAGAATATTGCTGACCCCATTCAATTGTTTTCAGATACACTGCATACTATAGCTACTGAAACATTTCCTAAGTCCTCTGTAAATCCACACATTCGTAAGCCATGGATTGATGGTGATTGCAAACAGGTTAGGGAAAAACAGGAAGAAAGTGGAAAAATATTTTTGCAAACATCCAACTGTACATAATTTGAATGATTTTAAAGTAACCAGAGGTAAAGCTCGACATACATTCAAACAAAATAAACGTAAGTCATGGAGAACCTAAGTCTCCAAGATAAACTCCCGCTCACCTATATCAAATGTGTGGAATATGGTACAAAGGATTAGGGCAAGGGTTCCAAAACAAGTGTTAAACACCTTAAAGATGGAAATCACATTTTGGAAGATGCTTCAGATATTGCAAACAAATTTGGTGAAACATTAGTGAAACATTCGTCTTCATCAATATATCTTCCTGAATTCCAGAGAGAATACCAGAAGTAAGAAGAAAAGAAAATCATTAATCATTAACTCTGACAATGGTGAAGACTACAACGAATTGTTTTCCCTACATGAACTACAAACTGCTCTTGTGCAAGCTCATGATACAGCAACAGGGGCTGATAATAATATTCACTATTAAATAATCGTTTAGTGTAGTATTTGGAGACCAATATTCTGATTTCTAACATTCAGTGTGGTTTCCATAAAACTAGAAGCACTATTGACCGTTTGGTTTGATTGGAATCATTCATGAAGAATTCTATTGTCAATAACCAGCATGCTGTATCTATTTTTTTACCTTGAAAATCCTTATGATACCACATGGAAACATGGTATTTCAAAAGATTTACATGAATTTGGTTTAAGGGGTCGTTTGCCTCATTTCATGTCACAGTTTTTAACGAGCAGACAATTTCAAGTCTGAGTGGGTTCTACCCTCTCTGATCATTACAAACAGGATCAGGGTGTTCCACAAGGCAGTATTTTGTCTGTGACTTTATTTAGTATTAAAATAAATAGTCTTTCAAAAGTTTTAACAGATTCAATCAATGGTTCCCTTTTCGTGGATGACTTTAATATTTCTTGTCATGGCGAAAAATGCGAACCATTGAGAGAGAGTTACAAACCTGTCTCAACAAATTCATAAATGGTGCCTTGAGAACGGGGTTTAAATTTTCTCAATCTATCAATCAAACAAACTGCATTCACTTCTGCCGAAAACACAAACCTCATAAAGACCCTGACTTTTTTTTAATGGTGCACCATTGTCAAGCAAACTAAGTTCCTTGGTCTCATCTTTGACTCACACTTAACCTTTCTGCCACATATTAAATACCTAAAAAGCAAATGCCTCGTCAGATCTAAACTGAATTACGGTTCCATTGTCTATGGTGGAACCTGTGAAAGAAATCTCAAAATACTGGATTCTGTCCTTCACCAAGGTCTAAGACTTTGTCTTGGATCATTCCGAACTTCTGTTGACAGTCTATACAATGCAGCCGACGAACCATCTCTTGACCACCGTCGTATTAAATTATCTTTACAGTGTCTCACTATACTGTATTCAAATAAATCCAGTCCTGCATATAACTGTGTCTTCAATCCCACGTATGGGGATTTGTACAATAAAAAGTCTTCTTTTGCTCCACCTCTTGGACTAAGAGTAAAACCTTTTCTTTCTGCTGCTGGCATTGAGCTAGATAATATAGCTCCTTCTCGCTTGTTTTCTTCTCCTCGTTGGCAACTGGTTAGACCACAAGTTGACCTTATGTTTAGTAAATATAAAAAATCAGAAACTAATGAATTATAATACAAACAGGAATATAATCAATTAAAAAGAAAGTATAGTACATATAAATCCTTATTTACAGATTGGTCCAAGGATGGTGGTGCAGTTGCTTGTGCCACTGTCATTAGATCCAGAATAATATCTTCTAGATTACCAAGTAGCAGTTCCATTTTTACAGCAGAAGCACATGCCATATTAACAGCCTTAAACTATATTAAAAAACACCCTGAACATAAACAATATATCATTCATTCACTCTCTTTCATGCATCCAGGCTATTAAAAATGTATTTTCTCAACATCCACTTTTAACTGACATTGTTGAATTGTATAATGATCTTGCTACTGGCCAATGTGACATCGTGTTTTGTTGGTTATCCAGCCATGTTGGAATCTCTGGTAACACAATGGCTGATCTTGTTGCTAAGGTGGCACTCAACAAATCTGTGACAGGGATTGACTTGGGCCGCGATATCACGATTTTCTCGCACCAGTTGCTTAAAAACCGCACTCAAATCTACCTACAGCGATTTAAAATAGCGTCCTGCTCACCTGTAAGATAGGAAGTTTTTAAATATGTTTAACTGAGAAAGGATTTGTCGATATTTTGTCCTGTCAAAGATATTCCCGTTGCTTTCTACCTATTTTCAATCTTCGAAACATAACTTCTGGTATGGAACATCAAACATCATTACACAGTGCTGCACAAAATGAGCTGAGCTGCTCTGCAAGGAGTATGGCAAACTCTGAACCTCGCAGTACTGAGTTGTTTATGCACTGTGCGATGGTGTACAGAGTTCGCATTTGAAAGTTGTGTTCTGCAACATCACTCAAAGGGCAGCTACTAACGAAACCACCTTATTCAATATTAAAATCTTTAAACTCTTAAAGACTATGAATGAAAACGAAGAAACAAGTTGACCCATTCAACACCGTAGGCCGAAAATTTGACCAAGACTTCACCAGTCCCCAGTAGCTGTAGGTCGAAAAAACGACCAGTCAGTAGTTGCATCAAAATGATTTATACTTTTAGGAACCTAAGTAACATATGATTCATTTATCAAATCTACCACTCTTCATAATGCCTGTCAACACTTATTACATTTCAGATGGCCATATTTTATCGACAAGATTAGAATTGTAAACTATTTTCCGCAATGTTATTGAAAAATAAAAAAACTATTCTCACACACATGCTTCGGCAATGGGTACACATCCGAGTTCTTTGTGAGCAAATCAACAATGCGTAGAGGATATAATTAAACAAATCACATAAACTGAAGAATAAAATCACCAACAGTACTCATAAAAATTGTCTAACGAACATTATAAGTTACTATTTCAATCTTTATTGCGCGATCGTGTCAGGTCATTCTTATTCATTTGTTGGGGGTAGGGAGTGGGGGGTAAAAACAGTATCCATTGCTGTTATCTGATTGGCTGACTTAGGTCACTTGTCTGATTTTGACCAGTCACGATCCTTACTGCAGACTGAGGCTAAAAAGCATCATTAGAAACCAATGTTTATCCAATAAAACCGCTTCTTACAACTATGAAAATACTCTTGGCAAGGATACAGTCATTTTGTTGATGATCAGAGCTTTCGAAAGATACCCGCCATCAAATGAATTGCCTTACATCTTATTCATTATCAGACAAAGATTTTAAAATGGAGGTTTTTCACGCTGTTGTATCACATTACCAAGCGAATTGTCACTGATATTGGGAAATACACGACCATACATATTACTTCAGAAATCTTTCTAGAAAAATTTTATGGTCGTGTATATATGAACATATGAAAGAAAAAGTGAAGGGGATGTCATGACTTGTTACAAATAGAAAAAAAAACGCTGCAGGTTTTTCTTCCTCCGTGGTTCATCTAGACATATAAATGTCTATGCCTGCATTTTCATTAAAAATTAGCTTATTTAAGTTGTAGTCGTATTACGTGAAAAATATGATAAAAATAACTTTAATATTTATAAACAGTATGACTAGTCCTTTCAACTGGTGTATGATGTGCAGTAGCAATAATGATTTATAAGTTGATATTTTCTCTTGATAATCATAAACTTCATCTATGACCTCAGAGTTGCTAGGAACTGGGTGTCATGGCAGTATATGCTTATGGTTGACTGGTGTTGAAAGGGTTAAGTCGTTGACCTTGATGACAACCAGAATGCAGACACCAATGGT
Source organism: Haliotis asinina (assembly GCF_037392515.1). Classification (NCBI taxonomy): domain Eukaryota; kingdom Metazoa; phylum Mollusca; class Gastropoda; order Lepetellida; family Haliotidae; genus Haliotis; species Haliotis asinina. The sequence continues at coordinate 19,783,823 of NC_090289.1, forward strand.
GATGCTAGTAGATCTACAGACTTTTAATTCATTACAATTCAGGATTGCTTGACTTGAAATTGATTATGACAATGTCTTATGTGTCTCGTATTCTTTTTCTTCTGAACGATCATGAACAGTTAACTCATTAAGCCCGAGAGCCACTTCACTGCTCAACACCTGGAACCCCGTGCTGATTGCCTGGCCGGCTGTGGCGAGACTAATTAGGGCTAATCACGCCTGATATCCCTGGCTGGTTTCGTAGATTACAGGAAACTGTCTCGTCATACGAGCAAGTCCTGATTGTTTAATTGTTTAATTGCGTTGTAAAGGTATATGTTGAAAGAAAGCAGGAGTGAATACATGTCATATATGTAACGTTTTACATAATTTTATTGTATAATGCTATTCCTTGCACATACATAAGACAAAGGGTCATGGGATGGGCGTCGACAAACTGTTCCCGAATAGAACGTTTTATATCTCAACTGTTCAATATAGTGGCTGATTTCTTTTCTATGACCAATCGTATCATGAGATACCTGTCACAGAGGAAATGACAGGTGATGGGGCATGGGCTAAATTTCTGAAGAGCATGTTCGGTCACTAGACAGCTTGGATACAGATTGACTATTGGTTAGATCGTTGACCAATCGATATGCTGGATTTCGGTTTTATCAACTCTAGCTATCATCAAAAAGTTTGTGTATCGTGAACATACATAATCGTAAGGATGCCTGAAATGTACATGTAGGACTAACAAGCACTTTGACGAGTTTATTTTTCTTCAAAGCGCTCAAATCGCTACAATCCAATTATTTTTACCCCGGATAACCCAATCCAACCATTGAGTAGGGATAGTATTTATTTGCATATGCATTTTGCGCACACTACTTGTACATCAAACATAATGGCTTGCTGAACATTTCAATATAATCTGCACATTGTTACGAATAAATATCACAATTCAAGTACATGTATTATAGAATTAAAATAAGTTACACGATACTGATTTATTGTGATGTATACACTTGCAGTTGAATCTTCCCAAATATTTATGAAGATGGGCATACTTATGTTTGTTTTGAAAGCAAACAAATTTCAAAAGATTGACAATGGACTCCTCAAAATGAATGAATGAATGATTTAATTTAGAAGAAGGTTTTGTAACCTTGTCACCGTTATTTCAAGCAATGTGCAAACAGAGTATCTTAGTATTCACTCCCAATGACGAGTAACAAACACTTGCCTCCTGTAACAAAATCTCATAATCCCCTTTCTTGCAGACATGTGTTCATTTGCCTGAATAAGCCCCCGACATGGCATTAACATAGAAAGTAACCTCTCTCGTAAGAAAAGCTAATCTTTGATCATTACTGCTCAATTGAATGAAATAATAGGTACAATACGAATTTAAAATTTAGAACCCCCAATATGCGGCTCTCGCTGAATAAGAGGTGCTTTTTGTAACCCCCAATAAGCGGCTCTTGCTGTGAGAAGCTAATTAATTTGCCCCACATATGCGTCTCTCGGCCTTAATGAGTTAAATTGCATAAGATTTGAAAAAATCTCATGCGTTTGATCCCATGTGAGATTTTATCTCACATGTTTTCAGAGCCAGGTTTATCCCTGTGTGACACCACTTCTCATCCCCTATTCTCATTATAAGACCATCGCAAGATCATACAGCTGAGATTTAATGCAAATGAAGTGGGACACCCAAGTAGGTATCAATAAATTACATGGAGTAGTGTTATTAATGGTGGTTTGGGGCCAGGTCAAATATAGGCCTTATATTTATCAATAACATAGATCTAGGCCCCCTTTCTAAAACACCAAAACCAAAATGACACAATCTGTCTCCCTTCACACAAGCCCATGGCAGACAGCTGTTTGGGCTGTGGGCTGGCCGCCTATTCACTAGACTAAACAAATGTCTAAATGTGAAATCGATCTGGCTTCCTGGCCAAGGTCACACAGTGCACACCTGGTTGAGCACAATGAAAATTGTGTCTGTCTAGCCATGTGCTATATTCAGAGTAACTATACTGATTGTGGGGAAAGTGCAACCATAATTTTGTTCTCTTATTGAGAGTAAGAAGATGACTACCCATATATTTAAATGCAGGCATATACTATGAACAAGGGATTCAGTTGGAAAATGCTCTTTGTAGACCTTTTCTTTAATAACAATAGTCAATAGATAGTCGCCATGCCCCAATTCTTCAAGTTTGTTAACAATCAGAGACTCAACGTCAACCCAAGATATGTTTTCAGCCCGCCACAATTCCATTATTATGCATAGGTGTGAACAAATCTCTAAAAGTGTGAACTATTCACTATAAGCAGATGGGGGTGTGGTTACCTGTAGTTGGCTGTCCGCAGGACTCCGTTATATTGATGTCAGCGAAACATTTTAATGTGTATCTTCTATTATGCCGTTGGTTTTCGTGATAAATGATTGTTGGCCTTGTTTACATACTTTTTTTCTCGTCCTCACTTACAGAATATGTTTTATGAACCTTTGATCGAATTTCCTTCTTCATTTGGTAGTCTTCTCGTCTTCTTAGATTTTGTTGTCATTGAGTGCAGTGAAAACATGATCTTCTATTGTGTTTAACTTTGAAACACCAAGTATTCTATTTTCATCGTGTTTCTTTGCTTTATGATTCAATTTGCGGGATACAAATTTAAGCACCGATTCAACTGTTTCCATCACTACAGCAGCTAATTCAAGTCCTAACACCACCGGTGCGGCTACGACTGTTGTCAACAACCCAACTCCTACTGCTCCAAATCCCATGCTAGCTGCCATTAGTGTGGTATCAGCACCATCTATGTAGTTTAAAGCTCTATTGTGTTTTTTATATAGTGATGCCCGAGTATCGCGCTCTTGTTCTAGCTGACTTTTATTTCGCTTATCTGTTTCAGTCAAAATCCGTCTGCACTTCCTTTAATATTTCCTTCATCATCTACGGCTGGATACAGCCCCATCCTGTTTGTCTATAATATAGTGTATAAATGTGTTTTTAATTATATGTCATCTAATTTTTTATTGACATATTTTAAGCCTATAAGGTTTAAATTATTGGATATGAATATATGTTCTAAATTTAAATATGGGCTACATTGAACGATAACACCATGGAGGCTTGTTGATGGTGGATAGCCTTCTCTTATTATGATCCGGCAAGTTCTATTCTCATGACTTTACCCCAACATATTGAATATTCATTTAAAAGGTCTTGAAAACCGGTGCTCTCTGTGAGATATACATCTATAATTTGTTTTGCGTTTGGTTTTAAAGTACAATATTCATCTAAAACATAATACTGTTGGTAATCGTATATTTTCAAAACAGTAATATAGTTGACTGGTGCTAACATGTTGCCAGTGTGACCCGGTACTCGTAACACTTGTACAGGGTTTTCTTCTGAGGGAATATAGGATTTGAAAAGGATGCAGTTGTTAATAATTTTGGAAACAAAGCTATTGTCATTAAAAACGATGTAAGGGTTGGTTAGTGTTATTTTGATTACCCATTCAAGCTCTGTAAAATCTGCTAGTGGCGTTCATTTGTGTACTCTTTCTTTAAAGTATAAGAGGTATGGTGTGTCTTCCTCACCAGGTAAATGGAATTTATTTGTGTCTCCTAGATCACTGAGTGTTACATTAGATGCCATTATTTATATAATACTGTTAGAAAATGGTTTCAAATTGTTTTTCTGGTAATGCCTCGAACATGACCTTTAAACCAATAAAACTGATGTGCTCGGTTAGAAAAATCTTGGCTAGAGATACAGTGTCTTCCACTATAACTGTGACATCTCGCAAACTGGTGTGTGAAACACCCCCCCACTTGTACGTAAATTGAGCAAACTACAATTTAAACAATACAAAGATTCTGATTTGCTGACTGATACAATTATGGGTGTAACCTACAATAGCCAATGAAATACAGAAAAAACAAAATGGGGTGTGTCCTACCATTACAACTTCAGTGACCAGACAGGGGGAGTACTTAATCTTTTAATCCTATTATCTAAGTGACATTAATCTTGTTGGCACATTTACTGGATGCTTGATTGCTTACTCTGGGCTTACGACCCTTAACTGGTGTTTGCATAATGTTATTTTACTGTAGGTGATGGCATGTTTACCTCATCAAAGCAGTTTATTAACCCTTGTCTTAGTGAATGGTTTGTCTTACAGTGGTGTTCTGATTACCTCAGGCTAGGCTTTTAACTATGAAATTGTGTGGTCATAACTTATACCTTTTTCAATAGGATGTCTGTGAGATAAGCTTTACTACTTTTGAGGGGAGTCTTGTCTAAGCTATTACTGATACATGATGAAACTAATATTCTATATTCATATTTCCCTAATATTGGAATGCTAATATATTGCTTGTACTGGTTACAATTAATAAAGAATTTTGGTAGGAATTATCATTTCATGATAGCTCACCTAGGAAAACTTGCATGGCCAGTGTGGTATTATCCGAGAGGCTTTCTAGGAGGGTGGTTACACCAGCAAATTCAGTAACAAACTGCAATACTCTCCCCAGGTTTACATGACAGCATTTCGACTGCTGAACAAGAGGCTGGTGTGATGATTACACTGCGTCTCTGTGATGAGACGTAAGCCACGAGCAGGGTTTCATTGTTTACGACTTTGTTTAGGTAGTGGTCTTTGTTTTCCATAAAAATGTATGGGGAGATTAGTGTTATGTGGAGAAGCCAGTTATTTTTAGCTGATACCATTGTCCACTTGTCCTCGTCAGTGCGTATTAGACTGTATGGTTTGTTTTGTTGAAGGATTTTAGGCCTATCAAAGTATTCTAAATCAAACAATTTACAACCGAACGATGGGTATATTAACCATTCTTCTAAGATGCTTCGGTGAAAGATCAAAGGTGCCGACAATACTTTATCAGACGATAATGTGCACTTTTTGCATTACGTCACAATGTGTTGACGTCGCTGCGCCATTCCAGTCTGCCCCCTCGTAATCGAACTTTTTGGCAATATGTCACAATGTAAGCGACGTCATGATGGATGTCAGTTGCCATCACCTCGTACAGCCTCCCATAGTAAACTGCTTTGTCGCGTCCCGTTTGCTGGTTTGCAGTTGCATCAAACAGGCAACATCACTGGTGGAAACATTACGTGTATGTTTTCCTAAGGATAAAATGCCTCATAGTCGACTCAAAACTTAACAGAGACATGGTAATGTTTGCAGTGTTTACATTCCCACAATGCAATCGTGGAATGTCGCATGACTAGTCAGCTTCAGATGAATGTACTGATCTAAACTTTCGTTGGTAGTAGAAATGAGACGGTCATTTTGCCGTGAATGGCTGAAGAGAATCACAGATGTAAAAAAATGATCTAGAGAAGATATTTAACCCGAACATAAACCTTCACCAAACTGTTCATCATTTGTTTTTCTAATAACATTTGTCTTAACGTAGGGGGCTGATATGTCAAAAGAACAACGCGTCAGTTAGCCCTGTGCGAGGATTCTTCATTTAGGTCACAGAAACCGTCTTTGTTTTCTGCTATAGATTAATCGAAATTAGGCTTAGAAATTATTAAATACACCATCTTGGAAAAGAAATACAGTTTGTTCTACCACCATGTATAGTGTAATAAAGCACACTTTCACCCTGAACTATTATAGTTAAAGCATGAGTGTTCAGGGTGAAAGTGTGCTTTATTATACTATACATGGTGGTAGAACGAACTGTATTTCTTAAATCCGCATCGTTGCGAGCTGTATCATATTGTGTGTTGATGTCAGATCCTGATGTATCAAGATTAAAATTACTACCACCGACGATGGAGTCTTCAACTCGTTTGTTGTTCATAAGCTTAAAATCGTATATTTTATCATCTATTCCTGCTTCATCAAACCCTCTAGTATCACCTAGATCTGATAAACCAACATTAATACATCTTTCTATTCGCATTCCTGGTCCTTGATTACATTAGTGTACATGAGGTTTTATGCTTAGGTAACCTTTATTTACAGTATTATTTCTTGTATCTAACATTGATACTCTTAATTCGGGAATATTACCATTTGTTAATTTTTTATACTGACGCGATGAAAATATTCAGTGCGACCCGCACTGTATTTTTCTGTTTTAACCCGGACAGCCCTCAACAACGTGGAAGGACGCTCACTTTGTATATTATCCGTTGTGCTAAGCTGGTCGAGATGAATGCATAGCTCGTGGTATGGAATTAAATTTAGAACCACTGATGCTCTGGCCAGGGGCTATTGCAAGCGATAACAGCCGTAGCGTCTCCACCAGTGGTTGACTTATTATCAGTCTGTTTTTTCCCTTTTTGTCTAACACCACTCTTCTGTTTGAGTCACTTATTTTAAGCTGAGCTCTTAAGGGTTTGAACATTTGTTTGTTAAGAGAACACACGCTGTAGTAATCATCTTCTATTGCGTTTTGCGAACCATTGATGTTCAACACATTATTATTTTTTTTATTTCCGATGTTTACCAATCGCCAGTAGTAGGTTATATCGCATAATGCTATTTCGAGTTGGCCAGACATGTTATCAATGGCCCGCATAAGTTGAATGGGCTCACCATTCGTTATATCCGGAAGCGTAATGTACATATTGTACTATAAATTATATATAATAACAATATGCATAAACCCAAAATATGTTACCCTAAAAACAACCACATAAACGCCTCCGACTTCACACACATGAAAATCATGGTTGACCTGCAGTATGGGGGAGACCCCATACCCTCCAGCCAGCTGTCTGCAGGACCACCCATTTCAGAGCCAGAATCATGGATGTGTTTGAACATTATGGGTTTTCTGTCACGAACGTGAAAACGGTACACATGTGGTTTAACAACCCGATGCAGTTCTGGCAGATTCAATTTTGCAGTGTGGTGCACAACAACTGGTTGTGGCTCAACTGAGTAAATCTGTGTTTACATTTCACGTGTACTACCGTATCAGACATATTCTCAAAGAAATAAGCGCACCAATACCTCAGGATAAGGCATGGAATGCAATAAACAATCCATACGATAGACGGGCATACGAACGAATTTGTAATGAATTTGGTGTTGATCCGTATACGGACAGGCGTTTGACGGGGCCGAATCATGAATTAGGAATTCACGATCAGTCTCTTGCGGAAGCCAGCTACAATGTGGTTAAAAAATGGGGTTACAAGTCGTATCATTACTTTAAAACAAACGAGTGGGATGACCATTACTTGGCTTTTGACAACAGCAAGGACTACCACGTTTGGAGGTTTAAACAGGGGCCAGTTGATGATTGACGAAAATTTATGCTGGATACATCGAAAGGATACACTCACGCAGGCGTTATCCGTTTAAACAATTCGATTAGAACGTACACGAGGGCTATTCTTGGCGCTCAATCACAGACGGGCACCGGCATCATAGGTAATGGAACTGCTTACGACGCTCAGAAACAGTTCGTGGCTATAACATCACTGGTAGATCTACCTAGTTCTTTAAAATGATATCAAGACACGTTACAATATGCAAGGTCAAAAGTCGACTATGTGTTCGGTGTGGGTTTGTGCATGCCTCCGAGCGACATGTGTCTGAGAATCAATAAAATAACAGGCTACAAAAATGAAATAATCATCGCCACAGTCAACCAAAAATTAGGTGTTAATGCTGATATAAACGCCTCCCACATACCCCCACACCCCCATACTGGTGAAACTGGTATAGTGCCACCACCACCAGATCCAAGGGTTAAACCAACATATGGGGATATGGGGGGAGGGGGGGCCTGCCCCCACCCACTGTGCAGGCAGTCAACCAGCAACATATCGATCATAAAACAGCTGTGGCCATCGGAGGTGTCGCGGTCGGCCTGGGCCTTATTTGGTTAGTTGGTGACTAAGCCGGGACCCTTCTAGCTGCATTACGTACACCAGCTCAGCCACAGTGACGATGAATGCCCACAGATTTTGACCAAGCCATGCGGCAGTTTTACCCAGTGTGCTGAGCAGCCAGGATACGATACTTCCTAAGATACCGGAAAGGGCTTGCACGGCCTTACCAGCGAGTTTAGCAAGGGGTGCGCGGTAGCCCCACTTGGTGAGCCCTTCGTCAGTGATACGACCAGAGTTGATATGATGAAGCCCATTGTCGTCAATGCTGGCAATGGTGATGCCTTGCTCTCGGAACAATATTCGTATCCTGTTGGCTAAAGTTGTGTCCTCATTTAATAATCTATCGATTGTTTCCTGAATGTGGCTGATCTGAGTTCGAAGCTGTTCACGATTCGAGGAAGCGGATTCCAGTCGTGCACGTCTCTCATCTTCTAAATTACTAATTTGTATAATATGTTCGTATGGAAATAGGTTTTGTATTCCGCTTGACTTTGAGTTGCTAAGTGGGCACACACCGTTTTACCAAGCCGCATTGGCTAGAATACGAACTCACATTCAATGATTACAGCAATATAAAGGGAGTGCCTAATCAGTTATTTAGCCACGGAAAGAGAGTGTACCAGCAGTGGAATGAAATAAGGAAGCTACTGGCAATCAGACGAAACTCAATTGTCGACAACATAGTCAATGAACTGGATCTATACACCGTGAATATCGCTGAGTACTTAAAGGGGCACTGATGCGGAGCAGTTTCTGTGGACTGGTTTAGACTTTTGTTATTGTTTTTCTCCCATGGATACCCGGATGATATCCCAGAATTCGTGACTGGTTCGTAACCTCTGCTGCGCAGTCCGTATGCGCAGTTAAGAGTTTAATTATATAGACAGATCAGCCAAAGTGAAGTCATTTTTACTTCATTACAAATGTATCATGAAAACAAATGAAACACTTTGAAGGTTAATCATCTGCCAGTGGTAGAAATGGTAAAAAAACAAGATGGAAAAATAACGAAGCCAGTGTACGTCTCATAACCCTAATTAGTTTATTGTCATATTTGTATGATTTAGTGACTGTAACATTTAAACATTGTATAGACTGCCAATAGAGATACTATTTCACACACATACGCTATCTAGTGTGTGTTTTCTCTCATGTAGATTCTGCTGAATGCTATACTATGATAAGGGTCTCGGGTCCAAATGAGCGTACCAGTGAAATCCCTTATCTAACTGCTTGGGGGAATTAACTCAGCAAAGAGTCCGAAGTCACAAGAAGCTAATTACAATTTTATTAACAAGAAATAGAATAACAAGGGTGGCCACAGAGAGTTGGTACAGCCCTCTGGGCTGAGGGCTTGAGTTGGTCTGAGTTGAAAGTCTAAACCCTTCTGATGGACAAATGAGGTTGGAAACTATTTAACTAAACTTGAAACAATAAAAAGATTGTGGCTCATTTAAAGATACAAAATAATAGCCAATGAAGTACTGAATATACAGAGCGGGGTGTGACCTATTGGAATAACCAGGCAGAGGGGAGTGGTCTTAATCCTATTAATCCTGTCTTAAGTGGCTTTAATCCTGCTGGCAGATTTACTGTATGCTTGAGCTAGTTCTATCCAAGCCTGTTTTGATGTGTCAATTATAATAGCTTGGATATTACAATAGATGTGCTTCACTAGGCCATGGCTTAATGACCCTAATTAAAAATGTATTCACACTGTTGTACTAAATGATATGTTTTCTTCAAAGAAGCTCATTAAACTGTTTAGATTCAGCTTTTGTCTTAATGAATGGTTTGTCTAACCGTGGCATTTTGAATATCTCAGGCTAAGATTTATGTGCAAACATCTTTAAACAATGCACTTGTAATCTTATACCCTTGTGGAGTTGTAGATCTAGGAAATTAGTTCTTGCTTTAAGCTGGTGTCTTCCTGTAAGCTACTACTGATCATGATGAAATTAATATTCTATGTGTATATTTTCTTAATATCTGAATCCTAATGTATAATGCTTGTAGTGGTAATAAATGGATTTTTGCAAATAATGAATGTAAAACAGACTAATTTTATAGCAACAATGTCAGGCTACAACCTTGTTGAGGAATGTGTCCATCAATATCCACATTAAAGAAAGATATTCCATTCATCTGCAGTTCTTAAATAATCCTGCTGTGTCGTGTGTCTTACAACAGTCAAATTTGCGAAAATATAGCACGTCGTTTCAGGTCTCTCACATTGGTGAAAACCTGATAAACCTCTCATTGGTCACCCAAGATAGCACACCTGGCAACTAATTGTTTGATGTCCACCATTCTAAGTAATTTAGTTAACCAATAATGAGCATTCAATCAATAAACGTAATGATGGTTAATTCTTTGAAGGGAGGATGTTGTTTTAACACTCGCACAGTCAGGAAGATTAGTACATCTACACACACTGCCTTTTGACAAATCCTCTGTAGGAGATAAAACTAATTAATCAATCAGTGTGTTATCGGTTAGTCCTTTGATCGATGTTTGTTTTTGTAACTCAGCTGATAAACCCTCTTGCATCCCTTACATGCACATATTACATAACATACAATACATTTGCCATTACAGACCTTAATTTATAATGTTGAGTTTTTACTCCAGACAGGAGAAATGCCAAATGGAAACCTTTGTTGAGTGACCTGAGTAGTGTTACCACTAATTATACCTGTTATAAATTCAATAACTGACCATCAAAAGAATGATGACAAATAACACGTGTAGGGTTACACCATCAAACGCGACTTAAGCAAGGAAAATGTAATCTCAGTGTCGTATGCAGCCTGAAAACACTTACGGGCCGAAACTGTTTTGAGGATACCAACAGAACTTCGTTACATAAGGAATACATACAGGCATTTGTCTACCAATGGCAAAGTCATTGATTTTAGTTTACGAATTCAAATAACTCAACTGTGTTTTTATTATCATATATAATAAACTCGGGTAGCTACCATAGCTACCAAAATTTACGTATGATATTTGCTATCACATCTGGGCCAACACTCAAAACTATCTAGATATAAAGCTTTTCAATCTTTCGGACTGAAACAAATGGCTTGCTACATGTCTGCATCCATCATATTTTCACATAACATGATTAAATATCGAGGTGAAAAACTCAGAAGTAGGATCAAATTGGATCAGTCACTATACCATCCGAGCATCTGAAAAAAAACCTACACTGCTGGGATATTTTGTTATGATCAGACAAGAAATACCATGGATATTTTTAGATAATGGCATATGATGGGCATCTGGCCTCCTGACTGTTTAGGTGAAGAAATTCTCCTAATGTGGACCGGAGTCCAGTCCCTTTGTCCGTCACAGTCTGGGGAGTGGGCGCTGAACAATTTGCAGTTTGGTTTCGTAATTAGACTGTTGGCGATAAACATTGTTCGCTTCGCATAAGTGCCCATTTCACAACAAAGTACATGTTATGGCTGGATATGAGATCGACGGATTATAACAATCTACACGGTAGTGGGCGCTGTATTGAAAATGAAAGCGAGGGGATAACCATTCAAATAACGAAGAAGGCTCAATCACCTGGGAAATTATATTTATATGTAATTATTAATGCGCAACTTAATATAGACAATGGGAGATTTGTGCAAGCCATCTACTAGTAGGGGTTCCCCCACACCCCCGATAACTATAGGGGTTTGAGGTCTACTGAGGGGTATGGGGGTCTCCCCCATAGTCCACACTGCACTATAATACGTGGACAGACGGGTTGTGGTAAGACAGTTTTCATGCTGGATTTTTTGGAGGGATATTATAAGGAAGTATTTGAAAAAATCTTTATCTTGTGTCCTACTATAAACACGAAGAAGACTTACAAGGAAAGAGTTTGGGTGATGACAGACCTGGATGTACACAGAGTTGACCCGGGGACACGTGTACAAGGGTATTTAACATTGTTTCACAACCAATTTAAAGGAAAGCCGACGTTGTTCATCCTGGATGATTGCAGCGCTAATAGAGAGATAACAAAAAAGAGAGACATGTCGTATTTAGCCTTCTCTGGCCGGCGCGCAAATCACAGCTTATGGGGTGACTCTGAAATTCAACTCGGTGTTGAAAGATTTGAGAGAGCAGACGCATTGGGTGGCATTATTTTGCTGCAAGGACAGGGATTCGTTCGAGGAGTGATTGAGAGAGAACAAAGTCATAAGTAAATCGGAGCGGGAAAGAGATGTGAAGAAACATCTCACTGAAACTAAACACGCTACGCTCGTGTTGAAAACCGACCAATCAGTTGATTACCACGTATTGGGGGCACCCCCACACCCCCGTTAGCCTTAGGTCTTAGTAAATTTTACTAATGACCTGCGGTCATCTTAGTAATGACCTAGTAATTTTTAGTAAATTTTAGTAGTGTTTTAGTAATGACCTAGTAAATTTTAGTAATAGTTTACTAAATGTTAGTAAAGTGCCTGTTTTTGAAGTTCTAGTCGTGTGTAATCTAACCTTTATCTCTATGTATTTAGCGTATGTTGGATATTATTTTTTAAAAATAAAAACTAGAGTACTATGTTATAAAATGGAGCGCGATGAATTACTAGAGCAGTTGTTGGCTCCAGAGGAACAAAAGGACAACAAGCAGCATGATAGACTGATAACGCTAATCGTGGGTGGTAAGGGAAAGCAATATTTAGGCAACAACATCACTGCTGATAAAATTCAGAAAATGTCGGACGAGGAAATCAATAAATTATGTGCTAGGTACGAGGCACAACTTGGGGCCGAGATGACAAAAGTCATAGGTTCTACTATTACCTAGATTTACACCGGCATAGCGTCGCACTTTTTACCGATCCCACCGGAACGTCGTCTCTATTTGTGGCTATATAAGTTGTGCTTTGTACCACAAATATGGCATGTATCCGATGACGTAGGCTAGCCGTAGGTGGTGTAGTAGCCACTGCTGCTCTTTCATTATATGTCGTCCTGACTGACAGCAAGTCACCTCAAACACAGACAGTTGCGGATCCTGGGGGTATGGGGGGAACCCCTATCGACCCTCATATTATGTTATAATTAAAATCATATCTCTATTATTATATATTATGTCTGAGGGAAAAACATTCGTTAACGATGCATACCATGCATTGGTGGTTTCCGGGTTAGCAGTAGGGTATGCTCGGTTGACTAAAATGATTATAAAACAACCGACTATAAAACTCGACTTTGACATGCGAGATATGTTTATGCTTACTATGAACATTGGTATGGCGATGGCCACCAAGGATGTTCTGGTAAAGCAAGGTATTATACCTGAAAATATTTTAAAGTAATGTATATAACATGGCTACGGTAGCAATGATGGTTGGTGGGGCTCTTGTGAATGCCCTAGCATTTTCCGGGAGTAATTTTCTATTTTCTACTCTTTTATGTATTGAAAGAGTCAAACGTGGCTGAGGTAAAAGCTGAGTGAAAACAATACAATATAGCTGTAGAAAAACTACAGGCCGCACAGGCTGAATGCTAGACTAGAGACTAGATTTGCTAAGAACATGGCGCGGATAAAAAGTTTCAGCTTATTTACGAGAAAAAAATAGGACTACATCAAAGAAGTGTAATTCCTCATGTACGAATTCTCTACGTGGCCCATTTACAATGAAGTACAGGTTGGGCTCCCTGGCTTTGATATCCACTGGATCAATATTATACATTTTCATAGACCAGACAGGATCTGTCGCACGTTCATGGGTGTCTCCCTCGTATTCACCTGGTTGATATAAATATCTAACAATCGCGCGACCTAGAATTATTTTTTATTTCCCCCTACAGGGTGCTCCAGCCAGAGATACAACAGATTTCATACGGATTGCATTGATGGGGATACCCCCATACCCCCAGTGCGGCCACCCACATGTAGTCTAGTTGTTTCACGATTCATTGAGTTAATCACCCGAGGAAGGCATACTACCCATTCAGTATTTGGTGGGGGGACTTGATGTGCAAACAAACGTTCGGCTAAGGAGCGATTGAATCTCTTGACTATAGATTGACTTCTGTGTTCACCAGCGGAACCATGTCTTATCTCAACATTGTGTTTGACTAGCAGTTGAGACATAAATTCTCTACCCGGGTCGACTTGCAACTCGGAAGGCCACATCAGCGGACTGCGTTTGTATGTGTGCTCGAAACCATGTGCTACTTATGTCGCGTCCTTCACTGTCAAGGGTTCGGCTTCCTTGTAGTGACTGGCTGCTTTGATGACTGTCAGGGGTACTTGTAGGTTTTACCTCTGATGGTGTCATGTGGAAGAAATAACAGGTCGACCTGGTGAAGCTGATTAGGGGTATGAAAACCGAATTTTCTCCTGGGTATATATCTCGGTGGTGCTAAGTATACTTGCCATATAGCTTGTTTTTGTAACCCGGCTTAGGCCTTTTCTTCTGAAACATGTGCGGCTTTAGCTAATTTATTAATAGTGTCTGTCCCTTTCCAATATCCGTGGGGCCTGTAGTACCAGGTCATCATCAAATATAGTACTTCCATTGTACGCAGGGCTTGCTACCAGTTTCCTGAGCTTGTCTTCCTCATTCAACATGACTAGCTTCACATTGACATGTTTTCGTAAATTCTCCATCGTTTTACCAAATACGGAGTTGTTCATGAGTTTGTACATGTTTTTCTCGAAGTCGTTGGTGGCCAGCTTTTGCATGTCTGTGTTCATCCTGATGTATGGTTCCATCCATGGGCTTTGATTGAACTTCAGTATTCTATGGACTTTAGTTAGCTTCATACCCAGTGATAAATACAACTGTAGGTTACGGTAGTGAACGATATACTTTGTTTTGTTCATCAAATTCGGTACCAATTTTTCAACATTTGCAAGCAGTCCATTCATCAGGTTATGTTGGTACTCAGACATCCAGTTGCGATTAACCCTCAACCGTTCGGGTGCCAGGGGATAGCTGTTATGGGACTGATGTAATTCAGCTGGGTACTCTAAGTCCACTTCAAGTATACAACCCTCATTAGAATCCAGTGGTATACTCATGACATCCACCTGTTGGTCAGACACCCATTTGAATCCCCCTGTTGGTAGATAGTGACTCATGTTCCAACCGTACAGGTTATCATCATCGATATAAAGTAAGTGGTTTGTGGGTTTATTAGGTTATAGCCTTCCACATACTTCTTGTTAGCTTTAGCATAATGTTTTGATACCATGGAAATACCACCGCGTAACCCTTTCTCAACAAACAGATGCATATCGTAATCAGTGAATAATTCTAACTCCACACCTGTTTTCTTCAATAGGGCATCCCAGGACAGCCCAGGACTCGAATAATACCATGGCGGGTCCGACCCATATTGCTTCGAACACGTTTTTTTGAATATCTCAATCACATCTGCCAGCAACAACACGTCCGCTTTCAAATATAAATCTTGATAATCACCTAGATTCTTTCAGCCTATTTGTTCCCATACATTTTTAGTGTGGTCCTAATCGTCTTGAGAGACAGATGCGTCTGACAGCTTGCTGTAGAAACGGTCAATGGGGGGTAACTCTGTCTCATTAAACGTAGATCAGTCGTCCATATATTCATACAGGTAAATACCCTTACATAGCAGCAAAGCTCTAGTTTTCTCTTCTGTGTATTGATTAGTTATAGCCAAGTCGTCTGGGTTATTAGCCTTTACCAGGCTGACAAGAGACGACAACAGAAACTGAACACTATCTATCAATCTCAACCCATTTAGCGAAAAGGATATATATCTCTCCATATTGTTTGGGGTGCAGGGTATGTTGCCTTTTACCTTTGAAATAGCCTGCATAATCAAGTGTGAATCATACCCTTGTAAATTGTGAAACACCACCTGAATATGAATAAGATTGGGGTTAGTCAAGTCAAAGTCAAGTCAAAGGTATTTATTGTTCTTAAGGCCTCCAGCCCATGTACAAGTAACACAGGTATATTATAGAAACACAGAAATTATAGTTCAGATAAGATATTGCTTCTAAGGATAACAGCATGTTTTACATAGAGGGCAGGATTATGTATTACATTTTCATTTTTGGAGCACAGAATGGAAACAAAGGCAGTTGAGGGATATTTTGATAGGTAGTTATCAGGTATATATTTTTTCCTTAAATCGACATAATATGGGCATACAAAAACAATGTGAATTTCATCTTCTGTGGCCGAGCTACATACTGGACATATCCTTAACTGTCTCTCTATTGAAAGTCGTCTGCCCTTGTTTACTGATAAGTCTAATAAACCCAATCGAAAATTGACAAATAAGCATCTGGTATTTCTAGATGTCAATACAGATAGATACATTTCAGGGTGAATTAAGCTCTTACGTGATCTGTACAGCTAATATCTTGAACTATTGTTTAAATAGGAATGCCATTCTTGGTGATACATGCTAACAGATTGTTCTCAAAATTGCTTCAGAAATTGATTAATATTACCAACTGTTTGATTTAGACACACAAATCCAAACCCATGAGAAAACAAAAGGTTTCTAATATGGGACGTCCATGTTGTCTTACCCCTATCATCTAAAAATGCAAGCATGTTATAAGCTAGTTTTGGGATTCTTTGTTCGTGCATTCCAAGGATCTTTAGCCAATATTTTAGGCATCTGATTTGTGAATTTATATATATCGGACACCTACCGCATTCTCCATAGACCATACAAGTTGGCATTGCTCGCACTACATTTAAAAATCATTTACACACTAAAAGGTGTAATTTCTGAAAAGATTCATAGCGTTGGAATCCCCAAATTTCAGAGCCATAGAGCATAATCGGTTGGATTTGTGCATCAAACAATTTAAAGAATATTTTCGGGGTTAAAATTCCAAAGTTCCGGGAAACTGACATAACATTAATAAGAGCCTTCTTAGCACAAGATTTTAGATCTATAACACTTTTTGTAAACTTCATGGTATGGGAAAGCACAATTCCAAGATAGGTATGTTGATTAACAATAGACACATTTTTGCCATTCAAAAGCTATTTTTCTTTACAGGCAACAGGCCCACCTCTTCTAAAGATAACTATGTTTGTTTCGTCAAAATTAACAAATTATTTCCATTCATTTGTATAATGTTCGAGGATATTCAGTTGGTTTTGTAGGCCACCAATAGTATCTGACACTAAAATTACATCATCGGCAAAAAGGAAGATAAAGATTTCAATCATATCTGGGAACGTTTGCACCCCATGTTAACCTGAATTAGAAATATCATAATACAGTTTGCTTATGAAGAAAGAAAACAATATAGGGCTTAAAATACACCCTTGTCAAACTCCCATGGGACAGTCGAAAAAATCGGTGACATCATCACCACAACGAACACATGATTTCATTTCAGATACATAGATTTTAAAACAGAATACAGTTTCACTTGCAACCAGACTTTCGTAAGCAGTGCCATAATTTCCAGCGATCCACAGAGTCAAAAGCTTTCTTAAAGTCAAGAAATGCAACATAAAGTTTATGTTTATTATGCAACAGACACTTTTGTATTATCGCATATAGTTTAAAGATATGGTCAGTATCTGAATAATCTTTTCTAAAAGCCGCCTCGCATTCAGAAAGTAAATTTCTTAGGTTTGACCAGTTTGTGATTCTAGTGTTTAAAACAGTTGTAAATATTTTCCCAATTGTGCTCATTAGAGATATGCCTCTATATTTATCTGGAATGTCTTGAGCCCCCTTTTTATGTATAGGGACAATAACTGAGCGAGACCACTTTCGAATACAGCATTAAAACAGTTATGGAAAATGGGCATCAATTCGGCTTGAGAGCATTTAACCATTTCGATTATAATATTGTCGGGACCAGCTGCCTTTCCGCTCCTTAAACTATTGATAGCTTTCTTGATCTCATCTACTGAAATTTGTGTATCCAAAATGATTTGATCAGCAGTGTCATAATCATTCGAAAGAAATAATATCATCATCACAGGAATGACTATCACTTTGGAAAACAGAATCATTAAAAAAAACTGTCTTGAAATGTGTTATCCATTCACTTTTTGAAATGTTACTCTCGGAATTTTTATCTATTTCTGAATGAACGAATTCGTTTCCAGAACATAGTAGGATTGTGGATAGAATCATTCAATCTGTTCAATCGATGATTATGTAGGTTACATTTGAATTTTCTGGATGAAGCTAAGCATTTGTTTCTCATTTTAGAAAAGAATTTTCTGTTGCTTTCCGAGGGTCTACACCGAAAACTTCTAAGTGCTTTGCACGCATCTCGTCGTGCAGTTTACTTAAAAGGCTTCGTCTTTTTCTTCATACAACCTGCTGAATCTAGTAAGACATGAACAAACGCATCTAAGGCTCGATTTAGATCGAATTCAAGTTGTGATGGGAGACAGTCATTATAAAATGAAATCTTGCTTTTCAAATTATCTAAAAATATTTCGCAGAAGGCATCGTTCCAAACAATCTTTTCTTTATAATCATCAGTATTCTTTTTATCACATGAGTTGTCCATAATCAGAAATTGGCAAGTCAATTCTAATGGTAAATGATCAGAGTCTACTCTGTCTCCAACATTTAATGACTTAAGAAATTGGAAGGAGTCCAGTGAACCAGTAAAATAGTCATTGACACTTGATCCCTGTTGCCCATGAAACATATATTCGCCTTGTGAGTCTCCATACACCCTACCGTTCACTATGAACAGGTTGAAGGAATAGCATAAATCTAGTAGCAGATTACCAGAATTATTAATAACACTGTCATGAGAATTACAATCATCAATAGGATAGTTGTCATCATCAGCACTCACTTAGAATATATGATTCATATTATCATCAAGACTCAAGGATACATTGTTTTGATTTCCTGTACAGGCATTGAGATCACCACTGATAACAGTGTTTCATTCAGCAAAGTCATGGAGGCTCGCTAGGAGATATTGCTCCAGATGTTCAATATTACATTTGTGATTCGTATGTTTATAGTACGTTGAACCAATAGGGGAGATATAAGTACAAATCAATTCCTTTGAGAATTTGATATAAAGAAAATTATCAATATTAGATGTTAGCTGTCTATACATGCCTCCAAGAGAATAGTGGATACAAACGCACACACCACCTGAGAGTCTACCGTGATCTGACAATTTGACAGCAGAACTATAAAACATGTCATAGACATCCAAGCAACTGTAGGAGATGTTGGTTACATATGTCTCAATCAAACATATAATGTGAAATTTGCCAATATAATCAATAAAACTGATATCATCAATCTTTCAAATCAACCCATTTATGTTCCAGCACAAAAAGTTGGCTTTCTCACTGTCACTTGCAACTCAAGTAAGCGAGTGACAATTATCACCGGTGTCATTACTAAAAGTACCCTGTGGTGTAATGTCCGGGCCTTGGCCGCCATCCTATGCAGATACAGTTTTTGCAAGTGGTTGACGGTTGTCACGATCAGTACGTGGCTGGCGTCTGTGTCCTGTAGTCCTCATATGGAGACGATGCTGAGTGTGCGCACACGTTCATTTGGTACCACTATAAGCTCACAGTTCTTAAAGTAACCGAACTGACCAGTTTCTTTCAGATCGTGAAGTTTTTGATGTTGGCGTGTGGTCAGATCGCTGGAGATACCGGATCCATTTTTCCATTTTCCTTAGCACAGCCCTAGCTTTCAGTGCCCTAACTTTGTCGTCTGACATTAGTATCTTCACAATTATTTGTTGAATCGGCACGCTTACGCCCAAGGCAATAGGCTCTGATAAGATAACTTGGCTGCCATGTTTTTGACGTCAAAATTTTTGTGAATAGGTTGAGAATGGTTTCCTTGCACGCTATTGATTTGTCACCTTCGGCTTCAGGGACACCATGTATGATGACTTGTCAATGGCTAAACGATTCCAACTTATCCGTAGCTTCAAGTTACACTTATTGTGAGCCGCACCTCTGTATTTTCATGTCATGTGGACCTGTGAAGGTCCCGGGGACGAATAGGCCTTCAGCAACCCATGCTTGCCATAAAAGGCGACTATGCTTGTCGTAAGAGGCGACTAACGGGATCGGGTGGTCAGGCTCGCTGACTTGGTTGACACATGTCATCGGTTCCCAATTGCGCAGATCGATGCTCATGTTGTTGATCACTGGATTGTCTGGTCCAGACTCGATTATTTACAGACCACCGCCATATAGCTGGAATATTGCTGAGTGCGGCGTAAAACTAAACTCACTCACTCACTCACTCACTCACTCACTCACTCACTCACTCACTCATTCATGTGACAGTGGTCTTTCACTGAATCACCATTCAGAGGTTTACAGCATACATGACAATGTGTGCTTTTGATGTGTGCCACACGATCTGCTTGGGTCATACGCATTGATGTTATGTTATACAATTTTCTCTTGATCTCTCTCTCTCCTCGTGTTGTAAACACAGAAGAAATTTCTCAGCTGTGTCTGGGCCTCTGTAAATAACGGGAGGGTTAGTTTGGCCATCACAACGGACGACCACATATCCAAACCCACACGCCTTGTGATACTGATTTTTCTGAGTGTAACTTTGATTAAGAGATGGAGTCACCGTATCAATTGGTTTAATGATAGCTTCGAAGTCGGCGTGGATAATGTATGGTACTGGCATCTGATTTTTGTGGTTGATAAACTTCAAGATAGTGTTAAAGGCCCTCCTAAGTAACTGAAGGAATTACGGCGAATTTGAAGGAATTGCATCTCAAATGTAAACAAACGCAGCCCATTCGTGAAACAGTTGCAGCGATATTGGTAGTTTAGCGGTAATAACAGAAACACAACGCCCCTATCGGAAACAATGTTGGTAATACTTGAAATGAGATCAGTCATCTGCGGAGATTTCTCGGCTCAGTTCCGGGATTTGTTGGTCGCGTACTGAAACTCACACATTAAAACATGGCGTCACTGGAAGGAGCACCCGTCATGGTGAGTTTTGTTTTTAGTTTCTACCGTTTTCATTTTCATAATTATCCATCTTTGACCAATCGTGTTGAATGCATTTAGGTATGAAATGTTATCAGAGCTATAAATTATTTTTTTAGGAAAAGATCGTCACTGCAAAAGAGGGTCATAAGTCATGCCCCCGGATGCTTCTGATGTTCAGACGTAAACAACCTTCGGGGGCATGTTATTACTGCTAAACTACCAATATCGCTGCAAATGTTTCATGAGTTCGCTGCGTTTGTTTACATTTGAGATGCAATTCCTTTCATTACTTGGGGCCTGATGTTATTTTCTCTTTTCTTGCTGTCTCCCCTACACCTCGACAATCATCCCTGTGTGAATCAAGCAGATTTGCCCTAGAAAAGCTGTGAAGGCACCTTCCGCAAAAGTGTTTCTTCCCCCTGTGTTTTCACTGACTGCACACCAAATGACTGAAATGTTGTATAGTTGTATAATGATATTTTTCACCCTCCTGCACTAGAAATAGATTAATTGTTTGATGACCCTCCTGATTTAATAAATGACCTATCCTATGTATTATTAAGGCGTTACCCTCATGCCCATATATATTTACAGCTAAGTCTGGGTTCTGATTTTCTACTTTTGGCCACTGAGAGATAGGGGTTGATTCATCTATACCAGCCCAAATAATACCATCATCTACCGGATAACTGGAAAGTTTGTTGGGGTGGTTTTTAGTTGGAAACTTAGCAACTCTTACTGATACCCTCGCACAATCATCACCATGATTTTACAACGTTAACTATAGAGTGTATAGCAGTGAAATATTTAGGGGTGGGTAAATATGATCCACCTCTCATTGGTTTATAGTTTGTTATATCCAGGTAGATCATATTTATCATCTCAACAACCCAGCTAGACCCCATATTAGTGAAACGTTCCAGTGATTCTCGAATTTTTTCGAATGACCTGTCAGTTGAAGAGTTGAAAGTATCTGATTGCGTTGTAACTTCATGATTACCTCCTAAGTAAACAATAGTGTATTTAGTAACACCATCCGCCTGTTGTTTCACTAGTGTCGGCTTTAATGTGAGTTGAAATTTAATACCTCCTAAATCATTCAGTTCTTCATTCACTTTATCAAACACCAGTTGTTTTATATCTTGAAACTCTATATTTCTTTGAACTTAAATATCAATATATACATAAATATCAAATTTTTTCCTTCATCACGCTCAGTGGGTGTGAATTGTAATTCTATAGGAACTTGTTCCTTTAGTAATTCAATAAGCTCAGCCTTCCTCATACGTGAATAGCCTTTCATACCATGGTCACACGCTTACCTTTTCAAATTTTTCGTAAATGGAGGTTTTTGATATTTTATCCCTAATAAAGTTAAAGACTTTTCATACGAGAATACCCACAAATACCACACCCACGGGCCAGCCGTTTTCAACTCACTCACTGTAGTCATGATACAGGGTTCATACCCTATGTGAACCATTTCTCTAATTCGTTGTCACTTTATCGATCGCGTGCGCACTGTGTGACCCAGCTCTCAGCCAGACAGTATCGATCGATTTCACATTTAGACGTTTGTTTAGTCTAGTGAATAGGCGGCCAGTCCACAGCGCGGACAGCTGTCTACTATGGGCTTGTGTGAATGGAGACGGGTTGTGTCATTTTGGTTTGGTGTTTTTGAAAGGGGGTCTAGATCTATGTTATTGATAAGTACAAGGCTTATATTTGACCTGGCCCCAAACCACCATTAATAACACTACTCATGGAATAAAGCCCTCTGTCAGTTATACCCAGTTGGGTTGTCAGTCCAGATTTGAAGAGGTTGTTATTCGACGATGTCGAATTGCCCATACGCGATGTACTCACAAATACTTGTTAAAAGGTGAGGATCCTCCGTTTTGTATCCTTTGTGATGAGAGAATCATGGTTAAGCATGTCCTGCTTGACTTTGTTGATTTTGCCATCACAAGGGATAAATATTTCAATGTGAAAACTGTAAAGGATCTTTTTTATAATGTTAATCATCATTTAATAATTGAATTGTTAAAGGAAATAGAATTGCTACTTAAATTTTGAATATGTTTTGAATATGTTTTGTACATAGATAATATACCTTTTAAGCATGGTATAGTAAATTAACAACTGTGATCGTTAGTGGCTGTGCCCTCGAGGGGGTTTGAAGTAGCATAAAAGAGTACCCTCTCAAGACGGTACGTAAGCCCCAAAAACTTTCAAAGTCAATTTTGCTGAACCATACTTGTTTATGTTTGTTTTTTCAAATTCTGTCTAAATCTTCCTATCATCGACAGTGTCTGAAGCAATGGTTTAAATCCAGCCAGGGTCCATGGACCCTCGCATGGTGATCTACCTTCAGCTGCTGGTGATGCATATAGCCCGTGTTTTATCTTGTCTTGTCCAAATAGTTCTATCAGTTTTACTGTTCCACACTAGTTTTATCCGTAACTGTAATATGATATTCTAGTTGTTTTACTGTCCGATGTGACGTTAAAAATTAACTCACTCACTCGTCATGTAACTTTCCAAAGAGGCTTATAACTCGTGATACTTAAGTATATACAGTCAAATGTTTGATGGAGATGTTGTAATGAAGGAACATATCGTATTCTTGTTTGTCATTCTTACATGTATTATCATTTCAGACACGAATACATCGGAGCTTCGACTGCTGTTTGGTATGGGTGACTCGTCATTTGGTATACTTAACCTTCACAGTATGGCACTAGCTTTTGTGGCTCTTGAAAGATACTTTGGAACACTTGATCATCTAGTCTACAATCAGAAAGATCAGTTTGTATATTTCACCACACAGTCCCCAGCCACAATTGGGAGAGTAAAAATGAATGGACTGGACCAGGAATTGATCTTCCAATTCCACCAAGGTTTGTCAACAATCTCTTCATGAAATGTATCCGTTTCTTTCTTTTGTTGCTGTCTAGATGTTAACTATTTTTTACTAGTTCTAATTATAGTTTTCAAAAGGTATTCATTTCATTGCAAAGAAACTACGAATAATCATAAAAGTATTGATCTGTTGTCATTTACTTTTTTTGTTCAAATTGTTGTCCCCAAAAGAAATCCTTCAGTGAAATACAAAATAATCAGATTAATACAGTACTTAATTTCATAAGTTTTCAGGCGTACCCATAAACATTAATTTTAAAAATGAATAATTAAGAATTGAATGACAGTTTGTGTGTTTGCAGTGAAACATGATATATGTCAAAACGTTGTTCAAACTGTCGTGTGAACAAAGCGTTGACATCATTCATTTTTGGATGCAAACACACAAACTGACATTCATTTCTTATAATTTCATGCTTTGAACTTTATGCGCATTTTGTCTACCCCCTTCTATATGCTCATTGTTTACAATGATGAATTTCAATACATGTAGAGTGTTGTAATGCCATTCTGTTCAAGATCGTATTGCAGTGATTTTTCTATCCTTGGTGAGGTTCTGACACATGCATCCCGACCCATGAAGAAATAGTTCCTAAAGTTTGGTGTAAAAAAACCCCAATAAATTCGTCATAAGGGTTGAAACTGCTTTCATAAGTATAACACCAATAGATTTATCAAACAGAAACAAATATCAACAACAATTACAAACTCATTTTAACAAACTGTCATTGTACCTTTCACTATGATGGATTCATTTGACTGGTTGTTGTTCAGTTAACCAGTTTTAACAGTCCACATGTGTTTAAAACTGATGTGAATGAGCACCACTGATACACCCGAAACCCCTGTCTAAGCATAATGAATACCAGTTATGTTACCAATAACTTTGTTCTACATTTCATCCAGAGATTGTGATTACTGGTCTAGACATAGACAGTGCCTCTGACCTCTTGTTCTACACAACGTCTTCTGGGGTGCTTTCTACCCTTCACATCATGTCTGGTGCAGAACTAATCCTCCTAGCCAACCTTACCCAACCACGAGGACTTCGGGTGAACCAACAATTGTGAGTTTTTTTTGTTATCAACTTCAACTATTACATATCCACCGCTGAAAATTCAGCAGTGACTAAATTAGTTTGCACAAGAAAATTGCCACCTATGACATATGATTTTACATGGACATGTGATTTGATGTAACGTACTGTAATTACAATTCATGAGTAATACGCAGCACTCAGCAGTGGGCGAGCTGTCTAAGGTTCCAGACTACTAATCCATTGAGCTTGGAGGTGTCGGGATCAATCCCACCTGGGACCGGGTGTAAAAAAACCTTGAGTCAACTTTGTGTGCAGACTCTGTCAGTGTTGTCGCAACCCCTAGTGTGCAGTACACAACCCTGTGCACTCAAAAGAACAAACGAATCCTTTGGTAGATGACCAGATAGTGGCCACATGAAAACATGCAAACACCTACAACAACCCGCAGTAAACGTGGACAAAGTACTGTGACTTATTTGTCCCAGTCCACCCAGCTGTGCCCAGGTACCTCGTAAGGATGGGAAAGCCACATTAACTCAGTGCACCTGGTAGGCTGCAAGAGCTGTGTACTCAGGTAGATGAGATTGAAAATACTATGTGCCTTGTGATGGACATCCAATGATCGAGGGAAAAACAAAGCACCCTTGAGCAGTTGAACTAATCTGGATATCGGCACTATACAAATATCTCATTGTATCCTATCGTATCCCAGCTATAAGGTTGTGGTCTGTAAATAAACAGGTCTGGACCAGACAATCGATCAGTATCTATCTGCGCAATTGAAAACTGATGATGTGTCAAACCAAGCCAGCGATCCTGACCACCAGATCCAATTAGTCGCCATTTATGGGAAGCATGATTTGCCGAAGACGTATTCTACCCCGGATCTTCACGAGTCTAATTACAATTCATTGTTTCTATTAGGATTCATTAGAAGTTCATAACACTGTCTGAAGAGTTGAATATCAGTTCCCCCTTCATGTTCAGTTTGATATATCTGCCAATATTTGTTGAAACATATTGAACGGTTTTTGAGTTAACACCCAGACGAAGTGTCGACTATATTTCCCCGGCATGTAATAGGGGTTGATAGCAATGTGGTTGACGCTTTTTACTAGTCTGATGATCACATGCCATGTTCAGCCGCACATTCTAGCAGTATGTTTGTTCGAAGACCCATCTGCAACAATTCAATGGTTCACTCTTGCATCATGGCATTTTGACCATCTGCCATTATACTGTTTTGTCTCAACTTGCACAGCAGCGTTGCCTACCCATTGGTCAAAACCGGTCACGTGCCATAGGTATATTTTTCTATGTTAAGCTGGACCATGCGTGTCCCTAGCAACAATGTATCTCCTTTGTTTACATTGTTTCTTAACGAACACGCTGTTTTGTATTGCAACATTCCCACTGCAGTAAATACTCTCCAGAAAGAGTTGCAGTCTGTCCACAGAGTAGAAAAATCACTCACTGCGCGTCACTGGGGCCACAGTTTTGCTGAGGTGTCACTTCGGTGCAGCTCAATATTATGGCCGTCATTGACCACAAGAGTGTATACATTTTGTCTCTGCAGATTGGCAGTTCTGAGAAAGAACGTATGGGACTAGCCATCCAGGAAATACTAGCACAAATTCACCCTCTCTTCTCCCATCTTCTACTCTCCCTGTCTAGCTAGTGACCTAAAATGACTCACTTTCTCGCTCGGTCCCGCAGTCCACCATGACACTTCCAAGCGGCGATCATGACCGATGTGTTGACTTTCACCTGAGAGGGGTCAGCGACAAATGCTGTAATTTCTAGACCACAAATGCCACTTCTGTAACAGTGTACCATAAACAGTCTGGCCTACCTTAAGATTTTTTATTATTATATAGCACCACAAACTTTAAAGACACATCATAATACTATTTTATGTAATTGCAAGTGATTTTGTTCTTGAAACAATGCCCTATGACGCTGGCATAGCAACAAGGTTGTCAATCTCAGTGAGTGTGTATAAGTTCCACTGACTGATGTTTCATCTGTACCAGCCATGTCATATCAGAAACCCAACGATGTTGCAAGTTTCCAGTAGTAGTTCCCGGTGGATGCACAATTTTTCACAAGCACCAGTTTTAAAAGTTTTTTTCTCTTTTGACTAATATGCTCATATTTCTTTGTATTAAGAGGTGCTGAGGTGTTATATTTTGTGTATTTATATATTTTGTATTTTTAAATTTAGTAAGAATGACTTACATTGGTCGCATTGCGCGATGTTTTGTTATTCACAGTTTTGGTCAATTAAAATAATCTAAATATATTCTATATTTCAGTTTCAAACATAACCTTTTGGATCAAAGGAATTATAACTGTAAACTAATATACATACATATTTTTGTCATTCATTAATTTGCACCATTACAAGGAAATATTTATTTTTCAAAGTGGTAAGAATTCATTACACTGGATACGTCAGCCATTTTCGTGCCGATTCGGTGAGCATATTCTATTTATTAGAATTATTCCAAGGGTTAGGTTTAGGTTTAGGGTTAGGGTTTAGGGTTAGGGTAAGGGACCTAATCCAATATACATGTACTAGGTAAATGTATGAGTACCAATTGTTTTCCTTTTCCATTTTTAATACTTTAACTCACCCTCGTGCCGTCACCAAACATGCCCATGTCTCACACATTCCTTAGTGCGATCCACATTATCCTTATTCGGTTCCCTACAACACTTTTCTGTCACAAAAGCACACAATGATTTTTATACAAGCACGTCATTCATGTATGCACCATGAAATCAACGTTTGACGTCTGACGCCTGACGTCAACAACCGTTTTCAGTTCGAACCATATTGGCTCATTCAACACAGCATGGTATCTTGTAGATTACGGAATAGGACGATTGTGCCAAATGATATCGGGACCATTCGGCAAATGATATCGGGCACCAAGTCTGCCCGTAACCTTCGTAATTGTCCACAACCAGTTCGACTCTTTCCGTTCATTTCCGTGACGTCACATGGATGACTAGCTAAATTTGCACATTGTGCAACAATGTGGACGTAGCTCAGTCTGTTAACTGTCAGGCTAACAACCCGAATGTCGTGGGTTCGTGTCCGAAGGGTTTTCCGAGACAAACTGGTTGCCTGTCTCACTGACATGTGACCTACAGCTGCTAACGTCCTCACGAGAAATTGTGGTGCTGAATTCTAAAGGTGCTCCAACAGTTCCCACATTCCCAACAGTTGTATCCAAGTGTTTGCCAATTGTCAACATAGAATATTGTGATGGCCATCATGAAATTTGAGAAATTATTTTTTTCAAGTTAAATTGAAAAATTCATAAGATACAAAAGCTTGTAAATGATTAGTCATTGCGAGATATCTTTTTATGTATTTCCCTTTTGTAATTTTTATACTTATTGGCAGTGCAGAAATTATTACCATAATTATCATGTAATTAGTTTTGCGAGTCTATACTAATAATATTGGCAACCTCGTTTTCTCGTAATTCAGTGTTTTGAAATCTCTTTTTGGTAAGAAATCTGTCAAAGATTGTAGCATGTTGTTTCAAGTATTATAATGTATTGCCATTAGTAAAATATCATAAGCTATTGCCATCACATTACGCTATTGGTTTAGAACACAGTTGTACTTTGTAAGAGTCAGTGTCAACAACGTCACCTGTCAAAACGATCTTGTTTACATTTTCAAGCACTTTTGAATTGACCGCACTTTTTTTATATTTCCTTGTTCTAAGCATCCAGTTTCGAAAACTGACTATCAGATATGGATTAATCTTACCATGTCCTTCGACAAACTGTGACATAATCTCTGTGACACTTGTTAATTAGCCATTCTTTGGTGAATTTGTGATCTGGGCCGAGCTACGTGTTTCGGTGACGCCCGCCATTTTAACTTTGTGACAGCCAGCCTATGTCGCAATGGGGTTACTGCTACTTTTGACTCAGATTAGTGTTTTGCATTATAAGTTTACGTAATCTTGTGAATTACGAACAGATGAACCCAGAATTGTATTTGATGATATGTCAGGTCATGTTGCAAAGCCGATGTTAATTCTGACAACGGGAACTATGTGATTCCCACTGTTGTATTCATACGCGATGTTCAGCATTATTATTTATGAACATATTTTCTATAAATACGACTTCCAGTGCTACTGTCAAATTGTAGGAGCGACTGAGTCATGTTGTTAAACATTGTATGTGTCAGATAAGCCCCAATTGCCTCCTGACATCTGTAATCTTCCTCTTTGAATTGTCCATCATAGTTCCCAGTCGACGTTGCTCGCTGTTATTGCGTCCCCCTGAGCAGGCAGCAAGGACGTAGCAGGACGTAGAGAGACACAATTGTTGATCTTATGATATTGGAGGGCATTTAATGAATTAATTACGCATAATTAATTGGTTTTTAAAAATAGTCATTTTCATATCAGATTACCTTCTGAGGTAATGCGTCTTCCCTTTTATTGCAGTGTTTTCATGTTGTGAATAAGAATAAGGACGTAACGGGACGTAATATCTCGTGATTTGATTGGTCTAGAACTGACATGTGACCATTTTCTCGCACCTATAAATATGATGCGATCTAGTTTGGGTCATTCTGACTTTGGCAGTCTACAGGTCAGTCTCAAACTAAGGGCAGATAATTCAGCTCGAAAGTTCCCCTTGTCCTTACAATTATAATAGCTGATGCTATAAATAGACTGCACTTTTCGAACACAGACACAAATTATTATCTTAATAACCACCGAGTTATTCAGATTACCAAGTAATAAAGCCATCACTATATCTACATAACAGTGACTACCACTGAAGCCATAGGTCATACTTTTATTGCCCTAACACTGGTCCATGCACATAAACCTTAAGCTTGAGAGGGATCTACTTAGTGAAAAAGAGCGTTGTGCTGAAAAATATTTATACCCATGAATAAACAGCTATTTATTCATTGAAAAGAAGTGTTTGACTTTTCCTAAAAACAAGACTGACCAGGTTTATTGAAAGGTTGAGTCCCGTCCGCCACAATATCGACATGTCTCAGACTCAGGAAAGCTGTAGTTCGTTCTCGTGTGACATTAAACATGGACACATGGTAACTCATAATACACTATGGGCGTACAGTCTGCACCTGTAATTCACAACAATCATGGTCATCGTATCATTTCACTTAATGAAGGATGTGTGTGGTGTTGTGGGAGTGCGTACACAGTGTATGTGACATGAAAGTCGTAATCAAAAACATGCTTCAAATTATCTCGATACAGCAGGTACATATTTTCCCTTGAGCGTCAGGTTAATTGTTATTTGTTGTTCACGCTGCATTCGTCATAACTGAAATAGTTGAATATTTTACAATACCCATGTCTGAACTGCAGTTAAGCAGTTTACATCCTGAAAACCAATCCACGCAACTAGGTTACAGTGATCTCAAGTGATCTTACACATCTTGCAAGCCTTGATTTCTGAAGGTGAAATCTAACTTCAGTCTTCACATGTGTTACTCAGTTTTAACAAGTTGTAGCACGGGAGCTTTTCTGTGTGATTTCACTATCGACAAATGCACCATCATCAAATATATTTAGCGCCCTTTGCAAAGTGTAAGTATTTCTTATGTCACTGGACCAGTCTATAGTTTTAACAAACGAAAGATATTATGATCACATTTGCATTTGAAATGCATACGGCCCAGTGAAAAGAACATGAAATTTGGTGGACATAATTATGTCAAATAGAAATTAATTCAGTCAAATGGAATAGTCAAAAGACGAATCGTTCACACAAATTTTATGACCTTTTCGAAAGATCATATACCATAATTGACCTTCGAATTGATACAGTGACACCAATTAATTTAAGCTATAAAATGTGTGTTCACAGAACGAAGAGTTTTGTATAGATTTTACAATTTATTATTGGTAAGATGTCCTCCTCTCACACAATCGCATGTTGTTGAATTTCTGTTTGACTTATATTTGTTTTGTTTGTTTTATGTTTTTTTCTAGTGGCATATACTGGGTTGAGAATGACAGAATAATGTACTTGCGGTATGGATGTAAAATCGCTCACAGTTTATTGAATGACTCCTACGCTGTATGGAACCCTACCCTTTACAAGCAAGGTATGTTTCCATAAGGGATAATGAAGGTTTCATAATGACTTGCAAGCATTGTTTTATGTTCTAACATGTTGGCCGTATTAATTTCGTGTCTATATACTTCTGAAGTTCTCATGTTTCCGTGTTGTAGCCAACCACCTGGCTGTTAATTTACACCTCCCCAATATTGTACTCCTTCAAGGGCTGCATTTATGAACACCCGATTTACCTTTCATTATCGTAGGCACCTGTGGCGAGCCACCTCCTCGTGGTGGGTGCTGGGTAACGCCTTGAGTGAGTGAGTCAATATCTAACGTCACACAGTATTTCAGCCATATTGTGACGAGAGCATGTTTGGCATTAGAATGGAATACATATATTGTAGGAACACCTGTCGTCAAAGGACAGTAAAACAAGTAGAATATCATAATTACATTAAAACTGGTGTGGAAAAGTACAAGTAACACAGCACGATTTGGACAATACAATATAAAACACGGGCTAGACATTGCCAACAACTGAAGGTAGATCACCATATCAGGGTCCATAGGCACTTAAAGTACTTTTGCTACCTGCATAGACCCTAGCTGGATTTACACCATCCCTTCAGTCGCCGATGATGGTTGGAAGATTTAGCCAGAATTTAAAATAACAAAAATGCTACGGCTGAAAAGTATGGTTGATCAAAATTGACTCTGAAAATTTGTGTGACTTACGTACCCTCTCAGGAGGACAATAATATTACGTTAATTCAACCTTCTTCCAGGGTACAGCCTCTAACAATTGCAGTTGCTAATTTATATCACCGTGCTAAAAACATTTATCTATGTTCAAAACATATTATTAAAAATTTCTCTAATATTTCTATTTCCTTTAAAAATTCAATGATTAAATCATCATTAGAGTTGTGACGATACGCCCATTCCACGATACGATATGTATCACGATACTGGTAGTCCGATACATACGATACGATACGTATCATGATATCTTGTCCTTGTATACAGAAAAATAAAAGTACTGGAAATAATGTGCTATCATTTCAGGGAAGGTATTCTTCTCCCAAGAAAAATAAAACATGTCATCCTGAAAGGCATTTTATTAAAAATGTTTAGCATGTGTCAGTAAAGTAGTGATTTCCCCCAAAATGGAACAGCAGGGATCAACATTGGCACAACTGGCTTTTTTGCACAGATAGCAAAAATCATGTCCATGGCAATATTTTCTACAAAAATCTAAATAGAAGGGGAGACAGTGTTTTCGTAGACTGCTAAGTATGTAAGTATTGTATTGAATCAATACTCAACAATCGTATCGATGTATCGTATCGTGCGGCTCTTGAATCGCGATAACTTGCGTATCGATTAATCGTCACAACTCTAATCATCATTGACTTTACTAAAAAGAACCTTTGCAGTTTTGACATTGAAATACTTGTCCCTTATGATAGCAAAATCAATACAGTCATGCAAGACATGCTTCACGATGATTCTTTCATCACAAAGGATACAAACGGAGGATCTTCACCTTTCAATAAATGTTCGTGTGCATACCGCTTATGGCCAATGCGACATAGTCGCATAATGACCTCATCAAATCTAGACTGACAACCCAAGAAGGTGTAACCAATATAGGCTTTTATTTCATGTAACTTTATTGTTACCGACCTGGGTGTCCTACTTCTTATGCATAAAACCACGGGTGTAAGTTGTAATGGTAGCTTTGTAATCAGCGTATGGGATCAGAAGTGGTGTCACAGATTTGTTGAGTGCTGCCTTGTCAGAAAAAAATCAGCCACTGTGCTCCCCAGAAATGCCCACGTTGCTGGGTAACCAGCAAAAGACAATGTCGCATTGGCCAGTAGCAAGAGCATTACAGTCAGGTCTCTTTAATCCGACCTCCATTTATCAGACACTTGGCTTACTCCAACACTTTCGTTGGTAACAAATTGAATAAATGTAACTTTGTCTCTTTTATTTAGTCTGACAATTTGATGTGCAACGGACAATGTCGGATTAACAAGACTTGACTGTATAGTTCAATCATTTCTACTAAAAATAGATGTTTACACGATGAGTTTTTTATCGCCTGAAGGCAAGAAAGAGAATCTGAATAGTGCCGCTAATATGGCGTTTGCTTCAGCTGTAAAAATAGAGCTACAGTCTGGTAATCTAGAAGATATTGTTCTGGATCCAATGACAGTGGCACAAGCTGCTGCGCCACCGTCCTTGGACCCATCTGTAAATATGGGTTTGTGATTGCTGTATTTAGTTTTAATTGATTATATTCTTGATTATATTGAAATTCATTAGTTTCTGACTTCTTAAACCATGTAAGACTTAAATCAACTTGTGGCTGCACTAATTGCCAAGGAGGAGAAGAAAGGAAACGCGAGGTTGATATCGTCTCTAGCTCAGTGCCACCACCAGAAAAGAAGAGTTTAACTCTATGCCCAAGAAGCAGAACACGAGAAGATTTCTTAGTGCATAAATCCTCATAGAGGGGATTGAAGACACAGTTAAAAGCAGGGATGTACTTGTTAGAAAAAAACGTTTTGTAATATATTGTACGGATAATTTTATACGGTGTTGTGAAAGAGATGGTATCTGCCTCGACGTAGAGACTGTCTACAGGAGAGGTTCTAAAGGGTCCAAGACAAAGTCTAAGACTTTAGTGGTGGGCAAAATCTAATAGTTTTAAGTTGCTTTTACAGGCTCCACCATATACGATGGACTAATAATCAAGCTTTGAACAGACGAGTGATCTATATAGGTGAAGGAGGGTAGCCTGATCCCCTCCCCATTTTGAGTTGGAAACAATTTTTAGTAAATCCAGCTCCTTCAGGCATTTATTTTTTTAGATATTTAATGTGTGGAAGAAAAGTTAAATGGGAGTCGTAAATTATACCCCAGAACTTGGCCTCCTAGACCACTTTGATGGGAGTGCCATTTAAAAACAGTTCTGAGTAGCTTATATTTTCCACACAAGTGTAGACAATTAGTTTTTGACTGAGAAAATTTAAATCCATTTTCGAGACAACATTTATTTATTTTGTTTTAACACAATTGTAGTTGCCGTCCAATAGTATGCATGTTTTCACCATGACAGGAAATATTAAAATCATCCACGAAAAGCGATCCATCGATTGAATCATTTCTGTTTGTCATGACGTTACATGTAAAAAGAAAAGCTAGCATGAAATATCACATAAACATCGGGTTCAGCTATGCAAGTCGGCACAGGGCTGAATAGTTCTTTTAAAAAAATGGGCTCAAGACGTTCGCTCTGCCAGGCGCTGGCAATTTGAAAGGACGCGAACATGGGAGTTGTCAAGCGCGCTCAATTCAAAGAGAACTGACGGGTACCATCTGTCCATTCAGGGTTGCACACTATACACACAAAGACACCTGAGGGTTGCATAGAACACTGAGGGTACATTGTAAGTATGGTATTTAGTATGATGCTGTCTACAACTGTAGTTGAATTTAGTAATTTCAAAATGTACACTGATATGTTTTGAGTACACATTTGGACTGAGGTGCAACTCTCTCTTCATGTTACATGAGCTAACACAGGTTATGCAATTTGATATGATGAGGTGGAAGTAATTTCTTAAGTCTGTTCTCTATCGGTTTCAATAAGCAGATTCCTGGCCTCTACTTTACTCTCTATGCTTACTCTTGCCTAATGATGTGACTTTTCATGGTGTTGTCTTTATCAGTTTTCTAGATATACTTCTATCCATGTGGGCACCCGTGAATGGCCACCTCCTCGTCGCGGGTGCTGGGTAACGCTGAGAGCCATTCACCCCAGTTGTGGACCCAGGGGATATTTGGTCCACCAACTGGTTTGCCATGGGTTGAGGCCCTGTGTCTGCAGAGAAAGGGATCCTGGTGGTTGAGGGCAATAGGGCACTGTAACCGTGTTCCTTTTGCTCAATACACCACTTTGGCGCTGACTTCGCCTAGACGAGAGGTTGAATGGGCCCAGTTCAACCAATCAGCTGGTCATGCCAAGCCCTGTGCATGGAATATACGTGTATATATCTATATGTCATTGCACAAATTTTATTTGAACTTGCAATTTCGGTCTTGGCCTGTTTGTTCATCTAGCTTTTCTGATTTTGAAATGCATTTTTTGAAGTTCTGAACTTTGCCTAGAGTCTTATGCCCAGAAGGCGTTTGCTCATGGGCCAGTCTGGTGGAATTATTAATCTTTTAATTCTTCTGCTGGAGTATATCTGGATTTCCTTGGTGCTGCAAGCTGTAGGCCCGCTTGCTTTAACATTGTCCTTGTGATACTCCGTTGTGGGTGGGGAGCTCGGATGATGAACCATATTACGCTAACCATGTCCTATGAAATTCCACCCAAAAAAACGTCTACTTGAAAATGACGCTGTTGATACTGACCACAGACCGTCTGCATCGATTGAGTATTGACCGCGTTTCTTTGTGATTTAGAGTCCTGACAAGACATCGTTAAAGCTGAACCCGTTTGCTGTATCCAGGGGTATTCAAGGTATTGCTGGGGATGTATAAAACATTAGATGCTTATGTTCAGGTGCGCTGCTAGTTGAATGCAGTTTTCTAGATATGCTTCTATCCATGTGTATTTCAAACCATTTGTGTTAAAAGCATCGTACTCTGACTGCAGTACTGATGTGAAACTGAAACTGGATACATTTAACAAAAAAAGATTGCCTGTCATTGCGTTTAAATATCAACTTTATCTGAGTTTGGACAGAGCTGAATAATTCTTTACGAAGGGTGAACACAACACATTCGCTGTGCAAAGTGCGGGAGATTTGAAAGGACGGAGTGATGCGAGTTCTCAAGCGCGCTCAATTCAAACCGGGCTGACGGATACTGCCAGTCTGTCTATTCCAAGCAACACACTATACATTCATGAATTCACCACCCTTCACTTTTTGTTTTCTGATGAAAAGGTTTTCTGCCTTTATAAACAACCACCATTCATTCCCTCCTCGCCTTTGGCGAGCGCACGTCACGGTGATCACGTGACTTGTCTCAGCCAATCAACTCCCTTACCTTCCCTCCACCAACCTACCATCTGTTCCCACCTGTAATACTACTAACGGGATCGGGTGGTGAGGCTCCATGACTTGGTTGACACATGTCATTGGTTCCCATTTGCATCGATGCTCATGTTGTTGATCACTGGATTCTGGTCCAGACTCAATTATTTACAGACCACCGCCATATAGCTGGAATATAGCTGATTGCTATGTAAAACTGAACTCACTCACTCACTAATGGTAACTGGAACACACAACTGTAAACATGTGAAACACGTGACTGTAAACTCCAAAACAGTGACTGAAACAGTCAGAAAGGAAATGGTTTCCATGAGTGGGAGAACTAATCTGACCATTTCAGATTAGTGTAAATTAACATATATCGAGCATACACTATCACCTACGTAGGACTTAGTATCTCCTGCGTAGGTGATAGTAAGTCCTACATAGGAGATAATGAGAAGAAAAATTATTTTCACCGTGGCCCTAATACACCTCCTTATGAACCAGAGTCGACGAATAGACATAGCTGTTTCTACTTATTGAATATAATGATATAATATGTCCAGATTAGCGTCAGTAAATATCCAACATATGACCGGGAAATATTATAAACAGTAGTACTGACAGCTGTTTAGGTAACATTACATATCCAGGCTAGCTGAAGGGTAATAATACTGTTGTGTCAGTAAAATTGTGTAAAATTTGTACCTTCCATTCCAGTTCTTGTTTGTTTTTCAGGTAACAGAATACTATGGCAAAGCTACAACAGGTTGCGGACGGCAAACATCAATGGTTCAAATTCCCAAACTTTAGCAACTAATTTCACATCCAGATTTGGCTTTACAGACAAATATTACTTCTATGTGGACAGCAATGCAGTGTATGTATATTTGTGTGTTGAATATTACACGCAGAACTCAGGCACAGGGTGTGAGTTTGTGTGTGGAGGGTGGGGTTGGGTGTGAGGGGGATGAGTGACAACAGAAACATTATGTGCACAGTAGTCCTTTTGGGATTACTTTCCAAATTTGATATTGTCTATGTTTTTGTGTTGCCAACACACAGCAGGCTTGCTTTACAGCGTTTTGGCATGTTTCTTCATACACCAACACTATAAAACATACTTGATAGAAGTTGATTGTGGTGTATTTGGGCTGAGGGGCACCGTATTGGTAAAGGCTTTCGCTCATTATGAATAAGATTCCCCAGATGGGTACAATGTGTGAAACCCATATCTGGTGTCCCCGGTGTGATAGTGGTTGAATTTTGTTAAAGGGGCCGTAAAGTTAGCCTTGCTCACTGTTAGTGTTATACCTCCTCAAAATGCCATGATTATTAGCAGCTGTGTCAGAACGGGCCATTCGAATGTCACGGATTCGAACAACCATATTTCCAGAATGAAACATTAGTATGACGATGGTCTACATTATACAAACTGGAATACCGTGAGTCACCATAACGTGCATACTCTCTGTCTGCACAACCAGGTGCTCACTTTGACGCCATTGGCCTTGACAGTGGTAGGTTACCGCATCGGCAATACCACTGCGGTAAGACGACTGCATGCTTTTTGCATCCAGACCAATCGACCATTTTGGGGTATGTGATTAATCTGTAAAGAATGGCGAGAAGCACCAGACGCTGTAAATCACATTTAAACGATTTTCAAAATATATTGTTGTTACTTTTGTAATAATCCTGAAGCAATTTCTGGAACATGTGTGCACTTTCTCTAGTGCGTCAGTCATGTGGTTATAGCAATATGACTGTCTCATCATGTATATGACTATTGGGTTGGTACAGTCGATATGCTTTTATTGTTAAATCATTTATTGTTATTACATATGACGTATGTGACTATGTTATTACATTATGATTAAGTCAGGATGTTATTGACATAACATTATGACTGTCAGGACAGTATTATCGTGACAAAAAGAATATGCATGTTATTTGGTCAGTATTGTTGTTACATTGTCCCTTAGATCACCATTTCTTTGACAAACCATGTTGGGTCGGGGAATTATACAATTTGGAAATACTGATTCAAATGACACCGAGGACTGTTGTTTTCAGACTGATGCGAGTAAATTCTGATCTGAGTGCTAGGGCAGCTGTATATACTCTGCCAGCCACTGTCACAAGAATACGACTAGTCAACATAACGGATGATCCAAAGCGTGAGTATTGTTTACACCTGAAACCTTGATAGAGTACATAAACGTATGTCTGGTTAACTCATTAAGGCCGAGAGCCGCGTATATATGGCAAATTAATTAGCTTCTCACAGCGAGAGCCGCGTATTGGGGAGTATGAAAAGCACCTCTCTTTCAGCGAGAGCCGTGTATTGGGGGTTTTACATTTTAAATTCGTACTGTACCTATAATTTCAAACAATTAAGTAGTTATGATCAAAGATTAGCTTTTCTTAAGAGAGAGGTTACTTTCTGTGTTAATCAGAACTATTAATGTCTTTTGATAACAATTGCTTGCAATGTCGGGGGCTTATACAGGCAAATGAACACATGTCTGCAAGAAAGGGGATTATGAGATGTTGTTACAGGAGGTAAATGTTTGTTACTCGTCATTGGGAGTGAATACTAAGATACTATGTTTGCACATTGATTGAATTAACGGTGACAAGGTTACAAAACCTTCTTCTAAAATAAATCATTCATTCATTCGTTGTAATAGTTCATATAATGAATCGTAGACATAAATAGCAATACTGTATTACACTCATGTTCGTGTAGATTTGAAATAAACCAAGCTACTAATTTAGACCTAATTCATTTGCGACTATTGATTTTTAAAGTTGACAATAATACATAATAGAATATGAAGTGATAACTCTTGCATCTACTCATAATATACATATATAGTAAACATAAACCATACAAAGGTAACTGGGGTATTTTGTTCATGCTGGTTCATGCTTATTTGAAGTGTGATTTTTCAATGCAATTTACATAAGTATTGTGTAAGAAACGTTTGTATTTAATCTCTGTAATTATCTTATCCTGTATAATGATCACGTGTATCAGATCCATTGTCAATAAAAGGAGGATAATATATCAGTTACGGAAATGATGTGTATAATCATTCAATCAGACAACACTAAATGAGATATATGAACACCTCTTTCAACCTTAAAATAACAGCCTCTGGCCGAATGCATGTCCAGGTAAACTTTTGTCCCATGACAAGTGTAAAGCAAACTAATGCGCTGTTACATCATTGGGCAACCTGTTTTGTGGAGTCACGCCCATTGTCAATCTTCTGAACCTCGTTTGCTTTCAAAACAAATATAAGTATGCCCATCTTCATAAATATTTGGGGAGATTCAACTGCAAGTGTATACATCATAATAAATCAGTATCGTGTAACTCATTTTAATTCTGTAATACATGTGCTTGAATTGTGATATTTATTCGTAACAATGTGCAGATTATATTGAAATGTTCAGCAAGGCATTATGTTTGTACCCGTGAAGGTCCTGGGGTAGAATAGGCCTTCAGCAACCCATGCTTGCCATAAAAGGCGACTATGCTTGTCGTAAGAGGCGACTAAGGGGATCGGGTGGTCAGGCTTGCTGACTTGGTTGACACATGTCATCGGTTCCCAATTGCACAGATCGATGCTCATGTTGTTGATCACTGGATTGTCTGGTCCAGACTCGATTATTTTACAGACCACCGCCATATAGCTGGAATATTGGTGAGTGTGGCGTAAAACTAAACTCACTCACTCACTCACTCACTCACCATTATGTTTGATGTACAAGTAGTGTGCGCAAAATGTATATGCAAATAAATACTATCTCTACTCAATGGTTGGATTGGGTTATCCGGGGTAAAAATAATCGGATTGTAGCACTTTGAGCGCTTTAAAGAAAAATAAACTCATCAAAGTGCCTGTTAGGCCTACATGTACATTTTAGGTATCCTTACGATTGTTCACGATACACAAACGTTTTCATGATAGCTTGAGTTGATAAAACTGAAATCCAGCATATCAGTTGGTCAACGACCAAACCAATAGTCAATCTGTATCCAAGCTGTCTAGTGACCGAACATGCTCTTCAGAAATTTAGCCCACGCCCCATCACCTGTCATTTCCTCTGTGACAGGTATCTCATGATACGATTGGTCATAGATAAGAAATCAGCCACTATATTGAACAGTTGAGATACAAAACGTACTATTCGGGAACTTTGATGACGCCCATCCCATGACCCTTTGTCTCATGTATGTGCAAGGAATAGCATTATACAATATGCATACATGTATGTTCGTGTGATTTGCTGCGTTAAATCTAGATGAACCAAAGTGACAAACTGTGAATCTGTTCCATGTAAGTCACACATTAGCTTATTAGAACTTACCGTAAAATATTCAGTATATACTAGCAACGTATCAGCGAAAACGCTTCTTTCATAGAAGATTATTAGGCATGTGCGTAAATTCTTCTTAACTGCCATTGACATAGATGTTTTGAACAATTTAACCTCACACAGTGATATGAGAGGGACAATTTGTTTAATTATGTCTTACATACAAAGAATACAAACATGTGTTAAGAAAATACACATGCACCAAGATTATTAGGCATGTGTGTAAATTCTTCTTTACTGCCATTGACATAGATGTTTTGAACAATTTAATCTCACACAATGATATGAGAGGGACAATTTGTTTAAGTATGTCTTACATACAAAGAATACAAACATGTGTTAAGAAAATACACACGCCACCAAAAGTCTACAAGAGAAAGCGTAATAAAATTACAAAAAACGTTACATATATGACATGTATTCACACCTGCTTTCTCAACACAAACCTTTACAATGCAATTAAACAATCAGGACTTGCTCGTATGACGAGACAGTTTCCTGTAATCTACGAAACCAGCCAGGGATATCAGGCGTGACTAAGCCCTAATTAGTCTCGCCACAGCCAGCCAGGCAATTTGCAC
The DNA here is from genome assembly GCF_037392515.1 of Haliotis asinina. Lineage (NCBI taxonomy): Eukaryota > Metazoa > Mollusca > Gastropoda > Lepetellida > Haliotidae > Haliotis > Haliotis asinina. Next base: position 19,824,752 of record NC_090289.1, read on the forward strand.
GGGGTTCCAGGTGTTGAGCAGTGAAGTGGCTCTCGGACTTAATGAGTAATGTGCTTGAGCAAATGAGCAAGCTTTTCATGTGGTGATAAAATACATATGTCAAGATAAGCTGTGTCTGAAGATATTGTTTGTCACTTCAGTGTATAACACACTCAGTGTCATCGACAGAGAGAAAACAAATATTTGATTATTGATATCATGGGCAGGTTTAGTAGTATATACAATGGGGGTTTTAAAACACTTTCAAGAAAAGTCTCTACAAAGCCTTATTTACTAAATAAGGCTTTGGTTGGGCCCTTAGCTCTTGCTACTATTACCCCTACTACAAAAAAGTTGGCGGTAATTGTGCCTATGTCACGTTTATATCAATGAAACAGTTTAACGTGAACCGCCTATGATCTCTTTGGTGTTCATAATAAAGGCTTGTTGGGCTTTTTGTATCCCCTGTTCTATGTACTTTTTTTTCTCGTCCTCGCTGAGATTTGGACCGAATATCTTGTTTCATTCCGTTATATTTTGTGAGTTCAGAGAGGATTGAACGAAACTCCTCTTCTGAGATCTTACTATCAGAGAGTGCCGTGGAAATACGCTCACTCACTGTGTTGAGCTTTGCTTCGGCCAGAACCCTGATCTCGTCGTGTTTCAATGCCTTACGATGAAGTCTGCGTGATACTAACTTAAGCGCCAACCCTGCCAACCCTGCCACCCCTGCCGTTATTTCAATACCTAGCACTATAGGTGCGGCCACGATGGTAGCCAACAACCCAACGCCTGCCGCCCCTAGTCCCATGCTGGTTGCCATAAGGGTAGTGTCAGCCCCGTCCACGATATTGAAAGCTCTATTGTACTTCTTACATAGTGCTTTCCGCGTGTCACGGTCTTGTTCTAGTTGGCGTTTCACATCACATAACTGCCTCAAGCGGAACCCATCTACGGTTTCCAGCGTCTTCGCTACTTCCTCTACGACTGGGTACAGACCCATCCTATAATATATATTTTGAAAGATATTTTAATTGGGTTTCAGTTAATACTCTATAAATTAATTTTAAGTCTACAAGTTCTATTCTAGTAGTCAGGGTAATAGGTGAGAGTCTAATAGAATTTTCTGTTGTAATAAAAACCCCACTGAGGTTTATTAAGCGGTTTATAGGACCCGTGGTATCCCGTTGTATAACAATACGACAATATTGGTCTATGTGTTCGTCAAACCAGTGTATTGACACCCCGGGTAAAATTTGGTGTACTCTTGAGGTGTTTTCATTGCCTGAATAGGAAAAGAAGACTTCTATGATGAGTGTGAAAGGGGAGAATATATCAAGACTTATGTTAAAAGAATAATTGATAAATGCTAATTTATTTTTTTGTAAAGTCTTTAACCTATTTTTTTCGGTATCAGTAGTTACTATGAATATACTCTCCGGAATGAAATCCCCGGTCCAGATACCGTTGTTCCTAATCTTAGAGATATATCCCCCCGTATCTGCGTCTATTGTGATATAAGGTGAGGCGAGTGTTAAGTTGATCAGCCATTTGGGCTCTTTTAAATCTGATAACGGCACCAGTCTGTACACGTTGTCTTTGAAGTGTAGGATGTATAATTCATCTTCCTCACCAGGCTGATCGAATCCTTCCGTATCTCCTAAGTCGTTAAGTGTAGTGTTGGGATGACTGGTCATTATTATACTATTACGATATAATTTCCAACTGGTTTTTTGATAATAATTCAGGGGTGAACTTCATACCCATGAAGTGTATGTTGTCAGGCAGGAAGATCTTGGTTAGTGATATCTTGTTTTCCACGATCACGTTGACCCCCTCCAGACTGGTGTTGGAGCCGACACTCACCCGCACGTAAACGTTGCAAACTTGATACTGGTGTCGTTTCACCCACCCGAGTTTGATCCCCTTCACGATCTCGACATCATTCACCGATGGTTCCCCTAGGTAGACTTTGATGATCAGTGTTGAGTTTGCCGGTAGACTCTCTAGTATTTTGACCACGCCTTCGAATTCAGACACCAACTGCAATGCCACGTTTTGTATGGCCGGTTTACTCGATAGCATGTGGGCTGCCATAGTGTTGAGTGGGCTGACGACTACGCTACGTCTCTGAGTTGGGACATAAGCCACGAGCATGGTTCCATTGTTCACGACTTTGTTTAGGTGGTTGTCTTTGTTATCAGTAAACACGTAGGGGGAGCCGAGTCTAATATTGAGAAACCAGTCGTTATCGGGTAACAACACCCACTTGTCATCTTCGGTGAAGACGAGCATATATGGCTTGTTTCGGGCGACGGTAGTGCTCTCAACATCGTCTAAGTCGAACAGTTTACCCCCGAACGATGGGTATATTATCCAGTTATTACCGGTGTTGACAAGGGCGTACTTAGTGTTGATTTTTGCTCTTGTGGTATCTACTATATCACTTAGGGTTCCACCGGAGGGGACTTCAACGCGTTTGTAAATGTTGTTTTTCATTTGCAAGGCATACGATTTACCATCTACTCCGGGAGCGTCGAAACCGCGCGTGTCTCCAAGGTCGGAGATCCCGATATTGACGCATTTTTTCACTCCGGGCCCTTGTGCGCTGGTCATTTTACATGAAGCGTTAAGCTGAGGTATCCTATATTTACAGGATTATGATTTATATCTAACACCGATATTATCAGCTCAGGTATGTTGCCCTGGGTTAATCTCTTATACTGCCGTGGTGAAAACGACTCGGTTCTACCGTCGTTGTATTTCTCAGTTTTCACCGGCACTGCTCTCAGTATAGTGGAAGGGTGACCTCCTTGAATGTTGTACGTTGTGCTCACCTGACCGAGATGAATGTACAGCTCTCGGTACGGTACTAGGTCGGGTAACTTCGTGCCTGTGACGGTTGTTGTTGGTTTTATCTCGTCAGGAGACATACCGAGTATCCTCGCTAATGGTCGGCCGAGCCTCAAGGAGGTTCTTCCGTTGTTGATTAACACCACTGTGCCGTTTGAGTCGTTCATCTTGAGTTCGGCTCCCAGGGGTTTGAAGACCTCGTCGTTTAGAGAGCACACGCTGTAGTAGCCGTCAGTTATTTGGCTGCGAGTTCCACTGACGAACAGCTTATTGTTGCTGGCGTTGATGTTAGTCCATTGCGGTAGGTAGGTGATATCGCAGAGTGCGACTTCGAGTTGACCTGACGTGTTATCGATCGCGTGCGTCAGCTGAACGGCCTCACCGCTCGTTATTCCTGGAAGTGTTATGTACATGTTAGAGTATATATGCTCATTATATAAGAGTTTTAAAATGTTGTTTTACCCTAAACTGGACGTAGATTTCTCCCCCATGAAGATCGTGGTTGCTCCTGGGTTGTATTTCAATGCCCAGCTTTTAGATGTGTTCGATAAGTATAAGCTTTCGGTGACTAACGTCAAGGCAGTCCACGCTTGGTTCAACAACCCTATGCAGTTCTGGCAGAATCAATTAAACTTTGCCGTGTGGTGCGCTACAACGGGGTGTGGTGTGACATTGACCGACACTCGGCGTGGACCGCTGAGTCAGTCTGTGTTCAAGTTCCACGTGTACTACCAGGTCAGACGTATCCTTAAAGAGATCAGCGCCCCCCTCCCACAGGACAAAGCATGGGACGCAACAAACAACCCGTACGATAGACGGGCCTACGAACATATTTGCAATGAATTCGAAATAAACCCGAAGATGGATTGGCGTTTGCCGGGGCTGAACCACGGGTTGGGTATTCCTTACAGCGATGGGCTCTCAGTAAAAGCATTTAACCCTTATCAGGCCAAGCTTTTTATACCCCATAAAGTGCCAAGCCGGGCCTTAGAGGCCCAGCCATCCCCCTTCCTTTGTTGTGATACCAACACTGTAGACATCATGGAAACCCTGAAGAGGCATCTGAAGGCAAATGGGTGAGAATAGCTGTTATCTTTTGTGATGAAATGATTTTCGAAAATACGTTTAGTTGTATTTTAATGGTGGATTTTATTAAAAACTGAACTTTCAGATTTCAAATCTTAATTTTTCTGTCTTCATATACAAGACATAAATGCTTGTGTATTTTCCTGATCTTGGGGTAATTTTCAAAGTTAAACCATGAATATTAACAAATACAATGCTGATTAAAATGGAAAATGACATTATGAATAAATAGTATCAGCTACTAATAACTGTGTCTCAACATTGTTGTCATGCCTGATGTTCATTCTCAATTGCTCTTTCAGTCTTACTGCTTCTCAGGGATTCATACATGTTTTGCTGCACCATGGTGACAGTCGCAAAGCTGTGTACAGAGCTATGTATGGACAGCTGATCGTAAGTATTAATTATTTAATTTTTTGAAAACCACCCATTGGTTCATAATTAGTAAATGACTTATTCAAGATGATGTTATATGTTTCAGTATGGGGGAAAGATAGCGGAACCAGGCACTACTCTTGTGTACCCTGAGGAGATCAGATCTGTTGTTCGAGAGCGTTTCCCAGATCCGTCTGCTGGTACATATGATGCACAGTATAGTGATGACAAGGTATGGCCATTTGATACATGTGACATTTTGTATCCGTTTTTCAAGCAACATTTCGCTCAGTACTAAGTTTTTATTTTATTGTCTTTGTAATTTTGTACTTTTCTCTATTCCAGAGCTCTCGACACCTGACCTTGACGCAGATGGTGGCACATCAGTGGCGTTCTCCTCCAGCATCATGTGCACTGTGCAGAAAACCTACCTCTAAACCCTACTAAGGTAGATCATGTATCAACAGAAGAAATAAAACAACTTGAAACTTGACATGAGTTATTTGTTTATGTATAGCATGTAACTGAACAGGGGTTTTACATGGCAACATTTGTCTCAAACACCGTTCAAAGACTTCTGGAAATTTAAACTAATGCAGTGTTACAGAGTGCAGTGAGCGATAGTAATCGCACTTATGTCATCAGTCCACAACGTCGCTCACTCTTTACAGTCATCACACACAATTGTGGAAGAACTGTGCTCCTTGCACACATTGCGGTAACATTCGCTGCACACCAACTTGGTCTTCCTATCCTTCTTGCTGTCACAGGTGCAACATCGTCGACGCTTCACGGGGTCCTCTTCAGTATCTTGAGGTGCTCCATCAGGGAGGACACATCGCATGTCCTGTTGTATATCTCTTGATAGACCAAATGGGTTTGCCCTTCGTCTTTCAATCTGTGGACGTATCAGGTCTTCAGCATCAGCCTGTAGATATGCACGTCTTCGATCATTGTTTGACACCTTCCATGCTGGATACTTCGTCTTCCAGATGGCATATGCTGCTAGTCCTGCAATGTCAAGCATGTTGAAGAACATGACACGTGGCCAACGCTTTGTCTTGCGTTTGGTAGTATACTTGTGGGTCATATGATCCATAGTGTCAACTCCCCCTTTTTTGGCATTATAGAAGAGAATTATTTCTGGCTTCTTCTTGGCGGACTGGTCCACCTCTTTGTCACTGTGCATGGTACTGAGCACTGTCACACACTTCCTCTTCTTACACTGATACGAGACAATTGTTGTCTTGTCATTGAACCCAAAAGTAGAGTCATGGAGCTGCCTGCCAGTCTTTGCAGTAAAATCCGTTGGAAGGAAGCGCTTGTTTTGTCGAACAGTTCCAACAAGTGTCAGTCCATTGGAGAGCAACTCCTTTGCAAGATGAACAAAAAAGTTGTCTGCAGTGATGTTCCTATTTGACTGGAAGAATGGACGACACAAGTCCAAAGTGAATTGTCTGCCTAGTCCAACTTGTCTGTTATGACCTTCTTTTCCAACATATGGGATGCATTTCAGAGGGTAGAAACTGTCAGAATCCACAATCCAAAAGAGCTTTATGCCATATTTGTCTGGTTTCATAGGCATATACTGGATGAAAGAACACCTCCCTCTGAAGGGAACCAGCTGCTCATCAACGGTCAGATTTGTGCCTGGAATATAGTGGCGGCCAAGACAGGAGTGGAATTTCTCCCAAACATCACGGAATGGGGCAAACTTGTCTTTTTCTTTTCTGGCTGACCTGGTGCATTTATCGTCAAACCGAAAAAATATTAAAAGTTCTTTAAATCTGCTTCAGGACATTGCAGCTCTTATCAAAGGAATACCATATGATTTGGTCCACAGTACTTCTCTCTTCTCTATTTTTGCCATAGGCACCATGAGAAAGAGGGGGGTGACCGGGCCTAATAGGCCCGGCTTGGCACTTAGTGGGTTAAAGATTTAATTTTCAAAATATTTTCTTTTTCGGAAAGAATAACTATATTTAGATTTCATTGGCATGTAACCGTCAAGAAACTTGAGGAATACCTGGAATATGACATTTCATCATCCAACGGTTTTGCAGTTATTACATGATTTATGCCACTTCGGGTCCAAAAATACCCACTTGGCCTGATAAGGGTTAAGAAAGATTTACTAACAAACTTTATGAAATGAAAAATGTTTAGTACTGAGAATTTTTTCCATGTATTAGATGATATTGTTCCTAAACCTACCAAATATGGACCAAAACCAGTGAAAGATGCAAGTGATGATTTAGTGAAACGAGGTATACTTAGGCAGGACTTTGCTTTGTCGAGTAATGAATGGAGGGATGATCGTATGAATTTTGAAGGTGGTGTTGCTTTCATAATCCAGAAAGTGGAGCAGTCAACCGCAGACGGGTGGAAAATGTTTATGCTGGATACGTCGAAAGGATTCACTCGTGCGGGGGTAGTCAGGTTGAACGACTCAATTCGAACGTACGTGTGGGCGTTGTTGGGTGCGCAGTCGATGACGCGTTCCAACATCCTCGGTAAGGGAACTGCTTACGACGCTCAGAAACAGTTCGATGCCAACGTTGAGGATGCTATCAATTCTCCAGTTGATCTCCCGCGGGCCATCGACCGTTACCAAAACGTGTTAGAATACGCCAGATCGAAAGTCAATTACGTGTTCGGCGTGGGGCTGTACATGGCTCCGAGTGATATGCAACTGAGAGTAAAAAAAGTGGTGGGTTATAACAACAAAATAGTCATAGCCACGGCGGATCAAAAGTTGGGTATCAACATCACATCGATAATAAAACGGCCCTGGTGGTTGGTGGGGTAGCTTTGGGACTTATTTGGTTAAAAATTTCTTAGCCGCTACGTACACCAGACCCGCCACGGCGACGATGGCTGCCCACAGGTTTTGACTGAGCCACGTGGCAGTTTTAGCCAGAGCGCCCAACAACCACGAGACGATGCTACCCAGGATGCCGGGAAGGGCTTCGGCGGCTTTACCAGCCAGTTTAGCTAGGCATTCCCCGAGTTTTTTTATCTAGTCTTTAACACCACCACCGGGGGTTCCGCCGCCGGCAGGCCCCACAGGGGTACCCCCTGTCAGTGACACCACCAGGGTTGATATGATGAAACCCAATGCAGTCAGAATGCTGGCGATGGTGATCCCTTGCTCCCGGAACAATATCCGAATCCTGTCTGCTAACGTGGTGTCTCGGTGGAGGACTTGATTGATGGTTTCCCGCACACGGTTGGTCTGGGATCTAAGCTTTTCTTTGTAGCCGGACGCTGTCTCCAACCAGGTCTGCCTTTCATCTTCCAAATTACGTATTCGTTCCTCGATGGTGGCTTTCATAGACTCGTCCTCAGTTTCACCGAGTTTTTTCTTTTCATGGGCGATGTGGTCATCTATCTCACTCATTTTGGCCGTGCTTTTCCAGAGCTGACCACGAATGGTTTGCATCAACAGGTCCAACCCCTTCAGTTCCCGAAAGGTAATTTCGAGACCCGGGAAGGGCTTGTTCTTGTAGTCGGCCAACACCTTTTCAATATCATAAGTCATGTTTTGATCCGATGTGGCGTCCCTGATACCTTCCAGACTTTGAACTAACTTCGGAGGATACTGCTTAGGTCGCGCGCCACCGTAATCTTTGAAGCCTAGTTTATCGCTGACAAAGTCACTCCCATATCGACTGCTCAGTGTTGATAAGGCAAGCGGTTTTCTCGTGTGTTTATGCATGAGATCGATCTCCGGGTGAGCCTTCAAACGCAGCGTGCCATTGCTATCGAGGGTAAACCTGGAATAGTCCCTTTCCAACGACTTGAGTTTGGATTTATTTTCAACTGCGTTGTAATAATCGTCGACGGCGCCCTCCATGAGTGAGCCACCTTGCGAGAATGAGGTCTCCTGGTCATCATTGAATGCCTGGGCACTATCGTCCCACATATCATCCATAGGTATGTCTTCATCCATTAGTATTAAAAATATATTTCCTTTATATAACAATGTACGGCAGAAAATTAGATCCTTTCAGAAGATTGAGAGAGCCATTAGGCGCCAGAGCCGTGCGCCAGTCGGTGACCATCACCAACAATCCCAGCAAGATAGACCAGAATCAAACTCTGCTGGTTAGATTTCCAAACCTTGGCGAGAATGACCTCATTGTACCAGGCACTGTTCGACTGGCGTTCAATATCACGTTGACCTCCGACAACGACAAACGTGAGCTAGTGCGGAACGTGGGTCGAGCTATCATCAAGAAAACGACCGTCAAGATCAGCGGTAACGAGGTGCTGAGTATCGACGACAGCGACGTGTTTCACTGCTACGGGGATCTCTGGAAAAGCGAGGGAGAACGAGTCAATGATGTGTACCAGGGTATCAGCAAATCAACCCGGTCGCGTATAGGGTATGCCTTCACGACAGACCAGCTAGACAAGCTATCGGACGGTGAAAAGGCCATCGCTCGAGCATACGGGAATCGATTCTGCGTGCCGCTCGACTTCGAGTTGCTCATGGGACACGCGCCGTTTTACCAGGCCGCGCTGGGTGATAGGCTCGAATACGAGCTCACGTTTAACGACTATAGCAAAGTAGTGCGTACGCCGAACGGTGATGAGGCCAGTTATGCCATAGACAACATCTCTCTGGAGTTCGACATGGTCACTAGCCCGGAGCTGGCCAGGCAGGTTCGAAGCCAGTACTCTGGGAAGATGGCTATCCTGTACGATCGCGTACTGAGGCATAGATCAGTCGTGCGAGATAAGAGCGACACTGTGTGGAATATCAACCTGAACGTGCTGGCGCGATCGATGAAAGGTATCCTGGTCGTCCCCGTGGAGGATTACGAGCCATTCCGGAGGGACAGCGAGAAGTTTTTCAACCCCGAGATTGAAAAGGTGGAAGTGACCATCGAGGGCGTGCCCAACCAGCTGTTCAGTCATGGTATGAGACCACACCAGCAGTGGGATGAGATAAAAAAGCTACCAGTGGGGGATTATATAACAAAGGACCTGGACCTCGGCTCCGTGCAGATCGGTGAATACCTGACCACCAAGTACGCCCTATGGTTGGACATGCGATCCACGGATGATGATAAACTGCACGGTAGCGGGCGCCGTATAGATAACGGCAGCGAAGGGATAACCATCCAGATTACTAAGAAGGCTCAACCCGCTGGTAAGTTGAAATTTTATCTGTACGTTATTATGGACGCGCAACTTAATATAGACAATGGGAGATTCGTGCAAGCCATCTACTGATGGGGGGTACCCCCCCACACCCCCCAACAATAAACAGTCCCCACTGCCCCACCTCCCCACTGACCCACACTGCGCCATAGTGTGCGGGCAGACTGGCTGTGGGAAGACTGTTTTCGTGTTGGATATGTTGGAGGGTTACTACAAGGATGTGTTTGATAACATTGTTATCATGTGCCCTACTCTGAGCATGAATAAAACGTACGCGCGACCTTGGGTGATGACGGACCCGGACGTACACAAAATCGACCCTGGAACACGCCTGCAGGACTGGTTGAAAGCTCTTCACGAGAAATTTAAAGGGGAACCGACGCTGTTCATACTGGACGACTGCAGCGCTAATCGCGAGATAACAAAAAAGAGAGACATGCTATCGTACCTGGCCTTCTCCGGCCGGCATGCAAATCACAGCGTCTGGGTGCTAACGCAGAAGTTCAACTCGGTGTTGAAAGACCTCAGGGAGCAGACGCGATGGGTGGCCTTATTTCACTGCAAGGACAGGGATTCGTTCAAGGAGTGTTTGAGAGAGAACGATGTGATGAGCAAATTAGAACGGGAACGGGTGAAGAAACAGCTCGCTGAAACTAAACACGCTAAGCTCGTGCTCAAGACCGACCAACCAGTAGCATATAGGGTGTGCTAAAGCTAAGCAAAGCTAAGCAAAGCTAAGCAAAGCTAAGCAAATGCTAAGTATAGCTATGATATTTGAAGTGTTTGTCGTGTGCAACTTAACCTTCATTTCTCTGTGTTTTTTCTGCATCGGGTATTATATAGTTAAAACTAAATCTTACTTGTTATATTATAAGATGGAGTGTGAGGAATTGCTCGAACAATTGTTGGTACCTGGGGTAGTGGATGATGATAAGCGAGAGAAACTGGTGGCGTTGGCTGTTGGCGGCAAAGCCAAACATTACTTTGGAGACTACACTCCGGATAAAATTCACAAAATGTCAGCCGAAGAAATCGATAAGCTGTACGCTAGATACGAGTCCCGGCTCGGAGCAGAAATGACAAAGACAATAGGATCGGCTATGACCCAGATATACACCGGTATTGTGTCATACTTCCTTCCCATTCCACCAGAGCGCCGACTTTACCTGTGGGAAGACCTCGAGAAAGACCCTTTTATCGAACACGCCGTGAGTTCTATCAGCTGCGGGCTGTACCACAAATATGGTATGTTGTTGGCTCCAGTGACGGCGGCGATTATCACGGCAAAGCATTGTCAATTTGAGAGAAAAAATAATAATAATAGTATAGATGGATGCTGCTCCCGAGGTGATACCCCCCACAGTGAGGGAAACCCCAGTGGGGGTACCCCCCACACCCCCAACAGTGAGGGAAACTCCACTGGAGGAAACCCCCACAGTGAGGGAAGTGACCCCTTCACAGGAACCCCCAACAGTAACCAGACAGAAGAATCCTAAGAGAGTAGCTGCCGGTAAAAAACGGTGGTGTAACCAACATAAAATTATTACAGTGACCAACCCCCGACTGTTGTTGGTTGTAGGTGTAACTGCTGCCTTGGCTATCTCGTGGTTATATACACGTGAGGGAAACCCTCACCGTGAGGTGGTACCCCCCAACAGTGAGGTAACCCCCACTGTCGACCCGCATATCATGTTATAATTTAAAATATTTTTATATATACATAATGTCTGAGGGGAAAACGTTCGTCAACGACGCATACCACGCCACAGTGGTCGCCAGTCTAGCAGTAGGGTACGCTCGGTTGACTAAAATGGTGCTTAAACAACCAACTATCAAGCTAGATTTCAACCTGCAGGATATGGGTATGCTCATAATGAACCTTGGTATGGCGATGGCCACAAAAGACATCCTAGTAAAACAAGGGATAATACCTGATAATATAATGAAATAAATATAGGATGGCCACGATAGCTATGATGGCCGGTGGGGCGTTAGTGAATGCCCTGGCATTTTCCGGGAGTAATTTCCTCTTCTCGAAACTACGAGACGCGGCTGAAATACAGGAAGAAAGGAAGCGACACGATCTCGCTACTGAGAAATTACAAAAGGCACAGGCCGAGTACGCTAAAAAACGCCTCCAGAGGATCGATTTTATTAACGAACAACTCCAGCGTGAAAACCATGCCGTTCAAACATTCAACGATGTCGATGAAGCAATGAAAGAATACTACCTACTAACTGGTAAACGATTGGAACCGCTCAATAAACCCACACTCGCTCAGTACTACACACCATCCAAGGGACAAATGAATCGTGAACTGGGCTTCATAGTGTTGGGTATAGCAGCTACTGCGTTGGTTGCGAAGCAATTAAATTAAATACCTATATAAGTAAACATGAGACCCGCTCCATACCGATGCGAATACATACTTATGGGGAAGACCGAGGCCTGTGGTAGGAAATGCAGGAATCAGGGGTTCTGTTGTTTCCATATGGGAAGTCCTAACTACACGTGTTCTGTGTGTGGTATCGGGGTTAAAGGACACTACTGTCTATGTAAAGCTCACGGAGCGAACGTAGTCAGACATCAACTCATCTACGAGAATAAAAAGGGCTACATAAAAGAACGTAGGCGACTGCTCAAGATAGACTCCAATTAGAGATTATACACACCTACGTATAGCTATGTCTGTGGAAATTGAGATCGAATCTCTAGTTAAAAACATATTCAAAGATGAACTGGCCTTATGGGGAAGCTTCAGATTTAAGGTAATATTGGACGTGGTATGGATTAAAGAGGGTGTTAAGTATACTCGCCCCTTCGAATGGGAGCAGGATATCACAACTCAATACCAAATAAAATGTTTTACAAGTATAGGGGAATACATGCACAACTTCAAGGAATACTATGTCCAACAGTGCGAGTACTGGATTGAAACAGCCACACTATATATTTTACCAGGTACGTGGGACGATTTGACAGAATTACTAGAATTGGACCCGACTACCCGAGTTTGGTCTCTTTCATAAACGTCTGCTTCAAGGAATACTGGATTGAAATATTTTTGTGACCCAAATAGACATTGGTTATGTTAGGTGTAAACACTATGACTACTGTACGCGAGCTTAAGCGGGTCGCAAAACAGAGAGGTGTGATCGGGTATTCTAGAATACGGAAGTCAGCATTGTTGAGATTACTAGGTTTAGAAGCCCCTCCTACGGTAAAACAATTAAAAGCTCAAGCAAAACAGCTTGGATACACGGGTTATTCAAACCTGGGGAGAGCCGGGTTAACCGCATTGTTATCACATACCCCAGTGGTGGTGCCTACAGTAAAACAACTGAAAGCCGAAGCACGTGATTTGGGTTTAGCTGGGTATTCCCGTATGAGAAAACCACAGCTTGTAGAATTATTACGACAGAATAGAGCTATTGACCTACAGTTCGTGCGCACTGAGCGAGCTGTAGGCAACTATTTGAGAGGTTGGCGCATGCACGTTGATAGAAACATAGACATTACAGATATCAAGCCTCTGATAGCTGATAAGGTCAACCAGGAACTAAATAACCTAGGAAGTATCAAATTTCAGATCACAGTGAAAATGTCGCTCGATAAGCAGGTTGGGGGCCCCACAGGGGCCACTGAGTATGTTCAGCCTTACTTCCGAGGTAAACAAGAGGTCGTCACACATACAGAGACCATTGACGCATCAATCAATACCAGTTTTCAGCAGATACGATAATACCTAGAACGCTACACACACTTGGGGTCCGGGTGGGCTGTAGATAAAATCGATAATGTCTATCTAGACATAGCTAACTACGTGCCGTTCAGAGGCGGATCATACCTAGCCTTACCACCCTACTATAGGAACAAACATGCCATAGTAAACGTTAAGAATAGAGGAAACGATTGCCTGAGGTTAGCTATCAGGTCAGCCTTATTTCCAGCTGACACTAATCCGAACAGGTCTTCTAATTATCCTCAGGATGATGGGCTCAACTGGGATGGTATAGATGAACCCACCCCCATATCCCAGATCACTAAAGTAGAAAAACAGAATAATCTGGCTATAAATGTCTTTGGGCACGAAGGTAACACAACAATAGTACACAGGGTCAGCCCGGTGAAGGATCGCCAAGTTATCAATATATTCATGATCCAGCGAGGTGACAAGTATCACTACACATGGATAAAACACTTTAGCAGGCTGTTGTATGACCAATCGGCACACAGAGAAACGACCCACTTCTGTGAACGATGCCTACATGGCTTCACATGAGCTGATTTATTAGAATCCCACCGGGATGATTGCCAAGGTGTGGGGCAGACGGCCATACGAGTCGACATGCCTAAGGAAGGTGATAATATCCTAAAATTCAGTAACCACAAGAACCAAATGTCTGTGCCTTATATCATATACGCCGACTTCGAAGCCTTGGTGGTGGGGGATTCCCCCACACCCCCCAGTGGTAGCTATACCCACAAAACACACGAGCATAAAGCCTGTGGGTTTGGATACATTGTCGTCCGTTGTGACGGGGAAACGAAAGCTCCGGTAGTGTATAGGGGTCCTGACGCGGCTGAAAGGTTTCTAAAGTGTTTGCAGGAGGAAGAAAAAATTATTAGGAATGCATTGTATAGAATCGCTCCCATGCGTATGACCCGAGTCGACAGGCTAGCTCACGCTAGTAGCACTAACTGTCACGTGTGTGACTCACCACTTAACGGTGATTCGGTGAGAGATCACTGCCACATAACTGGTAAGTATAGAGGCGCCGCTCACAGCGCGTGCAACCTCAAGCTTAAAATCAACCCTAAGACAATAAACATCCCCGTTGTCTTTCACAACTTGAGAGGGTACGACTCACACTTGATCATGCAGGCCATCGCGAAAATCGATGGTAATATAACGTGCATTCCCAACAACATGGAGAGATACATCTCCTTCAGCTTAAACGGACTTAGGTTCATTGACTCGTTTCAGTTCCTCCTGTCGTCACTCGACAGTCTGGTCAAGGCCAACAATACCTTCCCTATCACCGATCGATACACAGATGCCGAGACTAGACCCCTGCTTATGAGGAAGGGTGTGTACCCCTATGAGTACATGGATAGTTGGGTCAAGTTCACCGAGACCAGACTACCCCCTATTGACTGCTTTTATAGCAAGCTGAATGAGGCGTCCGTCTCACGAGATGATTACTCGCACGCGACTAACGTATGGAATAAACTGGGTTGTAAGAACCTGGGTGATTATCACGACCTGTACTTGAGGACAGATGTACTGCTGTTAGCCGACGTGTTTGAGACGTTTAGGCGGACGTGTTTCAAGCAGTATAAACTCGACCCCACATGGTATTACACCAGCCCAGGTCTGTCGTGGGACGCCTTGCTTAAAAAGACCGGAGTTAATTTGGAATTGCTCACAGATTACGACATGCACCTATTCATTGAGAAAGGCTTGCGAGGTGGGATTTCCATGGCATCCAAACGATACGCGAAAGCAAATAATCAATACGTGAAAGGTTACGATCCTAACAAGCCAACCAATCACATTCTCTACCTCGACGCAAACAACCTGTACGGCTGGGCCATGAGCCAGTATCTACCTACAGGGGGATTCGAATGGGTACCCCACGTTGATGTTATGGGGGTTGCACCAGATTCGAACAAAGGGTATATCCTCGAGGTTGACTTAGAGTATACCAAGGAATTACACACATCACACAACAGCTACCCCCTGGCCCCCGAACGTATGAGGGTTAACCCAGACTGGATGTCTGAGTACCAACATAACTTGTTAGGTGGGCGTGTGACAGACGTTGAAAAACTCATGCCTAACTTAATGAATAAGACCAAGTACATCGTTCACTATCGCAACCTACAGCTGTACCTGTCGTTGGGTATGAGGCTGACCAAAATACACAGGGTGCTCATGTTCGACCAGAGCCCATGGATGGAGCCCTACATCAGAATGAACACAGACCTACGAAAAAAAGCCACCAGTGATTTTGAGAAAAATCTCTACAAGCTCATGAACAACTCCGTGTTTGGTAAGACTATGGAGAACCTGAGGAAACGCGTGACCGTGAAGCTGGTTCGGTCGAGTGAGGAAGACAAGCTCAGGAGATTGATAGCCAGTCCGGCATTCAACCGTAGTAAGATATTCACAGACAACCTGGTTGCCTTACACATGAAGAAAAGCCACATAAAATTCAACCGGCCTGTTTACGTGGGGATGAGCATCCTCGATTTATCCAAACACCTGATGTACGACTTTTACTACAACGAGCTCAAGAAACAGTACGGTGACAGGTGTGAAGTGCTGTACACTGACACGGATTCCCTGCTGATGGAGATTCGAACCGAGGACGTGTACGAGGACATGAAAAAACACCTCGATTTATACGACACCAGCGACTACCCTAAGACCCATGCCATACACAGTACGGTAAATAAAAAGGTCCTAGGTAAGATGAAGGACGAGTGTGCTGGCACGCCCATAGCCGCCGAGTACATAGGTTTGAGACCTAAGATGTACTCCATACTGAAAGCCGACAATAGTGAGATCCGGAAGGCTAAGGGGGTTAAGAAGTATGTGGTGAAACAACACATCAAACACGCCAGATTCAAGGAAGCCCTGTTCAAGACCCGTACCTTTAGGCATAAAATGAACACACTTAGAAGTGATGGACATAAGATATACGGACTGACTATAAACAAGACGTCCCTGTCGCCTATGGACACGAAACGTTGGATAGCTATTGATGGGATAAACACATACGCGTATGGACATGAAAAAATTTGAGGCTATTTACTACAGCCCGCGTGGGTACTGGAAAGGAGCTAGCGCAGTAGATAAGCTATCTAAAATAGCGCGAGTACCCCCGGAGGAAGCCAAAGCGTGGCTTGAAAAACAAGCCCTGTGGCAGATCTATTTGCCGGCACCACGCTACGTGCCTAGAAGGAGGTTCGGTATTAACATACCTAATAGCGTTCACCAGGCAGACCTACTGTTCCTACCCCACGACAAGAGGTACAAGTATGCCTTAACCGTAGTGGACGTAGCCAGTCGTTACAAGGAAGCCGAACCCCTGACCACGAAAGATTCGGCCCAGGTAGCCAGAGGATTCGAACGCATATACAAACGCAGTCCGCTGACGTGGCCAACAGAGCTGCAAGTTGACCCCGGACGGGAGTTCATGGGTGCCGTGTCACATCTGCTAGCCAAACACGATACAAAGGTCAGGCGTGGCACGGCCGGAGCCCATCGCAGCCAAGCCATAGTTGAGAGATTTAATAGGACTTTGGCTGAGCGCTTGTTCGGCCATCAGTATGCTAGGGAGATGGTCACCCCTGGAAAACGATCGACTGAATGGGTCACGAGGTTACCCAAGGTGGTGTCGGCAATCAACCATGAAGTCACCCGTCTCACCGGTAAGAAACCGGCAGACGCTATCAAACTAAAATCAATAGTTGCAGAGTCGGCCGCTCCATTGCGTGGGAAGGAGAAACAGATACCAGATAGGGCCCTAGTGAGGTATCTATACCAGCCGGGGGAACACGAGGGTGATAGCCGTAAGCGGGCCACCGATCCTATATGGTCAGTCAAAACTTACAACATAGATAAAGTGGATATGAAAGCCGACGAACCTAACTTATACTACTTGAGGGATGGGCCGGGTAGGGGGTTTGTAAGAGAAGAATTATTGATCGTACCGTACGGCACAGTGTTACCTCCAACACACGTTAAGTAGTAGGGGTAATAGTAGCAAGAGCTAAGGACCCAACCAAAGCCTTATTTAGTAAATAAGGCTTTGTAGAGACTTTTCTTGAAAGTGTTTTAAAACCCCCATTGTATATACTACTGGTTTGTCAACAGTAGAAACCAATAATTAACATAAATTCCTCAATGTTTCGGTCAGGTACGAGGGTTGGCTGAAAAGTTCTAAGCCTCACTGTGAAAAAAAGTTACAAAGTCCACGTTTGTAATTTATTTTTGTACATAGTCCCCTTCCAAGTTCACACACTTTTGCCAGCGATGCTGCAAGGCCCGAATCCCGGTCAGGAAGAAATCTTCTTCAGCTACCCTAAAAAAATCAGTCACAGCGGAAATGACGTCATCATTACTTGCAAAATGGCGACCGGCGAGTTCCTTTTTCATTTTGGGGAACAGGTGGAAGTCAGAAGGAGCCAAATCAGGTGAATAAGGAGGATGGTCAATGAGTTCAAAGCCACAATCGCGGATTGTTGACATGGCCACCACCGATTTGTGAACAGGCGCATTGTCTTGGTGGAAGAGGACACCTTTAGCAATCATCCCTCGTCGTTTGGCTTTGATTGCTTCTCGCAACTGGTTTAGTAGATCAGCATAGTATCTGCCATTGATAGTTTGACCTTTTTCAAGATAATCAATGAGCAGAATACCCCTGGAATCCCAAAAGACTGATGCCATCACCTTTAGAGGTGAAGGAACAGACTTGGCTTTCTCCGGAGCTGGTGAATCAGGATGCTTCCACTGTTTTGACTGTAGTTTTGTTTCTGGTTGAAAGCGATTTATCCAGGTCTCATCCATGGCTACAAATCGTGCCACAAAATCATCGGGATCTGCTTCAAAACGACGCAAATTGTCAAGGGACGTCTGGAACCTGACACGTTTCTGTTCTGCTGTCAAGAGCTTTGGCACCCATCTTGCAGAAACTTTAGTCATTCCTAATTCGTTGGTGATAATATGCTCAACATTCTCATGAGAGATGCCCACTACACTAGCAATATGTCGAGTAGTCAATCGTCAATCATCCATCAACATATCGAGCACTCGCGTGATGTTTTCTGGAGTGGTTGCTGTTGAAGGCCTTCCTGAGCGTGGGTCATCATCAAGGCTTTGTCTGCCACGCTTAAATTCTGCAGCCCACTTCTTTACTGTGGAAAATGAAGGAGCATCATCCCCTAGAGTGGAGACCATGTCAGCATGTATCTGTGTTGGGGACATCCCTTTCTTTTGCAAGTACTTGATGACTGCCCTATATTCAGTTTTGTCCATTTCTGATGATTTCAGAGGGTAGGTTTACCAAAACAGCTGTAGTTGAGATAAAACTATTAGTACATTTGTAGTTCTTGTGTCTATGATTCACTAAATGATTGTCCTCATTGGTGGCAAACACCTGTCTCTACCTGGTGGGGAAAAACCACTCAGGCTGAGAACTTTTCAGCCAACCCTTGTATGTCTAGGGTTTTGTTTGCAATACATGATTGACATTGCAATTGGCTCATTAAGAAAAAGTAAACTCGCCAAAGTGCTTGTTAGTCCTGTATGTACATTTCATGCATCCTTACGATTTTGTATGTTCTCGATACACAAACTTTTTCATGATTGCTAAAGTTGATGAAGCTGAAATCCAGTATATCAATTGGTCAACGATCTAGCGAATAATCAATCTGTATCCAAGCTGTCTAGTGACCAAACGTGATCTTTGGAAATTTAGCCCACGCCCCATCACCTGTCATTTCTCTGTGACAGGTATCTCATGATACATTTGGTCACAGATAACAAATCAGCCACTATATTGAACAGTTGAGATACAAAACGTACTATTCAGGAACTTTGATGACTCCAAATGACTCTTTGTTTTATATATGTACAAAGAATAGTGTTATGCAATATGTATACATGTATGTTCATATGTTAACATATATTTTCTACTTTAAATCTAGATGAACCAAAGTGACAAACTGTGAATCTGCTCCATGTAATTCACAGACTAGCTTATTAGTACTTTCCTTAAAATATTCAGTATACACTAGCAATGTATCAGCGAAAACACTGCCATTGACATAGATGTTTTGAACAATTTAACCTCGCACAATGACATGAGAGGGACAATTTGTGTAAGTATGTCTTACATACAAAGAATACAAACATGTGTTAAGAAAATACTTATCTACACGCCACCAAGAGAAAGTTCAACAACATTATGTAAAACGTTACAGATATGACATGTATTCACATCTGCTTTCTTTCAACACATATCTTTACACAATTAAACAGTCAGGACTTGCTCGTATGACGAGACAGTTTCCTGTAATCTCAGAAACCTGCCAGGGATATCAGGTGTGAATAGCCCAAATTAGTCCCGCCACAGCCAGCCAGGCAATCAGCACAGGGTTCCAGTTGTTGAGCAGTGAAGTGGCTCTTGGGCTTAAAGAGTTAACATTTAAATGAAATATATGCATGTTGTAAAAATCTGTCAACAAAGGACAGTAAAACAACTAGAATATCACAATTTGAATTAAAACTAGTGTGGAAAGTTAAAACTAATATCACTATTTAGACAGTACAATGTCAAAACAGGCTATAGAACAACAGATTTGGTAGATCACCATACTAGGGACCATAGGGACTTACAGTACCTTTACTACCTACATGGACCCCAGTTGGATTTACACCATCCCCTCAGCCACTGGCGAATGTAAGAAAGGCTACTATTAAAAACTCGGTAGACTTGAATTTACATCAAAGGTTTGGGGACTTACATACCCTCTCAGGAGGACAATAATTTTGTAGTACTGCAACCCCCATTGAGGATGCAGTCACCAACAGTCTCAGTTACTAATCTGGACTAACAATACTAAACAAATATCTATTTACAATTCATTAAATCCAATTCTTTTAAAAATGCAATAATTAAATGAGAACTGATATTAGTAAAAAGATCCTTCATACTATGTGATTTAAAATAGGTATCCCTTGTGATGAAACATACAAAGAGCATAATGTGAGCGTAACATTTAAAGTGAGTCGAAGGGCAACTGCTTGAAGATTAGAAGTGAGTGTAATTGGGCTATGGATATGGCTATTTTTTTAATAGGATTGAAGATTCTCAAGTGGCTCTGTCACTCATAGGTGAGTTATGATGATAAGCATTGAAATGACGTAGCTCAAAAGGGTCTGTCTGCTTTAAATAAGTCTCCTGCAGACAGAGTGAGTGAGTTAATATTTAACGTCACAACGGCAATATTTCAACAGTATCGTGACAAGAACAGATTTGAAATTGAAATGGGATATGTACATATTATAAAACCCTGTTGTCAAAGGACAGTAAGACAACTAAAATATCACAGCTATGGATAAAAATAGAGTGGAGCAGTAAAACTGATGGAACTATTTGGACAAGACAAGATAAAACACGAGCTATATACATCACCAGCAGCTGAAGGTAGGTCACCATGGGAGTGAGTGAGTGAGTTAATATTTAACGTCACATCGGCAGTACTGCAGCCATATCGTGACGAGAACATTCTTGAAAGAAGGAATTGATGTATATTGTAAAAAACCTCTTGACGAAGGACAATAAAACAACTAGAATATCACAATGAGAAATAAAACTGGTGTGAAAAACTAGAACTAATATCACTATTCAGACAGTACAATATAAAAACAGGCTATAGATTGCGAACAACTGAAGGTAGATCACCATACTAGAGGCTATGGGACTTACAGTACTTTTGCTACCTGCATGGTCCCTAGCTGGATTTGCACCATCCCCTCAGCTGCTGGTGATTGTATGCAAGATTAGTCACAAATTAAAATAACAGAAATACTACGGCTACAAGAAATGGAAGATTAAATTTGACTTAAACTGTTTTGGGACTTAAGAGGGTATGTTAATATGTTCTGAGCCTTGAGCATTTTTCATACTCAGGTGTCACAGCCTATGGTACAACATTGAACCTTGGGGTGTAGCTGATGTGATAAATAAGTTTGGGTATCCTACTCTTAGAAGTTACTGAACAGCTCACACTGACAGAAAGAGACCCCCCTCACGGCAGTGAAAATGAATAAAATTGAGTATAGAGCAGTAATTAAGTTTTTAGTTCTTGAAAGAAACTCGGCGAAGAACATTGAAGAAAAGCTTTCAGCAGTTTATGGGAAGTCTTCCCCTTCATCTGCTACCATCAAACGATGGGTCAATGAATTAAAGCATGGTAGAGAGAGTCTTGCAGATGACCCCTGTCCAGGTCACCCAACAACAAGCACTAGTCAGGAAAACATTGACAGAGTGCATAAACTTGTGCTGGAAAATCGTCGAATCACAGTCCACGAGTTAGAGGAGACCACAGGCTTGGTTTGAGGACCAAAATGGCGCCTTCTACAGAGATGGCATCAGCACCTGGCAGAAAAGATGGAACAAGTGTCTTGACTCACAAAGGGACTATGTTGAAAAATAAATGTGGTTCATACCAATATTTTGTGTTTTTCTATGCAAGGCTCAAAACTTATTGACATCCCCTCGTATGTACCCTCTCAGGAGGACAGTAATTTTACAGTACTTCAACACCCTTTTGAAGATACAGCCACTAACAATCTCAGTTACTAATTCAACTTCCAATCATAAAATACTTATTTATTTACAAGTCAGACAACAAATCCATTTTTTTAAAAAGTGCAGTAATTAAATGAGAAGTTACATTATTAAAAAAGTCTTTCATAGTTCTTGATTTGAAATAATTGTCCCATGTGATGGAATATTCAACACTGTCAAGCAAAACATGCTTGACCATGATTATTTCATCACAAGGGATGCCGAGCGGAGGATCTTTGCCTTTCAGAAGATATTCATGCATATACCTGGTGTGGCCAATACGACATCGTCGTATAATGACCTCTTCATATCTGGACTGACAACTCAAGTAAGTGTACCTGACATATGGTTTTATTTCATGTAATTTATTAATACCTACATGGGTATCCCACTTCTTCTGCATCAGATCTCAGATGTAAGATATAGTGGTAGCTCTATAATCAGTGTAGGTAATAAGAAGTGGTGTCACACATTTGTTGAGTGCTGCTTTAGCAGCAAGGTCAGCCGAAGTGTTACCAGAGACACCAACATGACTGGGTAACCAGCAGAAGACGATGTTGTATTGGCCAGTAGCAAGATCATTATATAATTCAATAATTTCTGTTAAAAGTGGATGTTTACAAGAAATATTTTTAATAGCCTGAAGGCAAGAAAGGGAATCTGAAAATATGATATATTGTTTATATTTGGGGTGTCTTTGAATATATTTTAGAGCTGTTAATATGGTGTTTTTCTTCTGCAGTAAATATAGAGCTGTTATTTAGTAGGCATGTTGTCCCAATACCAAAATCTGGCAGGGATGATACAGATATGTCGAATCACAGACTGATATCTCTAACCAGCTGTGGCTGTAAAACCATGGAACGTATGGTAAATAATAGATTAACTTGGTATCTTAAAACCAATAACCTGATCACAAATATTCAATGTGGTTTCAGGAAAAATCGTAGTACCACTGACCATTTGGTATGTTTAGAATCCTTCTTTAAAAATGCTATAGTAAATAAACAACACACTGTATCGATTTTCTTTGATCTCGAGAAAGCTTGTGATAGACCTGGAAGCATGGTATTTTGAAGGATTAACATGATTTATTTTGTTGAGAGGCCATTTGCCTCTTTTTATATCAGAGTTTTCAAAAGACAGGCAATTTCAAGTTCGAGTGGGTTCTACCCAGTCCCCACAACTTTTAACAAATCTAGTGCCTTCAGGCATTTAGCTTTAAGGGATTTAATGTGTGATGAGAAGGTTAAATGAAAATCGAAAATTAAGCCCAAGAACTTGGCCTCCTTGACAACTTTAATGAGAGTGCCATTTAATGATAGTTCAGGGTCCTTATGCAGCTTATATTTTTTACAAAAATGTATACATTTTGTTTTGAATTTAGAAAATTTAAAACCGTTTTCAAGACACCATTTATTGATTTTATTTAAACACAACTGTAATTGCCGTGAAATAGTATGCATATTTGCATAGTATGCATATGATTAAATCATCCACAAAAAGTTATCCATCGATTGAATCATTTAAAACCTTGGATAAACTGTTGATCTTAATACTACTGGTAAACACATATAAGGTGATCCATGACCTGACAAATGACCCCAATTTGCATACTTGGGAACGCCCCAAAGAACAATCCACTTGAAACAAGAGGGAGACAGGTTGTCTGATAAATATCGAGAAGTTAATTTTCCCTGTGCGTTTCACGCATGAATTGTTATAGCACACTCGATTTGGGAACAGGTACAATCCAAACGAATTGAACCAACACAATATACTGAGCAAATATGTTTAGGACCACCGATCCATTTCACGAAGCAAATGACATTTTCCTGGGGTTTTTTTAACAAAATTGTTGAATATCTAAAATGCTTGTCAATACCCCAATCATCTATTTGTCTTAGTCTTAACTAAAGGTTAGCGTGGAATATCAGTATCTTATGCCTGAAATTGTAGTCTTATCATTCGAAGGAATATGCAGTGTTGTTTTAATGGGTAAAGTTGACTTTTCGTCTGCTAAATATTAAATAGATAATAACTACATATAGTTAATTGTGGTTCATTTAACTATTTAATATGTTAAAAGTTATCTGTTACTGAATGGTGGTGGCTAAATCAGAGTAGCAAGGGGGAAATATCCATAATTCCGCTGGTGATCGACCGGGAATACATGTCTTGGAATTTTGGTATGAATTATCATTTCATGGTATATGCATGAATATCTTCTGAAAGGCAAAGATCCTCCGCTCGGCATCCCTTGTGATGAAATAATCATGGTCAAGCATGTTTTGCTTGACAGTGTTGAATACTCCATCACAAGGGACAATTATTTCAAATCAAGAACTATGAAGGACCTTTTTAATAACGTAAGTTCTCATTTAATTACTGCACTTTTTAGAAAAAATGGGTTTGTCCTCAAACCAAGCCTCAGTAGCAGCAATAAGCTCATTATCATACTAAAATCTACGACCACGCAAGTGTTTCTTGAGATTTGGGAACAGATGGTAATCACTTGGTGCCAGGTCTGGACAGCAGGTGGGATACCTCAAGGTTTCGTACCCGCATTTCTGGACAGCAGCGGCTGCAAAGCGAAAGATGTGTACTGGAGCATTGTCTTGATGTAGAAGAATACCACTTGATCTTGCCCCGGCGCTTCTCCCTGATTGACTGTTGCACTTGCCTCAACAAGTTAGCGTAATATTCCCCATTCATTGTTCTTCCTTTTGGTAAGTAATCTATGTGGATGACGCCTTTGCTATCCCAGAAGACTGTTGCCATTACCTTCTGCACTGATCTGGAGGCTTTGAACTTTTTGGTCATGGGAGAAGTGACATGTTTCCATTCCATGGATTCTTGTTTGCTCTCAGGATCATAGTGGTGGATCCAGATTTCATCACAGGTTACTAGCCTAAAGTGAAAATCTTCTGGATTCTTGTTGTATCTGGATTCTTGCTGTATCATGGAGTTGCTTATGTTGACCCTTGTTTGCTTCATTTCATCTGTAAGCATTCTTGGCACCCATCTTGCGCACACCTTAGACATGACAAGATGTTCAGGAAGAATTGTCTCGATGGATCCGTGTGAAATGCCTGTGGTCTCCTCTAACTCGTGGACTGTGATTCGACGATTTTCCAGCACAAGTCTATGCACAATGTTTTCCTGACTAGTGCTTGTTGTTGGGCGACCTGGACAGGGGTCATCTTCAAGACTCTCTCAACCATGCTTAAATTCATTGACCCATCGTTTGATGGTAGCAGATGAAGGGGGAAGACTTCCCATAAACTGCTGAAAGCCTTTCCTCAATGTTCTTCGCCGAGTTTCCTTAAAGAACTAAAAACTTAATTACTGCTCTATACTCACTTTTATTCATTTTCACTGCCATGAGGGGGGTCTCTTTCTGTCAATCTGAGCTGTGATGGAAGAATCACAATTAAGCATAGCCTGCTTGACTGTGTTGAGTATTCCATCACAAGGGATCAGTATTTTAATTCACGAACTCTGAAGGATCTTTTTAATAACACAAGTTCTCATTTAATCATTGCATTTTTAAAAGAATTAGATTTATTGACTGGATTGTAAATAGATAAATATTTTATTATTGGAAGTTTAAATTCATTACTGTGCTTGTTAGTGGCTGTATCCTCAAAGGTGGGTTGACGTACTGTAAAACTATTGTCCTCCTAAGAGGGTACGTAAGTCCACAAACATTCAAAGTAAATTCAAACTTTCCGTGTTTTTAATCGTAGCATAAGTGTCTTTTTATTTGCATGGCTAGATTTCCCAAATTGCTGATGGCTGAGGGGATGATGTAAATCCAGCTAGGGTCCATGCAGGTAGCAAAGGTACTGTAAGTCCCCATTGTCCCTAGTATGGTGATCTACCTTCAGTTGTTAGCAATCTATAGCCCATTTTTATCTTGTATTGTCCTCTATAGATAAATTGTTTTAGGTATAGTTACTAGTTTTATATTCTCATGTGTGATATTCTAGTTGTTTTACTGTCCTTCGTTGACAGGTTTTAAAATAGACATATATTTCATTTCAGTATTAAATGTTCTCGTCACGATATGGCTGAGATATTGCCGATGTGACGTTAAATATTAACTCACTCACAAAGAATGATCCATGAATGTACCTGACAAATCATAAATGGTATCATTCTGCAAAGAAGCCTTGGAAGAAATGCCTTTCGACATTGAACGAGTCACTGAACAAGAAGGAAAAATACCCAGAAATTCATTCTCCAACTTTTATGTACTATCTGAACTCTCCAGCGAAACAGTGACAATATTTATTAATAGGATCAACGTCAACTTTAGCCCCCATAAGATCATTACTGATCAACAAATCGACACCCGGAACTGGGAGAGAGTCAAGAACACCAACTTTCACCTCACCTGAAATCAGATCTGAGGTCAAATTCACAAAATGGAGAGGAGCAGAAGAATTTCCACCTATACCCTGAAGCAAAACATCTGAGTTAGCTGAAGATTCATCAGAAAAGGGCAAAATATCCTTCAAAATCAGAGATTGAAGAGCTCCAGTATCCCTCAAGATAATAACGGGCCGTGGGGTAGAATTATCTCCCATAAGTGACACAGAACCCTTATACACAAACTGCAAAAACTCCTTCCGAATTACAAAATCTGGAGACTTACTCTGACAGACAAAACTCTCCTCAGAACCACCTGGAAAGAAAGGCTTAGGTGCGATGGACACAAAAGCATTTGGGGAACCTGTAGCCTGATTTTTAAACTGGAGTTTGTGACATGCAGAAATCAAATGACCTGGTTTCTTGCAATATGCACAAAAAGGATCAGTACCACTGGTAGTCTTAGGCTTAGACTGAAAAGTATGTGACTGCTTGCCTGCATGTCCTGAAGTCTTAACCGGGGAAAAGCCCTTTTGGCCAGAATACTTTGTATTTCCCGGAGACTTAAAAGAACTCTTGTGAGTCAAACGATAATCATCTGCCGACATTGCTGCCTTATGTAAGTCATCAACCTTTTGTTCATCCAGATAAGTCTTAAGGTCAGCATGAACACTCTGCTTGAAATCTTCCATCAACACTAACTGTCTCAAACCATCACAATCTGTGACATCCTTAGACCCACACCACCTATCAAACAAATGTTTCCTTTTCTCTAGCAAACTCTACAAAAGTCTCATTGTCCCTTTTGTGAGCATTTCTGAATTTCTGACGATAAGCCTCAAGTACTAACTCATAAGCTTTCAAAATTGTTTTCTTGACAAGATCCTAATCTGAGCTTTTTTGTACTGATGAAGCTGAATAAGCATCCTGAGCTTTACCCTTCAAAACAGTTTGCAACAGCATAGTCCATGACTCCCTAGGCCACTTGAGATTTTCTGCAAATTTCTCAAAATGTAGAAAATATTTGTCAACTTTCTTCTCATTAAAAGGGGGTACAAGCCTAGCATGCCTTGCAATGTCAAAAGTGGAAGAATCTAAAGGCTGAGAAGGTTTTTCAGAGCAATTTCTTTGTCAATTTCTAATTTCTTCAATTCTAATTCCTTTCTGTTTCTTTCCCTTTCTATTGCCTTCCCCATCTCAAACGTTTTCATTTCCATTTCTAATTTTTTCATTTCTAACTGGTCTGAACATTCCTCTGGCACCATTTCCAAAACATCATCTTCAAAAACTCCCTCATCAATATAATGATTCAGCACAATTTTCAAAATCTGAAATTTCCTCATTGCAAGTTTGAGATGTGAAGAAACTTGCAATAAATCTGATTTCCTCAACTGAATAATTGTCTCAGAGTCAGGGGACAATACAAACTTCTCAAGTTCAAACACCATTTTGCTTGTTCCACAATTAACTTGTTGCAAAATTGCAGAAATTTGGAATATATTTGACAAAAGGTCACAAATGACAAAATGAATTCCATCCCGGACGAGCCCCCAATTTTGTTACAGTTAAGAATTTACCGTGACAAACTATGTAAGAAATCCCCTGTGAACCAGCAAAACAGAACAAAGACAAGTCGTTAACTTTCAAATTCTATTATTATGCAACGAGAGCAAGGTATACAAAGTCACAAGTCAATATAACAATGCTGATTACAAATTCAAGAGAGACAAAATCCAAGTAAATGGGTCACAAGATATATATAGCAGCAAACTCACCAAAGTCTTGGTGTGAGAGAGAACAGCTATGGCAAAATGTAAAAACAGTGATTGGTGTGACAGCAGGTAATGTAGGCCAGGCATTGACGGGATTTCAAGCGTTGGCAGTGATGTAATGCAAGCAAATATGAATGAGTGTCAGTGTCACCCTCCGCATGGCAACCAGCCTATATATATATTTACTAAGTCATTTCCCGAAAGTTCAGGCACAAACGAACATCATCAACACTGTAGAATGCCCTCGAAGAAGTTTCCCAGAAGTGAGACACATAGAAAACTAGGAGCAGATAAATTCCGGAAAACCAGAATGCTAAAAGTGTTGACCAGCTATTAAAACGAAATAAGGTTTAGGAAGTTGGTCATAGAGACCTTGAAGATCAGACTGCTGGAGTGTTGAAGAAGGTGGAATATACAGAGAGCATAGTTGAAAGGTAACGTTAAGAGTAAGTCTCACTGCAACAGCATGTGAGTGTTACAGGACTATGGATAACATCCTGCTTTACAAGGATTGCATATAATTGAAGACCCTCCAGTGGCCCTGTCACCCGAAAGTGAAAAATAATTGTATGAAACGAACTGACATAAATCAAAAGTATCTGTCTGCTTCAAATAGGTTTCCTGCAGACAGAAGGCTGATGGTGCAAAATCCTGGATTAGTAGCTGTAACTCGTTGAAGTTGGTCCTTAACCCTCTACAATTCCACTGTACTATAGTTTTGGAAAGGAATATCTTTTAGGGGCATTCATAGGGGACCTACCCCACACTTTTTGGGTGGGTGACAAGCTGTGTGCCCTTTGATGGGTGTATTCGGACACTTCCATGTCCTCAAGTGAACCATATTTATTATGAAGTTGAACTCGATTTTCTGATCCTTTGGATACTCTGCCACTTTGAAGTTTTTTAGAAAGATCTGGCCTTGGTTTGGGTTTACTTTTAACGCCCTGTTTGACATTTGCAGTTGGTGGTATCTTCTGTGGTGTAGATGTGTCACGATTACTCAAAGACTCAGATTGGATTTGGGCTGAAGCTGTTGTTTTGATGGAAACCTCCCAGGAGTATTAGTTTTCACCCATGTCAAGTCTGTTTGACAGGTTATTGATGTACTTTTGACGTTGGACTGTTTTAGGTTTGTATCTGATAGCGGTCTAGTTACTGATGCATACATTTCAGTTAGTTCTGGAGATTTTCAAGTCTTTTAACATCTGCAAAACTGATGTTTCTAGTACATTTAATTTTGTTAATCTCCATCTGTTTTTTCCTCACCGGGCACTGCTTGGAGGACGACGAGTGTGCTCCAAAGCACTACCTATTCCCCACCCACCATGGAGTGTCAACATTGACACGGGGGGCAATGTTTTCTTTCAGATCCTATACGTCAGCTTAAGCTCGGCTGTAGTGATTTGAATGTGGATGAAGTAAATACACACGTCTAACAACCCTGGATGCGCTTGTGGATACCACAAAGATACTGTTCATTATCATTTTACATACAAGTTATACACTGCTTAGAAATAATTCCCACTTCTATCCAAATGGACACAATCTCCAAACTGTGTTATACGGAATATACCCACAAACAACGATGTCAATAAAAATATAATAGAGTCCCTTCATCAATATAGTTTTAAATCTAAACGATTTCATAAATTAGTTTAGATAATTATATGCAATCAATCTATGAAGTGCAGCTGCAAGCTCAAGGTTTATTTACACCTACAACCATATAATTGTATCCTGTTCATGTGCATTTTATTTTAATGATACGTGTACTGGTGTGGTATTGACATAAGCAGAGGTCTGCTTGTTTACTAGACCAGGAAGGAATAAAAATACGCTTAAACCAAGTTAAATGTCTCCATGCTCAGGTCACAATGTGACCAATCAGTTGATAGAATCGGACAGATTTTTCTACTCATCTAATTGAAGTAAGGGCCCAAGTGTTGTGTTGGGCAACAGGAACACCTGGTCCTGGTTCTTCCAGTAACCGCAACCACCAGGATCCTATACCGACACAGGGACGCAACCCAGGGCAAACACTTTGGTGGACCAAATATCCCCACTGGTTCACAACAGTCATATTGTTACCCAAGACCCACCACAAAGAGATGGCTCTTCACAAGTGCCATATTGTCCAAGAGCCCATGGAACCAGACTGATGAGGACCTTTACAGGACCTTTTCTACCACTGCAATGGAGTCAAAACATTCAAGCTTAGACCTTCTTGCACCGGAGGAGGATTTGTTTCTGTGACGAGTAATGTTTCAAGCAGTTCCATCATGATTGAAGGATACATATAGACCTAAAGTGTGCTTCTCACTATATATTGGGTCGTCTCTTGTTTTCCCAGAATAACCGCATTTGAGGTTTTTGTTTTAGAGGGACAGGTTTTACTTTTTATATGGACATCAACATTCACGTGATACATCAGTGTTTGAAATCAATTGAAAAATATAGTTCAATTTTAAACTCCCAATACAAATCTTTTTTCGAAATGGAATTAGAACTGCAAGTCTCTTAAATCTCTGCAAAAATTCTTAGGCAGACGCTGTACTGCAAAGCCACCGCACCGACGAAGGGGTGGGATTAAATGATCCGCTTATAGTTACTATCATTAAATTGATTTTACGCGTGATTCAGTTATTGTTATGTAACTTCATTAAATGATCATCTGCAATGTAACTACCCATCATTGACGCTACACTAGTATATTTTAGAGAAAACACTTCTCCTCGGTTTTGGTAGCCCCTCAAGATTCCCCTCCTCCGGTTTTACATTGTCTACCAAAACCTCGGAAGCGTGTTTTCTTCTATACATGTTAACGGAGGCGAAATGAATGTTACTGTGACAGAGTGAGAGAATCGGGGGATGAGATGTCATGGTGTGGGGAACCATGTCCATTATTGGAAGGACAAATCTCGTGAACATACAGGGAAATTTAGCTGCACTTCGTTATCATGACGAAATTCTTCTACGTCATCTTCTTCCTTCAGCAGACTTCCGAGGTGAGATATTCCACCAGGACAATGCACAATCATACGTCGTACATGGTACAATGCATTTCATGCCAACAAGAATGTAAACATCTCTCATGACCCTCAAAGACACACGATCCCAACCCTTTCGAACATTTGTTGGACCAATTGTACGACTATGACGGCCTCAACCTACAACACGTCAACATTTACCCAAGCATTGGATGAAGAATCAGTACATTGACCATTGATTCACTGTATGCCCAAGTGATGCAGAGATGTAGTTGCTGCTGGTGGGGACATAACGGATGCTGACCTTGAGATGATGTTGCAGCAGACACCTACTTCATATTGGTTCAGGATACATTAGGGGCGGTGGGGTAGCGTAGTGGTTAAGGTGTTCGCTTGTCACGCCGAAGACGTTCGATTCCCCACATGGGTACAATGTGTGAAACCCATTTTCTGGTGTCCCCCGCCGTGATATTGCTGGAATATTGCTAAAAGCAGCGTAAAACTTAACTCCCTCACTCACTCAGGATACATTATACGAATGTATATTATGAATAATGTGTGTGTGTGTGTGTGTGTGTGTGTACATATATATTCCCTTGAAAATCACATATTTTTGCTTTCCATATAAATTTCCATTAAATAAACTGATTTTGAATTTAACATAAACATACCTTGATTGTATCCAGTTGTGTTTTATTGTTTCCACAGTGTATGTATATGTATACATACGTGTGTAAATTATATTATGTGTAGAACGTATTAATTCCGCCTCATGCAGTGCATAGTGTTAACAAAACCTATTTAGACTGCGTGTAGGTCAGAACTATGATAAATACATTGATGATATTATTTCTGCTGTATAGTTGCATACGAAAATTACAGAGCTCAGGTTTCACCATTTTCCACTCACAGTTCACTGACCACTGGTTTCCATGCTAATCCTTTAGAGAGTTTGTGTCAAGTCAGACCCATTGGTTGCTTATAATAGATGCATATTCGAAAACTTACATAATTGAATGAACCTGATATTCCCAGATGTCCGACCCAATTAGACCTTAACATCGTCCTCTTGCTTATGTTTCAGTTGTGAATCTCTGCAGTGCCGTGAGGAATGGTTGCAGTCAAGGGTGTTTCCCCATCAGTCAAACCAAGCGTGTTTGCTTTTGTACATATGACTACACACTTCAAAAGGATAACAGCACCTGCCGGAAAGGTATGTTGGCATATTTCACTGATCCCACATTCATGAAAATGAAAGCATCTTCCTTGAGAGTCCTTCAGGTTAGTCAAAACCAAATGAACCTTTGAAAAATATCAATAGAATATGTCTTCCTGCAAATGATTATTTTGCAGCCAATGTGAATAGTTGCTCTTTATTGTCTTGTCTGACCTCAACCACAGTTGGTTGCCATCACTCCATTAGAACAAGGTTTCTAGCCTCCCCTCCGAGGAAAAAGATTTTGCTGCAGAAGTTTAGCTAGAGTTTATTTTTTCACCTTTATCCGTTTGTGCACAAAAGGATGACACCTTTACACTGTAAGGGGCTACATGTTCTCAAACATGTTATTGAAAGCCTTCTCTATTGAAGTTCCTTACATACAGAAATCTTGATGGACCCTTCTTTTTGTACCCAACTGAAAACCTATCGGTTTGGAAGAAGACTTCCATAAGTACTTCGTCTCCTCATATAATTGTCATCACATATTTCGGAGGACCTCAAATCCTGCAGCCACATCCACATTGGCCACTCGAACGTCACGTGGAGATTTGCTGTACAGTCTTCTTAATGGGTTTATTAAAGGAAGGACTAACAATTTCTTCACATGTCCGGACTAAATAAGTATTGAAACGAACCGAGTTGTTTTGCCATACCTGAAGCAGTATCTCAGACCCAACATCGACAGTCCAATTACAAACAATTGATACAGCACATACTGACCCACATCTCCATCATTTGGACACACCCCATCATTATGGTTATGTCTGTGGATTTAGATTGACTGTCCTTAGGGCCAGGATATATCAATATCACATCGGACTACTGGTTTCTCCGGGCCATTCTCGACAATAGAGGTCAATAGTCAAGAATGAACAGCACTGTGAGATGCACATACCTAAACGTTAACGAGGGTATTGAATTTCACTGGGAAACTATCATCTGTGACTCGATGAATTGAAGTATGAGAGATGCATATTCCAAATCTCGTAGCCCTTATTAAACACAATTCAACCATTTAGGATCTTTATAGTCTCTTAGGCTTGCCTGCTTAAACACCCCATCTTGATAGTGTAGGATATACAAGGTGTCTTCTTCAGGTTGATCAACTCCCTTCACATCACTTAGGTCGGTAAGTGTGATTTTGGGATGATGACTGGTCATTATTATATATTATTACAAGATAGTTTCCAATTGTTTTCTTGATAATCTCACAGGGGTGCATTTCAACCCCATGAGGTGTACCCCCAAGGAGGTTTTCTGGCAGGAAGATCTTGATGAGTGATATCGTGCCTTCCACAACCACAGTTGTCCCCCTGCAGACTGGTGTGGGAGTCGACACCCACCCTCACGTAAACAGTGCAAATGTTAAATTGTTGTCGTTTGATCCATTTGATTCCCATGATTTCGACTTCATACTGCGATGGTTCCCCTAGGTATACTTGGAAGACCAGCGTGAAATTTGAGGGTGGTCTTTCCAGGATTTTTATCACACTGGCGGATTCAGACACCAACTGCAATGCCATGTTGTCGTTACCAGGTTTACACGATAGCATGTGTGCCGCCATGTTCGAGACTGGGCTGCACTTCTGTGCTGGAATGTAAGCCACGAGCAGGGTTCCGTTGTTCACAACTTTGTTTAGGTAGTTGTCTTTGTTCTCCATGAACACGTAGGGGAGTAGGACTAATTTGGAGAAACCAGTCGACTTGAGCGACAACACCCATTTGTCATCGTCAGTGAAGACGAGGGAATATGGTTATTTTTGGTGATGGCAGACGCATTGCTCCCAAGATCTTTGTCGAGTAGTTTGCCCTCGAACAATGGGTGTACAGTCCACCTATCATCACTGATGCGAACAAATGTCGAACCTAGTGTTGACAGCTGCTCCTGAAGTATTGGCTATATCAGTTAGGTGTCTACCATCATCACCAATGAGGGGGACTTCGACGCATTTGTAAACGTTTTTAAACTGCAAGGCGTACAATTTACCATCTACTCCGGGAGCGTCCCCAATGTCGGAGATCCCCATGTTGACGCATTTTCCGGGGCCTTGTGCCACCTTGAATGTTGACCGTCATGCTCAGCTGACAGAGATAAATGCACAGCTCTCGATACAGCACTAGATTGTGTAACTTCATGCCAGTGATGGTCGTTGTAGGTTTCATGTCATCTGGCATCATCCCAAGCAACCTCGCCAATGGCCAGCTGAGCCACAAAGGGGTTTATTCCGTTGTTGGTTAACACCACTGTGCCATTTGAGTCATTTATTTTGAGTTCAGTTCCCAGGGGTTTGAAGACATCATCGTTTTGCAAACACATGCTATAGTTGCCGTCGGTTATCTGGTTGAGGATGCCACTGACGAACAGCTTGTTGTTGTTGATGTTGGTCCATCGTGGGACGTAGGTGATATCGCAGAGTGTGACTTCGAGTTGACCAGACATATTATCGATCACGTGCATCAGCTGAATGGACTCACCGCTCGTTATTCCTGTAAGTGTCACTTACATATTGGAAGAATATTCATCTTTGGTTTAGCAACCTGATGCTATACTGGCAGAATCAAGTCAATTTCTCAGTGGGGTGCTCGACGACTGGATGTGACTTGACGTTGACAGACACTAGACGTGATGAACTGAGTAAGTCTGTGTTACCGTTTCATGTCTACTACCATATCAGACGTATTCTCAAAGAAATATGCCTGCCAATACTCCAGGATAAGGTGTGGAATGCAATAAACAACCCATATGATAGATGGGCATACAAACAAGTTTGCAATGAATTCGGTATCGACCCAAAGACTGTCTGGCGTTTGCCATGGCCGAACCACAGATTAGGCATTCCAATCGTTCACAACAAGCTTCTCACGAAAGCCAGCTACGACGTGGCTGTAAAGTGGGGTTACAAGTCATATCATTATTTAAAGACAAACAAGTGGTACGACTGTTACATGACTTTCGACGACAGCAAGGGTTACTGCGTTTGGAGGTTCAAAGAAGGACCATTTGGAAAATGTTTATGCTGGATACATCAAAAGGGTTCAGTCGTACCATCCTCTTGAACGACTCTATTCTAACGTACGTGTAGGCTGTGTTGGCCTCAAAGATGCAGCCGCGCTCTACTATCATAGGTAAGGGAACCGCTTACAATGTGTGTGTCGAATGTGGAGGATACTATAACCAGCCCGGGCAGCCATCAAGTGATACCAGGACACTTTGCAATACACCTGGTCAAAAGTCGACTATGCATTGGGCTGTACCTGGCCCTGAGTGACATGCAATGAGAATACACAAAGGGGTGGTGGGTTACAACAACGAAATAGTCATTGCCTCGGTGTAAACCCAGATGCCAATGTGGTACACATTGCATCTTATACAGGTGAAACTGGAATTGTGGCTCCACCACCTACGAAATCCAGGGTTAAACCAACACCAGAAAACAACATTAATAGTAGGTGGGATCGCTGTCGGCTTGTCACAAATTCCTTAGCGGCCAAGTACACCAGCCCAGCCACGGTGATGGCCATGTTTAGGAGTTGCTAGCTGATGGGGGATCCAAACGAGGCCTCCAGATCGCCACCTCTTGGGGGTGTGGGGACATCAAAATCGTCCTTCTCAGCTATTATTATTAAATATTAAATTTTTATAGCTTATGTATATAACAATGTACGGGAGAAAGTAAGATCCTTTCTGAAGGCTAAGAGAGCCTCTAGGCGTCAAAGCTGTGCATCATTCAGTAACCATCACAAACAATCTGAGCAAGATGGATCCGAACCAAGCACTGCTGGTTTGATTCCCCAACCTTGGCGAGAATGACGTCATAGTGCCCGGCACAACATGACAAGCATTCAACATCGCGTTGGCTTCCAGCAATGACAAACGCGAACTCATGTGAAATACAGTATGGTTCAAAATTATTGAGAATAGCTAAAGCATTTCATATTATTAAACGAGAACAAATCAGATAAAATTGAATGTATTGTGAAAGGGAACTGACCTTTTCATGTTGTGTAGGTAACAATTTAATATTTTATCAAGTCTCCTTGAGCTTCACGGCACAGTCTAAGACGGGTAGGCATACTTCCTATCAGAGAGGTTAGTGTCTCGTGAGTTATGCTGTCCCAGTATCGGACCACTTCTCTCTTCATGTCTTCAATTTTTGTCAACCCCTTTTGATTTACACATTCCTTCATCATCCCCCAAATGTTCTCAATGGGATTTAAGTCAGGACTATATGCAGGAAATGGTAATGCAGTCACATTTTTCTCCTGAAACCAATGCTTGGCATGTTTTGCGGTGTGTTTAGGATCATTATCTTGCTGCAAAATCCAGTCATTTCCATAAAACACATGTGCACTTGGAAGGAGAAAATTATCTAATATGTTAGTGTAGCGTTGACTTGTCAGATTTCCCTCAAACACAAACACCGGGGTCGTTCCTAATAAGGATATCCCTCCCCATACATGAAACTTTGGGCAGTATTTAGGTCGTCGATACAACGGTGCTGACGCAGATTTTGTCCATATTTTCACATTATTGGGATATACCCATATTGAGCTTTCATCAGTAAAAATCACATTTTCCCAGTCAAAGTTTTCATGTGCCAAACACCACTCAACACGCCTGTCTTTATGTTCTTGTCTCATGAGAGGAGAAGGAATTCCAGTCTTTTTCTCCCATCCAAGATCAATCAAATTTCTTCTAACTGTAGATTTTGATACAACTGTTGATCCCCTTTCTAGCATTTCATACCTGATTTTGGAGATGCTTGCCCTTTGCTTTTTAGACGCTAAAATTCCCAGCCGGACGCGATCTGAGAAGTCCAATTTTCTGGGTCTCCCTGCTCCTTTCTGGTGCCCAAAATCCTTTCCCTCTTTAAAATCCTTCCTAATTCTATACACAGTAGAAAGAGGAGTTCCTGTTCTCTCTGCCAATGTATTTACATAATCAATTCCTTGATTACACAACTCAAAAATCAACCTTCTTTTATCTTCAGCAGACATTGTTGACAGTGCTGAGGAAA
The DNA here is from genome assembly GCF_037392515.1 of Haliotis asinina. Lineage (NCBI taxonomy): Eukaryota > Metazoa > Mollusca > Gastropoda > Lepetellida > Haliotidae > Haliotis > Haliotis asinina. Next base: position 19,861,950 of record NC_090289.1, read on the forward strand.
ATGACGTCTGCTACAAATTCAGGGGAGGTAACTCTAATTGTACTATACTCAGTAGGCCAAGATGAGTTACCTCCCTTATACCATTACTTAGTTTTAAGTATCAGTGAATCAGTTGAGGTGTTAGGATAGGTCAAAGTAAGAAGAAAAATTCTCAATAATTATGAACCAGACTATATAGGTTTTACTGTTACACGGATCTCTGGAATAGCAAGGACAAACGTGATAACAGCGTGTGCCAAGGATTCGATTTTGTATTCTGCTGCACTTCGTGCTGCTCACGTAGCATGCGCCTTTCTACCTTGTCATGCTGGGTGATCGGTTGGAATATGAGCTAATGTTAAATGACTACAGCAAAGTTGTGCTTACGCCCAATGGTGATAAGACCAGTTACCACCATCGACAACATCTCGCAACATCTAGAGTATGACATGGTCACAAGTCTGGAACTAGCTAGGAAGATTCAAAACCAGTATTCTGGAAGGCTGTCCATCCTCTACGATCGCATTCTACATCATAGAACAATCATACGGGACAAGAGTTATACGCTATGGAATATCAACCTGAACATGCCAGCACGATTGCTGAAAGGCAAAGAAACAGCGAGAAGTTTTTCAACCCTGGAATCACTAACGTGGAAGTGCCCATCGAGGGCGTGCTAAACCAGGTGTTCAACCAAGGCATGAGGGCATACCCCAGCAGTGGGATGAGATGAAAAAGCTACCGGCCATCACCCACACGTAACCAAGGATTTAGCTCTACACTCCATGCAGATGCAGACAATGGGAGATCATGCAAGCCATCTACTAGAGACCACTGCCGGGGGTACCACAACTATTCATGGGGGCTATGGGAGAATTCCACCCATTCCTCGCGATCTTCACTGCGCTATAGTGTGCTGTCAGACGGGATGTGGAAATTCTGTGTTCGTACTGGATTAGCTGGAAGGCTACTACCGGGATGTGTTTGATAACATCGTTATTTACTTTACACATGAATGAAACGTACATGGAAAGACCTTGGGTGATGAGTGACCCTGACGTGCACAAAGTCGACCCAGAGACGTGTCTGAGGGACTGGTTGAAGGCTTACCATATGAAATTTAAAGGGGAGCATCGACTTCACTTGTTGGAAGATTTAGAGACTGCTGCAGCTATCATATTGTTTATGTTATCACAGCAAAAATAACTTTGTTTCTGGACACCAGAAACCTAACTGAAACAAAATGGAAACTTAAGTTTCAGGTAGGTTTCCAGATCGTTTCTTTACGTTTCCATCAAGTTTCCGGTAAATGGAAACTCACAAATTACCCACAATCCGGTAGGACTCCAGTGAGTTTCTGTTAACCAGATTCCAGTAGGGGCTCCAGTGCGTTTCCGTTACCAGAAACCTAACTGAAACAAAATAGAAACTTAAGTTTCTGGTAGTTTTCTGGATTGTTTCTTTACGTTTCCATCAAGGTTCCGGAAAATGTAAACTCACAAGTTACCGACAATCCGCTAAGGCTCCAGTGAGTTTCCGTTGCCCAGATTCCAGTATGGGCTCCAGTGTATTTCCAATACCCAGATTCCAGTAGGGATCCAGTGAGCTTCGTTACCCAGATGCCAGTGGGGATCCATTTGGTTTCCGTTACCCAGATTCCAGTAAGTTTCCACTGGGTTTTAGTTACCCACATTCCAAAGAGGTTCCATTGGTTTTCCACTATTCTCTACTTTCAGATAGTTTCAGTTACTTAATTCAATTAGGTTTCCCACTGATTTCCGTGGAGTAGTGCACTTTACCGGGGGCACATTTTCCGATTTTTTCGCTGTGCTTGTGGGGCTCGAACGCTCTAAGCAGGGTTCGCGGGATTCCAAACGGGTGCTAATTGGGCTAATTAGCGGACATGCTACCTCGGACTAACCCTAACCCTAACCATAAGGATCTAGAGGGGGGTGCCCAAGGGCTAAGGATCTAGAAGGGGGGTGCCCAAGGGCTAAGAATACAGCAGCACGGTACAGTGAAACTGATCAGTAGCTCTACAGAGCGCTCTCGCTATGGCGCGCTCGTTAGCAAAGATGGCGGCAGTTCAAACAAAGACTTATGGGTGCTGAATTATTTTCTAAATTTTATTTTAAACATGTCACTAGTCTGCTTACCCTCCACAGTTTCAGAGAAACAGTGATAACTGCAATATGTGTTTAAACGAATTGTTTGTTTTCACAATGACATCACATCTTGGGATGCCTTATTCATTCCTAATCAAGTGCTTCCGGTTACTTAGACTGGCTGCTAGGTGGGCAGCACTTGCTTCATCGACTGTGACGGATACAGGGAGTGGGCAGCTGTCTTCCTTGGCAGGCATTAAATAAATGAAACAATGGTATCGATGGATGTAGTCAGGTTGTATTAAAGTATTCCAGCAATGTAAGCTTTTTCAATAACCAAATGCCAAAATTGCCCAACAATGATTCCCATTTAGCATTTCTTATGTCTGTACTAAATATTCAAAGTTCTATATCAAGGTATGATGTATTGCATATTGTGTAATGTATGGTTGGAGGAACATCAAAAGGAATTATCAACTGAGTTAAGATAACAAACACAGATGAAATGATTAACCGTTAACAATCTAATTGATTTATTACTTTTATCTTGCACAGCGGATTTGTGAAAAGGGGGTTACCCCACTGTGCCACCTGCCTTTCTTTCAGGGTGTGAATCAGTCATCCGTAGTTAACTGACTAAGGGGGGATTAACAAGGAATTAAGTACAGCCTGTTCTGAAATTTGTTTTACCACAGCATATAACATTCACACATGATACTTGATCCCTTTAAACTATAATATAAAACACCATGCGAACATGATACATGGCATACATGATACTCGCATTTTCGTCACCATTTCTCGGGAATGTTCACGCTAGTGCATGGACAGTATATCTTTTCCCTTTTATGATGATCTAGCAAGTGTTATGTCTTGAAATATTTACTCCGATTTTCTATGAAACACCTGGGATAGTCATGACTGCTTATATTGCTAGAATGTATCAATAAATAGCAGTTCGAAGCAAGGCGGTGGAATCAGCTGATTACCATGCTTTGTCGGTTTGTTGACGTTTTGCAATCGTTAATTTAAGTTTGGCACTAGATGTCTCAATATCACACATTTTAAACTGCGGAGTATTTTCATTGTATATGTACTCAAATTGCTTTAGTATTACAGTCGATGCATGTAACTCACGGCAGCAAGGAGCTGATGGGGTGCTCGAAATGAGAAACACAGAAAGTCGTCTTGCGTAAATTTCATCGGGTCATACAAGATGGGATTGAGATTTTTGACAGCACAAATATTTAGCAGGTAGAGAGAGAAGTGAGAAACAATGGTCACGTAATTGTAAGATAACAGTAACGGATGAATTATGTCGATCATCACCTACATGGAGCCTTGCAAATTAAAATATGATATACATGGGCATAACTAAAATCTACTTTTTTATGTCTGTAATGGTTTGTGATGCGTGAAATATAAAATCACAGTATGGATAAATAATGCATAAAACACTGCAACTTTCTACTGCATTTTAATTATCCTGAATTTTTGTATAAATTAAAATGTTTTGCTTTTTTCTTAATTTCTAATAAAAGGATAAATCATTAAGATATTGATTTATTAAATATAATATTTCAGACACAGAAGATGCAGTACTACTAGGATAAGTACATATGCACAGGCACTTACCAAATTCTGTCTTTTGTTGCATAACTAAAAAATTACAAACAGTCATACTGATTATAAATTTCAATCTCTAGTATAATAAACGGCAGTTGTGTTGTGGTGAATGGCAGTGTTGAAGCAACAAAGGTTTACATTTTACTGTTGTGTCTTCATACAGCTTGCCTTCACAATAATCAGATTATTATAATAGTCATGAAAAAGCTGATATTGTATTTATTAGAGCTAGCTCTTCGTGTTAAAGTAAATTGATTTTTCAAATTTTAACACAAATGTGTAATAAAAAGTCTGAATCTTTTCCCACTTTACATTGTAGCTGCACTGTGCAATGTTGTATTTCTATCTGAGTTTTTGTATGATGATGTATGTGTACTTTAATAATAAATTACAGATGCACGACTTTATTCAGCCATTGTAAATATTATCTGTTAAATTTGTGAAAATATAAATAAATGCATAAACATATCTTCATGGAATAATATGGGGTTAAATTCGAATTATGTCATCAAAACATATTTGATTTTAAACACATTTTCTTTGTTAATTCTTAAGAAACCTACATAACCTAAAGTTATTTTAATAACTGTTGAATGAAAATGAGAAAACAAAGTTAAAGTTACAGTTAAAGTTGGTCTGTCATGTGAAATATTTGTCAATATAATGTTATCAAAACAAGAAACACATATGTAATTCTGTATTATGCGTATCATCTTGGGAGGTCAGAATTATATGCTGTTTGTTGAGACAAATCTCTGTAAGTGACTATTTATATTAAGAACTTCATGTTGTGTTAATTTTTTGTAGAATTGAATCAGTAAATTCATAAAATATAAAATGACTCACAACACTGAATGATGGACTTAATTTACAAGGGGTAAATATTTTATTGCCAAATATAATGACGGGTGTTTCTCATGCAACTGAATAACTTCTTTGATAATAGGCCTATAGTACTTCTATAGGTATACATAAGAATACATAGTAGTGTCAGAATTTAAAACCAAAATGGATTCAGATGAATGAGGAAAGCTGCTGAAAATGTAATTAATATATTCCTAACTAACTGTTACATTCTATAAGGAATTTCTTCAATTGTCAGGGATGTGTAATAATCACAAATTGGTGGTAAGACCTTCTAGGGGATAGTCGTTGGTTGCATGTGTATCTCCGAGTATCTCCAATTGTTTACATTGAGATCGGTGGTAGTGTGGGAACTATTTGTTGAATTTTAATGCAGCAATTGTTAATGAATTACCGATGGAAATAACATAGGGGTTGATAACATATAAAAAGAATTGTCATTGATGCTACGACACCCAAGACTTGTAGTGCCTCGTG